>NC_057853.1:46873037-47496499 GCF_015237465.2 Chelonia mydas
CACAGCAGCAGGTGCTCAGCTCCTTAGCAATGCAGATAGACGGCTTTCCATGCGTTCAGCAGCAGCTTATGAAGTGCCTTGCAGAGGACTGTGGGAAGTTAGAGGTGCTGAAGCTGTCCAGGCTTGCATGTGCGCAACTAGCGTTCATGAACATGATCAATGCTGTGGCAGCTTGACGGTGTCTTTAGAATCATGAGTTGGTGCTGTCTGTGTAATTATTATAAATATCAGATATTTATACCATACCGGGGGAAATACAAAAAACCCAATCCTTCACCAACGGATCATATTATTTCCACAGCAGTGCTAACGGCATGAGTGAGAGCAGGTATAGCACGAGGCTTGGGAGGGTATAAATTCAGTGTGGGATGGTGAGCCCTGGAAAACATAAGTCAGGACAAATTCTCTCGTGTAAGGGGAATCTAAACTACATGGCACAGGCACTGCACTGCATCACTTCTTGAGAGGCAATAGCGTCACTGAAAGAATCATATTTTGAGTCACTCAAAATCACAAGAGTTATCAGTCCTCATGCTTCAGGGCACAAACTGGTCACCAGTTGGAGGTCAGGAAGAATCCCTCTGTAGTGTCACATAACTGGTACATTATTGTAGGGGGCAGCAGCGGACTGAAGCTTCTGGCCTTGTCAGAGGCAAAAGAGACTGATTCTGATCTCATTTACACCAGTGTCAATTGGGAATAACTCCCTGGAAGTCAATGAAGTTGTAAAACCATTGTGAGTGAGGTCAGACTCAGGCTGTTGGTCTCTGTAGCTGTGGTAGGTGCTGTGTTCCTAAGCATACAGAAGCAATTCTGTACATCACACACATCGCAAGTTGGTCAGTTATTTCTAATTGTGGCTCTGTAACTGGAGTGAGACACAGTCAATTTACTTGCCACAGATTTGTGTCCACACTGCAACTTTTTTGCCATCCCAGTTGCATTAGTGCATAGGCGCCTGCCACACTGCCTGGCTTTGTCTGAGTCCAGCCTGGGAAAATCTGGGCAGGTCTCCCACAGTGCCTCAGCAGGAGACAGAATGCCCAGGGCATGTGCCCGCAAAGCAGCCACCAGCAGCGCATGGGTGATGCCCTCAGGGATACCTGGGAAGGAGGAAGACTGGCCAAGCCAGTTACAAAAGGTGTCCCATCTACACTGCAGTAAACCAGTGTGCTGAAACAGTTACAGCAGGATGCCATGTGCCAGCTTTGGCTTGTGGCAGGGGCAAAGTGCTGTTAGCTGGCACAAGTACTAACTGAGCTTTTGCTATGTGGGGTCCATGTTTAGCACCAATCAGGCCACTAAAGGTATGTCTACATGCATTGCAGACCCAGGTCTGTGGGACCTGGGCCTGTGGACTCAGTGTTTGCAAACCTGCACTTGAGTGTCCGCACTGCATAATACACCTGGATTTACAGTTGCTGGACCTGGGTCTCCCAGTCCTGTTAACAGGTCCATACTGCACTATGCAGACCTTCTGACTCGGGTCTGTGGCTTCAGCTGCATTCACAATGCAAAATGACAGGGCTTGGATCCGCGTCACAGCAGGACCCAGGCTCTGACCCATGCCCTAGCAGGGCCAGGATCCTGAGTGCTTGCTGGCCTGAGTCAGACTGATTTGCATGTGGATGGCTTGGTTTTCAACCGGAGTCAGAGCCTGACTTAATGTGCAGTGTAGACGTACCCTACTTGTTACAGACTCAGTTAGCAGCTGTAGTTTGCACAGAACCCTCCAAGCCAGTTCTTCCATCCAGCAGTTCTTCCACAATAGGTGTCCTGTACTCATCCCTAATCTGTGCAAATAAGGGTGCGCTCCAAGAGATCACCGCTCTATACCCACATTGTGGGCTCCTGCTCAGAAGGAACAACTGTTCTCCACCGCAGCGTGACTGCTTCCTCCTCCCCCCACATTCTGCTTCCTCCACATGCACAGCGTTCTAACCAGCCGGCCTGGCCATGGACAGTGGAGTGAAATGATTGGCAGGCAGCTATATTTGGGGTCTCATTATAGCTTTTCGGGAATCGTTAATAGCTGTCAGTTCAGGGTCAGAAGGCTGCTGCATGCATCGACCTTGCCATCCTGCAAGAGGAGGGAGACAAAGCAAGTGCTGTCGTTGGAGGGTGGTTTCACAATGCAGCCAGGGACGCCAACCAAGCATCCTCCATGTACTCTGGAGTAATTGGCTAATAATGTAGGAGACACCTAGCAAGGGACATGAGGGTTTAGTTCCTTGAAGTAGCTGCAGCCTGGTTCCACCTGGTGAAATGTACAGAGAAGGTTGTTTGTGTGCATGCACAGCGCAGATACGGTAGAGTAATGCTGCTCACACCAGGGGTCAATGCAGAGTAATTACTGCAGTCAGTGAAGTTATTCTGGATTTACCTCAGTTTAACTGAGAGCAGATGCTACCCCCGCTTTAATGCCAGGTACTCTCTTTGGCACTTCAGCCGTAGGTTTCTTACAAAAAGGTTCAGGCCATTTACAGCATAGAAGAGGCTGCAGAAATGTGGGCCGGACCATGAGATGGTGTAGATCAACATAGCTCCATTGTCCCTATACCAACTGAGAATCTTGCCCACTGGGTGAGAAGTACAAACCTGTTCAGAGCAGAGAGGGGCCAAAGCTGCAAGATTCCACTCCTGAGCCGGATTCCTCAAGAGTTTGGCGGACTTGGTGCCTGTGTTTAGGTTTGTGTCACTATGACTGGCTGGCTGCAAAGTTTGGAACTGAATCCGGATCCCAGAGTGCAGAGGCATGCGGATCTCAGGTGATAGTTAGAAAAATGCAAAATTCAGCTCTGCCCAAATTATGGGGGCTCTTTAGCTTCAGGAATTCATTTCAGGCCTGTCTCCACCTCATAAGATAGACAGAAAATGCACCGAATGTCAGAAGTTGCAATGCAGGCCATCATATGAAGAATCCCTTTCTGCACCAGGTTGCCACCTCCAAGGATTTCCTCAGAAGGCTCCTAACATTTGGTGTTTTTCTTAAAGCCCCAGCTGCGGGAGTCAGCTCCTATTTAAAAAACTAAGTTTCTAGTCCTGATGCGTGGAGAAGAGCTTGAAAACATGATCCCTGCAGGCTCAAAACCCAGCAGTGGAATGAAGATCCCAGCAGGGATTATTTTGTAAAAAAACCCTCCTCGTTTTTAAACCAGTCTTGGGATTTTGTGTGGTCTGACTCGGGATTTTCGAATGTGTGAGCTTGGCAAGGCTGCCAATACACAAGACAAGGAATAAAATCTGTTCACAGAATAGGTCTGCATGGCACAAGCAAGTAAAACCCAGTAAATAACAATAATGACTTCTCATGGCTTTGTAAAAAGAAAGCATTTCAGTTCAAATGATGTTGTGTAATGCCTACAAGCACTACACTCTCTCACACATTCTGTGTGTACAACGCAAACTACAGTCCTTGGGTCAAACTAAAGCCTAAAAAATTAACCTTAAGAAGATATCTGCAGTCCCAGTGCACAGAGCAGGCTCTGCAAGCTTTTTGCTCAAGAAGTTAAACGTGGAAAGGAGAAGAAGGGGGGAGGGAGAAAAGCCCCCTGAAATGTCAGCTGCAGATGAAGGGCGTTAGAAAATTTAATCTCCCAACTTTCTCAACTAATGTGACATTTGGATTTCATTCTGATAAGCTATCGGCCCGAGAACTAACTTTCTTTCTTCCTTTTTTTTCCCTCGTCCCTTCGTCTCTCCTCTGGCTGGTAATTTAAAAATAAATGGTCTAGAAAGATCTCTAAACAGTACTTTTGGCAAAGATTAAAAAAAAAAGAGGAGCGAATGAGCTCAAGAGACTGATTGTTATGTATAACCTGGGCAGCTTAGAAAAGCCGGGTCGTGGTGTGGAGAGCTCAGGATCTCACTCCCTGGGCGTCAGCACCCGCGTGGATTTCTGTGTTATGTGAAGAGCTGAGAAATCTAATAAGATTCCTTTGCATTTTCATAAAGCCTCTTGTTCATGCATTTTAAAGCCCATTGCAAAGCAAGTGCCGTCATGCTGGGCTTAGCGTCAGGGGTAGCAGAGTGAACTGACTTCTCCAAAGTCATACCATGGGTCAGTGGCAGAGTCCAGAATAGACCCCAGGTGTCCTAATCCCCCAGAGCTGGGTTCAGTATACTGGCTCACAGCTGCCCCCCTCTTATTCCTTTCTTTCCTCCCCACCTTTGTATCTTGTAACTCACTTTAAAGCACCTTTACACAGTCAGAGGGCATGTCCACACTTTGCTCTGGAGAGGTAAATTCCAGCTCAGGGAGACATCCCTGTTCTAGCTCTGATTGAGCTAGTGCACTAAAAATAGAATGTAGCAGCGATGGCACAAGGGGCAGGTAGGGCTAGCCACACCAAAGATATGCCTAGCATCCCTCCAGTCACATCACCATGGCTACACACTATTTTTGGCATGTTAGCTCAATCAGAGCTAGCACAGATTGATATGCCTCTTTGAGCTGCAGTGTCGATGTGCCCTCAGTGGCATAAAAGGACCTTTAGTATAAATAAGAATTAGGCCCACTGTATTTTTTAGCTTGGGTCTTAAAGGGGCATCAGACTTATTCAGCTGGGCATAGATCAGCTCTCTGTCCCAGCTCTCTGTCCTCCATAATGCTAACCAGCTATGCAGGAGTGTGGGCACTCTCAGAGGGGGTCCCATGCCTGTCCTACTTACAGCTGGGTGGGAAAGAGTTCTCCCATCCCATGAGACTTTTTGAGCGCTAAAAATATCTTCCAATCTCAAATCGGGATGAAAAGTCAAAATCTCGAAAATGTTCACGACCTGATTATCCCCCCCCCAAAAACCTGATTGTGTCAATTAGAACATTTCATTTCATTTCTGACTTTTTTAAAAAAATACCTTTTTTCAGTAAAAATTCACTAAAATCTCAAACCACAAAGTTATTTCCAACCCCCAAAAAAGAAACTTTTCCTGTTGAAAATTCCAGAATGTCCCATTTCCGTAATTGGCGGGGTGGGGGATTCAACCTTTTTTTGAATTGGGATAGTCATCAAAACCGACCTTTTCCCATGAATATTTTTGATTTTGGCAAATCAGCATTTTCCACATACCCTCACACCAAAAAAAAAAAAGTTTAATTGGAAAATTCCCAGCTCTAGTCCTAGGTCCAGCTCCTCCAGGTGTTTAGGCCCCTAAATCAATGGAAATGATGTAACTGGATACCTTTGGGAGCTAGGCTCTGGTGCTAATGCTTCTTTCAGGCCTACTACTGAATTCGTGGTGCACTCTGAGCTTTTCATCTCTTGCTGTGTAGACAGCTGCAGCGGTGCCCTACTGGTGGATTGATGTGCCTGAAACGCCTTCCGGACACCTGGGGCGTATTTCTCTAGCAAAGCAGCCATCATTTCGTTCCCATGCTATCAGTAGGGACACAGCAGCATCCCGAGGTCAGACACTAGCACCTTGTCGTCATGGTTCTGTTCCTGGCTCTTCCACTGACTGACCGCGAGATCTTGGGGAACCGACTTCTCGCTCTGTGCCTTGGTTTTCCCATCTGCAACGGAGAAGTAATGATACTTGCCTACCTTGGTAAAGTGCTTTGGGGTCTCCAGAGGGAACAGATATACGTGCTAAGTACTATTATTCATTAGTAGTGGTGATTGGTTTTTATTATTAGTAGAATTGAACAGGCTTTTCCAGCCGTTCACATGGATTAGTCCCTGTGGGCATATGAAGGTTATGGCCAGGGTTTTCGGTGTTGGTTACTGAGCATGTATGGTAACTCTAGTTCCTGGGCCAACTTGTTACATGGGGGTTACAGTGGCATTTGCGCATCAGGCTGGAGGAAAGACTGGTGGTACCAGGCTCTACCCACCGCCCTTAACCTCCCCTCACGGGCTTAAAGGGGCTGTCCTTCTCAGCTAGCATGATCAGCAGTGCGTTTGTTCTCAGTGCTGACATTTAAACAATCCTCATTAACTCTGCTGACTAGCACCCCGTGGAGCTGAATGGAGGGAGTTCGCTGTTCCCAGAGCAGTCATTTCAAACCCAGGAGCTCAGCATCACGTCTGGATACACTGACACAGTCACCTTTGGAACCTTGGGCCCCATGCTGCCCTCAGTAAAGTCAGCGGAAAGACTCCAGCTGATCTCAGTAGAGCTGGATCAAGCCCCCTATATGCCTAGAAATAGCCCAGCAGAGAGTGACTGCAGATTTTTACCTATGTCTTTTCTTACTAAATACAGATCCTCAGTGCTGACTCCAATTAATTCTTGCCATGATATCAGTGCTGGTCCGTGGAGACCATCATCACAATGCAATTAAGATGGGCAGGAGATAGGTGATTTCAGTAAACGGCTCAGGAAAACCCCGCTATGCTGTCAAAATCAAAGCAGCGTCAAGGCAAATTATGCTGCTTTTAGGATCAGTGTTAATTTATTCACTCCTCCGCCAACTGAAATCTACACATGATAAAGACAGGTAGTTTCCAAAAGCATCAGAGCCTCCGCTAAAGCTTTCAGGTGACACTTCTGACACTCGCCTCGTGCCAGCAGCATAACACGGCAGCATTTTTGTAAAGAGACAGCAGATATTATGGTTAGACTTGATCACCCTGGCAGCCCCTTCTAACACTCTGGTTCTGTGACATGTCCGCACTGCAATCAGAGGTGGGACTGCAACGCAGAGAGGCATACCCATGCTAGCTCTGCTCTAGCTAGCACTGCAAAAATACACATGACAGCACACACCCTGGCATGGGCTAGCAACATGAGATGTACTCACCTGGCTGATTCCAGTGTAGACGTAAAAGTGTCAGGACAAAAATCAAGGGTCTGATTCTCCTCTCACCCTGGTGTAAATCTGGAGTAACTTCATGGAAGTCAGTGGAGTTACACCAGGGTAAAACTTTTAACAAATGTCCTTACATATATAAGTCCTGCTCTACACACTGGTTTTGTACCAGTGTAATTACACTGCTGAGGGTTGTGGTTTCTTATCAAAATAGCTGTATCAGCAGAACCTCCAATGTGGATTTTGGTTGAAAGGTGCCTTATACTGGTATAGCTGGTGCCCTTTCCCATACCGAAGTCAGCTAAGCGCCTTTGTAATGATACAACCGCATCCATCCTCGGGGGTCTGTAGTGCTTTAACTCCACAGAGGAAGTTAAAGTGGCACCACCTTTGTGTGTAGACAAGCTCCGACAAACACCTCTGATTATTCAAAGTGAAATCATCTTAAACATCTCATTGACTTTTTGCTGTATCTAGCATTTTCCTTCCCACAAATTTCCCAGCTTTAGGGTGACCAGATGTCCCGATTTTATAGGGATAGTCCTGATATTCGGGGCTTTTTCTTATATAGGCTCCTATTACCCCCCATCCCCTGTCCCGATTTTTCACACTTGCTATCTGGTCACCCTACCCACCTTTCAGATGGCTGTCTCCTCTATCCATCTAAATCCCATGTCCCTAATAACTGTCAGATCTGAATTGGTGTGATTGAAAATAAATTAGTTTCACTTTTGTTTCTAGTCAGTTTTACTTTCTGGTTCTCATGCACTGGCCAAATGTTGCAATGTATGAGTTGCAAACATGGGAGGGGGATATTGACCTGGGTTTTGGGAGGGGAAGATCCTGGTTGGACTTTAAGCGAAAACCCCACGGGATCATTTCCACTGGCTTCAGGTTTTGGATTAGCTTGTTTTATAACACCTACATTTTGGGACTGATTTGACCTGACAGCATTCCTGTAAGCACCAAGTTTCACTAAAATATTGACACTTCCACGGGGAAATAGAAGATGCTTGGGGCAGCACTGCAGGGGCATTGCCCACACATGCTCAGTACACAAACTAGCTCTTTGGAGTAGAGACCATGTGTTCATTACACATGTACTTAGTACCTTGCACAGCGGGACACTTATTGGCACCTTGAGGCACTAGCATAATACAAGTAAATAATAATAACTGAAGCAGTCAGTATAACCCAGCCTCAGCATTCAAAAATGAAGAGTCAGGCCTTAAAGATCATGAGATTTTAAAAATAATAAGTGCTGAGTTCTTTGTATTTGCCTTTGCATTTTGAGCCTTTAGGAGCCAGCAGATCAGAACTACTTCTATTATTTATTTATTTATTTATTTATTTACTTATTTTATTATTGCTTCATAAAATGCTCTGCGTGTGGATAGAGACCAGGCCTTATTTGGCTCTCAGTTAGACTGATGTAAGTCTAGAGTAACTCTCTTCATTCGAATCACATTCTTCTGGGGCTACACTGGCATATCATAAACTGGAATTTGGTCCACTGGCGCTTTTTAAAGAAGATACTTGTACAACTATTCTGACTTAAATGATGGAAATCTATGGAGCTTGGCTATTCATGCACGTTTTCCACCATTTCGGGTTACATCTCAACTCAGTGTGGAAACCTACGCCTCTTTTTGGTTCCAAACCCCCCCAAAATATCAAGGCAGAGGGAGTTTGTACTTGGAATTGCAGTTTGGGTCCGTCTCAAGTCCCGAATGAACGAACTATGGGAAAGTTTCACACACATTTGAAGGAGATGATCATACGTTGATTGTGAGCTCTTTGGTGCAGGGACTGTGCTACTGCAATGCAGCTAATAAATGGTGCAGATCTGCCAAAGCAAAGCAGAGGAAGCTGCTCTTGGGTTGCCATGGCACCCCCTATTTTTGCTCTATTGGGCTAGATTCGTTCCTGGTGTGTGCAGGGGTAGCTCCAGCAGAGTAGCACCTGACTACTCCAGATCTGAAGTGGCCCTGGATCTGGCACAGTGGTTTTCAACCTTTTTTCATTTGTAGACCCCTGACAAATTTCAAATGGAGGCATGGACCCCTTTGGAAATCTTAAAAAGACTGCGTCCGCAGCCCACAGGTTGAAAACCACTGATCTAGCAGAAGAGGTAGATAATAATACCTACCTCTTATATCGCACTTTTCATCAGTAGCTCTCAAATCGGTTCCCAATCCTTAATGTATTTATCTTTATAACACCCCTGGGTGGCAGGGCCGGGCCATTATCCCCATTGCACAGATGCGGAAACTGAGGCCTAGTGACTTATGCATAGTCACCCAGGAAGGCCGTGGTAGTACAAGGAATTGAAGCCAGGTCTGCTAAGTGCTACGCTAGTTGTCCAACCACCGGGCCATGCTTCCTCTCATAGGCATTGTGGTCTGAGAATGCTGAGCTGTTCATCTACACTGTGGGCATACTTGAGCCCTGAGGTAACTCGGCTGCAGCCAATGCAGTTGCATCAGGGTTGAACTGTAAGCTTTCTGGGGCAGGGACTGTGTCTTCACTATGTATTTGCACAGCACCTAGCATCTTGGAACTTTGATCCTTGACAGAGCCCTTACGCGCTGCTGTAATCCAAATAATAATAATTTGGTTTTATCTGAGCTGCAGTGACTCCATACAATGAGCCAGCTTCATGTGGTAATCAGACACAGCTCAACTGAAGTCAGTGGATTGATCACCCAGATAAATTTGGCCCTAGGTATCCACTCTTTGGTGACCATCAGATCTTGATGTGTGTACGTTGCCTTGTAGGTCTCGGTGACACATGAAATATCCTACATGTAGACAGCTGCATGCAGGATTGGTCTGCAGGAGCTGTGTGTATGTGGCTATATGGATACATGAATGAAATTAGCCAGACAGCTCTGAAACTTGGAGAATACTAATTAGCCGCTGAAAAGTGGATGATATAACAGCATAATGACAGACAGAGCATCTGTAACTATCTGCCGTCGTTTAAAGCTTCTTGGAAGTAGTGGATAAACATGACAATGTTGGCGGGTGGGAATGAGCCTTGATATTTTACGACTGAAAGCAGGGCTCCAGCCATGGTGGACGGCAAAAAGGCAGTGTGTTTTGCCACAGGATGGGTGTGAGTGAGAGAGAGAGAAAGCTCACGCTGGGAACAGCATCCCTCTCACACACACACACACGTACAAACGGAGGAGTCCTGGGACTGAAGCTGGAAAGCTCAGTTGAGGCATCAGTGTGCTCTAGAGGAGGATTAGCAAGCCGGACTCCTGGGTTCTACAGGCTCTGCCAC
The DNA here is from genome assembly GCF_015237465.2 of Chelonia mydas. NCBI lineage: Eukaryota > Metazoa > Chordata > Testudines > Cheloniidae > Chelonia > Chelonia mydas. The sequence goes on from NC_057853.1 coordinate 46,883,078, forward strand.
TGACTCACTGTGTAACCTTGGGCAAACCACTGTCCTCATTATAAAGAAATACTGCAATATTTTATAGTGATGTAGTAGAAACACTAAGGGTTAACCTCGCTGTACCTTAATTTACCCATCTGCAAACTAGGTATAATATGGCACCTACTTAACAGGGAAATTGTGGAGCTTCGTAAAGGAATGTTTATAGAGCACATTAAGACCCTCCCGTGAGTATAAGTGGGTGAAAATAATACTTTTCTGTAGCTGAAAATAATACTTTCCTAGAAGGGTCGGGTTTTGAATGATGTTGTCCTTCCACCAAGTGGGGGCCCTGCAGAGCAGCTTCCTATTGGAAGAGAAACCAGTGACGTGGACTCTGAGTGCATCATTAGTGTAACTTGGTTTTTTACACTACATACACCAGTCCTTGAACAGAGGTGGCTGCAAATGGCAAAAAGGTGCAAGCCAATGCCATATTGTGACTCTCTCCATAACAGTGCTTTCAAAGGATAGAACTGGAGTTTAACATTTCCAGTTTGGGCACCGATCCTTCTTCTCTCTGTGTGTATTCTAGACAGGGGACAGTCTTTAAAGGGGAAGGCCCAAGCTCAAAGAGGCATATTGGATTAATATCTGGTGTACTGAGATTTTTCCTGCAGTGGGGCCTGGCCCCTGAGTTCTGCTGAAAAACAGGCTGCTTGTCGTTTGCACATGCCTAGGCCATTGCTCGATTTTGCATCTAGTACACGCTATGGGAAGTTGGCCAGATTCTGAACTCCGTTAAATCAGTGCAAAATCCAGCATAAACTCCATTGATTTACATTGGGTCAGGCTGTTGATGTCAGTGGATTTACACGGGTGTAACTGAGGGCCGAATCTGGATTTAGAACATAGAGGTACACTCCATAGGCGCTCCAGTCATTCCTTACGGTCTATACATGCCCTGTGCTTGGAGACTGCACACATAATTGAGTTCAGCATCTTTCCGGGCTACTAGGTCTACTGTATTAGGGTCCCATAGACAGTGTATTTACATACACACAGTACACTGGCTGGAATTAAAAAGCAAGCCTTGCATAGCAATCCTATTACTCTTCCGAACCGTAGAGAATGTTATTGCCACAGCTGCAGGGTCAGGCGAGTATTATTCTACCAAAGCAAGATTTCATCTTTGTTCCCCTCCTCCAGTGTCTGTGGAATGGGCAGAGAGGGATGACTGGTATTTGCTTGTGACAGCAAAGTGACTTGCAAAGGAAAAATGGACTTGTCGGAAGGTCTGGGGCATTTGGGGATTTTTATTGCCTGTTTATTAGATATTTTTAAAGGCCTAATTGTTTTCCTTTCAGTTTGTTTATCTGAATATTATCATTAGAAATTCAGCTCTTCTCTCTCCCGTTTTTCCTGGAAGATTCTATGGGTGATGGGAGAACTGGGGGGATTGTGATGTCAGAGATACCAAGGAAGTATGTTTGGGCAGTGCCTAGCACAATGGAATCCTGGTCCAGGAAATAATAAACAATAATAATAAGTGAAACCTGATCACTCGGAAGGATGAAGATATTTTTAGCCAGGACTGTTTAAAACTCTTTATTTTCTTCCCGGATATTTTTGGTTAATGCCTCTCTAATGCTCAGAGAGTGCATTCTAATGCGTTCAGCACCCTGACCAGTTAATTCAAGGCTGAGAAAGCTCAGAGCCTGCATCCCCGAGACATGCATTGAGTCCTCCAACAAAACCAAAGGAGACCACGTTTTGACAGACTTGGTATTTCTAAGGTGACAAGCAAGCAGGAATAAAAGGAGAAACAAATAACAAATGCCTCCAGGACTTCTCAAGGGCACCAGCCCTATGTTCCCCTTTCATCAAATCACCTTGCCGGTGCACGGCAAGTCTGACTTACAAGCTGGCTGGGAATTCTGAGCGAAGGCAGCTCAGCAGATGTCAGCTGATCCTGGCCATGGTGAGTGGAGTCAGCCGTGGCAGCCTTCACCTTTCAGCGTTGACTCCCCATCTCTTGCCTTTTCCGCTCTGCTTCTGAGGTCACGTTCATTGGGGCTTTAGTTTTTGTCTTTGATTTCCCATTAAATAGCTTATTTCCAATGCACACACACACACAGGTGCCAGAACAGAGTATGGTGCGATGAGGATGCTTCTAAACAGCTCCATGTTTCTTGAACCAGTGGAGGGGAAAGGGCTTCTTGAAATCCCTTGCAGTCTGTTGTGCCAAGCCCTCCTTAGTCCAGTTGGCAGGGACAGCTTCCTCTGAGCTCTCTTGGGTTCCGCAGGTGACTCCGTGCACCAGCACTTGCAGCCGCAGCGTTGCAGAAGGGTCAGCGCACTTAGGGAACTGAGTCCCTAGCCGTGTGGGTTTGCTGAGCTTGTGAATCTATGCTCCGGAGGGGGTTAGGGGGGTCATCTGCTGCCCCAGCATCTGCTCCGCAGCTCTTTACTCTGTAGAGTGCTGATTCTGAAGGGCCCAGCGTTTTTCAAAGGAGCCAGAATGATTAGTCCCCATTAGAGACTGAACCCGAGCAGGAGAGAGTCCCTGCTGGTGAGGGAAGCTGTGCCTGCCGTTCCCAGCAGAAGGGAGGGGAGGGAGCTGTCTTCAGCTGTGTTTGGAAAGCACTTGGCAGACTGTGGGTGCTTCTGCAGTCTCAGAACTACATAACAAGAAGGAAGGAGGCAACTCAGAGGAAGCCTGGTCCCGTGATTAGTGCACTTGCCCAGGACATAGGTTCATGTCCCTGCTCTGCCACAGATTTCTAGTGTCACCTTGTGCCAGTCTCTCTGGGCCTCAGTTCCCCATCTGTACAATGCGGATAACAGCCTTGCCCTGCCTCCCAGGTGGGTGTAAGGATTAATGCATTAAAGCCTGTGAGGTGCTCCACAATGAGTGCCATGGAAGTACCTTTAATTTTCCTTGACTGCCTTGTACATATGTAGCTGCAATCGTGTGTCTCCAACCTGCTGTTTCATAGCATCCTCCTAGGCGTCCTTGGGCATGAGAGCCCATAGAAGGAAGCTGAGCCATGCTGGATCACGCCTCTCTGGGGATAGCCAGGTTTCTGGCGCTGCTCTCTGTACAGAGCAGCGTGATACAGCAGTCAGGAAGGGGGACGGTTCGCAGGCCAATGTGTGTAAATCCTCCGTGGGCCCCAGGCTTCCCTGACATAATGGCTGGAGCAACTCCAGGCTTAGGGCCCAGCTCGGCAAAGCACGTAAGCACATGCTTAACGTTAAGCACCTGCTGAAGTCCCAAAGGGAAGCTGTCGGCAGCACACAGCTGCAGCAGAGCTTAAGCGAGATGGATCAGTGTGGCTCAGCCTGACTCCTGATGGACAAGTGGCCATATTACCTCCCCCCTCCCAGCACAACCTTCCCTCTCAGCAGAAGAGTCACAGGCTGTCCGGATGCTGGAGGCGTTCATCCCTCACGGGGGTGTCCCCAGGCCCGGTCTGAGGTGAGCCGGCTGCATGGAGGGAGTTTCCAGGGCTTTGACTATGGCTTCTGTAGGGCGAGACAGAGGACACAGTTCTCTGCAGCTGACAAAAAACCAGCTGCTGTATCAGAGACTGGGCCAGGAACCTCCAGAGCTAAGCACCGGAGCAACTGCAGCTGTGGTGGCCCTGGAGGTGGCCCTGGAGGAACACACCCTGGGCAGTGGGTTACACATATGCTAGGATGTCAGGATGCTTTTTCATAGGCACCATTTGTCCTGGTGCCGTGTAGGGCTGCCATCCCCAACCAGCAGCCTTTTTCCCTGGGGCAGCACTGCAGCCTGACGAGGAGGAGGACCTGTGAGTGGATGGCTGAAGGGACACAAGGGGGCCCATTGTTTAGTCTGACTGCAGAGGAATGAACTATGCTGTGTGTGCGTGCGTGCTTGCATGCAACCCCGGCTAGCATGGTGCTGCTGTTTGTCTCCCTCTAATGGCTAACAGAGGCTGGTGAGTCTGCTGCTGCCTCTGTGCTAATGCAGCTGCTTCTTCAGCTCAAGCTGCCGGGCGCATGCATTTAGATCTGGAGGTCTTACGTTCAGTCCCAGCAGCTGATCCGATTAGGGGGCGCCATTACACGTGCAAACAGCTTTATTCATTCTGGGCCACATCCTGCCCTCCCAATCTCACACTGAGTGATATCGCCCCAGAATCTGGCCCCAAATGAAACCGATGGAACTCTTCCAGGTGTGTGAGTGAGGGTAGCACGATCTGGCTTAAGAATGGCTTAAGCTAAGCAATAAAAGTCGCTTGTTTCAGAAGGAAACCGAGAGTAAATCTGATTGCTCCTGGGAGAGTCCCTGGATGACACCGCAGACGAGTACTTGTGGGGTAGATTACGCTGATGAGCCAACCTCCAGCACAGGCAATCTGCCTTGGGCAGAGGGCAGATCATGAAAGAAGGCACCATTCTCGTAGGCACAGAGGAACACCCAGGAACAACCTGCAGGTCAGCGCTATCAAAGGACCATAGCTTGGGAACACAGCTGCTCCTCTCTGTCGATAGGCCAGGCCCCCAGGCTTTCCCCAGCGTCTTTCATTCATTTGTGCCTCATCTTTCCAGCAGGCACCTGCTATTTGTAGAGCCAGCATGAGCAGGAGATCTGCTGGTTCATTGCGAGCGCTGGAAATGGCAGGAAGTGGGTTTAACCTCTCGGAGAGGGCAGATTAGCCTCTCCCCCACACCAGCCCTGTGGACTCTTGGATGTATCCACAGGCCTTCTTCTGAAAGAGCAAGGAGAGGACCCCAAGAAGTGGGATCAGAGTCACAGGAAGGCGACCTTCCATGGGGCAAGCTCACTTCGGGCCTATTCCCTTTCTGCAACACCAGTAACATTTCGGGGGGACGGGCCTGCAGATTCCCAGAACACTGCCTTTTGTTCCCCTCCCATGTGAAGGGACCAGACCCTCCCTCCAAGCTAACTGACCTCCAGCCAACTGACCTCCAGCCGAGTCTGGGAGGCGTGTTCTCTTTGTGGTGGCTGATCACACTGCCCTAGTGCTGACCCCTCAGCCAGCTGAGAGCCAGAGGGGCCCAACAGGGCTCCTAAGGAGTCAGCACCTGAGAGGAAGAGACACCCATAGCCAGCAGGCAGCGTCTCTTTGCTGTGCTGGAGGTGTCTTGGCAGCCTCCAGAGCCCTGCTCCTTCTCGGGAGGAGAGTCAGCATCAGGGCTCGTCCAGGGTCACTGCCCTGGGGAGCAGAGGATGGCGAGGACGGCCATTGGTGCTTACGAGCCGGTGCTGTGCAGAGAGCGACGGGACCATTCTGCCGCTGTCAACCTGCCTGCGTTAGCAAGGAGATGATATTTTCCAGCAGGTGGGGTAGGGTGATTGCCCTCTGCTTGTCCTTGCTGTGTCACAACTTGTCCCCGAGATGCCTGGGGATGGGGAGGGAAGGCGCTGGGTGTTTGTGCCTCAGTGAGTAGTGTAAGAAGGGGAACCAATGCACAGGAGAGCTGTCATCCCCCTTGGCTCCCCCACATCCCTTTCACACCTGCATGGGTCAATCGCTGCCTTTCCTCTTTCCACCCCACCCCAGTTACGTCAGCTGAGGCCAGCTGGAGGGTGAGTGGTTTGTTCTCTTGCCTGTGCTAGTGAGACGCCATAATTGGCACGATGCCATGGGGAGAGCAGGGGCTGTCCTTAGAGCTGGACTGTGCTCGCTGCCTCCAGTGCAGGCTGGAGCATCTGCAGCGATAAATAAGCTGCACGCTTAATGAGCCTTCGTCACCAGGGGATGCTCCAGCCTGGGAGCTTGTGGGCGCCAACCTATTCCTAGGGCTGGATTTAAGTTTCCTTCGAGGGGTCAGGGGTGATGTTCAGCATTCGTGAAAGTCAGAGACTCACGTTACTAGCTAGAGCCAAGATGGCAGAGGCCAGCACTGGGCGAGCTTCATCTTTGCCAGCGCCCCTGTCCTGACCTGCAGCTCCTGCTAGTCCAGCCTTGGGCTCCCCCTTGCCACCCAGCTCTGCCAGTGCCCCTCAATCCTGACTTCCAGTCCTGCCGGCCCCTGCCCCCCACTGCTTTCCCAGTGTACCTCAGGCTTGGCCTGCAGCCCACCCAGCTAATCCTGCATGCACTGTGCCCTCAGCGCACCCTAAGCCGTGTCCAGATATTGCCATGGGCTGGGGGTGATTTCTGCATTTCTGCTGCCGTGCTCCTATCCCAACCTCTGCCTCGCGATTGCTGTTTGGTAGTTGCAGCCCTGGCCCCCTCCATCAGCTTCATTAGCTTATTAATTTTCTCTTCACTGGACGTGTGGCATGTTTTAGAGGCAGCCAGGAAAGAGCCATGATTGGCTGGTTGTAACAGAGCTGGGGAATTAACATGTCCTTCTTGAGTTGGGCTGGGAGTGGCTTCCACTTGTATTTTCCTAGCGGTCTCTGGCTTCTGTTGCCACGTCTATTCCTTTACAAAGGCAGAGTGCCCCCATCATATCCTGGACCTGGTTCTTAGCCCCACCTCTGGGCTGGCTTCCTTTGTTTCAGCTGCTCAGAAAAGGAGCTTTTAAATCCCCTTCCTTGCCGAATTCTTTGTAGACCTACACCAAACCCAGTGCTTCATTGGCCATGGGATTAAGGGATCAAGATGGCCATGCAGTGCTGCATCTGTTGGCCCAGGACACTGGCTTTGTAATGCAGCATGCTGCCACCAGTGAGGCAAATGGTGCTGCTTCCTTTCCGGAGACAGCGCTGCACTAGCTTTCTGGTTCCCCTTTCTGCGCTTGGCTGGGATAAGCAGCCGAGGACCTGATATCAGGCCTGCTTCAAGTGTCTCAAGTGCATGAGTGATTGCAGCAGCAATCAAACGGAGCCTTCAGGTGAAGATCTGTGCATTGAGGTGAACAACAGCAGAGCTTGCGTTATCTGGAGTTCTGTTTATATCTCCCCTCCTGGCAGCCTTCCTCGATGCCAGAGTGTCATGGTTAGGAGCAAGGACAAAACCTTTGGAAATCAGATGAGCATCTTATCCCCTGGGCTTGTGATAATCATCAGACCCGAGCCCCAGCCAGAGCGTGTCCTTGTGCTTTGCTGCGCTGTCAGATGGGTCTGCGGCACCAGCCAGGCCTGGCAGAAAGCTAACTCTCAACCAGTTGGCGTTTGCAAATGTAAGCGGGGGAATAGTCCCGCTATTGTGGGGAACTTTCCTGGCTTCTGCACTACCCCGGTGAAGTGGGCTAGTGAAAGGATCTGAGTCCTCGCTCCCACTTCCTTTACCCAGTGGCCTCCCTGCCCTTGAGGACTCCCCTTCCACTCTCCTGTCTGGCAGAGTCCCCATAACCCCAACAAGGCTGGGCCCAGGATTCCTGGGGGGGTCGACCCCCAACCCTGCTATGGTCACCTAGGACAGGGGCTAGGGTGTCCCCACTCTGGGGTACTCTCTCTGCACTGGGCACTTCTCTGACCCATTGACCATTACATACAATTTAAAGCAAATACACGTTATTTAATCAACAATTAATTTTAAAAAGAATAAGGGAAAATGGGAAAGGTTAAAGGAAACACATCACCCCACTCTGTGGCAGGGAACATCACAAACAGTGTCTCTGGAATGTCAGGGCCGTTCACAGTCTGTTCCTTGTAAGTCCCAGGCCTTCGTCTCAGGCCCTGGCTGTGCTGCAGGGATGCTGTGGGTTGGACACTTGCTCTGGTGGTAGCCACACGCTCTCAGGCTCTAAGTGGTGGGACCCTTCTTCCCAGTGTCGCCCCCGCCCTGTCGGGGTTACGATCCAAGCCTGGCCTGCAGAGCCTCTTGGCTGAGGCGTCTCCCTGTGCTGAGCCTGCTGCCCAGGGTCCCCCTCGCTCTCCCCCGCTGCTCACCGCACCCAGCTCCAGACTGCTCCAGCCCCAGCTGCACCACTCTGTCTCTGCACTGCTGCTGCTCTGCCTCCAGCTCCCTGGGCTGCTTCTTTGGCCTCTCTGCCTCTGGTTGCTGCAGCTCTGCTCCCAGGTCAGGTCTGCTCTGCAGGCTGCTTCTGTGACTCTGCTCCCAGCACTGACCTGCTTCCTGGGCTGCTTTTCTGGCCCCTCTGGCTCTGGTTGCTGCAGCTCTGCTCCCAGGGCAAGTCTGCTCTCTCTGGGCTGTGCCTCCGGCTTTGGGGCTTCAGCTCTGCTCCCAGGACAGGGTCTGCTCTCTCTGGGCCGCTTTTCTGGTCCCTCTGGATCTGGCATGGCTCTGCTCCCCAGCTCAGCTTGGGCCCCTGCTTTCTCCTTAGCTCGGCCCCACTCTGTCTGACCCAGGCAATTCCAGCTCACACGGAGGACGGGACCCCCCCCCCCGGCCTCCTGACTCCCTGATTAGCCTGCTCGCCCTGTCATTCAGGCTGACCTGGAGCATTGGCCTCTCACCATTGTTCCTGAGGACTATCAGTCTCAGGGTCCTGGTTTCCATATACCCGTCCCCTTTTAGTACTGGGAGCTAGCCAACCAAAATACCCCCACGGAATGTTAGTAAGGGGGCAACAGTCCCCTTACACAAAGCAGGCACTGCAGTTTCTCGAGGCATGTTGGAGCAGGGGAGGAATGATGAGGAGACAGGCTTCAAACGCCAGCCAAATTGCCCTGGAAGCCGTTCTCCGTGTCGCACTGCAGATTGCCAAGCAGCAAATGGTGTGCACCGCAAGAGTGGTGGGGAAAGCAGTGCTGCCTGCTCCGGTCTGTGAAGGGGCAGCTGGAAAGCTTCACAAGGGTCTGCTACCGAACAGCTCAGTGCTGTGCCACCATGGCTGCAGCCTGCCTCACTCCCCTGCCACGCCCTTCTCTCTGCTTCCCTCTGCCACTGAGCAAGATGCACACGAGGAACGTGGCTCGGGTATGCTATCTGTAAGGTTAGGGGTCCACTGGGAGCTTCTCTTTAATACGTCTGTGGGCCGGATTCATTTCTGGTGTAACTTCATCTCAGTCAGTAATCTATTTGGCTGATGCATCCAGTGGTGTCAATGGGCCACGCCCGGAACTCAGCGTCAAAGGTCAGCGCGGATGGCTCTCTCTCTGGATGGAATGAGAGCTTTGGCCTCACAAATCCCAGGACGTCATGGCCATGCCGGCAAGGAGGAGGAGATTGCAGGGCTCTTTTGGTTGTTTTTTTCAGACAGAGAAGCTCCAAGCTGGATAACTCAGGCCAGGGCTACACTGCAGACGTGTCAGTCAGGAGCATGACGAGGTGTCACCCTGACTGACAGAGCCTTGTCAGCAGGAACCTTGAGTGCAGAAACAGCTATACTGGCAATGCTGCGCTTTGACCAGGATAGCTTATTTCTCTGGGGGCAGCGCTTGCCTGAGCTATGCTGGCAAAAGAGCTCCTTGTGTAGACATGACCTCAGCGCACTGGCTGGGGTAATTAGAGCCATGGGTGCTGAAGGGAGGAGCAGTTCACCAGGGAGCAGCAGGTGCTGCTATGGGTGCAAGGTTCAGGCGTACAGGGACACACTCAAGTACTCTAGGCCCAAAACTGAGGTCTTGCAAAAACCAAGATTCAGTTAAAATGGCTTTTTATTTTTTTTGAGATGTAGGCTTCCCCCACCATTGCACCACCAGATGGGAGCAAGGCTTGGAAACTGACTAGTGACACTCATGAAATTGACCAGCCTATTCCTTGTCCCAAGCTTCATGAAATGCCCAGAGCAACCAATCAGCAGGCGTGGTAAAAAGAAAATGGGAAATCAAAGTGGTTTTCAGCTGGAATAGCCTTCTGCGCTGGTTATGACGTGGGAGGGAATCAGGAGCAGGGGTTGTAGTAGGAAGAAAGCCTGAGACATAAGCCCTTGTATCAGAGGCCTGGTATGAGGTAGGACCTGCTCACAGAATTCAGCAAGAACAGAATTCTGATATTGTAGAAATACACATTCCTAAGACGTGCTAGTCACAGAGTACCCACGCAAACACTTCCCGATATCAAGTGGTACAAGAACATCCCGATACCAAGGATGGTACAAAAACATTCACCAGGGATAACAGGAACACACTAGCCACTTCTAAAAGATACGGTCAGGATGACGGTATGTAATAGAGATGTTTTGACTGAACCAACATGTACAAGGTGATGGGTGATAACTAGCGCCTTCGGGGGGTAGTAACTAACTATGTCAAAGGAGCAGTACGAACTTGTTTGTATTGGGGTATAAAGATGTATCTCAGAGGGAGTATCTTTGGCTGGCCTTAGGGAGGAAAGTCCTGCCATTCACTGAGCTGGTCCATTGTATACATGTATTAGTGACCCGGTAGAGCCTGTGAGATACTAGTATCATGCTTTGTCGACAATAAACCTGGCTGGGTGCCTTAGTCCCTTAATGGATCTTGTGGTCATTGGGTGGTTCACTCGAGGTCTGCCATGCCAGCTGTCTAGGAGGGAGGAGGGCACAGTTTGGACCTGAGCTGATCCCCAGTGGGAGCTGATTGCTTGTTCCGGGGAGAAGGCACCAACAGCCCTAGGAGCAAGAGCAGTGTGCTGACCTTGTACCTGACAGAGCAGATGGCCAGCCCCTGTCTGATGAGGAGGAAGACCCCAGGCGCACTGGCCAGCTTTTGGACCTCGATGAGCACAGGGAGCCTACGGCCCCACTGCCAGAAGACTGCCAGACAGCAGTCTCTCTCCAGTCCGTAGAGAAGGAGCCTCATGTCCTGGAGGCACTGGTCAAAGAGGGCTGCCAGGAATCCCAGCCAGAGAGGTTAGGGAGGGCAGGGGACTGCTTCTACTTGGTGCGGCTGCCAGCTGTGTCTGATGACTGTCACAGTGCCAGATGGTGGCACTTGGAGCTGGCTGCCTGCTGGCAGGACTGAGCCCGGTGGAATCAGAGTCAGACTGGACTCTGGAAGGGCAGTAGTTCTGGAAGGCAAGGAAGGGGCTCCCTGTGTGTCAGGCTGGATTGGAAACTGGAGGAAGTACTTGTCTCTAGCCGGGTATCGAGGGGGCCAGATTTAAGTGTCGAGGGGGCCAGAAGATCCCGTTCCAGGGCATTGGAGTGAACAGAGGTCCAGGAAATGGCGTCGTAGCAGAAGAGGGGAAGTGGTCCTGGGGAATTGGGAGTTCCTTTAAGGGCCCAGGATCAGTGTAGAATGTAGAGTGGGCGTGGCTCCCCTCTCTCCCAGCCAATCAGCAGGAGCTCTCTGGAGGAAGTTGCTATATAGCCTGTCTCCACGGGGCTGAGCTCCAGAAAGGGTTTGGACTGGCAGCTATGTGTGGGGCAGACTGGGACAGAGGAGGAGCTCAGTGTGGGGCAGAAGAACCAGGGCTGTGGATGAACTTTTTTCTTATGGACTTTATTCCGGGGACTCACTGGGGATTGTTTGAACCTTTTCTGTTGTTAAACCTGCCCCGGGTGGGGGTGCCACTAGTCCCAAGAGTGTGGGGAGTGCTTACGGGGCCGACAGGAGGGCGCTTACGGGGATAGGATGGCTGCGGGGTGACCCCTGGCCACAAGTTGATGCTCAGTAAGCAGCCACCCCAGTACGCTGCCCATGGACATTTCCTATGCAGTCTGGACTATTCCCAGGCATGCATGTTCCCGCTGGAATGCCAATGTCTGGGGCTGCCTGGGCAGAGAGGGAAGCCCTGGAATAGAGCTGGAGCAGCCTTCTGTGTGGAGCTGTTACTCCTGGATTCCTCCTCTCCACCCTCTGCCTGCAGGATCCATCCAGGGACCTTTCAGGCATGTATGCCTGAGTTCCAAGAGTGCACCGCTTATGCATATGGGGAAAGGGATCCTGTGTGGGGCCTCAGAAGCCTGTCTCTTGGCATCCAGACCGGATCAGACCTGTGCTCCATCAGTAACCCGCACCAGATGCTTCAGAGGAAGATGTGAGACAATCTCCCCTCCACCCCCAGTGAGCCTCCATGCCCCCCACTAGGCAGAGACTGGCTTACGCCCTACCCCTGGTTCTGCCCTCGTCTCTGATGATGTTGTATGACCTAGCCCTGCAGGCCGCGGGTCATCCAGTCTGCAAGTAAAGCCATGGTCAAGGGGAGAATTTCAGAGGCACAAAGGGGAGTTGGGCGCCCAATTGTCAATGAGATCCAGATGCCAAACTGCTCTTTGGGCCTTTGAAAACCTGCCCCAAGGTTGCAGCATCTTCCTGGTAGGGGCTGCTGCATTTGGGCAAGGAGGGAATTCCGCTAGCATGTGGAGAATTGACACGTAGAGCCCAAAGCAATGACTGCTGCTGTCTGGCGGTAGGGTGAGGACATACATGCTGCTTTCCTGCTACCTGGTATCGACAGGGCACTGCTGGCTGGGCTGGGATTGTCATTGACACTAGCTGGGAGGAAGCTCACACTTCTGAGAATGGCAGGAGACAATATGGGGAATGTCAGGTTGCCAGTGTCCCCAGTTGAGCAGTGGTTTGGGTACTGCCGTGAAGGATTCGATCAATGCTCTGAAAAACAGTGTAAAGAGGGAAGCTCTGACAATGGTACACTAGGCTGCGTTCACTTGAGAGGTCGAACTGTAGTGAGGCAGGAAGGCCAGCACATAGGGCTGCCAGGACTGTTCCATTTGTTAAAGCCGTTGTGTTTGAAAGAAGGAGAAAAATTTATACTGATGTGAAATATCTCTTTTTGAAAGCAAAAGCCCCAGCTAGCAAAGGGACCGGAGCCAAGACTATTCATCTCCGTAAGGAAGGGAAGAAATCAAGGCCGACAGGAATTCCTCGAGCATCACTGTTCACGAGGAACGTATCAAAGGATAGGATACCCAGTGATGGGCACAGTAGAGAGCCCCCAGGGGAGCTACAGGACGCTTCTGAATATCTAGCCAAAAAGGCCTTGTTAGTGGGAAAAAAACCTTTATTTTTTTTGAGCAAAATCTAAATGTTTTTAGCTTTTAGTTTCCAGTGAAATTTTCGGGTGTTTTCAACAAAATAATGTTCCCTTTTGGGGGGATTTTCCCCTCTTCCTTCCTCTCCCCACCCCTTTTTCCAATTGGAAAACAGAGAGAAAAAGGAGAAAAAACAAAAACTGGGAAATATTCAGTTTTCATTTTGCTGAAAAAGCCACATATATCGAACAAAGTGAAGAATGTTCCTTTAGTTGCAGAGTTGTTGTGGGAAATGGACAGTTTTTTTCTACTAGTTCTGTATGTCAGCCAGGAGCTTGCATCTCTTTCCCCCGTGTCCCCTGGGGCAGATCTTCCTTCCACATGCTAACATGCTCTTCCCAAGCCATGCAGGGGATCAAACTGGCAGCTCTGCTGAAGCAGCTAGTAGCTTCCAGGGTGGATCTCTCTTCCAGTCACTTCTCTTATCATTTTCCCAAGGATGATCTCTGCTACCGCAATCAGCCTGTCTCATATGGGCTCAAAGATCTGTACTTCAGTCTGGGAACAGGCACAATGGGACAGGCATCAAGCTGCTTTTCAAGGAGAATTCACTCCTCTCCAGACAGCTCAGGAGCACATCTGGGTTCTCTTTCCTTTAGCTGGTATTTAAGCGTGGCTGTGGTGGTTTCGGTGAAGGGGGTGCAGAATCTGATGAAGAGGTGGGCCCAGCCCCTTCTACATACCAGCTCCTCATCTCAGTCCCTGGAAAAATCATGGAGCAGGTCCTCAAGGAAACCATTTTGAAGCACTTGGAGGAGAGGAAGGTGATCAGGAACAGTCAACATGGATTCACCAAGGGCAAGTCATGCCTGACCAACCTGATTGCCTTCTATGATGAGATAACTGGCTCTATGGATATGGGGAAAGTGGTGGATGTGATACACCTTGACTAGCAAAGCTTTTGATACGGTCTCCCACAGTATTCTTGCCAGCAAGTTAAACAAGTATGGATTGGATAAATGGACTGTAACAGGTATCAGCAACCTTTGGTACGCAGCCCGTCAGGGAAATCCACTGGCAGGCCGGGACGGTTTGTTTACCTGCAGCGTCTGCAGGTTCGGCCAATCGCAGCTCCCAGTGGCTGCAGTTTGCCATTCCAAGCCAATGGGGGCTGCGGGAAGCGGCGGCCAGCATGTCCCTCGGCCCGCTCTGCTTCCTTGCCCCTTGCTGGCCATTGTGCTGAGATCTGCATCCCTACATGCCACAGGGTGTTGCTCAGCTCTCAGGCCTGCATCTCGGGTCTGATCTTCCCCTGCCCCTGCATGCATGGAGTTCTCCAGAGACCCCTGCATCGGGCCAGCAAGACATCGGAGCCCAGCCCCGCGCTGCTGCTCCGAAAGGAGAATTTTTGCCTCTTCACCAGGTTAAATCTCCTTCTAAACAACAACAGGTCCCTTCGTTCAGTTTCCTTGCCAAGGATACAGCAGAATGCCTCGGCGAGGGAGAGGGAAGTGGAGTGTGAAAGAGAGCCAGTGTGTTCCAGCTCCAGCAGTGGGGAATTTGCTGTCTCTCCACCATAATTAAATATTGTTTGCATTGCTTATTGACAGAGCGCTAAGCCACACTCCGTTTTAATTTGTTCTTTGATAGTCGCCTTTTGCTGCTAATTGATTTTCAGGGTGGTTTTTATTTTTTGTCTGATTTAATACCTGTGGTGCCACTGAAAACAGAGAGGCAAGGTGACACGGAGCTGAGGAGCGAGCCAGGAACTGGCTTGTCCTCGCACACAGCCAGCTTCCCTCTTCATCTCCACCTGCACGAGTTGATATACAAAGCTCCAAGCTCGTCTCTGGGTAACAGGAGAGGCTGGAGGGATCTGATAGCTGCTCCATCGCCACTGCGGGGATGGAGGAGAAATTGGCATTAGGTAGCTCACAGTTACTCCAGTCTCAGCCTCTTCCAGCAGGGGTGCACTGTAGGAAATAGCACAGGAGCGTTGGCTGTGCGGGGAGCGCCCAGCTATGCCTGCCCTGACTTCTCCCAGTAGGAGGTGCTGTAGGAATGGGAGAGGAACTTAGACTGTAGGGAGCTGCTAGCCACTCCATTCCCAATAGGAGGCACTTTGGGGAATAATGTTCTCCCAGCTTCTCCCAGCAGAGGGCACTGTAAGGAATGGGACGTGGGCTGAGTCACTGCAGAAAATTATGCCGGTTGACTGTGTCTGGGGAACTTGTTCCTGGCGTTCCTCTGACGCTAGCGACCATGGTAATATGAAGTGTTGTGATGTTGATAGCGCCTTCCATCTCAGAGGAGCCCAAGGCTCTTTACGAACGCGGTGCATGCAGCCTGACTGAAATGCTGCCACTTCTGGGGTGACAGGGAAACAAAGGTCACAGAGCGCAATGGCTGGGGGGAGGGGAAGGGAAATATCCTCCAAGACAGGAGGGCAAACCCCCTCCTCTTCCAAAAAGTGCCATGGGAGCCATAACGTCCACGCAGAGCAGAAAGAAGCCGTGGGTCTGATTGTGTCAGCAGAGCTGAGTGGCTACAACACTACCCATTGTGTGGGCTCCACACCTGGAAAACCAGCCCCTGTGGTCTCTAAGGACGCACCCAAAAGAGAGACGCGCTCTTGGCACGAACCGCCTGGAGCCAACCCTGTAGGATAACACCCTGCTCAGAGCTGAAGCTGGGCCCCCGGGGCTTCGACCTGCCTTTTCTGGGGAGAGCACTGGGTTTCTCTCTAAGCCCCCTGCCTTGAATGCTCTGTCCAGGGCTCTTTGGGTCTGTGCCTCCAGATGTGATTAGGAGGTGGGCAGTGAGGGGTTAAATTTAATCACCGCACTAGAGCTGGAATTGCTTAGCACCCCTGAGCATGTGATCGCTTTGCCTGGCTGGTCTTCACACCATGCGCTGGGGCTAGCGGGTGATAGGGCTGGTGGCCAGCCAGCCCCTGGGTTACAGCTGCACAGTCCCATGCCAACTCGAGCATTCTGACACGCCCGGGTGCCTGCATCTGCCCCACACAGTGCTGATGTGTGGCGTGGGTCTGGCTGCCAGACCGCCATGGGATCTCGCTGCACTTGGGCAGCCCTGGGCTAAGCGCTACCCCGACTCAGCCCTCCCGCCGCTCGCTCTGCCTGTCCCAGGTTGGGCGGTGTGTTGACAAGCTGTGTTCTGTTCCCTTCCCAGGACGATCCAGAGGGAGAAGAGATTGAAAGGGAGAAGTCCAACTCCTTGAAGCTGGAGTTTACCGAAGATGTGAACTTCAAAACCAAGGTTAACTATTCGTATGCCGCCGTGCAGATCCCTACAGACATCTACAAAGGCTGTGAGTGCCGCTTTCTCCTCAATTTCTAGGGACAATTCTGATCGCCTAGGTTGACCCCTGTATAACGTAGGTCAGAGAGCTCCACCCTGTAATTCCCTATCCATTCAATAACTCCTGACTGAGCCAGAGCGTGTCTTTTAGTCAGAGCCCCCCGACCTGGGTGTAAAGATCTCGAAAGAAGGACGGAGGGCTGCACTCATGTGTTAGCTCTCCTCTCTCTATTACTGTCTTTGTGCAACTCATGGTTTATGAAAAATAACACAGAGCCTGTAACTACCGGAGTCTGGGGGCTCGACAGGCTGACGTAAATGTAGAGCTGTTGAGCCCCTGCATGAACATCCCATCAATGCAGTTCCATGGCGTGGCCTGTGGAAGACGGAGTATGTACCTTTCCCTGGCAAAGCGTGCTACAGTGAGTGAACCCCTCCTCCCCTGTTCAAGGGAGCCGGGATTGTAGCAGAGACGGGTCTGACCCCAAAGACTCCCCAACCTAGGGGAGGTCCCATCCACCTCCGGCCATTGCAGCGCCCAGGCATAGCCTTGGACGATTAGCGGCACTGCACCAAAACCGCTCTGTCGCTTTGCCCTGGGGTTCTGTCACCTCCACTGCTCTGTGATGGGAGGCCCCTTGGTACCTCTCAGTCTCCCTCTGTAAGCTGCACTTCTGCTGGAGAGTTTCCCCCAAACTGACGCTGGGTGGGCAGTTCCCTTCCCAGCAGAACGGTAGGTAAATAGATCCCCAGTCTCCACCCACAGTGGTGCAGCTGGTTTCTCCCAGATCACGCTGAGAATGTCAGCCACCCAGCCTGATGGCTCAGATGAAGCCGTGGGATTGTGTGTGCTGGCCGTAGTGTCACTGCCACTGGTCTGAGGCTGCTCTCCCCTGGTCTCCGTCTCGCTGTCAGACAGCAGCCCTGGCCCATGTCCGGTTTGTGAGCTCAGCACCAAACAACCACCTGATCTAGTAAGAGGGGGGCCAAGCGCCGGGAGCTCCTGTTGCCAGACATGCCTGTAGCTCGCGGAACTTGCTGCAGCTGAGACACACTGGCTCGGTTCCTAAGGGGGCAGGGGAATTGGAAGGCCAGGGATGGGATGGGACCCCCAGCAGACCCCATCTCTCCTGTCTCAGCTTTGCTGGATTGTAAAGAGAGGGAGGCAGCGGTTCATTCTCTGCCATGGGACTGATGGATAGAATCACAGAATATCAGGGTTAGAAGGGGTCATCTAGTCCAACCCCCTGCTCAAAGCAGGGCCAATCCCCAATTTTTGCCCCAGATCCGTAAATGGCCCCCTCAAGGATTGAACTCACAACCCCTGGGTTTAGCAGGCCAATGCTCAAACCACTGAGCTGTCCCTCCCCCCAGCTGGCTTCACATACTGGGAAAGGGAATGTGTCACCCTGCTGCCCTGCAGTCTGGCCCACCTTCGCTGCCACTTGGTCCTCTGGAGCTCTCCGTCCTCCTCATCCAGTGCTAATGCGCAGACAGGTGCTTGGTGGGTGAGAGGGGACCACCTCCCTCCGCAGCATTAGGGACTGGCTTCAGTGAAAAGCAAGGCAGTGGAGTGGCTGGACCAGCAGTGTGTCCGGTGTTGCAGACTGGCCTGGGGCCTTGTCATGAGTGGTTAGAGGTGGAGAGCTCTCACACATGGTCTGCCTGGGCATCACTGTCTTCTGATGAACCCTGGTGTCAGATGGGAAAGAAGCATGGGGGACGTGTGCATAGAAGCCCCAGGTATATTGCCGCTCAGTACAGCTGCCTATCTGGAGCCCAGTTAGTGCTCAGTCCCTGCGTGGCTGCCGAGCAACCCTCCTTCTTTCTCCTGAGCCCTGCTTTTAAGGCCAGCTCCCTGTCCTGTAACTAGTCCCACTGGGTGGAGGTAGGTGCTACAGATAGCACCTCCCCAGTCCTTAGCCTAAGCCAGAGCCCCTCGTGACATTTACCAGAAGGTGCCCCTCTGGTAAGTCCCAGAGGATGGTTCAGTCACACCACCTCCTCCTGACAACAGCTAAGACGAACCCTCCCCACTGGGCAGAGCATTCTGACACTGTTCATTGTGCGGTCTCTTGCGCTTTACTCCAGAGCATCAGGTCTAGGTACCAGCCTTAGATGGCTCGTTGGTCTGAGCCGATACCGTGATCCCCTGTGACAGAGACAGAGACAAGTCCGTATGAGCTAATGGAGAGAAATGCATTAATTCCAAGGCTCCCAGGTGATGGGATGTGTTGCAGAGGAGGTTGTGGTGTCCCCATCACCTGAGATGTTTGAGGCTGGATTTGACCCCGCTGCCCGGGATGTGCAGTGAGGTTGGCATCTTCATTCAGGAGCCAGGTAGGCATTCCGCACAAAGGCTAAGCTGCGTTGGAGGAACAACGTGGTTTAGTGCTGGCTCCTAATGTTGTTGACATGGTCCAGAGAGGCATTGTTCTGAACCAGCTAGAGTGATGCTCCTTGCAGCACAGCCGACCGCAGTCAGCAGATTAAGCGGCACCCGAGGCAGTTAGATTCACTAGTGGCCCAGGAGGAGTTGGCACCAAGTTAACTAGCCCTGGGGTAGAGTCAGGGAGTTGTCAAATAGCAAAGGGATGAGTATGAATTCCCATAGACTGACCCACTGCAGGTCTTGGGGCTTGAGGGCCTTGTAAGAGAGTCTTCTGCATTGTGAGTGAGAAGGAGATTGGGGTCGGCTACCTGCACTGGCTTGCAGAAAATGAAAGCCGTGCTGCACTGGTGCAAGGAGGACTGTCTCGCCAAGATCCTTTCCCATCCAGAGGATGAGGTCTTCCATCTCTGTGTTGTCTCCCCGCTTTGGCTGATCATTGGGAGCAGCCTCGGCTTTCCCCAGAAATGAGCAAAACTTGCCAACCATCATGTTGTCTTTGGGCCTTGAAAATAACGAGGACAAAGCCAGAGCCTGCTGAGTTCTAAAGCTGTCCGATACACCAGAGTGCGCCCATGCCCCATGCTCCTGCCCCATCACCAGGGAACCTGCAAAGCAGAGCAGGGCCCGCAAGCCGTGACTCTTGCTCACTACGTCCTACGCACTGGCAGTGCAAATCACCTGCGCCCAGCTGGAGTCCTTCATCAAAGGCTCAGGGGTTCTCTGGCTCCCCATTGCTAATCACAGCGCATATACTTGTGCTTCATTGTTATGGTGAACTTTGTGCTTGTGAACATGAAGGTGCTGGATGGAGCCAAGCACGGATATACATGTGTGTAGTACGTACCCACCAGGGAGCTGCCAAGAGTTCCCTTCCAATGTGCCCCAGAGAGCTCGCACATCCACCGAGCCTGTTTGAGGGAGCTGGCCAGACTCCCTACTTTGGATACACCAGGAACCTTTATCTAGTGGCTGGTCCACCATAGACATTGATAAGTCAGCGACAGCCAGCCACAGAGGGTCTTAGTCCTTTAGCACAAGGGGCTGAGGCTGATGCTTTTTAGAGGGGGGAGGGATAGCTCAGTGGTTTGAGCAGTGGCCTGCTAAACCCAAGGTTGTGAGTTCAAGCCTTGAGGGGGCCATTTAGGGATCTGGAGCAAAAATTGGAGATTGGTCCTGCTTTGAGCAGGGGGCTGGACTAGATGACCTCCTGAGGTCCCTTCCAACCCTGTGATATTCTATGATGTGAAGGTTCTGGGTTCAAACCTCACTGTTGACCCAAGCAAGGTCACTGTTTACACATTCGCTAGGAAAACTCACACTCCTCCTCCCAGCCTAGGAGTACAGAAGCAGGGAGCCCAGACGCAGCTTCCTAGATCACACAGACACACACGCAAACTCCCCCATGAGGCTCCCCTCCACTTCCAAATCACCGTCTTGCCTGTGATTGGAGCCTAGCTCACATCACCTTATTTAGCCTCACTTTCCATCATGTGCTGATATACAGACTCGTTAGCGGCATGTACATACGCAGGAGCACATCCGTGGAACCATTTCATCACATCGGCATCAGTGGATTAGAAATTGCAATTAGTTTTATTACCCAGCTAGCACGGGCCGAGCAGCTAATGAAGCAAATCATGAGATCGGGGAAGGGGGGGGAAGCATGGGACGGGTGAGCAGGATGAAATATTCATGATTTCCAACCCCCCGCTCTTCAGCTGGCACAATTGCTAATGTCCTGCCAAAGCCACATAAATCACCACGCTCGGCTATGGAAGGAAATCAGGCTGGAGATTAACTCACTCCGGGGAGTTGGAGCCTATTTGGAGAAATAATGGCCAGGCGGGGATGGCGGGGGCAGAGGAGTGGGGGCAGAATTGAGTAGCTCTGTGGGGAAGAATGTTGCTTCTTTGGAAATAGCCATTGCAAAAATGAGCCAAAGCAGCGTGGTGCATGGAAATAGCTGCCAAGTGTGGTGGAGTCAGGGTGGAGTCCTGGCATGCACCATGGCGGGAGGGAAGGGGGCTTGCAGCAGAAGCACTGGGCACCATGTGACATGGTGGCCACCCTCTTGGGACACACACTGGGGATTAAACTGGTGTCCTCCAGAGCTAAAAGCATGAGTGGCTACAGCTTGAGCTAAAAAGCTTCAGTAAACGGGCGCTCTGATAGACTTCTAACCTCCATGAATTGGGCACAGAGCAGGACGCTTGGGGTTACACAGACCCAGACATGATCTCTGCTCACGGAGCCGTGCAGTTTGACTTGAGCCGAGACTCGACACATGGGTGAGAGGAACAATGGGAGAGAAGGGGAGAGGGGCAGGGATCCTCAACCTGGGTGTTGTGGCCCTGACCCTGCCCTGCATCCTCACCCTGTATCGCTTTCTGTTACTTCCCTGTCCTTGCTGGCATAGGCAGCTTCTCTCCAGCTAACATCACTAATGGGGGGCTCCCCCCACCTTCCTGACCCCAAAGGTGTTACCAGGCACAGAACTGACCCTGGCCCCGTAGAGCCCTCTCCTCCCTAGATGGCCCGTGCCTTGCCATGGAGGGATTCCTGTGCTCCGCAGGGCTCTCTGCCTCTGTGGAGTCCTCGGGAGGGAGGTCAGATCTGAGTCAGGCTGGATTCATGGTGAGAATATGATCTCCTGAGAGCAGGTATCCAGCGCTTTATGCCAGTCTGGACACTCTGTGTTCACCTCATCCGCCCGAGGAGCCTGGGCCTACGTGGTTCTGAACATGGAATGAGCCCAGATTGTGATACAAAGGCTCCCTCATGTATGAGAGACTGGGCTGAGATCTGGGGCAACTTGCTTTTTTAGCCAAGAAATCTCAGCCTGGTGCCCTGGCCAGACTCCCCTTTCTGCTCCCTAATCCTCCCCGCCCCAGTTTCAACCACACAATGGTCCTAATCTGTTCTGAAATGGGGCACTAAACAGCTGTCCTCTCCCATGCCAGAGATGGGTGCTTTTCAGTGGTGGGTGGGTGGCTCCTGTAGCTGTGGTAGTTCCAAGGCAGCAGACATCTTAGTATGTAAGCACCAGTGCCAAGGGCCACAGATAGAGCCATGTTCTGGTTTGCCCTGTGCAGATGGGATGCCAGGAGCCTTCCTTCTGCCACATGCTCCCTGGTGGCAAGGCTAGGGATTGTTTGGGGCAGCAGCAGTGCTCATCAAAGGAGCAGGACAGGTAATCGGTGCGCCTCTTCCAGCACGAGGAAATGGGGTGGAGGGAACAGATGTCAGGTCCTGCTGCAGACTCTAGCCGCTGTGCACTCCTGGCCCAGGCACGGAGGTTTGGAAAGCACTGGGGATCCTTGGGAATGGGAAGAGCCATGGATAGACGTGGCTGTTTGGAGAGCCTGACAGAATATATTACAGTTTCAGTCCTGGAGCCTGCGTCCCCAGCTTTGGAAGGAGTCCCTGTGTGCTGGATGCTCTGTTTCCTGTGGTGTGGCCGTGGAGGATTAACAGAGTTCTGCTGAGGGAGCAAAGCTGAGAATGTGCAGTAAGCACGGCCCTGTGGGGGCAGATTAAGGCCACTTGGGCTGGGCAGAGCAGAAGCAAAGGTAATGCCGGTTAACGGCAGGGGACTCGGAGGAGAGGGCAGAACCCAGCTGAAGGATGATGTGTGAGCAGAGTAGTCTGGATGTGTGGAATGGGTGTAAGTGCCAGCGAGGGTGAGGCCTGGGTACCAAAGCAGGAGAGGAGAGTTTAGTTGGACTCTCGGGAGATCTTTCTGCTGGCAAGAGCTACAAGGCTATGGCATCAATTCCCCAAGGGACCGGGCCGTGGAAACAGCCTTTTAAATATGAAAAGAATAACGCACACTACACTCGGGGTACGACTTCTGGGCTTGCTGCTGCAGGGGAGGAGTGAGACGGTACCTGACAGGGCACCTCTGATTTGTATGAGCTTGGCAGCCTGGCTTCTGGAGCAATCCATGCACCTGCCCTGCACCATGAGAGCGGCTTTCAGGTGCATTGGAGAAGCAACCTTTGTGTTCTGGGGAGAGAGGAAAAATGAGGATCTTAGAGCGCCCTCTGCTGGCTGTCCAGTGCAGCATCCTCACTAGTGACTGCCGAGAGGGCCATGCAGACCCCTTCAGAAAGAGGGGTGTTGTTGTGGAAGGAAGAGACTGGGACTGGGGGTTGATCCAGTCAGAAGCTTGTGAGGGGTGAGTCCTGGAGGAGGAGCTCACTGAGGCCAGGCCTGATAACTGTGCTGTGCTCAGGAGCTAGGTGGGCAGTGGGGCTGGAGAGGACGGATGGGGCTTGAGGAAAAAAGAAGAGCTGTCTGGTTAAGGCAATAGCGAGTTTTAAGTGTGCTGGCATGTTCTTTGTGCAATGGGACACCCTAGTCAGACCTCTCTTGAGAAAGCTGCCCTTGGACTCTTCATGAGCGACTGGTTCTTCCATTTGCTTACAAACAAGGTTGTGTGTAAGTACCATTATGTATTGAATGAGAAATAACTGCCTGGGTCCAGAGGTGGTTCCCAGCTTGCTGCGAATGGTCCCAGCCTGGGGAAAATTCAGCTCCGGACTTCACTCTGGGTTTTCAGCCAGGGCCCAGCCCTCATGACAGCAGAGCTCCAAAACTCCCCCTGGTGGGAGGTGCGCACTGTCGCTGCTGCTCCTAGGAGGACTGTAGAGGGGAGCAGTGGGCAGACCCTTCTCCTGCAGAGATCCACAGCCCGGGGGGAGATCACTGTGACTTCTCTGATGTGACGCTCTAGCCGTCAGATTAAAGGACAGTTTTGCAATGGGCACCTGTAGCGGTGCCAGACCCATCGCCATGGCACCGCCTGCTGGCCATTCTGGAATTAGCTCAAGTCCTTCTACAGGGCATCCTCCTCCAGTGGTGTCTCGCTCGCTGTTACTTCCGCTTTGCTGTCTCCACCAGTCTGTGACCCATATTGTTCCCTCTGGCTGTGCCCCACGCTGTTGTCTCTCCCACTTTCGGGGGAACTGGCAATCTATAGTCCAGCCACTCGCCTCGGTGGCCTTCTGCAGTCACCAGTCTAGTCCCTTGCTCTGGGGCAAACTGCAGCCTGTGTTAGCCACTTGCCTCAGGGCAAGTGGGGGCAGCCCTAGCACCTTATCTGCCCTTCCTCCAGGGCCTCAGTCTGGCAGCAGTCAGACTGAAGCTCCTTCTGTTCTGCTACCCTGCCCAGCATTGCTCTAGCCATGATGCTTCTAGGCAGCAAAGCCTGACCCCTTCTGCTCTCTTGAGCAGCCCTTTATATATGGCCCCTGTTGGCCCGGACTGGCTGCTGCAACAAGCCACCTCCCGATTGGCTCGCTTAGTGAGCCCTCCTCTAATTGGAAGGTTCTGCATAGGCTCCCTCTGGCCTGTGTCAACCCTTCCCCCCTGTGTGGACCGGCCAACTCACCACAGCACCATAGACCTGGGGGGAATATTGGAAGGCACGAGTGAGATCTGAAATCGTGATGCACAGATACATTACCCTGTGTCAAAATGCACAGATTCCCACCAGAATAGTAAATTGGAGCTTTGGATGGAATAGGCCGAAGAACCACAAGAAACAAGTTTGCTTTCAATTTGGAGAAAGATTTCCTGAGCACTCCTTTCCTGCCCGGTCCTGCTGCTCACAAACTCAGAACAGTTGCTCCGGCAACCAAAGAGTTAAAAGGGTGGAGCAGGGTCAAAATAAGGCTTTGAGGCTGACCCTGCAGACCCCTGATCAGTGCCTCCATAAGGATATTAAAACGGGAGGAGCAGCTGCTCCAAGGAATTGCGGTAATTAGAAACAATCAGCACTGCCTCATTCGTTGTAAATTTCATTTTTCTTCTTTTTCCAAAGCCCATTTACGAGCTCCGGTGCCTGGCGTTTCTCTGTGATGGAAAGTGAGTTCACAGGAAAAGGATCAGAGCCTGGAGAACTTTCTTCCTGCTGTTTATTTAGTGTTAATTTAAAAAAAAAGAGAGCCAGAGTTGCATGTCCAGGGCATGCACTTTGCCAACTGGATCGCCTTTAACTCACCAGGGAAGCATGGCTCTCCCGGTCGGGCTGCCCAGCCAGCAGTGAAGATGGGCAGCCAGATGCAGTCACAGCCCTGCGCAGTCGTGCTTTGGGTACCCACATGAAACGGTTGGCCAATGGGGTTTGCCATGTGGGGAACCGAACCCCGGTGCTACACCGGCCCCTCCCCACCGGGGAAGGAGGGTGCCAAGCCCTGGATAGAGACTGGACATGGGGCATCCAGCGGGTGGGACGTCCCCCCTAGTCCAGCCTGCTTAGGGAACCCTCTGCCTGGCCCCATCACTGGCGTCATTTCCCCTGAGTAGCTTCCAGCCCAATACAGTGGAGTCCCCCACGCCCATGCACGCAACACGATTTAGGGGGAGCAGCCAGTGGCAGCGTCTCCCAAGGACCAGCACCCTCCAGGGGTGAGGTCCAGCCCTGGCCAGGGAGCCCTGTAGAGAGAAGGCTGGAAACAGAGGGGAAAGGGGCCCTTGGCTGGGGCACGAACAGGTCAATGCTACATGGAGAATTCCAGCCTCTCACTTCCCCTCTGTAAAACGGGAGTATTATTAGGGTCTGATCCTGTGGAAGGGACATCTCGGGCATTGATCATGGGTGTTAGGGGGACCTCGTCTGTCTCTAGCCAGCCCCGTGAAGTCCACGTGGCAGCTGCCAGGTTCAAGAAAGGACAAGGAGGCGGCAGTGGGCGGGGAAGCATTGATTCCCAGCATTTAGGGGGTCTGGACGCAGCAGCTCTCCCCAGGGAAGTTGGAGGTGTGGCTGGCTGTCAGGGAGTGAGTGGGATTGAGAGGCACAAGCGGTGCCCCTTGGCTTGCCAGCTCCCCAGCCCTGTCCCATGCCAGTCTGGCACAGAAGCACCAGAGGGGCACTATCGCCGGTGGGCACGTTAATTAATACACGGAATGAAACACCCTCCACAGTCACCCGTCACTACACACACAAATTACATTTTACGTGTTTTTTATTTACTGTGTCACTTGTAATTAAATCCCTAATCGCTTGCTAGAGGGCGTGGCGTGGTCCTGCCTGTCTGGGGGTGGGGAGGGCGCCTGGAGGGATCCGATCCAGCCTCACGTATCAGGGGATGGGAGAATCACCGGGGCAGTGCTGGGGAAGGAGAGAGAGAAATGGGGATTTGGAGCGTGTTTGAGCAGGGAAGGAGTACTGGATGGACCCGGTCCCCTGATTCAGTCCCACTAATAAGAAACAAGAGGCTCCAGCAGAGAATCCAGCAGGAGTGGGACAGCAGAGAGAAAGAGGCATCTCTGAGCCCCTCACACGGGGAATTTCCCTCGGCTGGCAGGATCAGGCCCTCTGCTCGCCCACTCCCCTAATTCTGGCAGGGGATAATAATGGAGCAGCTTGGCTGTGGTGAAGGAGACCCGCATACTGTCCGTTTACACACAACCCAAAGCAACCTGCCCCAATCTCTCTCTGAAGTGCGAAGGGGCCATTCAGGCAAAACAGGGTGGGGGAATGAGCAGGGTCCAGCTAGGATCCAAACCGCGTCACCATCAAGAGACTATCAGCAAAGCCCAGCGCCTGGATGACACTCTCCCTTGTGATCAGGTTCAGCATAGCAAGGGAAGCTTTCTGCACGCATCAACCTGGCTTGGGGAGTTGCCTGAGTCTTTGGCAAAAGTATTTGGCACTCGGCACAAGAAAAGATTTTTCCAAGGGACACATCTGTGTCTCTCCCCAACACCCCACCTGTATGGAGCTTTGGCCATGAAGTCGCTCTGGGGAATATTTGTATGTGCTGGAAAGCCTTGGAATGACTCATGGGTGTTAAGGCTACAGGACAGTTTTTATTCTAAGCCTCTGATTTTGGTGACTTACAATTTTCTGAAATTTTCTCCCTTCAGACTGGAATTTTCCAACCATGGTCCCTGCCCCTAAAGTGATCTTTGTTTAAAGTTTGAGCACAACTCATTCATCCATTTTTGAAAGGGTTTAAAGAGGAAAAATACACACATTTGCCATTTCAGAACCAAAAAAACCCCTGTTGCATTCTCTTTTTGAACTGCTTTGCAGCAGAATCATCAGAGGGGTGGAAAGTTGAAATTTGGGAGAGAAGTAGCCCTCTCTTGGAAGTGCTTTAAAATGTTCTGAAGAAACTTAGTTTTGTGTTCACCCATGGAAAATCAAACCTCATGCATGCGTGGGACATTTTGTTTGGTGTTTTCTTGCTGAGCACATAACTGTATCGCTAAGGTTCCATTGTACATCCTGAGTGGCCCTCTCAGCTACATACGCTACTGCTTAATCTCCTAAATTACTGCAGACACACCAAACCCACTTTCCAAATGCATCAGTGAAAAACACGGGCAGCTGCTGCTTTCCCCACCAAAAAATGCCTCCAAGCAGCCAAGGGAGCCATGCACTGCGCTGGGACTCAGGAGGGTCGGTGTTTCTGAGGCAAATTCAACCTGATAAAAGGAAATACTCTTTCACACAACGTGCAGTTAGACTACTGAACTCATTGCCACAAGAAGTCACCATGGCCAAGCACTTAGCAAGATTCCAAAGGGGGTTGGACACTTCTATGGAGATCAAGGCTATCCAGATCTATC
Source organism: Chelonia mydas (assembly GCF_015237465.2). NCBI lineage: Eukaryota > Metazoa > Chordata > Testudines > Cheloniidae > Chelonia > Chelonia mydas. The sequence goes on from NC_057853.1 coordinate 46,910,103, forward strand.
ATAGTTAATGAGAACAAAAATGATGGAAGGGAGATTAAACCTCAGGCTTCAAGGTTTACTCCAATCTCTAACTATTAGAGACCAGAATGAGGCCTATGTGTGGGGTGGGGGTGCAGTTTATCCCACATCTGCTACCGGGGGGCTCTGTCACTTCCCTCTGAAGCATCAGGCCCTGGCTGCTGTCAGAGACGGAACGTGGGCTGGATGGACCATGGGTCTGGGCCAGTCTGGCAATGCAAGTGTCCTTTTCCCTCTGCTGAGTGGCCTAAATAACTCTGCACTTCACAGCTCTTATTTAGCAAAGCCTCATGCCACTCCTCCAAGAGGTTAGGCCAGTACCATTGCCACCATCTGTGAGATGGGGTCAGAAAGGCACGGAGAGGTTGAGAGCACTGCACAGAAAGCAAACTTCCCTCCCTCTCGGGCCATGTCTACACTACAAAATTACATCAGTACGCAGCCATCACAGTAATCACATCGCGTCTGTGCGCACTTGGCTCCTTGTGTCGGCGCTGTGTGTCCTCACCAGGAGCGCGTGTATCGACTGCATTGTCAACGTGAGGCATTGTGGGACTGCTCCTGGAGGCCAGTATCAGCTGACATAAGCAATGCAGCATCTACACTCATACTCTGCCACGTGGGAAAGTGGTGTTACTAAACTGGTGTCGCGGGAGCCAGATTTAAGTGAAGACACTTTCACAGCTAGGTTGATGCAAGGCAGCTTACGTCGACCTAACCCTATAGTGGAGACTGGGCCTGGGTGTGTCTACATAGCAAAGAAAAATCCACGGCACCGAGCCCCAGAGCCCGGGTCAATTGACGCAGGCTTGTGGGGCTCAGACTGATGGGCTGAAAACAGTAGCATAGACCTTCCCTGCTCACTGGGTTACAAAGCCCGGGCTCCAGCCCAAGCAGGAATGTCTATGCTGCCATTTGTCACCTCACAGCCTGAGCCCTGCAAGACCTGGGCTCTGAGACTCGGTCCCGCGAGTTTTTCTTTGTGGACAGAACCTCTTCGTGGCTCTGATGCCTTCCCCCATCCATGGGTGGGCAGGACAGACATCGAGGAGAGATCGGTAAGGGGTCAGAGTGGGGGAGAGCTTGAGAACAGCTATTTCTGTCAAGAGACAAGTTGCTTTAAGAAGAAAGCAAGAGAGAAAGCACGCAGAGGAGCTGGCATTGTTGGTTCAGGCTTGAAATATCTCCTCTCCCTGGAGCAGTTGGTTCCCTTCTCAGCAGGACTGTCTCAGACGTTTATCTTCAAGGCCCCGTGCAGTACATTGTATGTATGTTGTTCAGAGCAGGCTTTATACAGCGAATCCCTGATGGTTGTGTGGGTGGGTGATGATGAGCCCATAGTGCAGTGCACGAGAGCAAAGATTTGCTCAGGAGACGTATAAAATTCCCCCCTGCCCTTTTGTGCAGCAATCCTGTGTGTTGGTTGGCTTCTGCTCTCCTCCCCAGAGTCTGCTGCATTTCCACAGTGCCCTGCGTGTATAATGCAGACATCACTTTGCAGGAATAAAAATCATTATACAAATGTAAAATATCATGGTACCTGCTGCTTGTACCAACAAATTCTGTTGGGATATCTGCGTTACCAGGACATGCCCAGGGAAACTGGTTTAGCCAAATGCCAGCAAATGGTAATGACTGCCACAGTATTGGCACAAATGCAGTTAGTGCAAAGTAGTTTAACAGTGAGTAACCAGGTGTTAAATTGGGTGTGAAATGCTAAACGCTGACCAAGATCTCAATCCAGGTCACCTGGATTCTTGCGGCCTGGGAGAAGGCTGGCAGCGCTCCACTGGGGTCTAGCCAAATAGTTTAAGTGACAGAATTTACATGTTGTATTTGCTGATTTTTGTGCAAGCCAGGAGAGCTTCCGAGACCTGCAGATGGGAGCTTCTGCTGCTATTTTTTTTTTATTTTATTTTTTACTCTTTCCCTTTCATATTGAACAGAGGAGACAACTAGGAAATTCCAAACAAAAGTCTTCTGTTAAGGACATGTTTGGGTTGCATGTTTAGACCCTCGGAAGTCAAGCAATGCTGAAGTTAGTTACTGTGGACCCTTAACTCTGCCCCTTTGCCTGTATCCATTAGGATGCAGCCTTTAATTACACAGTCACAGCCTGTTTCCCAAATAATACCATTGCCCTTTAACCCCAGCAGTTACCCAAAGTTCCGAACCTTGCAGGGCTGGTTCCATTCGGACAAACAATCAGTGATACAAGTCAGGGACATTCCTGGAGCAATCTCGTATGTTTACCAAGAATGGTCACAGTCCTGTTCCCTGACCTCAGCAGCAAGCCGCTTCCTTGCTCAGAACTCCCCAGATCTGCCTCTCCAACGAGCGCTGTGTCTGCTTCCTCTCAGGGTCTCCCTCACAACTTCCCTTGGCTGCCTGCCTCCAACACCCACAGTTTGCAACTAGCATCACCCTGTTAATCTACCTATAATAATCATGGTCTCTAGCTCTTATCTAGCACTTTTCATCAGCAGATCTCAAAGCGCTTTACAAAGGGAGGTCAGGATCATAACAGATGGGAAAAGTGAGGTGAGTTGATTTGCCCAAAGTCACCCAGCAGATCAGTGGCACAGCCAGGACTAGAACCTGGGTCTTCTGAGTACCTGCCTGGCTTAGCTCTGACCCGCCATCCATCATAGTGCTTTGTCTCATCACCTCCATTGTCTTCAGCTGTTTTGACTACAGAAAGAGGCTTGCTTTCGCCTTCTGTTGATTATCTTTAGACCCAAGACCCATCGCATGGCAGCCATTAGCAAATACCTTTCAGGACAACAATACATCATGCAATTTTTTCTACAAGCGTAGATACCCACGTGTTGTATCTTTTGGTCCGGCTCAGTGCACTATTGTTACATGTTTGTGCAGTGTTTAGCACAATGCAGCCCCAACCACATTCCAGATGTTTATTAACAATACTATAACAAGAAGAAGAAGCTAATAGCGAATGGAGATTCCTTGTTTTTCTCGTGAGGTCTTGTGTGTACTGATCTATCTTGGGTACCATATCAAGCTGTGGTGGTTGACGCCCACAACTAAATGAGGTGGGTATGAAATATAATAGTTTCCCATGAAATCTGTCATTTCCTCACCACCACTTTTTTTTTTCCTCATGGGAAAAATACAGCTGCTGGCCCAGTGAAACAAGAAATTGTGCAAAATACACTGATAACACAACTCAGTAGGTGCAGCTTTCTAAGAAACGGCATCTGAGATACTGACATCATAAATTATTGGCTGGAGACATATCTGTCTGCAGAAGGGAAAAAAAAGTCCTCTTCACCGTATTGGGCATGATACAGAGAAATATATTCAGATCCAGCCTTTAGAGAGAAGACAACAGGTTATATATAGCAGGCTAAGGGCCAATGTGGGATTCAGCCCTAAATCAATATAAATATTCTTAGGGCATTAGGTCAATAACATTAATAAAAAATACCTTACCCTATGCTGCATGTGTGTATCTAAGAAGTAGAAAAAACTGTCTGCTATAGGATATGGATTGACAAATAGTGTGCGTTCCTGTCATTAAAGACTGTTTGGCATCCACACAAGGGGGCAGAGGAAGGGCTAGGCATGCAACTGTGACCTGCGCACTTTCTGACTATCGAAGGCATAACCATATAACTCTAACATTCTACTACAGAGATTTCTTTCTATGGAATAAGAGTATATTAGCAGGTTTCAGAGTAACAGCTGTGTTAGTCTGTATTCGCAAAAAGAAAAGGAGTACTTGTGGCACCCTAGAGACTAACCAATTTATTTGAGCATGAGCTTTCGTGAGCTACATCCGATGAAGTGAGCTGTAGCTCACGAAAGCTCATGCTCAAATAAATTGGTTAGTCTCTAAGGTGCCACAAGTATATTAGTAAAGGATGCTCCCAGCTGCTTCAGTCCCGGCCTCTCCCAATAGGTGACACTGTAGGGAGCAGGACAGCTGGCTGTGGGGGAGCTCCCAGCTACTCCAGTCCCAGCCTTTCCCAGAAGGGGGCGCTGTAAGGAGCGGGGCAGGAGCACTGGCTGGGGCAGAGCTCCCAGCTATGCCAGCCTCTCCCAGCAGAGGGTGTTGTAGAGAGCGGGGAAGGCTAGCTGTGGAGGAGCTCCCAGTTGCCTCAGTCCTGGCCTCTCCCAGCAGGGGGCGCTGTAGGGAGCAGGGCAGGCATACTGGCAGTGGGGGAGCTCCCAGCTAAACCAGCCCCAGCCTCTCCAGTGCAGAACTGGGTGAGACGTTTATTTTCATTAATGAAAGAAGATGTTGGTTTTGAAGTTGCTGCTGTGCTGTTCAGAAAAGATTTGCAGGGCATGGTGCCTGTCCCAGCGGGGCATCAGGATAGAGGCTGCAGGAGACTCCAGAGAGATTAATTTTTGTTTTCTCCTCTCCATTCTCTATTGTGTATGCTGAAGGAGATCAATACGTAAAGCACATTCCTCACGCCTGCTAATGCAGAGTCACGGAGCATATGCTGTGCCATTGATTGGCTACCAGGAGGAAAGGAACAGAAAAGGAGGCCTTTAGAGACAAAGGGGGACATAGAGGACTGTATGTCACCATGGTGCTGTAGGCACCTGCTTATTCTTCTGTCTAATGGACGAGGTAGGGAGTCTCTGATTTTCCTCTCATGAGTCAGTTCTTGGGCTTGGATGAATCACTCCTTATTTCTGGTTCCATGTTCCCATCGTATCTGGCTGTCAGTTCCTTGGGGAGAGGACCCGGCCCACATAGTGGGTCTGTGCCATCTGCCAGCACCTGTGCTTTTGTAGCACAACACTGGCATGGTTTGAGAGGCGCATGGTTTTTGTATGTACAGGTTTGATTTTGAAAAGGCGTGTGTGAGAGGGAGTGAATGAGACCATGTGTCTGTGGGTTTTGCCATGTGCCTGAATTAACTAGAATTAAATACCTATTATGGAAAGGTTTATTTTCTCAGATGGAGGAAATTAAAAATGAAAGTGGAATTACTTAAAAATGAAAAGCTTTACTATATTTTATTTAATTGATTGGTTGATTGATTAATTGATAGGCTTATTTATGGTGTCTATCACCTTAGTGTCTGAGCACCTCACAGGCATTGGTGGTGTTACCTCACTGCACTCTATTATTATTCCCATTTTACAAATGGGGAAAACTGAGGCACAACCACTAATGTTTAGCTGCCAATTTGGCAGAAGCTAAGCTTTGATTTGCAGTGGTGCTGAGCTTCTGTTGACTCCAGCTGGAGTTAAGGGCCCTTAAGATCATGTTTTCATGACAGGTCTGAGCCAAATTTTTAAGAGCTTCGCACCAGGTGTCTCCCGTTATGACGCAGGGTTTCCTCCCTAAAAAGCATTGTAGAGATCAGAGAGAAAGGGGTCTTATATTACAGTCTATTAACCCATTCTGTGCTCAGCTGCACCCTGACTCTAGACCAATAAGATCCGCCCATAGCACCCGGGCAATTTGCATAATAGTAACAAATAATGAAATTGATGGGGAGGTGTTTTTCTTCATGGCCCCAGCAGATGCTCCTTCTCAAGGGCCAATAGATGGCCCCTTTACTGGATAGATGTAGGCCCAAAGTTGGGAGTGGATAATGTGGGCAGTGGATAGTTCTTGTGTTGTGTGTTCCCGCTTATTGCACCCCCAGCTCTTTGCAGCATGATTCATCTGTTGCCTGGCCTAGCGAGCTGGCTCCAGTGTGCCTTGAGGCTTTGAGGGAAGGGTAAGAAGGATGACTAAGGAGTTTAGAGGAGGGACTGATGTAGGAGGAACCTCTAAGGGAACTAAATATATTCATCGGGTCACATGCTAGTTCTCATATAATACAACTGATGTGCCATTTTTTCCCTGCAACCTTAAGATACCCGGAACGATGCATGGCACAAGAAGCTGCTACGCTGGGCTATCTAAAAACTGGCATGGTGTTGTTTTGCAGTAATAGAGAAATTATATGGGATTATGTAGGAAGAGACTGTATCATAATTTATGCACACGAGGGGCAGAGTTAAGGTAACGTGTGACCTAACCTTTGGCCTTCCCTGGTTTGTCAGTGCTTAGCTGTGTCACCTTAATGTTCTGTTCACAGCTTTTTCCACTGGAGTTTCCTAGGGCAGTTGTGGGGTTTTGGGGGTGGGGATTACAAAAAAATACAACGGATAAGGAGAAGCCATTTTACAAAATAAAGGAAGAGAAGCTCCAGTCTTCAGTTCTGTGAAACTCCACAGCTGGCAGGACAAATGTTGGTACATTCCATCACCCAGCACGAGCACCCGGACACCTTCCGACGTGTGCTGCTGCAGCCTGGAGACCCAAAGGTGTTTCAGGATCAGGCTCTCCCCTGCACACCCGGGCTTCCCTGCATCTTCGCCAGGGCTTGAGGCAAGACTGGGATGTGGGAGAGCTTGGTGCAGGCGTCCCTTAATGCTTGCGCACCCCTTCAGTCAGCGGTCCCCAGCATAACCCTGGTGGAGCTGTTCCAGGACACACAAGAAAGACCTCTTGTGAGCACCTTAGCAGCCCTGCAGCTGACTGCTGGGGCCCTCATACAACTCCTTAGCGCCTTCGGAACCTCTCAGAGCCCTTCCCCCTGCTCCCCATTTTTGTGTACAGTGCACATGGCATCCCCAGCTGAGATCAGTGCCCCCTTTGTGCTGGGCACTGCACATGCACTTATTGAGAGACAGTCCGTGCCCGCCCCCCGCAAGAGCTTGGGCCCAGATCTTCAAAGGTAGCTTCTTACAGCCTAACTAGACAGGACAGGCAAAGGGCAAGCAGGGAAACAGACTTGTTCAAGGACACGCAGCAGGTCGGGGCAGAGCTAAGTGGTCTCCTGCATCCCAGTCCAGTGCTCTACCCACTGGACCACACTGCTTCAGTGGTCAGGGATGCTGCAGTACAGCGTGGTGACGACTGACTGAGTAGAGCTCCAATAGCTGTCTCTCTGTAGGGGGTTCTAAGGGCATCGGCCGCATTCAGGATGGGGAGGAATTGCCCGGGGGGGCTTTGGGGAGGAATAGGTGGAACTCCCAGGATAAAACTGAGCCCGGAACCCAAGTCCAGCCTCCCAGCAACAGCTGCCGGGGGGCCATCCTGACCTTGGCCTCTGGCAGAGACAGGTTGCCAGGCTGTTCTGCCTGCAGAGAATGGAGGCAAATTCTGCATCTTCTGGCAGTGTTTCTCAAACTGGGGTCTGCGGACCCTTGGGGGTCTGCGAGGGTACTCCAGGGGGTCCACCGGCTCTGCTGATCAACTCCTCATCCTCCCTCCCTCGATTCCTCCCCTCCCTCCCAGTGCCTCCTGCATGCCAGGGAACAGCTGTTCAGGGATGTGCAGGAGGTGCTGGGGGAGGGGGCAGGAAGAGGCAGGGAAGAGGAGGGGCAGGGAAGAGGAGGAGCGGGGGTGGGAAGAGGTGAGTCGGGGTGGGGCCTTGAGGGAATGGGTGGAATGGGAGCAGGGGCTGGGTCTGATCCAGGGGTTGGGGATCTGTGAAAAATGTTTAATCAAAATGGCGGTCCCGGCATGGTTTTCTCTGGGTAGCTGTCTCCTGAGAGCAGCCTGTGGTGTTTATATTCAGGTACAAAAACTGCTGCTTAAGGAAGATGAATCTCCCTCTCACAAGGTCACTGAGAATGCAAGAAACCAAAACCGGTGCAATGGCCAGAAAGCTGGAGACCAAGAGCAGTTCTAAGGCAGCGGCCTTGCTGGCTTGCTCAGTGCACAGGTTGTGTCCTAGCCTCACTAGACAGTGGCCCAGTAGCCCCACTGGGACGTGCAAAAAGTGCAGCAGGTGGTGTCAGCAAAGCGGAACAACAGAGAGATCGGATGCAAAACTGGCCCTGTTTGCAACTGCCCTGAGCCCTTATGGGGCTGGATTGCCCAGGCCTCTCGCCCCACCCGGCCCGAGATGGGCTCTCGCTGCAGCCCTTTGAGGGCATGAAGCTGCTCTGGAGGTGTGTGCCAGCCTAGTCGAGATTTGAGACCACGACACTGCAGTCAGCATCGTGCCGTTCCACAGTGCAGGCTGGCAGTGGGAAGCAGCAGGGCTAGAAGGGGCTGCCCAGTTTGTGGTGGTTGGTTTTTTCCTCTGGTTAATTTTAGGCAAGATATGGCTGTGCTTTCAGGAGTGGCGTTCAGAGCCACAAATACTTTCCTTGTATGTTGGCTTTTAAAATGTCCCCGCAAAGCCCTCAGCTCATGGGGCTGAGCTCCCAGCAAGTCTGGGGCATCTTCAGAGCCTTCCGGGCCCCTCAGAAGCCCCTGCTCTGGGGCCAAGCTCCCCCAGTGCCAAATTCTGCCTTGCACAGCAGGGGTGTTCCACGGGTGCCATGGGAGCAGTTAGTGCTGTCGCCGGGAACCTGAGATCCCTCTTTCTGCGCAGACATTGTTCTGGCCATCGATCTGCTTTGCCTAAGCGTTTGTTTGTGCTGCACCTGCCATATCGCTGTGGTGCCGGGGAACTGTTAGAGGGGGAATGCTCACGTACTCTTTGGATGGAAGAGAAGGGATTCCTTTCCTATCTAGTCCCTGCCTCTTCCCTCCCTTGTCCTGCCCGTGGATCGATACTACCATTCAGTGCTCCCCGCTCCTTCACCAGAGTGCACGTCGAACCCCAGATGGGCTGGGTGGCTTGCAGGGCATTAGGCTTGTCTACCCCCTCTCAGATGTCACCAGCCTGCCCTGCTCCAAATACCCCACTCCCACTCCCGAGAGACGCTTTGCGCCATTGCCGGGTCTGGCAGGGTTGTGAACCATGCAAAATCTCTTCTGAGCTGGAGAGGGTCAGACCCCTTTCAATCTCTGTGCTATTGTCTACATTTGCATATGGAGCAGCATCTCCCCAGGGTCTGACGTGTGGTGCAGTTGCTGAGAGCGGAGCCACAGGGAGGCAGAGCCAGGAGAGCGGGCTGGAGCTTGCGCTGGGCTCAGGTGGGCACTCCCCAAGCAGGTGCAGAGTTCCAGGGTTTCAAAAAGGGGCTGGGGAGGGGATGGGGCGGGCGAGGTTCTTATTCCCACTGAATGAGGAGGCTGCAGAAGAGGAAGGGAGGAGAGAGAGGGACTGGGCCGATAAAATGAAAGGAGTCAGAACTCCTGAGTTCTAGTCCAGGCGCAGCTGCTGCATTGTAAAGTGGGGAGAGTTCAGCCCACTTGTGCACTGCGGGGGGCTCCATGCTTTCCTCCTCGCAGAGAGCCGAGGTCCTCAGCTGGAGGAGTTTGAGAGACTCGCCGGCCTGAGAGTGCTCTACGGGGTTCAGACCTCCTCATCCATCTTCTCCCGTGTTCAGCTCCGCAGCTCAGCCCTGCACCATTGGAGAAACCCCTCTATGCCCCCAGCTACCCCTTGCCCCCGGCTCAGCCGTGTAGGATCTGCCCCACTCAAATACCGTCCTTAGAGGCTTCTGAAAGAAACAACCCCTTGTAAAGAGCGACTAACCGCGTGCCTGTCCCATTCACTTCAGCAGTCCTGGGCCCCTCTGATTAATCACAGAGTCAGGCTGCTCTGAGCTCATCGCTCACCTCAATAGCGGAATCATTTCAAATCTCTCTTTGCCGGTGTCTTAATTGCTTTTGCGTCGGGCACAAGGGCCGGTGTGAATGCAGAGTAGGACAAGCTCCTCTCACCCATTGTCTCTTGGGGACTGGCTGATGGAGGAGGGACTCAAACGCAGCCCCCATGGGGGACAGACCCAATTTATTTCCCATCTGCCGCAGGTACCTGGTGGCAAGCATGTGCCACAGGCTTGAATGTGCCTCCTGCAGTTCCGTCGTTTCGGGGTGGGGGGGTCCTTTGCTCACCAGCTCACCAGCCACTCAGATTGGGAGGCTGACACCTGCCTGGGGTGACTGTCTGGATCTGTGCAATAGTGTGTGGAGGAGAGGCCAGGAGTCCCTGCCAGCTGCTGATGGAGAAAGAAACCTCAGTCTGGGAAGCTCGGATTTGTTCATCTCCCCCTCCCCAGGCTGAAAGACGCTGGTTCCCAGTGCCCCAAGCCATGGAGCCTAGACCTGTGAGGACCCCCATCTTGGCCCACCCTGGCCATTGAACTAGGGACCACGGCAGCTGCAGTCACAGACTCCCCTCCCCGAGGATTGGGCAGAGAACACACCTACCCTGGGTTACGCAGATGCAGGAGAAGGCCCCTAGCTTACAGACAGAGGGTAGGTCTATATGGCAGTGACGGGGGGGATGGCAGCTCAAGCTGACAGACTTAACTTAGCTTGGCTGTAGCTCACTCAGGTCCTAGTGCAGGTGAGCTGTCCAATAATCACGCAGGGGTCAGGAGGGCTCATACAGACCCTGCAGAAGTGTTTGCAGCTGCAGCTTCACTCCTCTGGGACACGGGATAGCTAGGTTGAAGCTAGCCCTGGCATGGCCAGCTGAAGCCATGCCCCAGGACCGCTGCCAGGACGTGCCCTGAGGATCTGTTTTTGCAAACATTGAAAGCTGCATGTGGTACCTCCTGCAGAGACCAGCCCCCTGCACAGCAATGGGGTCGCTCCTGGGCTGATGGTTGCACTTGGGAGGCAGCGTGGCCAGATTGGACCTTCCATTGCAGGATCGGGCGTCAATGCAAAGAAGGTCCGGGGCTGCACCATCTTAGTCCCAGCCTTGTTGTGTGGCATGAGTTAGGTTTGAGGGGCCAGATCCTGCCCTGACCCAGGCCTGCTTCCCTCAGAGTAGCTGCCTGCTTACACTGCCCATGCTGGGTGTAGGAGCACCAGGGCAGGAGTGGGCATGTGCTGGTGGATGGTGAGTGGGTAGCGGAGACATGGAGGAGGAAGGAGATGGACCCAGGCCCAGGGGATGGCAGTGGGTGAGACACTGGCACAGTGCACTGGTGGGTAGGGTAAGTGGTGGGCACACGTGGCCAAGGGACAGCACTATGCTGAGTGTGATTCTGATGTGGGGAGAGATGAAGCTGGTGCGGAGGGAAGAGCGTGCTGTAGGCCAGGGCTGTAAAGCCCGTGGCACTGAAGAATCACAGAGGGCTTGTGGGTCTCCTTGGGCTCCTCCATGGCTGATCTGCTGGGACAAGGCCCAGTCAGAGCTGGGTACTTCCATGCTGATCTGTGACAAACGAGGGCTCCCCTCTGCCTGGCGCTGGCTTCCACGTTCCCACGTCTGGGCCTGGCGGGCGGCTTCTGGCGCCTCATGGAGCCACATGCTCCCCCCCAGACTGTCCCTTCCATGGTGCTCTGCTCTTGGAGCCCCAGCATCACTGCTGTCATTCCTGCGCCCCCTGCCCTCCCACCCCCAGCACCCCCTTGGCCCTAGCCTTGCCTCCTGTGCCCTGCTGCAAGAGTGGGGGTCTCCCACCCCTTCTTCCCCGTATCAGGGGAGGCACAGGGGCTGCTGAGTGAGCGCTAGGATGTGCTAAGGGGTTAGCACCAGCCACATGGCAGCACACAGCTGAGATTCGCAACAGAGCAGTAACTGCTGGGTATTGTTGCTCTCCTGGGCCAGCCACACCGCGGTCTAGATCTATGCCAATCAGCACCAGCGGAGTATGTGGCCCACTGTGCCCAGCCCCTTGCAGGCCGAGTATCGAGAATGAATGAGGTCCTCTCCCTAGGTCCTGTACGCCCCCACTCAGCGCGTCCGTGCTCTCTCCCTTCCAGCCACCGTGATCCTCAATGAGCTGAACTGGACTGAAGCCCTGGAGGACGTGTTTATCGAGAACCGGAAGGAAGACCCGTCTCTGCTGTGGCAGGTCTTTGGCAGCGCCACTGGCGTGACTCGCTACTACCCAGGTCTGTTGCGCCGGCATCGCGGCTTTCTGCGGGGAAGGGAAACATGGCAGCATGGCCCCCGAGTAACCACAGCAGCCTCAGACACCCCTGCTGGGAGTGGGGCATGCCCAGGTTAGGAGGGGCAGCAGCACAGCGCCCCCTAGTGCCATGGTGGGAGCTTAGGTGTTGAACTCAGGCGTTGAGATTCACAGTCCTTTTACAGGTGCCTATAAGGCATTGTGATCTGATACCTAACTCCTTGGGAGCATTCAGCCCCTCCTCTGGCAGTCTGCTGGGCTGATCACATGCCCCCAGTACCGGCCAAGCTCCTGCTGACATCCACAGCAGCTTTGCCTGTAGGGCGCATGTAGCTCAGTGGTTCTCAGCCCACAGGCGGCCCAATCAGCACACAGCTGCGGCCCATGTGACATCCTCAGGGCCACACAGCTAGAATATATACGGTGTGAATGTGGCCCACATAACACAGAGAGCTGCATCTGTAGCCCACGATGGTCAATAGATTGAGAACCAATGAGCTAGCTCATCCCCTCCCCTCCCACAGCCTCTATCCCCGTGTGCTGACATCTGCCTCCCTGGCGGTGTTTCACATCTCCTCTGCTCTCATTGCAGCCACCCCCTGGAGAGCGCCCAATAAGATCGACTTGTACGACGTCCGCAGGAGGCCTTGGTGAGAAGGGAGGGGGACAGTCCCCCAGGGGGCGGGCGAGAAGGCTGCATGTGGATGACATACTGGGATGGGAGGTGGGTGCACCCTGAACCACTTCTACAACCTGAGCACCCGCCTTCCATACAGCCCAGCAAATTCCCGGGCACTGAGGGCCATGGGAGGAGCCCAGCGAGACACCACGCCCTGCAGGCTGCACCCGTACTTGGAAGGTCCCACTGAGGTAGCCAGCTGCTTCTTTTCATGGAGCTATGGGCTGCTTCAAGACCCTCAACAGCTCATAGACATGGGGCTGTGTTATCAAAACTGACCTGGTCACAAAGGGTATTGAAAAGAGCCAGGAACACCAATGGTCAACATCCCCAGCCTTTCAGCTACTGTAAATTGCCAGCACTGACATGCATTGGCAGAGCATTCTGGTCAATTACTTGTAAATGAGCACAACAGGCCCCTCCCACTCCCAGCCCTGCCCCAACAAGCAGCTATTAAAATGGAGATGGGTTTACCGAAGCCAGGTGTGTGGCTGTTCAGGAGTCTCCTTCCTTCCCCTTTCTCTCTCCCCTCTTGCCTGCATCTTCTCTTCCCCCTCTCCTTCCATCCCTCGCTCACTCTTGTAGGGAGGCAGCTAGGCTGTATGAAACTCCAGGTCTGGGAGCAGCCAGCTCTGTCCAATTTTCATTTCACACATCATTGGTGTTGGAAAATGGATACAATAACACAGGCAGGGGCATCGGAGCTGCAGCTTTTGGCTCTTTTCCTCCCCTCCCCTTCCTTTCCTGCCTGCCTCTGGGGAAGACAGAGGGTTAGGCAGCTAGATCCTTAGATACAGACCAACCGGGTTGATCATCTTCCTTCCTTTCTCCCCCAGTGGAGATGGTAAGTGTGGGGCTTGTTCATAGGCAGCACTTACATGGGATCCCGTTTAAGAAGAAAAACGAATGATTCTCGAAAGCTGGAGCCAGAAGGACAGCGAGAGAAATACGAGGCACAATGACAGACTGTGTTTAAGTGATAGCTGCAAGCATCAATTTAGCCACACATCAAGTTAAGCATGATTGAATCATTTACGATTAGCCCTGGTAGAGGACCTAGCTCTATCGGGCTAATTATTCCACCACAAATGCAGGGTGCTTGGGATTTCCTGTTTATTCGGAGCTCCTTTTAACTATCCAAATGGCACCGGTTGCCTGTGATGCAGGGGGTAATAGAAAATATAAAGAAAAGGAGTACTTGTGGCACCTTAGAGACTAACCAATTTATTTGAGCATAAGCTTTCGTGAGCTACAGCTCACTTCATCGGATGCATACTGTCATTCATAAACCAGTCAGAGAACACTTCAATCTCTCTGGTCACTCGATTTCTGATCTCAAAGTGACTATCCTTCAACAAAAAAACTTCGAAAACAGACTCCAACGAGAGACTGCTGAATTGGAATTAATTTGCGAATTGGATACAATTAACTTAGGCTTGAATAGAGACTGGGAATGGTTGATTCATTATAAAAAGTAACCTGTTTCCCCTTGCTTATTCCTTTCCTCCCTCCTCCCCCCCCCCCTTCCTCAGACCTTGTTAAACCCTGGATTTGTGCTGGAAATGGCCCACCTTGATTATCATACACATTGTAAGGAGAGTGATCACTTTAGATAAGCTATTACCAGCAGGAGAGTGGGATGGGAGGAGAGAAAACCTTTTGTAGTGATAAACACCCATTTTTTCATGGTCTGTGTGTATAAAAACATCTTCTGTATTTTCCACAGTATGCATCCAATGAAGTGAGCTGTAGCTCACGAAAGCTTATGCTCAAATAAATTGGTTAGTCTCTAAGGTGCCACAAGTACTCCTTTTCTTTTTGCGAATACAGACTAACACGGCTGCTACTCTGAAACCTGTCAGAAAATATAAAGGTGTTTCTGCATCCCTACATTCTGCTTTGATCCCTAGCTAAACAGCCTAAGCCTGCCTCTGCTCTGGTGACCGCTCTTTTCTTTTGTTTGCCTGACAACTGCTGTTATCGGTTTTTACCCATGTCGTCTTTAGCCCCTTGCTTGTCCAAACAGGTATTTACCTCCTGGAAGGACACAGCAGGAGGGCATCCTAAGCAGAAGCCCTGGAAGGGCAACAAAGAGAAAAAATATCAGAGGTGGGGAAGGTTTAATAGCCAGCATTTGCATAAACAGTAGCAGCTTGTTTAAAGTCTGTCCTTTAAACTCCAGGTCCCTGCTTATCTGGAGCCAGAGAAAGCCCCATCCCATCAGGGCTGGCTGCAGAATAGATAAGTTTCTCTCAGCTGCCAGCAGGAGAGATACAGGCGTGAGGGTGTTGACGGGCACGGTGATGCAATGTGAAGGTGGTGGAGTTAAAAGCACCTAAGTCAGGAAATGAAAGCTCTAAGGTGCAGATCCTCGAGGGAATTTAGGAACCTAAAATTAGGAGTTAGGTGCCGAAATCCCTTTGTATAAAGCAGTGCCGCACCAGAGCTGAGGATCTGCCACACTAGGTGCAATGTGGGCATGTTAATGGTCTGAGAGCTGTAACTCTTTCATTGTCTGACGTGTCTGGGTCTAAGGCCTTGTTCTGCTGTCAGATCCATGCAGGTAGGCCCTTTCGCCCACCTGGCATGTGCTGGAGTCAGTGGCAACACACTGCACAGGCAAAGCGATGGGATTGCAGGGTCAGACCCAGGTTTTTACATGAAACATTGCTTT
This sequence comes from Chelonia mydas, assembly GCF_015237465.2. Classification (NCBI taxonomy): domain Eukaryota; kingdom Metazoa; phylum Chordata; order Testudines; family Cheloniidae; genus Chelonia; species Chelonia mydas. Next base: position 46,925,225 of record NC_057853.1, read on the forward strand.
ACTGTTCTTTTTCTGTTGAATATCTATGGGGATTTTAAAGGAGGAAAAAATTCCCTGTGCTTAATTATATTAGGCCCTGATTCAAGAAAGCCCTTACACATGTGCTTAAAGTTAAATATGTGTTTACATGCTTTCCTGAATAGCAGCCTTAGTATTTAAATGGTTCAGTTGGCTCTGCAAGTTCATACCTCTTTGGAGTGAATGAGGGGATCAAAGTGTTCCCATCATCTGTCTGTCGATCCATCGGAAGTGATGGAGAGTCTCTGCACCTCACAGCGAACAAACTATTATGCCACGCTATCATGACCATGGTGACAGGTCCTCAGTGGGTATAAATTGTCGTATCTTAATTGAATCCAATGGAACTCTGATGATTTATACCCCCTGAGAATCTGCCGACAGAGAGCGAGAGAGATTTCATGATGGTGTGAGATAAATATTTTATGACCATGATACTTGCTTATCGTAGTACTTACCTGCCATATCACAGGGTAGGTGTGGTAAGATTTTTTATTGGACCAACATGACTTTGTGAAAGAGGCAAGTGTTCAAGCTTACACAGAGCTCTTTAGGTCTGGGAAGGGTTCTCAGAGTGTGTCACAGGTAAATAAATAAAGGCGGAATAGATTGTTAAGCATAAGGAGTTGACACATGTTGCAAGTGACCATTCAAGGTGAAGTGGGCAGTTAAGCTTCTGCACTTGTAGGACAAGTGAAGGTTAGTGACTTACAGTTTGATGTAATAAGCCATAAATCCAATGTCTTTGGGTCCATGATTTTTAGCATCTACCAAAGTTATGAATTTAAGCTCCCAGCTTGTCTTTTGAAGGTGTTGTACAGTCTTTGAAGACGAACACTGAGACGTCAGATAAGTTAAGGCCCATGTCAAGTTTGGGCACCTGAATTGAGAGCTCAGAATGACATCCCTCTCAGTGACACCCCTGCTGGGCCCAAGCAGCCTGACAGGAGGAAGCTGCCTGACACTAATGCAGAGGAGACAAAAGCCAGACCTGCGGCAAGTGTGCGGGGAGTAGACTGGGACAAGGAGTCTGGGGGTGGGAAATTACATACAACTAGGTTTTTGTGTGTGTAAAATATATATATATATATATATATATATATATATATATATATATATATATATATATATATATATATATATCCTTTTTCCTGGGGATATTTTTAGCAGGTGGGTTCTCTTTGTTTAGTTCATGTCACATTAAAAACAACCCTCTCCTGGAAACCTGTGGGTGGCAACATGAATGCAGCATTTGCTCGAAATCCATGTTTAGACATGAACAAGGAGTGCTGGAAGCTGTCACATTTCAGGATCCATTTCTTCTCTCATGTAAATACACATTATGCATCCAGCGCGTAGCAGACACTGGAAATCCCTTGGAGAAGTTACTGGCCCAAAGCCACAAATAGACACTGTTTAGACTTTTCTTTCTTTCCTTCTGATTGTATTTGTTGCACAGAAGGAAAGAGCCAGTTGGTTTCTCTGGGGAATACCTTCTTCCTGTTGCTTTAGTCATCTTTGCTTCTTTAGTTTGAGCAAATTTCATTCTTCAGAAAGGTGCCACATTACTCTGAGTTCATCTCCTCCCTCTGCCACTGACTGATGTATGTCAGTTACTCTCTCTGGGCCTCCATTCCTCATCTTTAAAACTGGGCTTAATAATCCTTCTTTTCACTGGCTGGTCTATGGATGCTAAACTCTTAGGAGCTGGGACTATCACTATGGATATGTCTACACTGTAGCCTTGGCCCATACGCCTACATGTGTTGTTGCCCAAATCCTCCTGCCATCCACAGCAAACCCCTCAAGCACATGCTTATTTGCACTCTGAACCCATGCTTGCCTGCACTGCTGGAACCTGCCCACTTTGCAGTGAGGACACAGGCAAGATCACATGAGTGCTGGCAATCCTCCAGGGCCTTCCCACAATTCCCCCTGAAAGACAGACAAGTTCTCTCTCAATTGACACAGCTGACTGGGGAAGAATCCTAGGGCACCTGAGCACTAAGAACTATGGGATGTGTTCAGAGAAGTGCAGGAACAGCGAGGACACACAGTCACAGGGGCAGGGCTTTGCTGTGGGGACGCTGCCACCTAGGCTAGGCTGATGCGGGTGCCAATCACCAGACAGCTGAAATGACACTCAGATCTTGAATGCCTTGGGGTTTTTTTCTATTGAAATCGCAGAGGAGGGGAGGTTGTTTTCCATGGGCTTTGTATATCATTTCTGTGATTTCCACACATCCCGCTTTGTTTTTACAAAACCAACATGTTTGTATCATAATTTGCCCCTTAAGACTGTGTGCAAAATGCGCTCCCTGCAGAGACTGGCTGTAAACCCAGCTGAAAACGGGCTTGTAGCAGAAACAGCATCTTACCACGGCCTCATCTGGCAAATGCTTCATGAGAGTCAAAGAGAGGTTGGGAGTCAGCAGGAGCTCCGCACACTGAGGGCAAGCAGGGTTGGGCCCAAAGCAGGTGCTAGCTCCCATTGAAGTCAATGGGAGTTCTGCATGCTGCAAGCATGCAGCATCAGGCCCCCAGCAGCTCCTGACTGCAGGGACAGGGGTTTTGCATGCTTTCCTCTAAGGGAGGGCACTACACTGCACAGGTGTGCGTAGGATTTCAAGAGGCATTCTGCCCTGCCCAGCCTTGCCCTGTCACCAGACTGACAAATAGGACAGAGCGGTGGGAGCGCGCACCCCAGCGCCAATCAGGCTCTCTCTTTGACAGGAAATGAATGGCCCCACCATTATGGTTAATTGTCTTTGATTCCTGCACATTAATTATTAACTTTCCTCAGTTGCAGCGGCTGTGCAGGGTTATTAGGGAAGGAGCCGAGTCTGGCTGGCTTGAGTTCAGTTACTGTGCTAAGGCCCTCACTGATGCGCTCTCTCCTGGAGCTTGTTGGAGAACAATCCTCGTTAGCACCAGCATGAATCCTCTCTGTCCTCAGCAGCAGCAAAGCACTTAAGCGTGGGCTTAAGTCAATGGGATTTTAAGTGCACGCTCAGAGCTAAATACGGACTGAAGTGCTTTGCAGAGCTGGGACTGACCTCCCAGGCCTGTGCGCTTGAGAATGGAAAGTGCCTGCTCCTCAGAATGTCTGTTTCTAATGCTAACCAGAGTCAAACTCTTGTGGTGAGAGCCGGCTGTGAGCCCTCCAGGGAGAGGCCTGGGAGAACTGTACGCCCTATATGGGCAGTTCTGGAGGAACAAACAGGGAGGCTGTTACACACGGAGAGAGAATCCCCCCTCCACCCACAGCCGGAGCAGGTTCTGCAGTCTGGGGGGACATTCTCACTGCAGAGGTAGCCCTAGTGATCGACCCTTGGCTTAGCCTTGCCCAGGTGTGAGCAGCCGCCCAGAAAACTACACCCCCGTTGTTGTGTCCCACACTGGAGCTGTTCTGCCCCGTGTTTGTCACTGGGACTTCTGGGGGTACCTCATGAGTCTCTGTGACTCTCTCCCAGTGAACTGTGGGAGCACGGGTCTGTCCTCCTGGGCACACAGGGGGGAACTGAGGGAAGGCACCAGTGGACTCTCAGTGCATGGTTTAGCCTGCTTCCTCACTGCAGAGTGGAAGCAGCAGCTGGGCTCTAACCTCAACCCCCACCCCTTTCCTCACCCTCCATCCCCACCCCGAGGCAGGCCAGCTAGCCTGGGTTCAAAACACCACTAGACTCGGCTGAGAGGGTTTGTGTGCAGATGGGGTTGGGGGAGAGAGTATTAGAGCAACACCCAGCTAAGAGCCAGGGCTTGATCTGCACTGAAGACAGACCCCGAGAGTATGTCTGCACTGCAATAAAAGACCTGCAGCACCAAGCATCAGGGCCTGGGTCAATTGACTTGGGTTCGGGCTGATAGCAGTGTAGACCCTGGGGCTCGGGCCGGAGCCTGGACTCCAAGACCCACCACCCACCCCCAGCCAGATTTAGGTGCCCCAGCGTCTATGCTGCTGTTTTTAGCCCCCACCCTGAGGGTCACAAGCCCAAGTCAGCTGACCTGGGCTCTGCAACTCGGTACCACAGGTTTTCTTTGCTGTGTAGACATACCCTTGGTGACCTTCGGCTATGTCTACACTAGCCCTTTTCCCCTTGCCTTGCCCAGAGGTTTGGGTTCCCGTAATCACAGCCCTGCCTGGCCCTGCTCAGAGCAGGTGCGCACAGCCTGGTGGACAAAAGACCAGTTGCTGCCAGCAGCTTCCATATGAGAGCACGCCCACCATTGCTAGCCCCCCTTGCTGGGACTGTGCGAGCAGCAGTGGGAAATTGTAGGGGGAAGTGTTGTGTGAAGGAGGCAGAGAAACAGAGGTTGCAGCTGGGCTGAAGACTGATTTCGCCTCTGCAGAGAGATAGCTCTGCACAGGATGGGCAGACATACACAGGGAGAGTCCTCATGGGATGGGAGGAGGGGGGTGTTGGGACAGGCCCTGGAGTTAATTCCAAGAGCTAATCCCTCAGCAGCATGGCCCAGTGGGTGGGGCACTGGTGAGGAGTCAGGAGAGCTGAGTTCTGCCAGTCTATTTACAGTGTAAGCCCTTCGGTCTGTTTAGAGTGTACATCACCTGGCACAAGGGGGCCTGATCCATAGGTCCTACTGTAATACACATAACAACAATGTGCTTCCAGCAGGGTCATGTGATACTAGCTCAGGGTCTGAAATTCTGGCTTGCCAAGCTCCTTAGCTCCCCCTTTCTTTCTCAGGGTGAGGGGCCCAGCAGACAGCTCCTGCCAAGAGCTATTTGGATTGCCCAGGAGCGTGGTCAGTGGGCAGCTCTCCCTTGCTCCCTGCCTTGATAAATGGCCTTATTAAATAAACCCTTTTCCTGCAGGGCCCTGATATTAAGCCGAGCGCAGCGCCCAGAGATAAATGTGCTGCCACCATCCATTAGGAGAAGCATCTTAGTTCAGCCTCCTTATGCCATCCCGCATGGGAGCCTGGAGCATGGCTTAACAGACCAGAGCATAGGGCTATAGATGGAGAAATGGGTCCAGCTTTAAAGGCCGAGGCAGGTAGATCCATTCATATGGGTGCCCAGAATATGCCCTGCGCTCCCCTGAAGAGTCATGAAACTTACCAAAGTCTAATGTGGTTTATTTCACCTGCATCCTTGCATAGGTTCCTGTTTGCACCACACCTGTAATGTTTCCAGGGGCACAGGGCTCTCCAGTCCCCTCACTCCTTGTTTTACAGTCTCTCCACTGGGTGCCCATAAAACTCTGTATTGATCCCACAGTTTTAGAGCTCATTTCAGAGGCATGCCAGGGCCTGGTACAGCGGACAGATCCTTTGTCATCCTCTGCTCCTGGTCGTTAGTGGAGGTCAGTGTCAGCAGGCTGGGTCGTTTGTCCCAGTCATAAACCATGGTCCTTGGAGTTAGGGTTTTGAGCAACCCTGTCCCCCAGTTTAAAATGGGTTTGAGTTGCAGAGCTGGGATCCAACTCCCAGCTTCCCCAAGGCTCAGAGGGTTGGTTCAGTTCTAGAAGGCGCAGAGTGGCAAAGGTGAATCCAAGCCACCTTACACCATACATATTCAGGGATGCTTCAGGGGCTGAAACAGCCCCTTGGTATAAATTAGAGCAACTCTGGGTGGGGCTCTGATTTACGGCAGCCTTCAGGTTGCTCAGAATCTCAGAATCACTGGAGCAGGAGAGACCCCCAACAAGCCCCCTTTTGTCCCAGGCTCCGTCCACGGCACATGCTCTACACTGAAGTTTGAGTGGGGATGGCGTAGGGTATTTCCCCCTGGCCCTCTGTATGTGGCTCTGGATTTCAGGTGAATCCGAAGAACAGAGTATTTGCTGCAGCGTTGATCTGTTCAGAGCTAGCATGGGGGGCATTTCAACCCAGCCTCAGTCAAGTCCTCTGCCAGCCCAGCTGAAGGCCCTGGTGTGTGTGCATCTTGCAGCGATTGTTCCCCAGCAGCATGAGTAAGTGCAAAGATGGGTCCTTTGTGAGCGTCAGTGGCACAGGGCAAGATGGGACTTGCTGCCGGCTCGGATCTCTGCAATGAATGGGAATGTCACTGCAGCTCTGGGCTTCCTTTTCTTTTCTCCTAAGCCTGATCTGCACTGTTTGCAGTGGCAGGGAATATCGACATTCAGGGATCCCGAGAGCTTCCATCTTCCCTTGGGTTGGATGTCAGTGGCCGGAATCATGAACAATCCACACCGACTCGCTGTCCCACAGGGGGCAACAGCGCTTATTCTTGCCACGCCAGTTAGGGCTAGTGCCGCCCTGGTGGCACCAAGATACATAGCAGAGGATGGAGGGGACAGCCCTAAAAGTCAGTGTCCTGTCCCTTTTCCCCCCTCCGGGACTCAGTACAACATTCTTTGTTGCTCCTCGGGGTTATGGGGACAGGGGGAGGGGTTACCTGCTGTCCCGCAGCTGTGGTTGACCCATCACAGCTCCCCCCTGGCTTGGTTCAGGAAAAGAAACCCCTAAACTCCCCCTCCCATGCCTTTCCCCCAAATGCAGGACTCAGGACCCAGAACAAAGTGCTGGCCCTTGCACTCCCCTGGCTAGCACACATGCAGTCTGGGATGTGGAGTCAGGGGCTCCGAGGCAAAGCAGGAGAGAGGAGGGGGCTCTTTTACCAGCTGGAAAACATCTCCTGTTCCCTGGACAGTGCCAAAAGCAAAGGGGCTGATTGGTTCCATAGCTGCTTGTGAGGCAGAAAGCTCAGCCTCATCCCCAAAGAAAATGTAATCATTTCCAATTAGCGAACATCCCTCACTCGCTTTAGTAATCAAGGCCTGTCCGTTTACAAGTAATTCCCAGTAATGGTGAGTAATTGACAGTAATTAAGCACTAATTCACACCAGGCCAAATCCTGTTTGAGTCAATGATGAAGCTGCCTTTGACTTCAACCAGGGCAGGATCAGATCCTTGCCAAGCAGCGTGGAGACATGGCAGGAAGGAGCAGGCCATCTATAGATGGGCTGGTGACATAGGAACGGCCACACTGGGTCAGACCAATGGTCCATCCAGCACAGTATCCTGTCTCCTGACAGTGGCCAATGCCAGGTGCCCCAGAGGGAGTGAACAAAACAGGTAATCATCAAGTGATCCATCCCCTGTCACACATTCCCAGCTTCTGGGGGCATGACTACACTAGCAGAGTTACATCGCCGAGAGTTAGAGTGCCACTCAGAGAGCGTTGAAGGGAAACCGCTGTTGTGCGTTCACACTGTCAGCTGCCTGTGTGATAGTGTGTCAACACTTGTGGCATTTGCAGCAGTATTCAAAGTGGTGCACTCTGGGCAGTTATCCCACAGAGCACCTCTTTCTCTTCTGCCACTAAGAGTTGTGGGAAGGTGGAGGGGGTCATGGAGCATCCTGGGTCCTGTCCCAATGCCCCATGATGCATTGCTTCGCATCCCAGCAATCCCTTTGCTTCCATCCACATTTGGCGCCATCTTTCAACAGTTTGTGTACTACACGCCCTACCTCTTCGGGCTGCAGGAATGGATCCTGAACTGTTGAGTAGTATGCTGCTCATTCTGACCGACACATCACGGGTGGCAGTGGAGTTATTCCTTCAACTACAAAGGCAAGAGGGGTGCGACACTGATCTGGCCACGTGTAGTAGCTACGACACAAGATTGCTTGTGGCATTCACGGAGGTGGTGACCACAGTGGAACGCCACTTTTGGGCTAAGGAAACAAGCACTGAGTGGTGGGATCACATCGTCATGCACATCTGGGATGACAAGCAGTGGCTTCAGAACTTTTGGATGAGGAAAGTCACATTCATGGGACTGTGTGAGGAGCTCGCCCCAGCCCTGCGGCGCAAGGACACGAGAATGAGAGCTGCCCCGTCGTTGGAGAAGCGCATGGCAATTGCACTGTGGAAGCTGGCTACTCCAGACTGCTACCAATCGGTTGCTAACCAGTTCGGAGTGGGAAAGTCGACTGTTGGACTCGTGTTGATGGAAGTGTGCAGGGCCATTAATATCGTCCTGCTCCGAAAGACCGTGACTCTAGGCAACGTGTGTGACGTGGATGGCTTCCCTAACTACGGAGGGGCGATAGATGGCACACATATTCCATTCTGGCACCAGACCACCTAGCCACTAAGTACATTGATCGCAAGGAGTATTTCTCAATGGTTATCCAGGCGCTTGTTGAGGAGCATGGGCATTTCACAGACCTTAACACAGGCTGGTTCAGAAAGGTGCATGATGCATGCATCTTTCGGAATACTGGCCTGTTCACGAAGCTGCAAACAGGGACTTTCTTCCCAGACCAGAAGATCAGTAGAAGTAGAAGTAGGGGAAGTAGAAATGCCCACTGTGATCCTGGGAGACCCCACCTACCTCTTAATGCCGTGGCTTATGAAGCCATAAACGGAGCAACTTGACAGCAGCAAGGAGCGGTTCAACAACAGGGTGAGCAAGTGCAGAATGACTGTTGAGTGTGCTTTTGGCCGTTTAAAAGCCCACTGGCGCTGCCTCTATGGGAAGCTGGACCTGTCCGCTGACAATATTTCTATGCTTATAGCCGCGTGCTGTACGCTTCATAATATCTGTGAAGGGAAGGGTGAAAGCTTCCCACTGGCCAAAAGCTGTGACCTTCGGACAGCTGTTTGGTGGCCTCCATAAAATGAGTTGGGCAGGTGTTCACACCACATGTAGGCCCCCTTGCTGGCATCTCAGCAGAGGGGTTGCTCAGGCCCCCCTCTACCCCAGAGAGATGGGCCCTCTTACCCTGAGTGTGGTGAGATGGCTTCATTCAGCTGGCACTTGGCACCAGCATTGTAAAACCGGGGATGATTTAAGCCCTAGACCCCCCCCAACACACACACACACTCCACCATGGACAGGGAGCGCTCTGTGCCCATCTTCAGTGGATCGAGGGCACCATCGCCTGAGCTGCCAGGTCCGTGGGGTGTTCCCAGGGATATGGGACACCCAGTGAGCAATGCTGATGGGAGCTGGCTTGAGGGCCTGCTGCATGAGAGAGGGACGCCATGATGCTGGCTGATTAGTTGGCGGATGGATCCTCTGTCATTGAGGGGCCGTGAGAAAGGAGGCTTAGGCCTGAAGGCAGGCCCCAAGGAGAAGCCAAATTCTAGCCGAGCAACAGCTGAAGTGAACTGTGAGTGAACATTTAGGGGTGTGCAAGTGATGGGCTGAGCTCTCAGCTCCGACTGGTGTACTGGTAATTGGGTATTGCAGGGGGCTCAGCACCCATGCAATCTGGGCCCTGAGGGCTTGTCTACACTACTGTGTGGGGTAAATCTAAGATACGCAACTTCAGCTACATAAATAGCGTAGCTCAAGTCGATGTACTTAGATCTACTTACCGCGGTGTCTTCACTGTGGTAAGTCGACAGCTGATGCTCTCCCATCGACTCCGCTTATGCTTCTCGTTCTGGTGGAGTACCGGAGTCGATGGGAGAGCACTCAGCAGTCGATTTATCGTGTCTATACTAGATAGATGCAATAAATCGACCCCCGCTGGATCGATCGCTGCCTGCCGATCCGGCGGGTAGTGTAGGCAAGCCCTGAGTGTATCAGTCTGCCTGAAACTGTGTGTGTCTGTGTCCGCAGCTGGGCTGGTGTGCCTGCCTCTGCAATGCACAGACAGTGTGTGTTTGCACATCACTGCCTGGATGTGTGTGATGTGTGGGGTGGAATGTGTGTCTGGGAATGTTGGGCAATAACAAAAAACTTCTTCGGTGGAGTTTAGCTCTCCAAGATTTTGATTTTGAAATACAACACATTTCAGGAGCTTCTAACAAAGTGGCTGATGCACTCGCCCGTGAAAGTTTCCCAGAATCAACTGGTTAAAATCGTCCTTGAAATGTGGAAAATATTGTTAGTTTTTATATAAGTCAGTAGTATATCTAGAGGTGCATGTGTCTTATTAATTCTGTTTTCTCCTAGAGCTCCAGGAAGAAATCACAGCCAGTGTGGAGCATTGGGCCTGTCATAAACATTTGGGGGGCCTGTCATAAACATACAGCTAAGGGTAGCATAAAATCCCTCCTTTACCTGTAAAGGGTTAAGAAGTTCAAATAACCTGGTTGGCACCTGACCAAAAGGACCAATAAGGGGAGGAGATACTTTCAAATCTGTGGGGGAAGGTTTTTGTTTTGTGCTTCTTTATGTTCTCTCTGGGACAGCGAGGAACCAGGGCAGGGAAAATACTAAATACTAATGCCCTACCTCAATTAAGCATCTAAGATTACAAATTGTAAGTAATAGGAAGGACAGGCGTTAGATTATCTTTCGTTTTAGCTTGTGAATTTTCCCTAGGCTAAGAGGGAGGTTTATTCCTGGGTTTTTTTGGTAACATTTTGCCTAGAGGGGAATCCTCTGTGTTTTGAATCTGATTACCCTGTAAAGTTACCTTCCATCCTGATTTTACAGAGGTGCTTTTTTACTTTTTCTTTATAATAAAGTTCTGCTTTTAAGAACCTGATTGGTTTTTAGTGTCATAAAAACCCAGGGGGCTGGTCTGGGCTCACCTTGTTAACCTATTTGATTGGTATATTATTCTCAAGCCTCCCCCGAGAAAAGGGGTGAAGAGGTTTGGGGGGATATTTTGGGGAACAGGAACTCCAAGTGGTTCTTTTCCTTGAATCCTTGTCTAACTCACTTGGTGGTGGCAGTGATACCATTCCAAGGACCAGGAAGAATTTGTACCTTGGGGAAGTTTTTAACCTAAGCTGGTAGAAATAAGCTTAGGGGGTCTTTCATGCAGGTCCCCACATCTGTACCCTAGAGTTCAGAGTGGGGAGGGAACCCTGTCAGGGGTATATTGTGTTTCTCCATTGTTGGGGGGTGTCGAGTCTCACTGTATGTGTTGTGTGCCTGCAGCATTGGGGTGTGTGTGTATGGCAGTGTGATGTGTGTCTACGGCCGCAGCAATATGATGTGGCTTTAGCAGTGTGATGTGTGTGTGTCTGCAGCAGCGTCTTGTGTTCGTGCATGGTGTGTGGTTTGTGTATGGCAGTGTGATGTGTGGTGTGTGGCTGCTGCAAAGGGGTGTGTGTGTCTGGCAGTGTTGTGGGTGTGTCTACGGCAGTGTGGTGTTTGTGTCTACAGAAGTGCAGTGCATCTGTGGCGGTGGAGTGTGTGCAGCAGGGGTTTGTGTGTGGCAGTGTGGGGTGGGTGTGGCAGTGTGTAAGGGGGGGGGTGTGTAGCATTGTGGGTTGTGTGTTTGCGGTAGTGACTGAGTAGTGCTCCGTGAATCTCTCTCGCTGCCTTGTGGTGCCGTTTGTACTGAAAGGCCTGAATGGTGGGTCCCTTAGCTGAGCAGCCGGGGTGGTGGTCCAAGAGACAACCCGGCCATTGCCTAGGCGAATGCGGGAGGCCGTAGAGGAGGAAGTCCAAGCAATGTTGGATCTGGGTGTTATTGAGTGCTGCCAGAGCGAGTGGCAGAGCCCTGTTGTCCTCATACCAAAGCTGGATGGGAGCCGGCGGTTTTGCATTGACTTCGGGAGGGTAAACGCCATTTCAAAATTTGATGCCTATCTGATGCCCCACGTTGATGAGCTCCTCAACCGGCTCAGGGAGGCCTGTTATATCACCACTTTAGATCTCACCAAGGGGTACTGGCAGATCCCCTTGGATCCCAGGTCCAAGGAGAAGACTGCGTTTGCCACCCCTTCAGGGTGTACCATTTCACCCGGATGCCTTTCGGCCTACATGGGGTCCCGGCAACCTTCCAGCGTTTGATGGACCGGGTATTGCAACCACACACAAAGTACGCTGCGGCCTACCTAGACAATGTGGTCATCTATGGCAATAACTGGGAGGAACATCTTAACCAAGTAGCGGCGGTCCTCTGGGACCTCCGCGCAGCCGGGCTTACGGCCAATCCAAAAAAATGCTGAATCGGGCAGGAGGAAACCACTTACCTGGGGTATACCTTGGGCCGGGGACAGGTCCGCCCCCTCATTGGGAAAGTCCAAGCACTCCAGGAATATCCGGCGCCGACCACAAAGAGGCAGGTGTGTCAATTCTTGGGCTTAGCTGGTTATTACCGGCAGTTTGTACCCCACTTCGCAAGCGTTACAGCCCCGCTAACGGAGCTCCTGACCAAGGACAGCCCCCGCCGGGTGCATTGGTCCGATTTCGAACTATCAAAGAACGGCTGTGTAGCGATCCAGTACTCTTCAGCCCTGACTTTCATCGTGACTTCATCGTTCAGACTGATGCCTCAGGTGTAGGGCTTGGGGCAGTCCTCTCACAGGAGGTGGACGGGGAGGAACACCCTATTGTTTACTTCAGCCGGAAGCTGTTCCCCAGAGAATGGAACTACTCCGTCATGGAGAAAGAGGCCCTAGCAGTTAAGTGGGCCGTCGATGCTCTCAGCTACTACATCCTCGGTGCCCCCTTTATACTGGTTACGGACCATGCACCCCTGAAGTGGCTTAATAAGATGAAGGACAATAATGCCAGGCTGATGCGGTGGTATCTAGCTCTGCAGCCCTATGCCTTCACGATTCACCATTGGGCGGGATGAGACAACGCCAATGCGGATTTCCTATCCCGCCTCGGAGAGGGGGAGGACGCCAGCTCCGAAAGTCAGGAGCTGGATTTGAGGGGTGGGGTATGTAGGGAGCCAGGGTGGCTTCCCTCCTAACCAGAGGGTAAAGAGCCACCCTCTCAGCCTGAGTGGGCGGGGACAGACCAAGCTTATGCCAATCCCCGGAAGGGGAGGAGTGGGACAGGAAGTACAAAGGGTGGGGCCCTTTGCCCAGTGAAGAGAGCACCAGGGAGGGAGACAGACACAGGCCGCTGGCTGCTCCCTCAGGATCCTGCTGCCGACCCAGGGGAGGCCCTGGGCCTGGAGGAACCTGACCAGGAGGAAGACCTGTGGCGACCAGGACTGCCAGCCGCTGAGTACCCGGAGGACCTGTAGGGGCCAGGCTGTAACCCCGGGCCAGCGTGAGCCCGACACAGAGGGGGAGCTGGAGCTGCCAGCAGCTGAATACCCGGACGAGCTGGAGGGACCGGAGAGACCAACTTGAGAGACCGGGTAGGAAGTAGCCCAGGGGCAGAACTGCACCGTGGGGTGGGTGTGTTTGGTCAGCGGGCGCGGATGGCCCCCCGCTGACCCAGCGGCGGGACCCTCACCTCCCGCCACTGTCAGGGCCCTGGGCTGGAACGCAGTGGAGTCGGATGGGCCTGCGTTCCCCTACCCCGGCCAACCCGCCTTGGGTAGCAGAACCACGCGCTACAAACCTGTACTGGCGCTCCCCGGGGCTTGAGGGGCACGCTGCGGACTCGTGCCGGTGCTCCCCTGCCTGAGGGGCACACTGCAGACTCGTGCCGGCGCTCCCCTGCCTGAGGGGCGCACTGCAGACTCGTGCCGGCGCTCTCCGGGGCCTAAGGGGCATGCTGCGGACTCGTGCCAGCGCTCCCCTGCCTGAGGGGCACACTGCAGACTCGTGCCGGCGCTCCCCTGCCTGAGGGGCGCACTGCAGACTCGTGCCGGCGCTCTCCGGGGCCTAAGGGGCACGCTGCGGACTCGTGCCAGCGCTCCCCTGCCTGAGGGGCGCACTGCAGACTCGTGCCGGCGCTCTCCGGGGCCTAAGGGGCGCACTGCGGACTCGTGCCGGCGCTCCCCGGGGCCTGAGGGGCGCGCTGCAGACTCATGCCGGCACGCCCCGGGGCCTGAGGGGCGTGCTGCGGACTCGTGCCGGCGCTCCCCGGGGCCTGAGGGGCGCGCTGCGGACTCGTGCCGGCGCTCCCCGGGGCCTGAGGGGCGCGCTGCGGACTCGTGCCGGCGCTCCCCGGGGCCTGAGGGGCGCGCTGCGGACTCGTGCCGGCACGCCCCGGGGCCTGAGAGGCGCGCTGCGGACTCGTGCCGGCGCTCCCCGGGGCCTGAGGGGCGCGCTGCGGACTCGTGCCGGCGCTCCCCGGGGCCTGAGGGGCGCGCTGCGGACTCGTGCCGGCGCTCCCCGGGGCCTGAGGGGCGCGCTGCGGACTCGTGCCGGCGCTCCCCGGGGCCTGAGGGGCGCGCTGCGGACTCGTGCCGGCGCTCCCCGGGGCCTGAGGGGCGCGCTGCGGACTCGTGCCGGCACGCCCCGGGGCCGGAGGGGCGCGCTGCGGACTCGTGCCGGCATGTCCCGGGGCCTGAGGGGCGCGCTGCGGACTCGTGCCAGCACGCCCCGGGGCCTGAGGGGCGCGCTGCGGACTCGTGCCGGCATGCCCCGGGGCCTGAGGGGCGCGCTGCGGACTCCGGCCAGCACACCTTTTCCGCTAATTCCCAAGCGCCCGAAAGGTGTGACTAAGGCCCGCCCTTGGGACCATAGCTCTCCATCGCCCCCTAGGGGCTTTGTGGACCGATTGAAACCTGTCACAAGCACCCACTTGGTAACAGCTGCCACAGCTGACTGTGCCTCTCCCCCTCTCCTGCCTGGCTTCCATCAGTCCTCCCAACCCCTTGGTAGGCCCTTCAGTGACCATCAAGGCCGGGCACGAGCTCCAAGCACCACCTTCATTAGCTCCATTCCCCTCACCTCCAGGGCATTCCCACTCCACATTCCCCAGCCCCGGGGGTGGGGGGGGGGGCAGTGGAGCTCAACAGATTGCAGCTGGCCAGCTAGGAGCTTTACCCCCTCCTGGGCTGCCAGGATCGCAGAGGGAAGCCGCCACCAGAGGCCCTGGAAGTGCAGGTCAGGAAGTGTCAGGTCAGGAGGCAGGCCAGTGCAGGTACAGGGCAGCAAGTGCAAGGAGAGTGAGACAGGCAGGAAGGGTGCGCACTTGGTGCAGGTGAGATATGTGGAAATGTAACCAGGCTCCCCCTTCAGCCTCAGGGACATAGGAAGCCATGGGGGAGGGGTTGTGTTTGGGAGGTAGAGGGGGCTAGTGGACAGGGCCCTGAACTGGGACTCTGGAGAGCTGAATTCTAGTCCCAACTCTGCCTGTGAGCTTGGGTAAGTCACTTCCCCTCCCACCCTTCATTTGTCTTGTCTGTTTCCATCAAAGGTCCGTGGGGGGGTTGTTTCTCACGTGTATGTCCAGCACCCAGCGCGATGGGGTCATGATCTTAGCAGAGGCCTCCAGAAAACAAATAATAACCTTAAGTTTGGGCCAAAGATCTTTATAAACAGAGCAGTGTGCAAGGAACGAAAC
Source organism: Chelonia mydas (assembly GCF_015237465.2). Lineage (NCBI taxonomy): Eukaryota > Metazoa > Chordata > Testudines > Cheloniidae > Chelonia > Chelonia mydas. The sequence goes on from NC_057853.1 coordinate 46,940,344, forward strand.
ATGGTGCCCAGTGTCACACAAGCATTTCTGTGGCTTTGTTCCAAACTGCTTTGTGCCCTGGGCGTGCTTTTCACAAAACTGCTGCCAGCCGACTTGTTCCTGCCCCGCACCCCATGGGCTGCAAGCCAGCTGTTTGTCAGGAACGAGGAGGGTTTTCAAATCTCCCAGTGTAGCCTTTAATTCTCCTCTTCCCCCCCCCCCCCCCCCTTTGAGGATAGAACTGTGGAGGGTGAAAACTGATCCAGTTTGCATTGGAAAACTGCAGATTCTCACTGTTTGTTATGCATACACAGAAATGGGTCATTTAACATTCCAATCGAAGTGCAAAGATCTGGCAGTAAATATTAATAATTTGCAGTGTGAGAGTACCAGTCAGGGCCCCACTGTGCTGGGCGCTGTACAGACACGTAGAACATGCCTATGTTACAGTCTCCCCTGCATGCAGATCCATGCTTGCCAACCCCTCCTCTGAGCATCCACGCTGCAGAGCCATACACGGGCCACGTCCACCCGGGGCTGCAGTGACCTGGGTTTGGCACTGGGGTTTCTGGGAGCATAGCCCAGGGTTCCCAGTGCCTCACTAACTGGAGCCATTGTAGGAATTGGTTCGCAGCATATTGTGGGAGAACGTGTCTGCCCTTCCCTTTGTGGAAGCGATGCTGGCCAGTGCCAACACAGTTTAGCTAAGGCTCCACGTGCTCCATGCTTGAGTTTATTCCAGCCATGACTGAGTCATGGATCCAGCCCTGTTGGATGAGCTGCTCCTGCGTGCTGCAGCAGGGCACAGAAAGAGGGTCTGGCAGAGGGTGGGTGGCATTTCCACAGCAGTCGCTGACCCTCAGAAGCTGGCAGCAGGTCTCATTCATGGTGAGAGACAGCCCCTGCCCTCAAGAGTTTACAGGCTCAGCGTTTGAAGGATGTAGTGTAGACGACAGGTGGCTATAACAGACAGACGGGGGAGCGCAAGGGAACAGTGAGGCCATACTGATCAGTAGTCTGAGTGTCCACTGTTTTGCAGGTTTCAGAGTGGCAGCCGTGTTAGTCTGTATTCGCAAAAAGAAAAGGAGTACTTGTGGCACCTTAGAGACTAACCAGTTTATTTGAGCATAAGCTTTCGTGAGCTACAGCTCACAGCAGGGGGCAGCATTCTGGAGGAGGACAGGGAGGTACTTTTGCAGCTGTTTTGGAGTTAGGATTTTGCATGAGGTCTTTGCCGTGGGTATTGTGCCCTGTTTTGTGCCCCCCTGCCTCCAGGTATGAACCTCACCCCATGGTGCAGAGCTTTCACCCTGTTGATGTGAGGGGCACTTGGTGGGAAGCAGACAGCCGGTTTTGTCTGTGCTTTTTAAGCAGCAGATAAAGGCTTTCCTAATTGCTCTTAGCGGTTTGGGGTGAGGTTTTTTTCCTCCAAGCAGCTAAAAATAACCTAATCAGGTCTGGCCTTTGAAACCACCAGGGGGGCAAACAGCATCTTAATATGTATGTGTGTGTCAGCAACATAATCACTGCTCAGAATAAAAAAGGGGACGGTGCGGATGGAAGACTTTAGCATTTTGAGTTCATTAAGCTGATATGATACTGAACGGGGGGCCTTCCTCCCCTTGGCTTTCCAGGAGAGCTAGCACCATCTTCTCTCCCCTTCTTCTCGGTACGCTTTCCTGGGCAAGTGGGGCTGCTACAGCTGAGGGTCGTTTTCTTAGTGTATGCACAACATGCAGTGGCGGCCCGTGGGCAGGATTCGTCACCTAATTTGGTCCACTGGTTGGATCATTAGCTTCCCTGGCCTGGGCCGGGTACTGACAGGGAGTTCTATGTGAACGCTGATCCATGCCCCCCACAGCTGAGGATTTTTGCGGCCAATCTGTGCTGCAGAGCTCTGCTGTGACATCTGTCGCACTCCAGTCTCCAGGGCATACAAGTAACGCCGTTTGCCTTGATATCCCAACTTCCGTCACAGAGCTTGGTATTTGGTAGCGGAAGAGAGACTATTCCCAAGCTTCTGGAATGCCTGCAGGCCCAACTGAGCACCCTGGCCATGTATCATTCACCCTCCATATACTTTGGATAGTGCAGGTTTTTCCCCATGCTCCATTTTTGACTGATTTGCGTTGCAGTGTCCCCAGTGTCTGTACAAAGCCAGGAGGAGAGGTTCTGCCATCATAAATTTATGGGGGATAACCAGATCAGTAGTCGCCATGCTCATTAGCTAAGCAGTTGTCATATCATGTGTTATTTCCATTTAAACCTGACGTAACACAGCAATGGGACCTGCCATCTGCTGGAGCCAGTGCTGTCTGCCCCTCCCATCCAGCACCCCGTCTTCCAAAAAGGAAGATGACCTTAACATAGGCAGAGTTTGGGGGCATGGGAGGGCGTTGTAACAAGTTCTGCAGAGGATACTGCTCCCAGCTTGCAACCCTAAGGCAAGGAGTCAGAATGTTGTTTATAAACAGATTTATAAACTGAATGCATCCAATGAAGTGAGCTGTAGCTCACGAAAGCTTATGCTCAAATAAATTTGTTCGTCTCTAAAGTGCCACAAATACTCCTTTTCTTTTTGTTTATAAACAGAGTGATTAGCAGGTGATTAAGATAAGAAAGGGCTGTTAGGGTGTTTCCTAAAGTTAATGATCAGTTCTGAGCTTTGTGAACAGCTAATAGCCCACCTTAATTGATTAGTCTCCTTACAGTTGGTATGGCAATACCCATTTTTTCATTTTCTCTGTGTATATATATCTCTTCCTACTGTATTTTCCACTGCATGCATCTGATGAAGTGGGTTTTAGCCCATGAAAGCTTATGCCCAAATAAATCTGTTAGTCTCTAAGGTGCCACAAGGACTCCTCGGGTTTTTTTGCAAAAAGTAGGTAGCCAAAATGATTTTTCTACAGTTGTTTCAATTGTTGTATTCAAGAGGTGGTAACAAAGTTGCTAATATTTTTCTTTGGGAAGATAACTGATTGTTAGACAAAGGAAATGCAGTAGAACTAATCTACCTGGAGGTCAGCAGGGCATTTGATACAGTTCCATATGGGAAATTATTAGTTAAATTGGAGAAAATGGGGATTAATATGAGAACTGAAAGGTGGATAAGGAACTGGTTAAAGGGGTGACTACAACAGGTCATACTGAAAGATGAACTGTCAGGCTGGAGGGAGGTTACTAGTGGAGTTCCTCAGGCATCAGTCTTGGGACCAATCTTATACAGTATAACATTTTTATTACTGACCTTGGCACAAAAAGTGGGAGGGTGCTAATACAATTTCCAGAAGACACAAAGTTGGGAGGTTTTGCCAATATTGAGGAGGACCCAAATATCATACAAGAAGATCTTAGATGACATGGAGTAATTATTTAATAGTGTAAAGTGCAAGGTCATGCATTTAGGGACTAACAATAAGAATTTTTGCTATAAACTGGGGACTTATCAGTTGGATGTGACAGTGGAGGAGAAAGAGTTGGGTGTATTAGTTGGTCGCAGGATGACTATGAGCCACTGCTGTGGTGCGGCTGTGAAAAGGCGAATGCAATCCTAGGCTGTAGCAGGCGAGGTATTTCCAGTACAGACAGGGAAGTGTTAGTACCATTACACTGGTGAGACCTCATCTGGAGTATTGTGTGCAATTCTGGTTTCCCATGTTTAAGAAGGATGAATTCAAACTGGAACAGGTGCACAGAAGGGCTACTAGGATGATCTGAGGAATGGAAAACTTCTCTTATGAGAGGAGACTCAAAGAGCTTGGCTTGTTTAGTCTAACCAAAAGAAGGCTGAGGAGAGAGATGATTGCTCTCTGTAAATACATCAGAGGGATAAATACCAGGGAGGAAGAGGAATTATTCAAGTTAAGCACCAATGTGAACCCCAGAACGAATGGATGTAATCTGGCCATTAACAAGTTTAGGCTTGAAAATAGACAAAGGTTTCTAACCATCAGAGGAGTGAAGTTCTGGAGCAGCCTCCCAAGGAGAGAAGTGGGGGAGAAAAAGCTAACTGGCTTCAAGACTGAGCTTGATAAGTGTATGGAGGGGATGGTATGACAGGACTGCCAACAATGGCGTGTGGCCCATCATCGACTGCCTGTAGCAAAAGTCCCCAACGGCTGGAGATGGGGAACTAGATGGGGAGGTGGTGGAATCTCCATCCTTAGAGGTTTTTAAGGCCTGGCTTGACAAAGCCCTGGCTGGGATGATAAGTTGGTGTTGGTCCTGCTTTGAGCAGGGGGTTGGACTAGATGACCTCCTGAGGTCTCTTCCAACCCTAATATTCTATGATTCTGTGAGGGTTCTGAGTTACTACAGAAAATTCTTTCTAAGGTATCTGCCTGGTGGGTCTTGCCCACATGGTCAGGGTCTAACTGATCATCATGTTTGGGGTCAGGAAGGAATTTTCCCTCGGGTCAGATTGGCAGAGACAGTGGTGGGGTTTCACCTTTACGTGGGGTCACTTGCAGGTTTAAACTAGTGTAAATGGTGAATTCTCTGTCACTTAAAGTCTTTAAACCATGATTTGAGGACTTCAGTAACTCAGCCAGAGGTTAGGGGTCTATTACAGGAGTGAATGGGTGAGGTTCTGTGGCCTAGGTCAGACTAGTTGATCACGATGGTCCCTTCTGACTTTTCAGTAAGCATATCTGAGTAAGAATGTATATTACAATTTTAAATTTAACGAGTGTCCCGTAAGTGACTGGTCACAAGATGTCAGAACACGTTAGTATTAGAGCTGAGTGGGTCTAATATTTATTTAATTTTCTTTCTTGATATAGGAATTAGATACAGTGCTCCTGTCAGATATTTCTAAGTTATTATCTGCAAAAACACTGGAGTTTTCAGTTGCCTAAGCAGCCCCTGGAATCATGGTGAAATTTGTGCTCCCCCGATCTGAAATGGTGCCCCTGTGGGAAGGCACAGAATTTTTGTCCGCCGCCCCCCTTCCCCCTACACGCAGCTCCATTGGCCTGACTGCCGCTGCCCCCCCACCCCAAAATGTAGAAGTCAAACTACACCTGTGGACCTTAGATCTCCACAGCCGACCCACCTACGCTTCAGTGACAATGACAGCCGCTCTGCACACCCCAGGGAACAGCCCTCACAGCATGTGGTGCTCAAAACACAGGCTCCAGCTGATGAGCTGTGCATTGTGCACAGAGAATTTGAAGTTTGATGCTACCAGTCCATCATGCTTCATTTTGCACTCTCTGAATCCAGACCCACCAAACTTCCTGCTGAGGATTCTGGGTAGTGTAGTCCAGCAGGCTGCTTCCTCGACTAAGGACAGTTATTAGAACGGCCACTAGAAGGCATTTAAAAAATCATTTGTATATTATAATTGCTACATAGAGCCCTGAGCTTTCTCCAGTTATCAGAGTAATTTAATCATGGGCTCTTGAGTGGTTTTATCCAGCCCACGACAATAGACATACATGCCCTCTTGCCAGCAACTGCTGTAGTTCTCCCATCCCAACCTCGTCCTCCCCAGTTGGCCCCGAGCTGCGATGCGATGCCAGTCCCTTCCCCGGGTGGGTTGGGAAGCCGGGGCATGCTTCACACTCTGTCTTTGCTCATTGCAGGTATATCCAAGGGGCCTCCTCTCCGAAGGACATGGTGATCATCGTGGACGTGTGAGTGTTGCCCGGGAGGAATCTGTAGGAACCCCCCTCCCCTGGATTCCTTTTATGGCCAGGGCCTTCTTGTGAAATTCTCACCTAGCCAATCAACAGTCTGCAAATGGATGGAGCCAGAGTGAGCATGTAACTCTGCCCCCCTAAGGGAAGGCTCTGGGGGGCTGCTGAGGAGCAGTGGGGTCACTGGTCATGCCATTCTCCCCTCCCCTGCCCTTTCCCTCCAAGCAGCAGGGTATTGTATTGCCAACCCCAGAGCTATGTATTGCCTTGAGCCACATCACAAGCCATGCCCCCTCTGCCTCCTCAGGAGCGGCAGTGTCAGTGGTCTCACCCTGAAGCTGATGAAGACATCAGTCTGCGAGATGCTGGACACCCTTTCCGATGACGACTATGTCAACGTGGCTTCAGTAAGTACCACTCTGAGGAGGTGTGAGGGGTGGGGGACCCTAGCAATGAGAGATGGAGAACACCCTTCATGTCCATGGCCTAGCAGCCTGTGCACCACCATTTGGTCTCAATTGGGCGTAGTGCACCCAAATACCAGGACTCGTGGCCCTCCCACACTGTGACACGGCTCACTGGGAGGAAAGTTTCTGGACTACATTTCCTTTGGCTAAATAGCAAACCCATGTGACTCCTGATCAATCCAGACTCCGTTGGTCTTTCTAAAAGAGAGACGTTCTGAGTTGGAATTGCTCGGTGGAGTTCTCTGGCCTGTGCCGGCATGAGACAATCCAAATGGTCCCTTCTGCCTTAACATCTAGGGAGCAGGAGGCTGCGTAGCTAGTGATTGGGGAGGCAATGGATAGTTCTTACAGAGAGAGCGTTTCCTGGACTGTGGTGGGTGCTGGGATTGTTCCCAGATGAGCTGGGCATGGAGATGCTCTTTCTTTTGAGGCCTTGTGCAAGAAATTCAGGAAAATACCCTTGGCCCCTTCAAGCTGCTCTCACCACGTACAACCCCGGCGTGAGGAGAAGTGTGCTGAGGATACCGCTCCACCCCGGCTGAGCATCTTCAGGGAAAGGCAAAGGGGGACCCTCCACAGCCAGAGTCTGATGCAGGTCTCTGCAAAAGTGCCCCGGCCCCACTGCCTGCACAGGGGATGGATGAACCAGGAGGGGCACAGCGAAAGCTTGAGCTGATCCTGAGCCATGCTGGAATTCAGCTTACTTTCTCCTGCTCATTTCCTTTCCCAGGAGCAGAGGCTCTGACACACCATCAGAGGGTCTGTCCTGGCATGGCAGGGCCCTGGTGCCAGTGCAGAGCAATTTCACATGTCCAAAGCACTAAGCAAGCACCCAGAGTTAGATGCCTGTTGTCACCCCCTTTGTACCAATGAGAAAACTGAGTCAAAGAGAGCTAAAGCCCCACTGGGAGCCAGTGGCCAGACTGGAATTAGAACTCAGGACCTCCCTAGCCCCAGGCCCTTGTTCAGGTCACTTCAGCATGACATTTGGACAGTTCAGCTGACCCTGAAAAGTCCTTCTTACCCTCTGGGTGCCCCTCTGAATGCCCTAGCCCTCTGGGCTTCTCCTGCCACTAGCAAACTACTGGCAAGGCAAAACCCTGGCCGCACTAGTGCAGGGAGAGGGTGTAGAAGTCTCTTCCCTGTCTGTAACAGCAGGCCAGGATTGCAAGCTGTTCCCCGCTAGGGAAGGAGATTGGCCACGTGGCACAGCCTTACCCCAATGGGGTGTTGTCAGGCTCACAGGGGGTGTGGTTAAACTCTCATGGGGTGTGGTCAAGCCCTCACTCAGCTAGTGCATGTTATCTTCCACACAGTGCCCTCACCTGGGATGCATATCGCACCCGCTGCATTGTGCGTCCACCCTGTGCCTGTAGGCTGACTCCCATCACCAAGGCAAAGCCGGCACCACTCCCTGCCACCTTCCCAGTTTGGCTTAGTCCATTAAGGGCAGAAGGTTGCCCCTAGGGCACCAATCCTACACATTAATAAAACTGTGTCACACATGGCAGCCCCCGCACTCCTCGTACTATACAGTATCCATGATTGTTTGGCAACAGGGTAAATTGAATGGCACTAATTATACTGTAACCTTTGTTATTGCTAACCAACACACTGTAATTGTTATGTAGATACTCCCTATAGACAAGTAACCTCAGTGCTACTCTGTGCTATGACAGTGGAACACTTAGCCTCTAAATAGCGATGTTGTTGTGACTGGAGCTGTGTACGGCGAGGAGCTAAGGAATTGTTATCCAGTAATTTCTCTGTAGAGTAGTTAAATGCCAGCTAATTGCACCCTGCTTCTTGGCTGCAAAAAGGTGTAGCACCTGTGGTGCTCAGCCTTGCAGAGGGAGAGAGAGAGAGAGACTGTGTCACTGAATGTGGTCACTTGTATATGTACCCTGACCCTGATCCCGCACCATCACGGCGTACACTCCAATTACTGTGTCACCATGCACGGTTGCATCAAAGAGTCGGGACATTTGTGACTATCCTGGGCATCGTCTCATCTCTGTCCTCCTCCTCCCCTCCTGCTTGGAGGGTCTTATCACCAGTCCGTGTGTCTGAGGCCTCCAGCGTCAGCTGCATGAGTGCTCCTCGACCTCCTGGGTGCCATCAGACCTCAGTGCCAAGGAAATGACCGTGGTTCTTGGGATAGGGTTGGTTTTAATGAGGGTTGCCACAGGCTCTTTTCCTTCGTCCCTCTCCATCCCATCTCTGAGCCAATTCACCCAGCACCTGGCAAGCCTTTTCAGCCACTCCAAAACCACGGCTCCCCCAACACCCATCAAAGAGGGTGTCAAACCCAAGTACAGCGTCAACTCTCTGGGAGTCTGGATGACTCCTAGGAGCCTGGCAGCTTTGCTGACACCTTAGCAGGGCTGGTGGAAGAACAAGGACCCTGGAAAACCTTCAGAAAACTGAGCCCCCACCATTCCTATGGAGATCAGTGGGATTTCTCACCACCTTGGCAAAGCAGGCCCCGAGGAGTATGGGGCCGGAGACATGTTGGTACAGCCGGAGGGGCGTGAGGTCCAGCATGGCAAGAGCTCCCTGGTGTTGCCACACAATCAGTAAAGCCAGCTGATGGCTTCCAGTGGGGCTATAACAGTGGCTCATGGTGTCACCAGCCTCCAGCACCCAGGAGTTAAAGCAACAATTGGTTCTGTAGTGACTGAGATCTGGGAAGCAGCTTAGCCACTCACAAAATGCCACAGCATCTGGGAGGAGACGAGCGTTTTCTTTCTTTCTTTCTTTCTATAATGGGAAAAGGGGGGAGGAATCTCTAGTCCCTCAGAGGCTCTGCCCTCTGCCTTGCATGGCTCCCGCATCCCCATTTACCGTTTCTGTCACCTTTCCCTTCCCTCCCCTCTCCCGATGTCTCCCTGCCTTTGATCGATTGCAACCGACAAAACACACTGTGAGAAATAAATTACATCCTTCCCTTGCCATTTCCCCCGCGCCGGCTTTGACGGCCGGTTTTCTTTGTGGGAGAAGTTCATTGTGGTGGGGTGTTGGCATGAGAGGCAGAGGGGGGGCCGGGACTTGGGGCTGGCCGAGGGAGACGTACAGCTGCATCAGCCTAGCTAGCTCGGGAGGTTTTGTGGCTCTGCAGGGCGTGCTCTGGCATCAGACTAGCTTTCAGCCAGGAACAGCTCTGGCTTCCTCAGGGCAGAGCAGGATCTAGTTAACAGCATACATGTGGCTTCCAATAGTCATGCTGCCGACTGGAGTAAGGTACTAGCCAACGGTCATAAAGGGCTCACAGTCTGGCTTATCTCTCCCACCAGATTGGACATAGAACAGTTTGGAGCAACGCGGACATTTTATCTGCCATGAGTCAGAGGAAATTGTCTCCTAGTCTCCATGCCCTCCCAGGGAGCGTTAGGGGTCGGTCCAGAGTCCCCTCATTTTTCAGGCATGTAGATGCCTCAGAAAAAATCTCGTTCAGGTTCTTTCCATTGCAGGGAAAGAGCAGACTTGCCATTATGGCAGGCACCGCAGGCTAGTGCTTCGGACCTGGGACGGCTGCAAGCCGGGAGAGCACCCCATGGGAACCCAAGCCTCCCCTTGGGAAGGGACGAAGGCCTGTGAAGGACGACTTGCAGGAGAGAGGCGGGTGCCTTCACCTCTCACTTATTGGCCTGTGCCACGCTCCTGATGTAGAGTTGGTATGAGATAGAGAGTGAGGGATCCCTTCCGGCTGGGCCTGAGAACCCAGGCCACAATGTCTGTGTGCCTGTCATAGTGAAGAGGGGTGGCCTAGCCCCCTTACAGTGGGGCAGAGGTGGGGTTCCAGAGCCCATTGAAGGCAATGGAAAGGTTCCCACCGGTGTGGGTCAGGCCCCTCGCTTGGTAACACAGCCCCACTCACTGAGGCCTCGCATACAGCCAGCTGACGCAGGCTCGGGGAATCTGCTACTGCTGCCCACGTCTGCATGCCCCAGCACAGACTCATGCAGACTGCGCATCGGCTGTTGGATGGAACACGCTCACGCAGCAACGTCCCGGCATGGATCAGCTGCAGCGACTGAGCCAGGATCTCTGAGCATGAGGCCGTACTGCTGGAGTTAAAGGGGCACGTGTGTCAGAGAGAGTACTAGACTTGTCAGCTTCTTCCATGGCCCAGCCAGTAGAGGGGCAGGAACCTCCACGCTGGGCTGGGCTGGGTTATGCTCAGCAAGCAGAGTACTGGGCCCTGCAGGGGTGGCAGGTTTGTATAATTTTTGGTGGTGCCTAGAACGGGTCCAAGTCCCGCCCCTGCACACTCACCTGCCTAAGGCTCTGGGAGGAAGTTTGGGTGTGGCTCTGGGACGGAGTTTGGGTGCTGGGTATGGGCTCTGGACTGGGACAGGAGGTTGGGGTGCAGGAGGAGGTGCGGGAGGGGGTTTGGGGTGCTGGGTGAGGGAGGGGGTTTGGGTGCTGGGTGCGGGTTCTGGGAGGGGGTTTGTGTGCTGGGTGCAGGCTCTGGGAGGGGGTTTGGGTGCTGGGTGCGGGCTCTGGGAGAAGGTTTGGGTGCTGGGTGCAGGCTCTGGGAGGGGGTTTGGATGTTGGGTGCGGGCTATGGGCTGGGACAGAGGGTTGGGGTGCAGGAGGGGATGAGGTGCATGGGGCTGGACCTGGGATGAGGAGTTTGGGGTGCAGCAGGCAGGCTGGACTCCCCCCAGCCCTCTCCCCATCAGCAACAGCAAACTCGGGGGGACGGCCCTGGCACGGCCCCCTGGCACAACACTCACGGAAGCTCCCCCAGGCTGCTGCTCAGGAGGTCCAGCCAGGATAAGCCCCGACCCGGAGTTGCCTGCCGGGGGTGGGGGCTGCCATGCGCCTCCTCCCTCCACAGGCACAACAGCCTCCTCAGCCTACCCCCAGCGCCACTCCCTTATAGCCGGCAGCGGCCGGTGAGGGAGGGCAGCGCAGACCTGCAGAGGGCAGCCACCCGCTGCCCCGGGCAGGCAGGGACTCTCAGGGGAGGAGCACGTGGGGGCAGCAAGTGGGGCCGGAGAAGAGACCCAGCCCCGAATATTGGTGAGCTGGGCCCCCAGGCCCTGAATTTGCGGAAGCCCATACAACCACGGGCCCATACAACTCGCCACCCCTGGGGCCCTGTCCCATCCCAGGCTGTCGCACTGGGATGTGTTCGGTGGCATCACATCTGTTAGAGGCTATGGGGGATAACACAAGAGGCCTAGATGTTCAGATTCATCTGGGAAGCTCAACTCAGGCTGGAAAGCAGAGCAGAGGCCTTGACAAAGGTCACAGGAAACTGCGACTTCTTGCATGTTGGCAATTGCAGCAAACTCTGAGGCTGTGAAGCTACTAGGGGTCAGTTTGCCCCAGCAGCCAAGAGGTATGATGTTCCTGTCAGCCAGAAGGTGACCAGGATGTAATAGTGACCTTCCTGAGGACACCTCTCCAGCTGTCACCACTTAGGGTGACCACACAGCAAGTGTGAAAAATCAGGATGGGGTGGGGGGTAATAGGAGCCTATATAAGAAAAAGCCCCAAATATCAGGACTGTCCCTGTAAAATCGGGACATCTGGTCAGCCTGTCACCACTGGAGCTCTGAGGTAATCAGGCAGCCAGATGTCTGATGGGCTGCGTGGCAGAGTGGTTCTCTAGACCAGCTGTGCTCCCAGGTGATCAAGGCCTCTCTCCCATTCTGGGGAAGCCCATTCTCTGGGATGACTGAAGAAGCAACATGTCTGGAGCCGAGACCGGATTGCCCCCAGAGCCGAAGGTCTATCATCAGGTTGTCAATATTATCAGCCGACATGGCTGCAAGCCTGGGGCTCATTAAAACTAGTCCAGCTTGACAGATCGACGGCTTCCGCCTCCCAGGCCCAGGAGGGGCAGTACATGAATAAGGCATGATCCACTGTCGCCCAGGGAAAGGTTCCCCACAGTGAGCCCTCGGCGGGCATCGGATGCCGTCCATAGAGCGTGATGCTGCAAGGTGCTGAGCACTCTGGCGCTGCTCCAGCAAAGCAGGCATCTTAGGTGCTCACCGTCACATTCATATCTGAGCGCCTCACACTCTTTAACATATTAATCCCCATAACCGCTCTGTGAGGAAGGCAGGGCTGTTAGCCCCATTGCACTGAAAACTACCGGGATGCCCTCTAAAGACTCACCCACCAGAAGGCAAAGAACGAATTCAATGTTCAGTGTTGTTATTCCTTACAATCTCATGATTTTTAAGCCAATTTTGTGATTTTTTTTTTTTTTGGAGGCTTTTTTTGGACTCCTGATTTTAACCTCTTGGGGTTGGCAGTACTGGATTTGTTCCCAGTCCTTTCAGTTCTTTCCTCTCCAGGGTTTTATAATAATAAATAACCCTAATTAGACTTCTCAAACAGTTTTGCAGACATTGTCTCTGATTCTAGACCCTGCTGTGTGCTGCAAAGCAGTCGTGAAGGCTCAGCTCCCAGAGCATCCCCAGGGGGCTGTTTGGAATACAAGACGAATGGCGCCAGCATGCCCTGGCAGGTTTTGCAAACTGATCAGTCGTCGGTGCTCCCCACAGGCCCCCAGCACAGCTCAGATCCTCAGGTGTCTGGACTGAGAAATGTGCCTCCTGTCCCGGCCTTCATATCTTTATGGAGGATTGGCGGCAGCTGCTGACCCCAGCTACTTCCCTCCTCAGCACGATCTGCTCCCAGGACAAGTGATGATCTCTCCCTGGACAGCATCCATTATTGTTACTGATTGATTCATATAGCACCAGGAGCCTGCCAGGCACTTAACAGACAAGCATGAAGCCAGCTATGCAGCATGTAGATTAGGGAGAGGGTACAGCAGTGGAAGCAAAATGACTGAGTGGTGAGGCCGGGCAGGCTTCCCATAGGAGCCACCATGTTTTCCCTTCTAAATGAGTCAGTATGTGTCTGGGGGGAGGACAAGGGTGTATGTACAGGCCTTGGGAAAGAGGCTGGTTAGGAGGGACCTGAACAAGGGGAGGGATGGCCCATCAAACTCTCAGCGAGAGGTCAGAAACAGTCTCTGATATTGGGAAGTCAGCCTGCGTCACCTTAGGGGCCTGCTTTTCATTGACTTCCATTGGAGTTGAGGGGTACTCAGCACCTCTGAGAATTAAGTCCAGAGAGATGCCAGCAGATCGCCCCAAAATGCGTGGCTCCCAGAATTAAAAGCCACCTTTGCAAATGCATCCCTTACCATCTCATGTGCCATCCCACTCGGCCTCTTCCTGGCGTCGGCAGAAGGTAGGGCTGGAGCAGCTTGCGAAGCATGGGACCAAAGGGCTGGGGCAGAGCAGAGACAAGCCAGGCCAGCTTGAGGAGGATGTGCTCTGCACGAGCTTTTCTCTTAGGTAGGGGAATCAAACTGGCAGTTGTTGGACTTATTTTTCCAAAGGAGAGTAGCAAAATCTGCTCAGTCTACAGCAAGGGAGAGTTAGGTTCAATATTAGGAAAAACATGAATCCGATGAAGTGAGCTGTAGCTCACGAAAGCTTATGCTCAAATAAATTTGTTAGTCTCTAAGGTGCCACAAGTACTCCTTTTCTTTTTGAGGGAAAACTGTCTAAGTATAGCTAAGCTCTAGAATAGGCTTCCTAGGGAGGCTGTGGAATCCCTGTCTTAGGAGGCTTTTAAAAACAGATGAGACAGGCACGTGTCAGAGATGGTCTATCCACAGGCCCCAAGCACAGCTCAGATTCTCAGGTGTCTAGACTGAGAAATGTGCCTCCTGTCCCTGCCTTAATATCTTTATGGAGGATTAGCTGCAGCTGCTGACCCCAGCTACTTCCGTTCTCAGCACGATCTGCTCCCAGGACAAGCGATGATCTCTCCCTGGACAGCATCCATTATTACTGATTGACCTATATAGCACCGAGAGCATGCCAAGTTTACTTGGTCCTGTCTCAGCGCAGGGACTGGACCAGGTGACTTCTCAAGGTCCCTTCCGGCCCGATGTTTCCAGGATTATACAAGCTGACCTGTGCAGCCACCACCCAGTGAGATGGCCTGCTGTTTTCTCAGCCCATTGGCCTGGCCTAGCGGGAGTCAGGAGCTGTAGTTGCTCTTTGTTCCACATGCCCTCTCTCTGGCAGGGAAGTAATGAGTGTAACCTGGCTATTTTTGCCAGATGCCTGCCTCCCTATTGAACATTCTGTATTTCCAGCAATCTGAGCACCTCTGCTCTGTCTGTCCTCTCACTCCTGCTCCCTGATGGGAGGTCAGGCCTCTCCATGCTGGAGCACAGTGCAGGACATTTGCTTAAGTGGGTTTGCCACCTTGTGATAAAGCACTCGAATTTCCTGCAGAAATCCTACCCGGAGATGCTCAGGGAAATCACATGGACAGGTACATTCTGCTCTTGGTTACACTGGTGTAAATGGTTTCAGAGTAACAGCCGTGTTAGTCTGTATTCGTAAAAAGAAAAGGAGTACTTGTGGCACCTTAGAGACTAACCAGTTTATTTGAGCATGAGCTTTCGTGAGCTACAGCTCACTTCATCGGGCATCCGATGAAGTGAGCTGTAGCTCACGAAAGCTCATGCTCAAATAAACTGGTTAGTCTCTAAGGTGCCACAAGTACTCCTTTTCTTTTTACTGGTGTAAATGTCATCTAACTCCATCCTAATCCATTCAGTTCTTCCAGAATTTACACAATGGTAACTGAGAGCCAGATATGGCTGAGTGATTAATTGGGCCCTGACTTTCAGCAAATGGGGAATGAATCCCACCTCTTTCTAGACATCCATTTCTCATTTGGGGGGATAGTTCCTACCAGTTCTCACTCCTTTTCCTCCTCCTCCCCCGTCCCGTGCAGGAGCTGTGATGATTTTCCGGTCCCAGAAGAAGTTGGGGGTGTGGAGGAAATGGGCAGGAAATGCTTTCTCAAGGCCTTGAGCACGAGCTCACAGCTCTGTTTGGCATGTGTGAACAGCTGATAGGGTAACTAGACAGCGTCAGGTTAGGAATCACCAGGCTGATCCTGGTCCACTTGCTGTCCCTTTTGTGCCTCTTCTGGCAGCAGAGAGGGGATGGGGAGCTGCCCTGATAGCGCAGCTGGGGATTCCCCAGGGGTGGGTGCACACCTGGCTGCCCTACAGCATAAAGGGCACTCCAGGGGCAGGTGCACACTGCACTCTGAAAACCCCGTGCTGCCAGGGGACAGTACACCAATTCCTCCCTCCCCTTCTCAGGTTTGGAGCATGCTGCTCCAGCACATCTGAGGATCTGGCCCTATAGATTGTTAAGAGACCCATTTTCTGTCGGTCTCAGGTAGTTATACAACCCCTGTCACCAATGTATCTGAGCACCTCACGATCTCCAGTGTATTTATACGCTCACATCCCTGGGAGGCAGGACGGGGCAAGTGTCCCCATGGTACAGATGGGAAACTGACGCACAGAGAGACTTTCCCAACATCATACAGTGTGTCTGTGGCTGAGCAGGGAACTGAAGCAGGCCTAGTCACTGGACCATCCTGCCTATGTAACCCCGGTTGCTAAAAACCCATCAGACTAAATCTGAAAGCGTTTTCAGACTCTCAGAGTCACATCTGGGCTGTGTTCAGCTCCTCACACAAGTGCTGCTGCGTTTGAATCATGTTTTCTGCGTGCTTTTCACTCAGCTTGGAGCAATGAAGATAGGCTAGTCAGGTTTGCTGTGGCTTCTAAAAAAAGAACAGGAGTACTTGTGGTACCTTAGAGACTAACAAATGTATTAGAGCATCAGCTTTTGTAGGCTATAGCTCACTTCATCGGATGCATAGAATGGAACATATAGTAAGAAGATATATATATACATACAGATAAGTTGGAAGTTGCCATATAAACTGCAAGAGGCTAATTAATTAAGATGAGCTATTATCAGCAAGAGAAAAAACTTTTGTAGTGATAATCAAGATAGTCTAAACTGCCCATTTAGACAGTTGACAAGAAGGTGTGAGGATACTTAACATGTGGAAATAGATTCAATATGTGTAATGACCCAGCCACTCCCAGTCTCTATTCAAACCCAGGTTAATGGTGTCTAGTTTGCATATTAAGTCAAGCTCAGCTGTTTCTCTTTGGAGTCTGTTTTTGAAGCTTTTCTGTTGCAAAATTGCCACCCTTAAATCTTCTGGTCAGTTTCACTTCCAGGTTCTCCTGCATTAGCCCTGTACTGCCCTGTCTGGGACACAAGGGCCATGTTCAGTTTTAAGGAAGCTGTTTTTTACTGGGCTGTTTGTTTAAAATGGGAACATTTCTAGTTGTATTAGCTGATACGTCTTGTTTTTACTAAGCCTAAATTTTAGGGTCTAAAATGTTCCTGCCAGTGTCCCGTTAAATGAGAGTGTTATGGGCTGAAAGCAGTATGATAAGCAAGATGATATTCCAGGCTCTTTGGAAATTACTGGTTTCTAGGAAGGTGATTATAGTATTTGACTTATTGCCCCTTTATTCTCCTACTCATTTTCGATCACATTTATCAAAACAGAAGCAGAATGAGAAAATGTCTGTCAGAATGACAATGGGAATTTTGCAGTGGAGATACTGCAGGGTGAATTGCTGGATTGGTTTGTTATGGTACTGGCTAGAATTTTCAAACTTGGGTTCCTAAATCCATATCTAGGCTCCTACATAAAAGTGACCTTTTTTTCAGAAGTACCAAGTAACTGCAGCTGTTGTTGAAATCATTCAGAACTGCTGTGTCCAGCACCTCGGAAATCTATTTAGGAGCCTAATTATTGATTTAGAGTCTAACTTCGGGCACCTGGGTTTGAACCTGTTGCCCAGTGTTTTCATCTCTAGGTCACAGGTTTTACTTTGTCCTAAATCCAGGTGCCTCAAGTCACTGCCAGCTGACGGCCGCTTGGTGGCCTGTGTGAAGTGAGTTTGTGATCTCAGTGCAGCTCTCAGGGCTGGATCCGAGGTCCAGGGAAGTCAGTGGAAGGACTCCCACTGGGCTTTGGATTAGACACTCGCCCACCCCCCAGTGACTAGGTATCCACAAAACACACAAACCCTCTATCGTAACTAGCACTAATTGCCCCACACACCTTGTTGACAATCTCAGCAAAGGCGATAAGGTGCAAATTTGCCCAAAGACTGGGCTGTCTAGAGGGGATTGCTGCCCGGCAGGCATTCTCCAGCAGAAGTTCACAGACCAGCTTCCTTGGGAAGGTCCCAGTGTTCCTTTATTACATGACTGTATTCTATAGCAGTGGGCCAGATCTGCAGGGCACCACAGCACTGCTTGACCCAGCTTCTCTGCCGCCTGCTGCTTGACTAGGCAAGGCTCCTCTCATCTCCCCATCTCTGCCAGCCACAAGCTGTCACTCCGCTAGCTCCCCGCTCTGCCCATGCCTGCAGGGGAGGATGCCCAGCTCTTTGAGATGCTGTGGAAACATTCTCCTGGGTCCTGCAGTACAAGATGCCCCCTGTTTCTATCCGGGGTGGATTTTTGACTCTCTGGTGCGTGTGCCCTTTATTTAGCTAGATTTATGTCATTACAGGCAGCGTATTGGCACTTACGCTGATACAGATCCATCCCAGCCACACCACGAACAATGGCAGGCGAAATTATTTTTAGCACAACAGGGACTGTGAGCTGGTAGATGTCCCATGGAGAAGCCCTATAAGTTACGAGTGCTGAGCGATGCCAGGAGCTGTGATTTATAACCCACTAAGCATTTGCCATGGGGAAAGCGAGTCTTTGGTTCTCTTCCTGCCTCCTCTACCAAGTCGATTGCCTTTCAGTTGGGGATTACAGCGTCGCTGCTGCAGTTCCCCCTCCGCCCCTCCAACATGCTGTGATGCTCGGTCCCTTTCTCTCTTTCTTCCTAGTTTAACGAGAAGGCAAAACCTGTATCCTGCTTCAAGCACCTGGTCCAGGCCAACATCCGCAACAAGAAGGTCTTCAAGGAAGACGTGCAGGAGATGGTAGCCAAGGGGACAACCGACTACAAAGCTGGCTTTGAGTACGCCTTTGACCAGCTGCAAAATGTAAGTCTGGGACTGGGAGGGGGGCTTTAGGACTCAAACACAGGGGCTTCCAAAGGACAAAATCCCGGGCAGTTCCAGGACTCAGACTCTCAGGTTTTTGGGGTGGGGGCTCCAGGATCCTGACTGGAGGCTGCCAGGTGAAATGCTTGGCCTCCGAGCAGGAGGCTTGGACCATTCACTGCCAGATGACTCTGCAACTCATAAGCCTGGGGACTGTGTTCAATCAGCTGTTTGCAAGAGGGTACCCCCATCTTGTGACTCTGTGAACTTCTCTCCTCTTCACCTGGGGATCTCAGCCTAGTGGGGAAGGTCCTTGCTGTTATCGTTTATTATTTGTATTATCATAACCCATGGGAGCCCCCGTCATCACCAGGACTCTGTTGTGCTAGGCGCTATACAAACACAGAACAGAAAGACAGTCCCTGTCCCAAAGAGCTTCCATTCTAACACTATGGCTACACTGCACACCGGCATGTAGGATACACATAGCTACTCACTGCGGTGAAAAGCAGGCTGCCTCCACACTGCAGGGTGTAGCTACACGCGTCAGTGAAAGGCTCTGGCAGGGGGAGGCAGTGGGGAAAGGCTGAGCTTTTGGTCACTGCCTCCCCTCTGCCAGAGCCTTTCCCCTCTGCCGGAGCCTTTCCCCACTGCTGGAATCTTTCCCCGGCAGTAGGGTAAGGGTCAAGCAGTGGGGAGACAGCAGGACACAATGCTGCTAAAAACAGCAGTGTAGATGGGAGGCACTGCTTGAGCGAGTATCCTCATATCCTTCAGGCATGTCTTTACTCACCTACGATGTGCCTCACCATCTATACTGCTGTTCATACTCATGCTAGGTATATACGCGACACACCACCGAAAGAAGCATGTCGTGTTAGCATACTCTAATTATAAGACAAGAGACACCAGCTGGATATGACACATGAGAAAGCACAAGGAAACCAGGAGACAATGCTGTCGAAACAGACCTTTTGGAAACAGGAGATTCTCCCATGGCCTCTGCCTGGCAGCTGGACACACTCTAGCCTCACAGGGAAGCCTCCATGTCTGGAAATTTCCCTCTCAGAGTCTCAGGTCAGCCCTTCCTTTCCGAGCTTCCGTGTCTTTGATGGGATCCTCTTCCAAAATCCATTAGCGATGGGCTGGAGCCCATAGGTCCAAGCAGCCGCCAAGCCATGGGGATGTCCGTGTGGGTCCCAGCGTGGACCTTTGCTCTGTAACATGGCTGATCCTTCCTCAGTCCAGAGCTCTTCAGTCCCTCAGGCCCCTCACACCCCGGCCGCCAGCGATCAGCTTTTCAGTCACTCACCTGAGAACGAGATCTTGGGCCATAGGATATTAACTGGAACAGAGCCCCACACTTCTGCCCCCGCAGTGCCAGGATGCAGCACTGACTGAGAGCCAACGTTAAGTGGATACTGCTCGCAGCTTGAATTGGAGAGTATTTCATACATCTTCAGCTCTGTTCAGAGCACTGGGAGCAAAACTCCGGGGGGGGGGAACAGGGTGGTACCTGCTTCGCTGCAGCGCCCCCTGTGGGCAGAGGCTGGGGCTGGAGTAGCTGGGAGCTCCCCCCACAGCCAGTGTCCTGTGCCGCTCCCCACAGCACCCCGTCTGGGCAGAGGCTGAGGCTGGAGTAGCCGGGAGTTCCCCCCACAGCCAGTGCTCCTGCCCCCTCCTGACAGCACCCCCTGCTGGGAGAGGCTGGGGCTGGCATCGCCAGGAGCTCCTCCCATAGCCAGCGCTTCGTCCCCCTCCCCACAGCGCCCCCTTCTGGGAGAAGCTGGGAATGGAGCAGGGAGCACCTAACAGGCAGTGCTTTTCACCATTCCCTACAGTATCCCCCACAGGGTGCGCCTTGAATTGCACGGTGTTCCCTTAACAGATGCCCGCCTCAGGGCTCTCACCCAGCATCACATGCAGCTGCTAAGCACTGCATGAGGCCATCAGCAGCGCCCAGGCTGGAAAAGCTCAGCTCGGCCTATCCCGGGGCAGGGCTCTGCTGGCAGGACCTGCTTGTGTTATTGCTGCAGCCCTGGCCAGATCAATGGAGAGCGTCAGGGCCTGGAATTTCAGTTTTCACAGGAAGTGCTGCCTCTTACATTTCATTAAAAAGTTCACAGGGCCAACGTGAGAGGGCTCGGCTCAGACAGGCCACCAAGGCGGTGGGCCAGATAAAGATGAATGGCCCTATTAATCACTGAGCAGTAATAGTCACAACATAATTTCTGTCCAGACAGCCCCCACCTCCAGTTCACCTCCACCACCTTCACCCCTGGAGAATCAGGCAGGGAAAACAGATTTGTCATGGCCAGCATGGTGAGCCTGGGCTGAGTCCTGTATAGAGGCAGAGAAATCTGTACACACACACCCTGCTGTACTCACACATGCATGTACACACTCACTGCTGTACACACACTGCTGTACACGCACGCACACCGTGCTGTAGTCACATGCCCACGCACACATTGCTGTACTCACACATGCACACACTGCGGTACACATGCACACACACACCCTGCTGTACTCACACATGCACGTACACACTCACTGCTGTACACACACTGCTGTACACGCACACACACCGTGCTGTAGTAACATGCCCACGCACACGTTGCTATGCACGCGCATGCACACACTGCTGTACACACACATGCACACACACACTGCTGTACTCACACGTGCACACACTGCGGTACACATGCACGCACACACTGCTGCGCACGCGCGCGCGCACACACCCTGCTGTATTCACACATCCACGTGCACACACACACACTGTTGTGGACGCATATGCACACACATCTCTGTTTGCGAGTGGAAGGGCACAGGCTGGCTTGCAGCCCTGGGCACTCACATGGATTCCAAACCCTCCCTGGAAAGACCATGAGATGCAGCCAAACCTGACAAGGAAGTTAGGTAGATTTGGGGTTTGTCACCATTTGAGCAGCAAGAGAGACAGGTGTATAGGAGAGGAATTACCAATGGCTGCCCTGGTGCTCCTGGCTGCCCTGGCCTCTCCCAGCAGGAGGCGCTCTGGGCGGGGGCAGGGCCAGGTACTCCAGCCCCAGCCTCTCCCACTGTCCATTGTGTGCCCAGTTGAGAGGTCTTCCAGTTCCATATTGCTCTTTTCTCCCTGTCTGGGCAGGTCCTGTGGTGCAGGCATGGCTCTCTGGCCCCTGCTGGCCCCCCTGACAGCTTCCTTTCACTCATCCCAGGCAGAGGCAGAATTACCCTGGGCTGTCCAGCAGCAAGCACTGGGGGGTCCTCAACGGTTCTCGTTGCTGGATCATGGCATCCTCAGAGCACAGCTGGCCTTGGCCCCTTCTGCTTCCCATTCCCTTCACTTCCAGAGCCCAAAGTGCCTGGGCTAGGTCTGGGAAGGGAAATTGGGTCTGAATCTCAGACGAGTCTTCTGGGGACCTCCTCTCCCCAGGAGAGCAGCAGGCGCTCCATGGCCTGGCTCATTTCAGACTAGGCTGGAGAACAGGGAGCCCAACTTTGCTGGCCAAGGGGAATCAGCCAGATAACCTCCTAGGTCCTTCCTGGCTTCAGTGAATAGGAAGGAAGTTGCAGCAGGTGTAATGGCCTGAGTGTGATGATACTGCGACCGATGCTTCTCATCACCAGGGCTGCTTCTTGACAGGCGCTTCTGAGCTCTTCATCCCTCCTGCCCTGAGAATGGGGACATGTTATATGGATGTGTTGTTCTCACTCTTAGACATGTATAGGCACCCACATGTACAATACAAAAACAATTCTGTAGGCACCTTGGAGGACATGGTGGTTACTATTCCGAACATAGGGGCCTCCCAGAACGTCAGAGTGACCGTTGTGATAAAACTCACACCCTCTGTGCTCCAAACACATTATCTGAGCCAAAGGAGAATCCCCCATAGATGCCAGCAGTATAGCGCATATGACACATGATGGAGTAGTTCTGATCCCATCCAGCAGCAGACACTGGGGCACAATACCCCAGCCAGTTTGTTGCTGTGTATAGTAGACACACACACACACACACACACACACACACACTGTATACAGCCTTTCTTAGCAGAAGCCCATGCATTGGTTTAACCCAGGAGCATGACAGAGGCAGTCGATATGCTCTGTCCTTTCCAGGGCCTGCCCTCACTCTGTTTTTTGCTCTTGGTTGCAGTCCAACATCACGCGAGCCAACTGCAATAAGATGATCATGATGTTCACCGATGGTGGGGAAGACCGGGTCCAGGATGTGTTTGAGAAGTACAACTGGCCCAATAAAACGGTGAGCGCTCTGGTATTAGACACACCAATCCCTTGCTGACGTGGTCCTGGTTCTAGTGCAGCCCATGAGCACTGCCCGCGCTCCAACAGGCGGTATGTGTGTTCGCTTCTTACCCCAGAATACCAGACTGCTGTGTGCTGTGCGTTTGTTTCTTGGGCTTACTCCTAGCCTCTCCCAGCCAGAGGCACTGCGAGGAATTGGGTAGGAGCATTGGCTCTTGGAAGACGCCCAGCTATTTCACTTCTCAGCCTTTCCCAGCAGGAGGCGCTGTGGGGAGCAGGGCAGGAGCGCTGGCTGTGGGGGAGCTGTGGGGGGAGCTCACCGCTACTCCAGCCCCAGCCTCTCTCAGCAGGGGGCGCTGTGGGGAGGGGGCAGGAGTGCTGGCTGTGGGGGAGTTCCCAGCTATGCTAGCCCCAGCCTCTCCCTGCAGGGGGTGCTGTAGGGAATGCTACAAGAGCTGCAGCCACTGTAGCAAGGCAGGGACGCAGGTCCGAGGTTTACATCACAGCCCTTTATGGTGCTGCATTTAAAAGCTGATATGAAATGTCCATTTTCAGTGTATTCTGCAGTTTCTAGGCAAGAGCGAGTCATTTCTGTCTCCCTCTGGGCCCCGAGAGGCTTGGTCGGAGCGGATGACGGAGGGCCTATATCCTGCCCCAGTTAACATTTACATACCTACAGACTTTCACTCTCTCCAGGTTTGCAATGAAGGGTCTGGTGAGATAACAGGCAGGCTGATAAGGCAAAGGCATCCCCTTGGGTGGAGGCAAGCTATGTATGCATTGCATTAGCAGGGCTGGGGGCAGGGAAACCTCCTGGCTTTTAAGAGCAGATCCCGCAACGCAGACTTACACACACACTCTCTCACTCTCTCTCTCCATCGCTCACTGAGGAACACAGTGGCTAACAAGTTGCTGTTCCACTGCCTAGAGAAAAGGGTCCCGTCATGGGGTGCTGGACACATGTGGCTTTGGAGCCATTTTTATAAGGTTTCAGAGTAACAGCCGTGTTAGTCTGTATTCGTAAAAAGAAAAGGAGTACTTGTGGCACCTTAGAGACTAACCAGTTTATTTGAGCATGAGCTTTCGTGAGCTACAGCTCACTTCATCGGATGCATAGCATATCGTGGAAACTGCAGAAGACATTATATACACACAGAGACCATGAAACAAAACTTCCTCCCACCTCACTCCCCCGCTGGCAACAGCTTATCTAAAGTGATCCTCAAGTAGAGCCATTTCCAGCACAAATCCAGGTTTTCTCACCCTTCCCCCCCCCCCCCCCCCCCACACACACACATACATACATAATCTAATTACCCTGTAAGGTATCTACCATCCTGATTTTACAGGGGGGATTTCTTATTTCTAATTACTTCTATTTCTATTAAAAGTCTTTTTGTAAGAAAACTGAATGCTTTTTCATTGTTCTCAGATCCAAGGGTTTGGGTCTGTGGTCACCTATGCAAATTGGTGAGGCTTTTTATCCAACATTTCCCTGGAAAGGGGGGGTGCAAGTGTTGGGAGGATTGTTCATTGTTCTTAAGATCCAAGGGTCTGGGTCTGTAGTCACCTAGGCAAATTGGTGAGGCTTTTTACCAAACCTTGTCCAGGAAGTGGGGTGCAGGGTTTTGGGAAGTATTTTGGGGGGAAAGACGTGTCCAAACAGCTCTTCCCCAGTAACCAGTATTTGTTTGGTGGTGGTAGCGGCCAATCCAAGGACAAAAGGTGGAATATTTTGTACCTTGGGGAAGTTTTGACCTAAGCTGGTAAAGATAAGCTTAGGAGGTTTTTCATGCAGGTCCCCACATCTGTACCCTAGAGTTCAGAGTGGGGGAGGAACCTTGGTTTGCAGCTAAGGCTCCACCAAGCTGTACTGATCCACTCTACTACCACAGGCACACGCTGCTTCCTGTTAAAGATTCTGGGTAATGTAGTCTGTCAGAAACAACGAGGAATCCGGTGGCACCTTAAAGACTAACAGATTTATTTGGGCATAAGCTTTCATGGGTGAAAAACCAGCTCTGAAAGCTTATGCCCAAATAAATCTGTTAGTCTTTAAGGTGCCACCGGACTCTTCGTTGTTTTTGTGGATACAGACTAACACGGCTACCCCTCTGATACTTGGTAGTCTATCAGGCCTTTCTTGTACTAAGGAGTGTTGTATTTAGACCTACCACTAGCGGGCACTCCAAACAGAATAGCCCAGAGCCCTGCCCAGGCAGCACAGCTAATTGCAGTGGGGTTGCACAGGGGATAGGTGAAGGCAGGATTTGATGCTGTGTGCACCTATTGCTACGTTACGCATGTGTAAGGAAAGCCCAGGTTAAAGGGTGCTGGTCTGGCAGGTGGGGACTGTCATGGCCAGAGCAGGTCCCTGCTGAGCAGTGATCCCACTGAGGTGGGAGTGGGAAAAGCAGCCTTTGGATTCAAGCTCGCTGGAGACCAAAAGTCAGCTCCGTGCAATGGAAGTTTGGTGGCCTGTGTGAAATGAGTGCTCTGTTCTCAGCCCGCTGCGAGTATCCACAACACAAAAGCCACTGCCACCCTGGCATTAGTCAGGTTACAGTCTCAAGAGAAAAGGAGTACTTGTGGCACCTTAGAGACTAACCAGTTTATTTGAGCATGAGCTTTCGTGAGCTACAGCTCACTTCATCGGATGCATAGCATATCGTGGAAACTGCAGAAGACATTATATACACACAGAGACCATGAAACAAAACTTCCTCCCACCTCACTCCCCCGCTGGCAACAGCTTATCTCAAGAGAGAGGCTAAGGGCTATGGCGATGGAGGGCTGTCTGGACTTGGAATTTGCCCGGATTCCAGCCACCAGAGCAGACCCCTAGTATGTGCAGGGGAAGCCATGATTTACACTGGGTTCTGAAAACGGGGTGTGATCCACTGATGCAAATTGCAGTGAACCCCATCTCGGTGCAGCTGCACAGGTTGTGGGACTAGGGCAAGCCTGCAGGGTAGCCAAGGCCTGAGCTCTCCTTCAAGTCCAGCCCTCCAGAGGCACAAGGGAGGGGAAATTTGCACGGCCACTGCCTTGTGCTGTCCCTTGTGCATAGACACAAGGGCTGAGTCCCAAAGAGCACTGAGCCAAAGGTGGAGCTGCTGCAGCCCAGCTCTGAGCTCAGGGGAGTCTTGCAAGCTACGGAGAGATCTGGCTGTTCCATCCTCTTCAGAGCAAAGGGGACAGACAAAAGGTTGGGGATGCAAGGGGTGGGCCTGGCAGTGAATGGGTCGTGCCTGCATAGCACAAGACAGGGATCTAGTGCACAGAGCCTCATGCCAGGGGCAGAAGAGCAGGCAAAGACATACCCGGGAAATGCAATGGAGTTTCTCCCTGGGAGCGACGTGCTGTGAATGAGCCAGCGAGGTGGGCAGAGGTGGTATCATTGACCTGCTTCCTCTGTCCCTTCCTGGGGCTGCCCATCACGAGTAGGGGATTGAGCATGAGTCGGGAAAGGCGGGTGAGAAGCCCTGTGAGGGGGCAGGGAGTGAATCTCTGGAGCTGCTTTGCCATGCGCCAGCTCATCACAAGGAAAGGGGAAACAGGCATTGGCTTTATCACCTGATTCCACCTCATTTGATGGGAGCTATTACGACGTCTGTCCTTCCTGCCCGCCTGGTCCTGCACTGAGCCACTGCCCCTGTAATGGGGTGGCTCACATGCCAGGGCTGTCTTATTACCTGTGCTGAAGTGCCAGGGAAGGAAATGGGCAGAGCTCCCTCGCCCGGGCTGTTGGTACACAGGGGATGTGTCACAGGGGAGCCGGGCTGGGAGAGAGCGGAATGGGAGCACCTCAGTGCTCTCAAGGGCTGCGGGACCATGGGAGAGGAGTCCCCAGGAGGCAGGAGGGTTGTGCCCAGATGGCTCCTTTCCCTGCCAGCCTACCGGCAGCGGCTCACCACTCTGTGACCCCCATCCATCCCCCCAGTAACTCGGCAAGGGGGAGTGGGGAATCCTCTCCAGCCCAGACCATGCAGCAGAAGTGGAACTGCTCCACATTCATTAGTCCAGCCTCCACAGGCCAAGCATCCCTTCGATTGCTGGGGAGGACTGGAGGGTCAGCCTAGACTACCTCTGAAGCTGTTTGTCCAACCTAGTCTTAAAACCCTCCAGTAACAGGGATTCCACAACCTCCCTTGGAGGCCTGTTCCAGAGCTGAACTATCGGGAGAGTTAGACAGTTTTTCCTAATATCGAACCTAAATTGCCCTGACTGCAGATTAAACCCATTGCTTCTTGTCCTACTGTCAGTGGGTGTGGGCAACAATTAATCACCATCTTCTTTGTAACAGCCCTTAACATATTTGAAGACTGTTATCAGGTGTGTCCCCCCCGTCCCCCGGTCTTCTTATCTCAAGACTAAACACCCCATTTTTTAGTTTTTCTTCACAGGTCAGGTCTTCTAAACCTTTGATCATTGTTGTTGCTCTCCTCTATATTCTCTCAGTTTGTCCACATCTTTCCCAAAGTGTGGCACCCAGAATTGGACCCATCAGTTCAGCTGGGGCCTCAACAGTGCCGAGCAGAGCAGGACAATGACCTCCTGTGGCTTACATGCGACACTCCTGTTAATACACCCCAGAATGATATTAAAGCTTTTTTTGCAGCTGTGTCACATTGTTGACTCATATTCAGTTTGATCCACTCTAACCCCCAGATCCTTTTCAGCAGCACAGTCACCTAGCCAGTTAGTCCCCATTTTGTAGCTGTGCATTTGATTTTTTTTCTTCCACGTGCCGTATGTTGCACTTGTCTCTACTGAATTTCATCTTGTTGATTTCAGACCAATTCTTCAATTTGTCAAGGTCATTTTGAATTCTAATCCTGTTCTCCAAAGTGCTGCCAACCCATGCCAGCTTGGTGTCCCTTGTATATTTTGTAAGCACACTCTCCACTCCATCATCCAAGTCATTAATGAAAATATTGAATTGTAATGGACCCAAGACCGACCCCTACAGGACCCCACTAAATACATCCTCCCAGTCTGACAGCAAATCGTTGATAACTACACTTTGAGTACGGTCTTTCAGTCAGTTTTGCACCCACCTTATAATAATTTAATCTAGACCCAGATAGAGTGTTGCTTGCTGGGAGCTGTAGTCTACAGCTGCTGCTTCGCTCAAAGAACTGTCTAGATCAGGTGGAAGTCAAACATTTTCCTACCCCCACCCGTGCGTTTACTGTAAAGGCAAGAGTAATAAGTGTCTTGATAGTCAGAGTGCTAAGCTGATTCGATCGGGGTGCTTCGAGGAGTTCACAGAAAATACTGGACCTTAAAGACTGAGGGTCTATGGGGAGCAAGATTTTCTTCACTGTAGATTGTAATAACATTTTCAAAGCCTCACAACCCAGCTGAGCAAAGCAACGCCTAACTGACTGATTGAAAGTCAATGGGACTCAGGCTCCTAAATTAGTTAGGCATAGCAACACAGAGCAGAACAGTGCCTAAACGCCTTTCCCAGGCTGGCCCTAAGTCCAAGGTGCACACAGGGAGTGAACCAGGCCACAGACAGTATCGGTGGAAGACCCATCAGTGGAATGGTGGGCGGGCGTCAGAGGCAGCATGGTCTAGTGGGGAGGGGCACAAGACTGAGACTCGGGAGAGCTGGGCACTCTTCCCAGCTCAATCACTGCCTGTCTATGCTGTGTGCTGTTGGGCAAGTCACTTCACTTCTCTGGCTCCTTGTCCCTGTCTTGCCTTTTCAGTTGTATGAGACTGTCTCTCGCTGTGTTTGTACAGGGAGGCTCTGGTTTCAAGTGGGGGCCTTAGGAGAAGAAGAAGAACTTGGGAGCTTCTGTCTCCCAGTCCCATGCTCCGTCCGCTAGACCACACTGCTGTGCTCATCGATTCCTAGAGTTTGAGGGCAGAAGGGGCCATCGGATCGTCCAGGCTGGCCTCCTGCAGGCCAGAGAACCACACCCAGTTGCCCCTGTGCCAAGCCCGCTAACCTGGGTTTGGCTAACGCCAAGGCAGCCAAGCTGGATTTGAAGACACCAATGGATGAAGGCTCCACCGCTTCCCTTGGAGCTCGTTCCAGTGCTTGGTCACCTTCGCTGTGAAACATTTTTGCCTTGTTTCTAGTTTCAGATTGTCTGGCTTCAGCTTGCAGCCCTGGGCTCCTGCACTGCAGTGCCCCAAGCCCAGCCAGGCCAGCTAGCTCAGTGAGGGCCTTCAGCCTGAGCGGGTACACGGCCCAGCTCTTGTGGCATTGTGCTCTAGTGCTGAGACATCCTGGGGCGTAGTGCAGTTAGTCTCTCCCCCGTTACTAACCTGCCCCCCTTCCCCCAGGTGCGAGTGTTCACCTTCTCGGTGGGGCAGCACAACTACGACGTGACCCCCCTGCAGTGGATGGCTTGTGCCAACAAAGGTAAGTAGGACGGCGCTCGGGGGGAATAGCCAGCCGCCATGAACAGTGGGGTAAGGCGGGGAGGGAGGCAGCTCCCACCGGCCGGGCTCTCAGCGGGGTGGGCCGGACTCTGCTGTGGGGAAGCTCACCCCGCTCGATGGTTGGATGGCATTGCCCACCGCAGACAGATCTAACCTCCGAGGTACAGGGCTGCGGCTTTGCTGCTACATTGTTTAACTGGAGGGTCCAGCTGATGTCTTGCCCCTCGTGCTCTGGCATTTTGGGGTCCGGGGCCCAGCGCGGAGCCAGGGTGCCAGGCTCGGCACTCTGTGACTCACAGTGCAATTCACAAGACGCTCCAAATAGTCTCTGCCTGTTATCCAGAGCTTCTCAGAGCCCCGGCAACACAACAAACCTAACCCAAGAGTGCCATCTGCTGGCTGATTGGGAGCCTGCAGGGAAAGCGCAGGGGAGTCACCCTTCGCAGACAGAAGGCGTCTGTGCTTTCCATCCACACAAGCAAAGCGCCCCCTCCTGGTCTGACCTTCCCCAGCGGCCGAGGTGAAGAGAGGATACAAAGTCACCCTGGGAGCCAGTGCTGTGTGCTGCTTACCACCCCAGCTGGGAGACGCCTCTCCTTCAAAGCTGGACTGCACAGAAAACAGTGCACCCCAGCACCTAGCCAGGCTCACCCCAGCAGAGGGGCCAAGGACCGGGCTGAGGTGCCCTCGCCCTCTGGAAGTTCTGTCGCACTGAGTGGCAGAGGAGGTGTATGGGAAGTTTGCTCTGCCTTTGCTGTCTGGATAGAGGGCTCCAGGGCGGCCAGGCAGGCACCGTTTGCCGGCAAGTAACTGCCTATAAAGGGAGAGGCAGTCATCCTGTGTCAGTTCTGTGCCCACTGGGGATGCCGTCTGCCAGGGGAGCCGGATGGCATGTGCAGGACCCCCATACATAGGGGAGGGGGAGCCGCTTGTGGGGGTAACTGCCACGAGTGCAGAATAGGGGGCATGGAGCAGATTATGGGGAGGGCCTCACCCTGTAGCAGAGCTGTCCAGGAGTGGGGTTGGGGGGCGGGGTTCCATGAGCAAAGGAACCAACTGGGCTCCAAGGAGCAGTGAGCCTCCCCCCGGGAGCTGATTCAGGACCAGGGATAGGCTGAGGCAGCTAGTCCCCCCCCCCCCCCCACTGCCTGGAGAGGCCTGGCATGGGGCTCTGCCCACTTGGCCTGGCCCAGCGCTCTCCCCTCCTGCCTTCAGCCCGATACCTCCTTTCCCGCCTGACGAACGTGTCTGCCATGCCAAGCCCTCTCCCTATGGCCTGCTCTGTTGGGGAGCCGTGAGGAGCCTTCACTCTGCACTCACACCACCACTCACTGAGCCCACTGCATATCCCTTCCCCGGGCTTCTTCAGCAGCCTCCTGGTTCCATTCTCTGCCAGGGACTCTCCCTCCCCACCTCTCCATTCCTGCGAGTCTCTCTCCCTCCTCTCTACCTGCTGCCACCCGTCTCTGCCTCTTCCCTAGCCAGCACTGCTTCTGGCTCTCCTTTGTCCCTGGCCAGGGATCTCCCCCTCACCTGGCTGTATCAGTCGCAGGCACCCACCAAGCCCCGGGCTAGCGTTAATTCAGCTATCGTCTCGGTGCCCTCCGCAGTCCCAGCATGTCTGGGAATTCATGCATCATGCGCCTACAGCGTCTGTTCCTCACCCCTCTTAGCCCCACTTCAGTCTCAGTTAACACGCTGCAGCCCCACAGCGGGTAATGCTCGTTATGGCTTATCAGCTCCCTTCCACACCTCACTCATGGGGACCCGGGGCTGCCCAGCGGTTACAGCAATGGACTCTTGGGGTGCGGTCCCGGTTCTGCGTCTCACTCAGCATGCGAATGCCAAGGTTTTGGAAGGTGACCTGTGATTTGGGAGCCTGATTTTCAGTGGATGCAGAGAACCCACTCTCTGCAAATCGGCCTCTTTCAGGGGATTCATGCTGGGCCCCGGCGCCAGGGGAGCACATGCTCTCTCAGCTGCTGGAGTGTTACTAGGGAAAGCTGCTGGCCTGCTTAGCTGGGCTAATGGTTGGCCTCACAGCTGGGCTGTGGAGATAAGAGAGCTGTGGAGTGGATGGGAGGGGTGGCTACCAGGGAGGCTTAGGAGCAGGAGCCTTCAGCCAGAGACTGGTGAGATGCTGCCTAAGAAACCGGATCCTCTCAAAGAGCAGCCCCCAGGGTGACTCTGACGGGTTCAGACAGGGTCTCTGGGTTCCCGTGCCAAACCTAGCAAGAGGTTTTACTAAGGCCTTGAACTGGCAAGCCATGCTTCGAAGAGACAGCAATGTACACCCCTCACCTAGGGCGACTGGCCTCCTGATCCATGGGACTCGAACACTCTGCAAGGGAATAGGACCACTAGTGACCCACGAGCTGCATGCGGCCCGCAGAGCTATTTCCTGCAGCCCGCCATAGGCGCCAACCCCCCCCACTCTGGCCCTCACCCCACACCCGACCACACCGCGTCCCTGCTCTTCCGCCTACCTCCCAGCGCTCCGGACTTTCCAGGAAGGAGGGGGAGGAGTGGGGAGCTGCGCGCTCAGGGGAGGAGGCGGAGAAGAGGCAGGGCTGGGATTTTGGGAAGGGGTTGAAATAGGGGCAAGGAGGGGGCGGAATTGGGGCGAGGACTTTGGGGAAGGGGTGGAGTGGGAGCAGGGGCAAAGGGGGGGGGCTTTTGTATGTTTGTATGAAAAGGTGTCAGTGGTGCGGCCCTCAGGCCAATGTATTAGTCCTCATGTGACCCTCGTGGTGATTTGAGTTTGAGATCCTTGGGCTAGATAGTGATCACTCCAGCAATGGAGGGGAAGCTGAGGCAGAATTGCTATGTCACTTGGTTTTGCCACAAGGGGGCGCCGAAGATCAAAAGTGACCACTGACAGGCTTCCCAAATCACTGGTCTGTTTTAAAGCTGATTGATGCCTCGTTATCATTTTATGTGGGGGAGCGGCACTTTACAAACTGCCTCCTGAATTCCCAGGGCTTTGTGTGGCATGGTGTGAATGCTCTGTAGACTGACAACTGCAGCAGAGCCTGGGCTCAGGTTCTTCCACATGGGCCTGATCCTACAGCTCATTCGGACCTGCATCCCCCATGCTATTCCAGCCCTGCCGTCCCTCTCTTCCTCCCCTCCAGCTGTGCCCATGCCCTTCAATCCCAACCCACAGCCCCTGCTATCCCTGCCCTGGGCTCCCCTCCATGCCCACAGCCCTGTCGGTACCTCTGAATCCCAACCCACAGCTCCTCCACCCCCACTATCCCAGCCCTGGGCTCCCACCCATGAGTTCTGCCCATCCCCATCACTCCTGACCCACAGCCCCCTGCTCTGCCAGCCCTGGGCTCCACCCACCCCCAGCTTTGTGCTTACCCTTTGCTCCTGCCCTGTAGGATTCATTTCTTGTTCTGGTCCTTACAGCTCCTGTCCTTCTGGTTTTTTCACAGCCCCATCTGTTTGTTTGCCTGTAGAATCCCATCCTGGTTTCAATCCAAAGAGAGCGACTGGGTATCTGCTCACCCATCCATTGCTGGCTCCTTCTTCCCACCCAGGGCCCGTTGTCTCCAGGGCCTGGGGCTCTAGCTCAGGGATCCCTGCAGGTGGTACCCGTGGGACTTTGGGATCACATCCTCGTGGCTCTGAGGCTGTGAGGAGGAAGGACATTGGGGAAAGGGCAAATGGGGAGGTAGCAGGCTGTGTGCAATGGGCATGTTTCTACAGCTCCCTGCTTTGTTTCTCTGCATAGGTTACTACTTCGAAATTCCCTCCATTGGGGCCATCCGAATCAACACACAGGTAAGGAGCCACACCTGGCCCCCAGCACACATATACCTAGAGGTCCACTGGCAGGAAGGTCAGATGATCCCTCTAGTCTGACCTCCTGCATGATGCAAGCTAGAGAACTGGCTCCTGGGGTTCCTGCATCGGACCCAGTGGCTTGGGCTCTGAGAGAGACACCCAGTGCTGGGGTAGGACTCCAGCTGATGGAGGAGAAGCCAATCCAAAGGGGAGTTAACCGCCCTTACGCTTACACACAGGCACCTCTTTCCAGGTTGTCCTTAGCTGGCTTCATCTCCCAGCCACTGGATTGTCTGCCAGCGAGCCCGGTAATGTTGCCCCTGGATGGGGCTGGCTGGGCCTGTGCTAGATTTTCTCCCCTGGAATCCCCCACTGCTGCCCCAGCCCCAGTGCTGCCCCAGAGTAAGGGCCCTGGTGCACGCTGGCTGCCAGCATTGTTGCCACCCTGCTGGCTAGCGTGGCACCGAGCACAGGGGTAGAATGCTGCTGGCGACTTCTCTACCCCAGAGCATGCCACAGGACCTGCAGTGGTGGTAGATCAAGCAGGGAATGCTAGTGCAGACACAGCCTTCACAGCTGAAGGTTTTACCCCTGTTCCTGCAGCGGGGCTTGAACACCTCTCTGGCGCACGGGCAGCACCGCCTCAGAAGTATGGGGACAGAAGTGCAGGTGCTGGCAGGGACTTCCCTCTGCCCAGGACTGGGGCCAAAGGGAGTCAGATCAAAGGGCCAAAGCTGGCCCTGATCCGAGTGGACTTCACTGGGAGAAATGTCTCCTCTCTCACCCCCTGTCTCAAGAACAGCTCATCCATCACTGGCGATTTTTAAATCCAGATTGGCTGTGTTTTGTAGAACCTCACCGCTACCCCTTGGACTCTGCCCTGGTACAGTAGGAATTATTCTGGGGAAGTTCGCTGGCCGGGGTTATCTAGTCTGATCTATGTGATCACAGTGCCCCCTTCTGGCCTTGGGATCTATTAAATCTGCAAGCTGCAAACCCTGCCTGGCCATTCCACCCTGCTCTGCAGATGCCTCTCAGTCGCCACCAGCAGCCCACTCGCCCTGCTGTCCCAGCCTTGAATCTTTCCTGAGGCCAAACCTCCAAGCGCCCTGAATTACTGAGTACACATTGCAGACAGACATCTATGGGGTGCCCAGCTGGGGCCCCCAGACCCATTTCAGTGTGACCTGAGTCCACGTTGGGAAAGGAGAGCAGAAACTAGGTACCCGTCACAGGGCCTGATGAGCTGCATTATTGAAACGAATGGCCCTCTTCTTGGACCTTTTTTTCCCTTCCCTCCTTAAGTGGCTAGTTATTAAACTTCATGCTTTAATCCACACGGAGCGGAGCGAGCGGCGCCATCTGATCTGTCAGGCTGTTCAAGGTGACAGGCGGCAAGTGAGCGCTGGGGACGAGTTACTAGCACCTGGCAAATGGCACTGCTGGGCTGGGTTAGTGGCCTTCCATTCGCAGCCCGGCCAGGCCTTCCAGCCAGACAATTGCAAAACAACACAGCAAAAGAGGGAGGGGGAAAATGAATGGGAGAGTGAGTGAGCTTAAGCTGGTTGCACAAGGTTGTCCATGGGACGCTGGGGGCTGACCTGTCCCCTTGCCTTGCTGAACGGCTGGGGAAGTTCTGCTCTTCCCCTGGTTCTCCTTCTCCTCATCTGTGGGGGCAGTTCTCTGCTCCCTTTGCCTTTCCTTGGTTTCTCTGCAGCTGTCATGTTGGATACTCAAAGGGAAACCAGCAAGAATGGGGAGAAAATAAAGTCCTGGTGTCCCCACCCCTTGCCCCATCCTGGGGTAGGGTCCAAGTGTCGTGTGATTCCCCCCCCGCCATCCCATCCTGGGGTAGGGTCCGAGTGTCGTGTCATTCCCTCCCTGCCATCCCATCCTGGGGTAGGGTCCGAGTGTCGTGACATTCCCCCCCTGCCATCCCATCCTGGGGGAGGGTCCGGGTGCCATGTGCCCCCCAGTCCCATCCTGGGGGAGGGTCCAGGTGCCATGTGCTCCCCACACCCTGGTCCCATGACTCTGGTGTAGGGTGTAGGTATTGCCCATCCTGTAGAGATGGAGCATGGGACAGATGGGGAGCCCTGTATGGGTACGGAGCAGTCCAGTGGGGGATGCGTGCTGTATGCAGAGCACAGGCTCCTCTGGGGAACAGATAAGTGAGATGCAATTTGCCAGCCCCCGGTGGGACATCGGGGAGAGTGAATAGTCCCATAAGGCCAGGTCTGTGAGAGAGAGCAGTTCCATGGCAGGCAGGAGAGGAGGGGCTCCAGGCCCTTCCCCTCTCTGGGCCAGTGGAATTACCCCTCTCTGGAGACTGCTGCTTACAGACTGGTTTAACCCTGCACTGGACAAAGAGCTGCCAGTCACATCCCAGACCCCGACCTTCGTCCAGCCCTATCTAATGCAGGAGACACATGGTAGCAGCAGCAATGAAATCTGCAGCCCCTGGGCTGGAGGTACCCTGGCAGACTATATGGCTGTGTAGCTCCTGTGGATCCAGACAGCTGGGTGGCAGCATGTGTAGTGCCTCCCCCCATCAGCAGTGCCTTATCCCTGGGGAAGAGAGCCAGGCGTTTTGACAGGAGGCTCCCCGCTGGCAGCTCACCCGATGTTGGGAGGGTGGCATGCATCAGGGCGAGGGCCCTACCTGCTGCAGTTCTCCCGCCGGATGGCTGAGAACAACCTGCAAGATGTTTTCTTCATTAGCTCATCTGCTGCATTCCTGCCCCTTCCCGTCGGTAGATGGGCCAGCTTTGATCTGGCGCTTGGATGGGCCAAGACAGTTAAAAAGCCAGCGAGATGGGATAACCCCCAGAGGCTTTTCCCCTTCCTGATAATAAATGTGTTGTGAGTACTCTGAAGGGGCAGTCGGCATCTCCTTTCCAAGGCTCCCATCTGAGACTGTCTGAAAACTGCTGTGAACTTCCCAGGGGTCCGGTTAGAAAGCTGAATCCCAAACAGTCACCAGCCTTAAGGCTAGAGAAAACAACCAGCTGGCTCCTTCTACGCTCCAATCCTCAGCATGTCAGCAGCGGGATCCAGATGAAAGGAAGAGGAGAAGAACCTGTTGCCTCATCACTAGAGGCCGGATGTTGTCACGTCCCACAAGATACTTCTGGAGAGAGGGGAGCGCTCTGAGCCAGGCTATACTGAACCCTCCGTGGCTATACTGAACCTTTCCAGCTTCACCCAGTGACGAGCAGCTTTTTGTCTTTGCTGCTTTGTCACCTTTCGTGGGGTTCGGCTTTGTGTCCCCATCTCATTGCCAGGAAGTGTCAAGTTTCTTGGTGGAGGCATTGGGATCTTTCTGCAAAGTTTCCTGCATGTGCTCACTAGTTTCCAGTGCATGGCCCTCTCAAACCACCTGTATGGATATGACCCTCTTCACAGGGTTCAGAGGGTCCCCTTGGGAACCAGAAGCCAGAGGAGCCTTCAGGTTTGAGAAGTTCTAAACTAGCACTGCTTATTGTTAAAGGTTGCCCAATACTTCCCATTATAAGACCCTGTTTTCAGTTACTTTAGAAATTTGGCAGACTTTAACTGTTCGGGCTGAAATTTTCCATGTCATGAGGCTGCCTCAGCCTGATTTCAGCTGTCAGCCAAAATGGTTTAGCCATTTCCAAGAACGAGATTAGGGGAAAAAATACATTGTTTTGCCCATGTGAAAAAAAAAATCTTGCAGCAGTTTCATTGAGAAGTTCGCACACCTTTGGGCTTTGGAGCGAGGGCTTGGAATTTGACTGATGGATCATCCTTGTGTCCGGGATGTTCCCATGAAAAAACATTTGGCCTTTGAAAAATCTCATTTTGCACATGCTCAGTAGAGAGCTGATAAAGTTTGCAGCTAAATTCTCCAAAGTTTCTGTCGGCACTGACCATGCTCCAGGACTTTCCCTGCAATTGCTCCGCCCAGCTGCCATGGGCCTTTGTGGTGCCAGGCACCAGATCTGGGTTGGTGTATTTTCCTGGGAGCGTACGGGAGTAGAGGGAGACAGCTGTACGCACAGGGACTGAGCCTGATCTTTCTTAGCCCCGGTGTAAATCAGGAGGAACTGCGCTGAAGGCCATGAGATAAAACCAGTGTGAAGAGAGACGAGATTCACATTGTGTGTAGATGCAAGTAGGGAAAGCGGGGGCTGCTGAGTGTGTGTATGTGAGTTTAAACATTGAGACCCATCTGTACTCTCAAGAGCGCCCGTCTGCTTCTGTGTGTCGTATGAGAGGCTTTGGGTACATCTACACAGCAATCAGAGGTGTGATTGCAGCTTGAGTGGGCAGAAATGCACTAGCTTTGATCTAGCTGGCACGGTCTAGCTGGCAAGAACGTGAATACATGCCCAGGGCTCCAGGGGGCTCGTAGAGCCCATGCCACTGCTCGTGTTAGCTGTGCTGTCTTTAATCTAGCTAGCACAGGTTTGCCCACCTGAGCTGCAATCACGCCTGCGACTGCAATGTAGACATACCCCCTGTCTGTGTGTGTGCTGGGTAAATCTGGACTTGGTGCCTGTGCAAGGGCACATGAGCCACCCAGCACAGGGACAGCTAGGTCCATCTACAACAGGAGCCAGCACTGGTGAAGTAAAAAGAAAAGGAGTACTTGTGGCACCTTAGAGACTAACCAATTTATTTGAGCATAAGCTTTCGTGAGCTACAGCTCACTTCATCGGATGCATACTGTGGAAACTGCAGAAGACATTATATACACAGAGACCATGAAACAATACCTCCTCCCACCCCACTCTCCTGCTGGTAATAGCTTATCTAAAGTGATCACTCTCCTTACAATGTGTATGATAATCAGGTTGGGCCATTTCCAGCACAAATCCAGGTTTTCTCACCCTCCGCCCCCCCCCCCCCCCACACACAAACTCACTCTCCTGCTGATAATAGCCCATCCAAAGTGACCACTCTCTTTACAATGTGTGTGAAAATCAAGGTGGACCATTTCCAGCACAAATCCAGGTTTTCTCACCCCCCCCCCGCCACAAAACACACACACACAAACTCACTCTCCTGCTGGTAATAGCTTATCCAAAGTGACCACTCTCCCTACAATGTGCATGATAATCAAGCTGGGCCATTTCCAGCACAAATCCAGGTTTTCTCACCCCCCCACCCCCATACACACACAAACTCACTCTCCTGCTGGTAATAGCTCATCCAAAGTGACCACTCTCCCTACAATGTGCATGATAATCAAGGTGGGCCATTTCCAGCACAAATCCAGGTTTTCTCACCTCCCGCCCCCCCCACACACACACACAAAGTCACTCTCCTGCTTGCAATAGCTCATCCAAACTGACCACTCTCCTTACAATGTGTATGATAATCAAGGTGGGCCATTTCCAGCATAAATCCAAGTTTAACCAGAACGTCTGGGGGAGGGGGGGGGGTAGGAAAAAACAAGGGGAAATAGGCTACCTTGCATAATGACTTAGCCATTCCCAATCTCTATTTAAGCCTAAATTAATAGTATCCAATTTGCAAATGAATTCCAATTCAGCAGTTTCTTGCTGGAGTCTGGATTTGAAGTTTTTTTGTTGTAAGATAGCGACCTTCATGTCTGTAATTGCGTGACCAGAGAGATTGAAGTGTTCTCCGACTGGTTTATGAATGTTATAATTCTTGACATCTGATTTGTGTCCATTTATTCTTTTACGTAGAGACTGTCCAGTTTGACCAATGTACATGGCAGAGGGGCATTGCTGGCACATGATGGCATGTATCACATTGGTGGATGTGCAGGTGAACGAGCCTCTGATAGTGTGGCTGATGTTATTAGGCCCTGTGATGGTGTCGCCTGAATAGATATGTGGGCACAGTTGGCAACGGGCTTTGTTGCAAGGATAGGTTCCTGGGTTAGTGGTTCTGTTGTGTGGTATGTGGTTGCTGGTGAGTATTTGCTTCAGGTTGGGGGGCTGTCAAGGACTGGCCTGTCTCTCAAGATTTGTGAGAGTGATGGGTTGTCCTTCAGGATAGGTTGTAGATCCTTGATACTGCGTTGGAGGGGTTTTAGTTGGGGGCTGAAGGTGACGGCTAGTGTAGCTCACGAAAGCTTATGCTCAAATAAATTGGTTAGTCTCTAAGGTGCCACAAGTACTCCTTTTCTTTTTGCGAATACAGACTAATACGGCTGTTACTCTGAAACCTGTCACTGGTGAAGTGTCCACCCAGCGAGGAGCAACTGCTGCAGCTCACCGGGAGCTCTGCGCAGGGACTGACAGACGCGCTCCCCCTTCGCCGTGGTAGGAGGGGGCTGAGTCTAGGGACAAGAAAAAGGGAAATTGCCGGGGGACCAACCTGCTGGGTTCCCGCTGTGCCAGTTGCTGTGCTGCCCTCTCCTCGATGGTGGTGTCCATGCCCCAGTGCACGGAGCCGTGGACAGAAACTGGGCCTTTCTGTGCCCCATGTATTGCACACACATGCTCTGCAGAAGCCCCTGGCAGGCAGAGGGGAGCTCCTGTTCCAACACCCTTTAAAAGCCGGCATGAAGCTCTCCCAGAAGTACTGGCTACTGTGGAAGGGGGGAGGCGTGGCCCCACCTCCTCCGCACCCCTTTTGGGAGCTATACTTGCTCTCAGGCACTGCAGTTGCAGCAGATTCCTGCAGGGGACGCTCAGGAGATGGAGGCCCCTTGCTCCTTCCCAACCCCACCTCGCTGCCTAGTGCAGGGGCTGGCTGCAGCCCAAGAAAGGGAGGGAAGCATGGCCACAGGAGCCCCCCTGGCACCAGACCCATCCTGCCAGCGCGGTACTGGAGGCACAGAGCCGGGGAAGGGGGGGAGCCTGTCCCCTCCACTTGGCATCATACCCGGTGTGAGGACTGGGAGTCTGACCCCACACCCCCTTTGTGCACCTCTGGTTTGCCAGCACTTCCTCACGCACCAGGTCACAGCCTTGCCCTCGCAGAGCCCAAAGCAGGGGGTTACACTCAGGGAATGTTGCATGGTGCTGTCGTGGTCCTAAGTGACACGTGGTCAGTTTGAAAATCCTGGGACATGTCCTGAGCTGGTGCTGCTGAGGACCTGGCCCGAGACGTAAAGGAGCAAGCGACAAAATCTTTCTCTCGGGTGTTGCCAACTCTCTGTTTCTGTGTTTGACACTGGTGCGGCCACTGCTGGAGTCCGGTGTCCAGTTCTGGGGCCCACCATCCAAGGAGGATGTTGGTACAGTGGAGTGGGGTCAGAGAAGAGCCACAGGAATGAGTAAAGGGCTAGAGAATCTGCCTTTTAGCGATAGACTCATGGGGCCCTGCCACTGGCATGAGCTTCTCAGCCCAGGTAGACAGACTCCAGCCCCGCTAGCGTGCATTACTAAAAATAGCAGTAATGTCACAGCTTGGGGTCTCCAGCCCACCTGACCCTTCCTGGGGAACAAATATTTGCTAATGGGCTCTTCAGGCTAGCAGACAAAGGTCTAATGCAATCCAATGGCTGGAAGATGAAGTTAGCCAAATTCAAACTGGCAATAAGGTGTAAATTTTTAACAGTGAGAGCAATTGACCTTTGGAACGATTTTCCAAGCGTCTTGGTGGATTCTCCGTCACCAGCAACTTTTAAATCAAGATTTTGATTATTTTTTTTTAAGGTCTATACTAGTTTGAAAGGAGTTATTGTAGGGCAGGTCTCTGGCCTTTGCTATACAGGAGGCCAGACTAGATTATCACAGTGATTCCTTCTGGCCTTGGAATCTGTGGATTACAAGCCTTGCAGATTTGATGATTTCCTTCACCTCCTAGCTCCT
Organism: Chelonia mydas; assembly: GCF_015237465.2. Taxonomy (NCBI): domain Eukaryota; kingdom Metazoa; phylum Chordata; order Testudines; family Cheloniidae; genus Chelonia; species Chelonia mydas. The sequence goes on from NC_057853.1 coordinate 46,980,614, forward strand.
GGAGTCAGGTGATTTTATTGGAATCTCTGCTTGAAAACACGGCCCCTAATAGCTCAGAAACCAGAAAACAACTAAAAAGACCCCAACCAGCAATGCAGAGCTACAGTGCACTAATTTCTCAGAGACATCCATTCTCGCAATTGTATCCCTTTGAAATTAAGTGTAAAACAAGATCAGAACCACCCTAACACAAAGCTCACCGCTGTCTTGAATCTGAGCTCAGACGGCCCCGGAGTCTGTTCCCTTTCTCCTGAAAAGTCAAACTCCATCCGAGTAATGGCTCTGAGAGGGGTGGCTGGTAGCCGTTTGTGTCCCACGTTCTTAGTGCCTGGGGTGAGGCAGAGTAGGCTGGTTGGAACGGAGGGTAGTAAAGTGAAGCTGCTGTGCTAGTGACAGATGTCACGTTACTGAGCTCATTGGCGCCTGCTGCTCCCCCCATTCGAAAAGCTAAATCGCCAGTGTGTTCGTCTGGACGTGCTCCGAACTACTGTTTGTCTGATCCAGCCACGGGCCTGATCCTGCAGTCCTCCCTCGGGCAAAATGTCCCATTGGAATTGAGAGTTTTGCTGAGGATGTGATGAGCCAGGCACCATTTTGCTGGGCAACCAGTCCTGTCCTCCAGCGTCGTCTGCGGTTATCACCTCCCTCACTACACCTCCGCGGCCCATCGTGCAGTGGGACTGCACCCACTCCAGTAGTGGCTGGGCCAGAGAGAGACTGTTGAGCCCACCAGGGCTCTGGGTCGGCTCTTTGCGCTCAACCCATTGAGGCTCCTGCTTTTAAGATCCAGAGGTTGTTGGTTCAGTTCCTGCTCCCACCCAGGGGTGCAGAGTAACATGAACATCATACGCAACTGGCGTTCATGCAGCCAAGACATTTCTCAGGGCTCTGCCGGCACAGTCTGGAGAATTGCTGAGCTGGTGCCTGAGCCATTCTCAGCCCCATCCCAGCTGACCCATGGTACTCCTGGCCATCCAGAACCATTCAGCCTACCACACGGCAGAGACTCCTCCACAATCACTCGGAAGGGCTTGGCCAGCATCTCGCCATGCTGGGTCCCTGCATATGGTCCCCATCACGTCTGTCTCCCCTGCTGACGTTCCCACTGGGCTCTGATTGGGTCACTACCAGGTTCTTGACCAGTGGTCACTCGGGATCTTGGATGGGGCTGCAGCCCTGCAGTTTGCCAGAGGGCCCCCCATGTTTGGTGCAGCTATAGGTTTTCTTAGGGGGCCCATAGGGCAGTGTGAGCAGGGTGGGAGGCAGGGGGTGGATGTTCTGGAAGAAGTGGCTCCTTGTTCCTACCTCTTTCCTGTCGTGCCATTCACAGAGGGGTTTGGTGGTTTGTCCCAAATCCCCCAGCCTGGCCTAGAGGAAAAGGAGGGAGTCCTAGATGTGGCTGGGCTCCTAGTAGGGAGAGGGTGTGATGGGCCCAAGGCCTGCAGTATAGCTGGCTATTGAACCGTATGCTTCCATGGTGCCGCATTGCATCAGGGCCTGTGGTGATGTCATGCCACTTCCTAACGCTGCCTCCCAGGGCGAGGACGCACCCCGTGATGCAGTCGCTGTGCGAAGGTGTGCCAACAAACACAAAAGGGAGGCACCCTGAGGGGACAGAGACCCCTGAGCCCTTGGTGCTGCCTGGAACCCTCTCTTTCTCTGGCACAGCTCCCCAGCACTCCTCAGAGCGTTTGGCCTGCAGCGAACGTTTCTGACTTAGACTGGAACATGGGACTATCCCTTCCAGCCAGGGCCCAGTACGGCCCAGGCACTGCAGCAGAGGGGGCATCTCTTGCATGGCCGCACTTCGTGCTGGAATTTGCCGTTTGCTTTGAATTCTTTCCATGTGGCTGACAGCGCTTGCTTCCCTCTTCTCCATTCTTTGCCTCCACTTCCTCCTGCCGCCTCCTTCGCCAGCCAGCAATCATCTGCATGGTACCCATGGCCACCTGTCTGGCCAGATCCCTCCTCCCAGTCCCCCGTGGGTGTGTCACTGCCCCCACTGTGCCAGCGGGGAAAGGCACGGGGCGAAGCGTCTCACAGGGTATCTGCGGCAGAGCTGAGAACCTTTCTCACTGTGTGTCTACACTGCAAGCGCAGGCTGGGATTGCCGCTCATGTCGACGGACCTGAGCTAGCCTGAATCTTGCTTGGCTTGGGTCCTGGAGCACTGAAACCATGGCAACACAGGCACCATCGCAGGCTGCACAAGCCCGCCTGGAACCCTGGGGAATCACTCGGGCTTCTGCACCCCAGCTCGCTCGGTACGTCTACGCGATCTGCAGCCAGGCCCCGCGGGTGCCCTTAGCACTCTTGTTTCCAGCTGGTTGGCACGGGTGCAGAGCCGTGTGCTCATGGCGAGTGGGGTGTACCCACAGCAGTAAGGGCCTGGAGGTCGGTTTCTTTCAGAATTCACCTCCAATGCTCTAATTTTAAACAACTCCACAGGGTTGCTGCCAGACAGCTGTGCCTTTGCTGTCCTGTGGGGGCTCAGGCCTGCTCAGAGCAGGGCTCAATTACCTGGTGCTTCAGCTGAGTGGAAAGAAAGGATGGCCCAGTGGTCAGAGCGCTAGCAGGAGACCAGGGTTCGGATCCCTGCTCTGTCCCGTGCAATGCTGAGCCTCAGGTTGGGGATACCAGCCCTACTCTGCTGAACGGGGTGGGATAAATACATTAAAGAGTGTCAGGTGCCCAGATATGATGGGGGCCATGTAAGCAGCTTAGATAGATAGGGCCCATCTACAGTAGTTCTCCCACGGGGCTAAACGGTGAGAGTGATACAGCTTTAATGGCATCCCTGGTGTTCTCCTAGGATCTATGCTTTCTCTTTCTGGCTGCATGGCTCCCTCCTGCTCCATGCCTTCTCCTTGCTTCTCTCTCTTGTCATCCAGAAAGAATACAGCGCCCTCAGGGCCCAGGCTCCAGCCTGCTGCTCTCTCCATGGCAACCTGCAGGGGCAGGTAATCTATTTGGGGAGAAGGGAGGGCTGATGGGCAGTGCTGCCCCAGTGCACTTGGGCAGGTGGCCGAGAGCACAGAGCCTCCAGTCTGTCCCCATTCCTTCCCCCTACTCTGGTACTCGGGGAGACGCTGGTAGCACATTTGCAGGTTTAGAAAGGATTAGGTGTGGTTCACATCACTCCTGGTGCTTCCCTCATCACCCTCCTTCTGCTGTGGTCTGCAGAGCTGGTGGGGCTCAGCTGCTTAAATCCTTCCTGAGTCAGTAGGACGAAAAGCTACTCCCCCGTGGGAGCCACCTCGGGCTTGGTTGTGCTCTCTGTCCCAGCAGCATAGAGCAGGAGTGTTGCCATGGGGGTAGTACAGGGTGAATGAGTGAGAGGGGAGGTGGGCACTGCTACCTCGCTCTTTCCATTAGCACATTTCAAAGTGCTTTACAAAGGGAGGGCAGTGCCATGATCCTCATTTTATAGATGGGGAAACTGTGGCACAGAGTGAGGCCAAGAGTTGCCCAAGGTCAACCAGCATGGCAGAGCAAGCAATAGCACCCAGGTCTCCTAAATGCCAACCCAGTGCTCTATCCACTAGGCCACACTGCCTCCCAGAAGCAGGGGCAGGAGACTTCCCCCACAAACATACCCCACGCTGCATGCTCAGGCCTGGGTGTTCAAAAGGGGCTAGTGATTTGGGGGGCTCAATCTGAGACCCCTCAAAGGGGCCTGGGTGTCAGAGAGTGGGGAGCACCCGTTGACTGGAAATCTTGCCCCTTTAAGGAGTCTCAAGTTGGGACCCAGAACTGGCCTTAACCTGTGTGCCTGAGTCAATGCTGAATGCCTGTCAATGCTGCCATCAATGTCAGGTGTTGCAGTGGGGGAAGGGGGGGAATGAGTTGGTGAGGGAAGTTCTCTGTTGGCGGGGCCAGAAGGAAGGACCCTGCAGTAACGCAGAGCCTGTACATGCCCAGAGAAAGGTGGGTGTCATGGTGGCAGTAGAAGAAACAGAGAAAGAATTGTCCAGTGCCAGTCCCTCCCCCATCTGCCCCCACGTGCGCAGTCCAGCTCCGAGGGGATTTCTTGGCCTTCAACTCAACAGCATCACTTGAAGGCAGTGTCATCTAGTGGTTAGAGCAGGGTTGCAGGACTCCGGAGTCCTATTCCCGGCTCTGCCCTTGACTCTCTGTGTGCCTTGGGCATGTCGTTGCCTCTCTCTGAGCCTCAGTTTCCCCATCTGTACAGTTGGGGCAGTCACAAGGCTTCACTGATGGGTGTAACCTCGGGTGGGAAAGCCCTTACGGAGCACCCAGTGAATGACAGTCATGTGGTGTGATAAATGAAGGGGGCGAGGGGGAGCTCCCTTTTATGCACACCCAGCCAGCCAGTTAGCAAAAAGGCCCTCTTGGTGGCTGTTCTCTGCTTGCTTTAACAGAGTCCCCCAGGTTAATAGAGTCCCCCAGGTAAAGGAAAGGGAGTGGGCACCTGACCAAAAGCATCAATGGGATGGCTAGAATTTTTTAAAAATGGGAAAAAAGCTTTCCCTTTGTCTCTCGGTTGTTCTCTTTTGGCTGAAGAGACAGGGACAGCAGGAATGCTGTGTAAAGTTTGAACCAGCTATGAAAAATTATCTTCCGTACCTAGAAGGATTCACTGGGACAGGGAATGTTTAGATAGACGTGATCAGGTTTATTTCTTTATTTTGGCTTGTGGATTTCCTCTGTGCTAAGCTCAGGTATTTTTGTTTTCTTTTGTAACGTTAAGCTGGACCCCGGGAACCATTCCTAGTGTTTACCCCCTTTTCAGTTGCTTTATAAGATCTAGCAATTGCCTGATTTTCCAGATGTGTTTCCTTTCTTTTTTTTTTAATAAAATTTACCTTTTTTAAAAACCTGATTGGTTTGTGTCTTAAAAGGTCTGTGCATATGTTTTTCAGTTAGCTGGTGGCAACAGCCGGGTTTCCCTTTTGTTTGTTTTCTTTCTCGGCTTCCCCAAGGGAGGGGTGGAAAAGCCGAGGGGCCTCAGGGAAAACTTCCCAAGTGAGTTTTTCCAGGATTTGCAAGAGGCAATTTTTCACTTGGGTGGTGGCAGCGTTTACCAAGCCAAGGTCTGAGAAAAGCTGTAACCTTGGGAGTTTAATACAAGCCTGGAGTGGCAAGTATTAATTTTTAGAATCCTTGCGGGCCCCCACCTTCTGCACTCGAAGTGTCAGATTGGGGAATCAGCCTTGACATGTGGCCAGTGGGTCTGGTGACGTGATCAGGCCTTGGGGAGGCCTGGAGTGAGAAGGCACTGCAGGAGGTTGGCAGATGCCTGCAGATGCAGCAGGGAGGAAGGAGGCTCCCACCCTCAGGGCAGAGGGTGCCCAGCTTGGGATTCTAAAAAGACAAACAGGTCTCGGGAGGAGAGGGGCTGGGCCCTGTGGGAGAGTGGGGCAGAGGAGACTTTATGTTTGAGTTTATTTTATGGCAATAAACCAGCCCTCAAGGAGGGGCATTGTTACTGGACACAAATCTCTATGGAGCTACTGAGTGAAGGGGAAACTGAGGCAGGGTACTGCAGAAGCCACCCCTGGCAGCAAGGGGGAGCTTGAGAGGCAGCCAACCATGTTGCAGGGTTGCTATATCAGCCTTTAAAGGGGAAGTACTGGTGTGGCAGCTTTCATCCCGCCCAGCCCTAGATGAGACAAAGACCCAGCGGCACCCAGATCAGCTGGGCAGGCACCGTTGCATGCTATGGGATTGCGTGGAGCCCCCAGCTACGAGTCCCTCTGGCTGATGTTGGCCATTTCCAACAGGAGAGTCAGAATGGGAGCGGGCACCATGGGATTGAGGGGCAGCTGAGAGGCCAGGCTGGTGGGAATGGAGCAGAGCCCACAGCCCACTGAGGATGGGACCAGGGCTAAGAAACTGAAAGCAGGAAGGCCCACATCTCTCCTAGGGCCAGGAGTAGCCAGGGACGTGGGGGAGCAAAGGTGGAGGGATCTCCCTGGACTGGGCTCTGTCACATACCCTGCATATGAGCTGGTGTTTCTCCTCTCACTGCTCCCAGCGGGGCTGGGGCTGCGTGTGCCCATATCTGATGGGCCGGGGGGTGCCCATCTCTGTCTCATGGCTGGCCTCTCTCCTTGTGTCTGCAGGAGTACCTGGATGTGCTGGGAAGACCCATGGTCCTGGCAGGGAACAAAGCAAAACAGGTTCAATGGACCAATGTCTATCAGGATGCTCTGGTAAGCAAGACAGAAGCGAGCCCTTTCCCCACCGTGCCCATCTGTGCTTTTACTCCCCTAGCTGCTGGAGCAGCTGCTTGCTCAGTGCTGCTCCATGGACATTTAGCTTCGGTTTCCAATTAGCAGGGGGTTATGATAATGCTTTAGGCTCTTCAGTCAGATAGCTGGGAGCTGCTAGCTCCCATCAGGGACCGGGTAGCCCGGCTACATGTGGACAGTCCTGGGAATTTCCCCCCACGGGACACAGAACCGTCAGGGTAGATTTACAGCCGCTCTGCTGGTGCCAAAAGGAAACCACATGGCGACCCCCCCCCCTTCAGAACTTCACGGTGGGAGGGAAGCATGTCAAGCCAGACCCAGGTAGCGGATTCTCGTCGGCACAGTGGACCCCCAGGGCTCGGTACTGCAGCTCACCAGCTCCGTTCTGTGGCCTCTGTCCCAGCCTGGGATAAATGCCCAGATTTCCCCAGCCATGCAATGGACCCAGGCCAGCAGTGGCGCAGAGCCTGCGAAGGAGCTGTCAGACCAGAGCAGACGTGTCCGAGAGCTTGCTTGACTGGTTGCCTTTCCTTTCTCTGTCCAGGGCCTGGGCTTGATGGTGACTGGCACCCTGCCAGTGTTTAACCTCACGGAGGATGGCGGCAGCAACAGAAAGGTGTGAAACGTTACCGTCCTCTCTCCAGCTCTAGGGGCCCGTACACCCCTGTAAACTAAGAGAAAGTGCAGGGGTGTCCGTGGGGGTCACACTGGGGCCAAGCCAGTGGGAGTGGAGAATCGAGTCGTGCCTGTGTGTGTGTGTGTGTGTGGTGGGGAGAAAGACAAAACACAACCCAGCATTACTGTGCATAGTGTGTGTCAATTCAAACTGCATCCCAAACAGGGACGGGGGGGGACCAGGAGCCAGCGGGAGAGGAGGAAGGGTTTGTCTTCCAATGAGACTAGGAAGTGGAGAGCTACAGGGAGGCTGGCTCAGCCGGCAGCAGCTGCAGAGGCCGTGGCCCTTGTAGCCGCAGGTGAGAGATGGCATGGAGAGAGGCAGAGAGCACAGGGACAAGAGGAGCGGATGGGAGATTGGGGCATTTGGAACTGGCTGGGGCGAGTCCCTGCTGGGTTTTAAAGAGGAAGATGATAGCTCAGAGCTCAATCACAAATGAATCTGGCCAGAAAACTAGCAGGAGAGATGGGTATGTGTTGGACTCGGTACCTTGTTTGCTGTCCATTTTCTGTTCCCTGCCCATCTTCTTGTGCTGGAGACAATCGCTGGAGTCACTGGCTGGGCAGGGAGGGACAATCTATGCAGGGATTCTCTCAGGCGTGCCACCTTTTGCTGCAAGCTCAGGCTTTCTCCCAAGCTAAGCAGACTTGCGTGGGTCAGTATTGGGATGGGAGACGTCGCAGAACAACACTTGGTGCTGCAGGAGGTGGTGATGAGTAAGGCTACGATTTTGTCATGGATATTTCTAGTGAAAGTCATGGACAGGTCATGGGCGATGAACAAAAAATCACGGAAGCCATGACCTGTCACTGACTTTTACTAAAAACATCTCTGACAAAATGGGAAGAGAGAAGGGTCCAGCATCCTGCCCCTGCTGTGGCTGAGAGCTGCGGGAGGACCCCTGCCAGCGGCCACTAAGCAGCTCCAGGGTCCCACTGCCGCCGGCGGCTGGGAGCTGCGGGGGAACCCCTGCCAGTGGCAGCGGCTGGGCAGCTCAGGAGTCGCCACCAACGGCAGCGGCCAGGAAGGTGCGGGGCGTCCCGCCAGAGGGTCCCCTGTCGCCTGTGGAGGCTGGTCGGCTGCGGGGCCCCCAGTGTCATGAAGGTCGCTGGAAGTCTTGGATTCCGTGACTTCTGTGACCTCCATGACATAACCTTAGCCTTAGCGATGCTTGCTCAGCAGGTGGTGTTCTCCCTGTCCCAGCCTTGAACCGGCTGGCAAAGATCCCCTCCCCCTTGCATAAGATGGAAAATCAAGTTCTTGACGATTTAAAAATGCCTTGCTGCTTTGTGAAATGGAAGGGCTGTTTGCCCCGGTCTTTGGCCAAATTCCTAGCCTGCCTCCCTGTTTTACCAGCTCCCACGGGATGTGATATTCTTCCCTTCCCTCCACGAACTGTTCTATAGCACTGCTGTGCCCTGCTGAACAGCTGCTGCTTTCCACCCCAGCAGGGGCTGTGTGTCTAGAGCTGGATCCCTTTTTATCCCTTCCGTAAGAGGGGCAAGTGCAAAAGGCTCCACCAATTACCGTTGGTAAAACACTTCGTGATACTGGGACCAAAGCATCTGTGTCAGTGGATAGCGTCATCACGGGAGAAGGGATGCCGCCAATTCCACGATCTCCCCACTGCTCAGGCTGTGTTGGCACGAGGACGTGCGTATGTGAGAGGCAGGGAGGGGTGAGGAGGAATCGCTCAGATGTTTCTGGTGATGGCGAAGCTCTAGAAGAAGCACAGTTGAGCCGTGGGGTCACCCCCCCCCCCCACCGAAAGCTGGAGGGTATCAGTGCAGCCTGGATGTCAGGAAATCAGTGGAAGTTAGAAGCCTAAATACCTTTGTGGATCTGAGTCTAAATTCTGGTTATTTGGCCTTTCACTGCCTGCTGGGTTAAATAAAGGATGATTTTTGCTTGTGGCTGTAGAGTGGCACTGAGCGGTACCATAGCCGGCTGGGTTAGCCAGTCCTCTGCAGTCACTAGCCCCTGCTGGTTGCTAATGCTAGAGTTTGCCAGAGAGCTTTCCATCCGGCTGCCTACATCCATATCCAGCATGCCACTACATGCCCAGACTGTACCGTAGGGCTGCACAGGCTGCTACCTAGCAGGGAAGCTACCTCGGGACCCCTGCCCTCCCCTTGCAATCACATCCCTGGGGAAGCGGCATGGAGCAGAAAAGAACTTCATGTGTTTGTAGCTTCTTTGCATGCAAGGTGGCAGCTGGTGCCAAGGAGGCAGAGCCAGCACCATGTGACCAGGGACACACCCACCCACCCCTGCGCGCCAGTACTCACTGGTGCGCCATAGGTAAGGTTAAGATTTTATCACAGATATTTTTAGTAAAAGGGTCAGGTCACGGGCAATAACCAAAAATTTGCAGAAGCCCGTGACCTGTCCCTGACTTTTACTAAAAATATCCCTGACAAAATGGGGAGAGAGGAGGCTCCAGCACCTGCAGCAGCTGGGAGCTCTGGTGCTTCCCACCGCCTGCTGGGGTCTACTCCCGACCTGCCGCAGTTGGGAGCTCCAGGGTCCTCCCCCACCCACCATGGCTGGGAAGCTGCGAGGGTCCCCTTGCTGCCCATGGTTGTTGGGAGCTTCAGGGCCCCTCTATGGACAGGTGACTGGGTAGCTGTGGGGGCCCTCCACCGCCCGCGGTGCCTCAGAGCTCTGGGAGGGGCCCCCGCCGCCCATGGTGGCAGAGTGGTCCGGGTTCTCCCTGCCACCCACAACGGCTGGGAGCTCTTGGGGGGGTGGCATCTAGATAGCTGCAGGCTTCCCCCTGCCACCCGCAGCAGCTGAGAGCTGTGGGATCCCCTCTCAGAAGCTGGGAGCTGCAGGGTCCCCCCGTGGCCTGGCAGCTGGGAGCTCCAGGGGGGGTGCATGTGGCAGCTGGGAGTTACAAGGGGGTCCTGCTGCCAGCAGCACTTGAGAGCTGCTCCGGAAAATGTCAGAGGTCTCTGGAAGTCACGTAGCCTTAGCCATAGGTCATAGCTTGAGAACAGCAGCTATGTGACCTTTAAGGGCCTGATCCTGCCAAATGTGCATTGATTTCCATGGAAGCAGGATCAGGCGTCTCTGAGGCTGCGTCGGAGGAAGTGCAGGATAGGAGAGACTCGTCTCAGTGTCTGATGTGTTGGATTTGGTCTCTCGTTTGCTCTCTGTCAGTTTCCTCTTTCCTGCCCATCTTCCTGCCCTCCGGACAAGAACCAGCATCACTGAGGCTAACGCTCTGCGTTCTGTCCTTGACCTCCGACCTTTCCTAGCCCTCTCCTCCCAGAACCCCCTGACTCTTCTGCCACCGACCGCATGCACCTCCTCTTTCCTGGGTCTCTCCAACGGTTTTGTTTCATGTTATTATTATTATTATTACAGTTTATTTATTCTCCTGGTCAGTTTTTTTGCTTCCAGGCAAAAACAAAAAACCCTTTAGATACTGAAACAAAAGAGCACCTCTGCTCCGGGGGGCATCGGCCACAAAGACGGGCCAAGGGGGGCGAGGTTGGGAGCTTGGGCCTGGTTTAACTTCCATTGTAATTCCCTGGGAACAGAACCAGAGCCATGAGGATGCAGATAACATGAGCTGGATCAACCCACCCGAAAGAGCAGGGCTGGGACAGCTGAGATGCTGCATTCACCCCAGCAGCCACGGATGTCCTGAAGGGGGTTGCTGGGGTTAGGGGGAGGGAGGGATGTAGAGAGATGGAGCAGTGGCTCCTGTTTCTCTGTGGAGCTTGTTTGCAGATCAGGGAGACAGGGCAGGTGAGGAAAGCAGTGGTGGGGGTTAGTGAACCAATGTATGGCTCTGTATGCTGAATGGAGCTCTTCCCCCAGCCTCCTTCCCACTGGGCTTTCTTGCCAGTTCTTGTAGTTTCCCGGGTTGATACAATATTAAAGGACAAAAGTTGTGCAGCTAGACCCAGCTTGTGCCAACCCACAGGGGGTTGAGGGAGCCACGTGTGCCATGGTGGCTGTTTGTGCCGGAAACCAAAGCACAGGCTGGAGTCCCAGCTGCGGCATGTGACGAGGCCCTGGGGTGCTGCGTAGGGATCCGTTGCTGGGCCAGCAGCCCATCGTCCTTCAGGAGATGCTCACGACCCTTTCCAGGAATGCTGCATCACCGGATGTAGCCAACGGTAGGCGCTGGCGAGGGGGGAGCATCGCCAGGAGGGGCTCAGCCACAGCAGTGGTGAAGGAAGGGTGGGAAGGGAGAGCGGAGCTGGAGCACACCCCTTGCCTCTCCCCTAACAGGGATCCACCACTCCCAATGGGGCTGGCAGCACAATTCCTGCGCTCAGGTGACTGGCATCTCTAGGCTGGCTGCTCTAGCATCATCCCCTCCCACCTGCATCCACCCCGTGCACTAGCAGAGCTCGAGTCTGGGCCTGTCCCTGCTGCTGTGCGCTCTCGAGTGGTCGTGGCCCAGACCACAGGGATGCGAGGAAAGCCCCAGGTGCCCAGAGATTTGCTCCAGCGTAACAAAGAGCAGGCCACCAGCTGCAGGGGAGTCGGATGCTGCCTGACAAGGGAGCTGGTGGGGGTGAATTCTGGGCAGCTCCCAGAGGCAGCCGGGGCAGGTGGATAAAACACAAAGCAACGAGCAAATGCGACACGTAGCCCTTGCTAACCAGATCCCCAGCAATAATGCCCTAATTCAACCACCCGCCTCAACTCACTGCTCCGCAGTGGCTCAGCCTCCTCCCCCCCCAGTGTCACGCTCCCCTCTTTGTGCTGCTCTGGATTGATCACGGCAGCAGTGGCACTGCCGCTGTGTTTTGGGTTTCTAAGCAGCCAGCAATCTGTTTCCCAACTGAGTAAGCAACAAGGCCAGAGACCCAGCCTCTGTCCCCTGAGGAGCTGGGCTATTGCCTGCTGAAGCAGCCTGTCCTGTCCCACATCAAGCGGGATAGCAGCTGTGGGCATTGGTGTCTCTTCAAGGGGAGCAGCAGCAGGGCAGGATGTGTCAGGGTGGAGAAGGGAATGGGCATGTCCTGCGTAGAGGTGGGCCCAAAATCTGGAACCAAACTATCAGAAACTTCAGATCTGGATCGAGACCGTGGCAGCTGGCTCCTTTCCCAAGAATGGGGCAGTTTAAAATCCTGGTTCTGCTCACACCCCCAGAGCTGGGGGAAGTTTGGATCTGAAGCTTTTTGGACTTTTTGGCTCAGACCCATGTCCATACTGAGCTGAAACAGAGGCCTGGGGCTGGATTGTGGGACCCAGAGTCACCTCTAATCCTGATACACAATAGAGGAAGCATGGTCTGGCCGTCAGGGCACTAGCCTAGGACTTGGAAAACCTGGGTTAAGTCCCTGCTCTGCCACAGATTGCCTGTGCGACCTTGGGCATGTCCCTTAGCCTCTCTGTGCCTCAATTTCCCAGCTGTACAGTGGTGATAACAGCCCTGCCGCATAGGATGTTGTGAGGAGAACTGCACTGAAGATGGCGAGATGCTGAGACACTACCTCAGTAAATGCCTTTGATAGATCGAATCGAGTCTTTGCCTTTGTCAAGCAGGTCCTCATGTAGCAAAATGGCTGAGACCCTCACCCACCAACCCCCCACACCCATGGTCATTTGGGGAACAATTAGGACCCAGGGGAGCAAATCCACCCTCAGGTCGAGTTGCTTTTTATGGCTGTGGTCGTTGCCTGAGGAGGTTATAATTTGCCGTTCAGGTCTCATAGGTAATGAGAAGAGAACAGTGCAGAGAGCAGCAGTCAGGGCTTGCAAAACTCCGTTACTGTTCTGGGGAGACCTCAGGCAGGGGGAATGCGCAGAACCAATGCTAAAGAGCTAGACGTTAAATGCTAATACAACCCTTGAAAACCTGAGCACTTTGCTCTTAATTAAGTGACCTGTCTTAACTTTACCCAGGGCAGCTCGGAGTCTAGCAGGCAGCCTTACAGACCAATTCTGGCTTCTTCTAATGGTCTCCTTACTAAGCCCCTCCCTCTCGTCAGCTGTTCCCTGGCACTGAACTCACGTTCATAGGATAGTCCCATTGCTGTGATTTTTCCCTGTGCATCCTGTCCTGGCTTTGTGGTTAGTTTGGTGGCCCCAAGTCCCAGAGAGCGTCACTGTTTGCTGGTCTCTCGGTTAAGACTCTGTGGCATTTTCCATAAGGCTGGGGTTATTGTCCTGGATCCTCCAAGGTACATTTAGATACCTAACTCCCGATGGGAGTTTGACGGCGAAGTGTCTTTGAGGAGTTGAGCCGTTCTGTCTTCATTTCAGTGAGTACATTCAGCCTGTTTCGCGTGCCTCCTGCTGTTGAACTGTGGTCATCTTCTTTTCCTGCTTGTAGTGTTGCTGTGTTGCCTTTGTACTTATTGGGGTTACTCTGTACCCCAAGCCCCAAGGGTGCCAGTAGCGTGCCCAGTGTATTGTGTCTTGGAGGCAAGTACAGCAGCTAGGTCTTGTAGGTGCTAGCCACGATGAGCCATTTCCTGTTTGGGTCCCTGGGGCAGTCCCGATGTCTGGGGTGCTCTCTCCAATCCAGTCTCTGTTCAAGCAAATAAGCATTTGTGGGTTTCCAAGCCAGGCTCAGTGTCTCTCACTGGGGCACCTTTGCACTGACTTCCTGCCCAACCGCTGCTGCTCCCCCATAAATCCCACCCAGAGCTGCACCCAGCTGTGGTGTTCAGCAGTCACGGTCTGTTCTACCTGCAGCTTTGGCCACAGTTCTGGGGTGTCTTTCCAGCTCCCTGCTGCCAGGCGGCCCCCACTCCCAAACAGAGCCCTGGGCACTTCCTGGTTCAGGATCTTTCCCTGACCTGGCCAGGGGAAGAGGGCTGATGAGAATTGTAGTCCACTGCTTTGCAGATCCATTACACTATATAATAGTTGCTAAATTCCACCCCGGAGCTGGCTGCATTTCAGTATTGGGGGTGGGGGGAGTTGGTAACATGTCGAGTCTGTAAAGTACTTTGGGATGAAGGTGCCTAGAGATGGACAGCTGTGAGAGAGAAACAAGCCACATGTCCAGGGTGAGTGGATAATAACTTTTGTATTAGTCATTCACTGCTCCCCTGACAGAGCCCTGGTATCAGAGAGGCCTCTGATGTACTTGGAGGAGTTAAGCAAAAAGCTGTAGGGGGAACAGGCCCATGAGAATCAGCCTCTCCCATGGCTACCCGCTTGGCACAGAGATTTGAGTGCGAAGTTTCTGCTTTGACCTGCAGAAGGCCCTTCAAATCCAAGAGTAGTGTGTAGTGTGTGTGTAGTGTGTGTGTGTGTGTGTGTGTGTGTGTGTGTGTGCGTGCACTTAGTGTTTGCACCCACTAAGGGAGTAGAATGGCACCCGTGCTCCCACCCACGTGGATGCCCACAGCTCTGTCCTCAATCCTGGCACTGATGCCACTTTGTCTGCTTCTTGCAGAACCAGCTCATCCTGGGCGTGATGGGAATCGACGTGGCTCTCAATGACATCAAGAAGCTGACGCCGCGCTACAACGTGCGTGGGGAAGCCGGCCCCACTCAGAGGGGTCCCTCGCATGCCACCTCGCAGGCCATCCCCGGGGTGATGGCAGGAGAGAGGGGAAACAGGGGCTTCTTTGCTCTGCCCTTGGCCATGAGGGGAGGGGAATGTGAGGCATAGAATGAGCGGGGCGCTGAGCAGCACCAGTCTCCCTCAGTCTTTTCTGCATCACTTTCCTGCACCAGTCCCTGTAGCAACCCCTGCAGGAGGGACACTACGTGAAACAGTCTCGGACAGCCTGTCTTGCTAGGAAGCAGGTACCCCACTAAAGGGTGCCAGCCATGTCTCCAGCTGGAGTGCGCTAGAGGAGCTGCAGGGACGTGACTTGATCCAGCAGAGGATCTGGCCCCACATGTCGCACCCTGCTGAGAAAGAGCACAGCTGGGTTATACAGACCCTGCTGCCTGGCCGGGAAGCAGCAGCCTGGCTTCTGAGGGTCAGAACTAGAGGCATGTCCCTGCTCTGGCTGGATTGAGAACACTTCGCCCTGTCGCTCCTGTGCATGTGTGGGTGGGACGGTCTGATCCAACCTCTGAATAGCCATCGTCCCCTGGGATCCAGGGATCCTGTCACCACTGCCGGGGCAGGGTTTCTCTACCGAGCCAGACAGCGAGGAGTCCCTGGGCAAGGGGCATATCAAACGTTTAGGGGGGAGGGCTCAGAAAAACAGGATCGTCAGCTCGGTGAGATGCTGGAGATGGCAGAGAAAGGGAGTATCGGACCGCTCCGTGCCCGGTTGCTGAGGCACCTCGATTCAGCCTGGCGTTTCACTGCGACTCCCCAGGCAGAGACGTCTCAGCAGACGAAGCCTAGTGTCAGGGAAAAAGAAGGTTCTCTCAGCCCAGGGGGGGAGGACCTAAGTTGGGGTTCTGGGCCTCCCAGAATAGACTCCAGCCCCCTACAGAATGAGAATCTGGGCTGCATTTCCTTGTCCATCAAGGAGAGGTGATGGGTTCAATCCCTGGAAGGATGCGAAGCAGAGCCAGGCTTCTCTGGACCTTGGAGGAGGCAGGGGAGTCTGGGGTGGGCCCTGCAGGAGGCAGGGGCCTCTGAATTGGGATCAGCTGAGGTGGGCCCAGCACACTGAGGCTGTGGTTGTGCTGGGCAGAGACCGAGCTCCAGGCCTCCCTTTGGCAAGCTCCGAGCTGCTTCTCTGTCAGAGCCCTAACCCACAGTCTCTTCTCTTCGCCTCCCGCAGCTAGGGGCTAACGGCTACATCTTCGCCATTGATCTGAATGGATACGTCCTGCTGCATCCAAACCTGCAACCCCAGGTATGGGGAGGGGCCTTGCTCCCTAGCTTTGACCCCTGCCAACAATATCTTGGCCTGGAACACATCTACTCTCCGGGGTCCCAATGCAAGGGAGCCTTGAGCCCTCACAGTCCCAGGCCCTTCACCCTGCCACACCCACTGCAGTCTGCCCTGACCCTATGCAGTCTGCAACTCGCAGAGGGTCTGACTCACAGCTCCAGAGCCAAGTGTCAGCAGACAGTGGGGGTAGGACAGCAGTAGCCATGGCCATTCCATACATATCAAAGGACACCGCTCCCTCGAGGAAGAAGATCATAGAATCATAGAATATCAGGGTTGGAAGGGACCTCAGGAGGTCATCTAGTCCAACCCCCTGCTCAAAGCAGGACCAATCCCCAACTAAATCATCCCAGCTAGGGCTTTGTCAAGCCTGACCTTAAAAACCTCAAAGGAAGGAGATTCCATCACCTCCCTAGGTTATGCACTCCAGTGCTTCACCACCCTCCTAGTGAAAAAGCTTTTCCTAATATCCAACCTAAACCTCCCCCACTGCAACTTGAGACCATTACTCCTCGTTCTGTCATCTGCTACCACTGAGAACAGTCTAGATCCATCCCCTTTGGAACCCCCTTTCAAGTAGTTGAAAGCAGCTATCAAATCCCCCCTCATTCTTCTTTTCCACAGACTAAAGAATCCCAGTTCCCTCAGCCTCTCCTCATAAGTCATGTGTTCCAGTCCCCTAATCATTTTTGTTGCCCTCCGCTGGACGCTTTCCAATTTTTTCACACCCTTCTTGTAGTGTGGGGCCCAAAACTGGACACAGTACTCCAGATGAGGCCTCCCTGATGTCGAATAGAGGGGAATGATCACGTCCCTCGATCTGCTGGCAATGCCCCTACTTATACAGCCCAAAATGCCATTAGCCTTCTTGGCAGAAAGGGCACTCTGTTGACTCATATCCAGCTTCTCATCCACTGTAACCCCTAGGTCCTTTTCTGCAGAACTGCTGCCTAGCCATTCGGTCCCTAGTCTGTAGCGGTGCATGGGATTCTTCCATCCTAAGTGCAGGACTCTGCACTTGTCCTTGTTGAACCTCATCAGATTTCTTTTGGCCCAATCCTCTAATTTGTCTAGGGCCCTCTGTATCCTATCCCTACCCTCCAGTGTATCTACCTCTCCTCCCAGTTTAGTGTCATCTGCAAACTTACTGAGGGTGCAATCCACGCCATCCTCCAGATCATTAATGGAAATATTGAACAAAATCGGCCCTAGGACTGACCCTTGGGGCACTCTGCTTGATACCGGCTGCCAACTAGACATGGAGCCATTGATCACTACCCGTTGAGCCCGACAATCTAGCCAGCTTTCTATCCACCTTATAGTCCATAGATCAAAGCTCCGGGCTTTTCCTGGTGCTGCACAGCCTTGGGCAGCTGGCGTCAGGACTCTGTGCCTCAGTTTTCCGATTTGGTAAAATGGAGGGTCATGAGCCTGACCTGTCTCTGAAAAGCTGGACGTCACCTGCTCCATCCCTGGCGATACAGCTGTTGGAGAAGGGTGCCAGGTGAGCTGGGACTCCCAGAGAGCTGGGCTCCCCCCCCAGTTAGGGCTTTGAAGGAGCAGGCCAGTGCTGATGTAGTTTGGTCTAGTCCAGCCCCAAGAGAGAGAAAGCGCCTCCGTGCCATGGCAAGGGGAATGACAGAGACTTGAACATTCTGGATCTGGCATAGCTGTAGTGAAGTCACTGGATCGACATAGATTTATGCCAGCTGAGGTTCTGGTCACTGCTTTCAGTTATAGGGATGGGCACAGCCCCAGGCACGTGGGCAAGGAGGCTGAGAGAGAATGCACGGAACATCTTTCCCTACACACACACACACACACACACACACACAGCTGGAACATAGCTGGGGGTACCCCCATGGAAAGCCCCTGGAGCCTGTCACAGCTGAGACAAACATCCCACTCCTGCTAGTGGCACTCTGCCAGCCTCAGTGCCCACCCAGCTGACCAGGAAAAGCAGGGATTCTGAATAACGGTGTGATCAGAGGGATTCACACATGAGATTGACTCCCCTAGCAAAGCACATCTGCGGGACCACGTGAAATTCAGGTGCAGCCAGACAGCAAACACTGGCTTCCCACGGAAGGAGCCTCTCCGGGATCTCATGGATTTTACTAGGCCACAGCCCCCTCTGCCAGGAAGAGACAGACTCAGACAGCCCTCCCTGGCTCTCTTCACTGCTGAGATGCCAGCTTTGTCTGCACTGTGTGCCACAGAACAACTTTGAGCCCCCTTACCCATTGGCAGGCAGGTCAGGATCCTTATCCCCCAGCACAGAGAGGGCAAGTGACCTGCTCATGGTGATGGCAGGTCAGTGTCAGAGGGAGCCAGGAGTAGGACTGAGTAGTTGGACCCTGCCCACTGTGGCTGTTATATTGCACTGACTGGCAGGAGAGGTGGGATCGGCTTCCTGTGACCTGCAGAGGGCGCCCGTCTGATCCCCTGCCTCAAGGCGAAGGCTGATGCATTGCAATCTTGTGCTGTGCATGGACATGCTTGTATGTGTTTGAGCGTCTGCAATGGGGTGTACCCGTGAGCTTGTGCCACGCCGAGTGGGGCACCCAATCCCAGGCACATGGGCTTCTGCTGGGCCTGGGTGGATTCAATCCCCAGCTAATTACCCCTCACTCCTATGCCCCCAAAACCCTCTCTAGTGCTCACAGCTGAGTAGGAAGCCCTGTTGCTCCATGGGCATTAATCGCTCCCTCTCTGGGCCATGATGTATGGGCCCCTGCTCCCCTCCAGACAGGGCGCAGAGGGATTAGCCCAGCCCTTTATGAAATATGCCTTCCTGGGGACATGAAGCAGCGAGTGGGATCATTTATCTCGTGGGGCTGCCACATCTGTCAGTGCGGGGCGGGGGAAATCAGCTCCCCGCTTCAGAGCTAATCGGAGAGATTCATCATTCAGAGGCGAGCTGGGAATTAGGCACTGAGAAATGGCAGCGGTCAGGGTGAAATATGTTTCATTGGCACAGACGTCCCACGGGGCTCATCAGCATTATTAATGGGCACCAGAGATGGACAGGGACACAGTGGGATTTATTCATTCTCCTCCGTCCCCTTCCATTCGATGAGGCTGAAAGCATACTTGGCCCATTCCTCTCCCCGTGGCTGCCCAGGCATGTGTTGTGTTTACCTGCCATGGCCCAGCACAGTGAGAGAGGCCAGGGAGGGCGCATCGGTCTGAGCAGGACCCTTATCTTGGATCTGGAAAACTGTGACATTCCCCCATTCTCAGAGACAGGCCCGAACACCAGATCGAAATGGCACCAAACTCTGGAGAGGATCAGATCTGGACTCTGCAGCCTCTGTCTCTAGACAGGACGGCCCAATCGCCCCAGGTGTGAACTCCCCTTTGTTCTGAATGGGATCTGGGTGTCAGGGCTGCTGAGAAAGCAGGAGTGAGGGACTCTGCCCCAGATGTTTCCTTTCTGCTGTGTAGCCCCCTTTGCCTGCACACACGTTCAGAGAACTATGGTGCCTGCGCTCGCTCCTGGCCCCGCCAGCCCAGCACACCTGCTGGGTGGATGGCTGCACCGGGGGCAGAGAATGGCCCAGCGTTCCCTGGACTGCGACTGGGGGCTGGGGGTAGGTAGGTGTGTTTGCGTGTGTGCCCATGCTGCCTGTAGGCAGGGATGACTATAGCACTACAACAGTACCTTGGCCTGCCGCTGTGGAAGGTTGGTGACTGGGGCCACAGGCCCCACGGCTCAAAACAGCCTTTTGACAAGAGGCTTCACTGGGAGGCAGTATGGGAAAAGCCCCCACCCAGGTCCAGCCCAGCCCTCCAGTAACTGGGCAGGGAGCACCCCACATTCACGGATTCCTCACCCTTCCGAGTGCCAGCATGCGGCTCTTCTAGAGCTCCCAGACTGCCCCCCTGAGTGCCCAGTCGGACCCACAGGCTCCAGCCCAGCTTTATCACTCCACCCCACAGAGCTCTGAGCCAGGAGCCAGCCCCCTTGCTGTGGGGAGGGAGTCCTGTGCCCCATCGCACTGCAGCAGCCACATCGATCCCTGGCTAAGCTCCTGATGAGTGGGAAAATCTGTCTCACCCAGCATTCAGTCCCTGGGCTCTCCCCTGCTAATGGTATGTGATTGCGGCCCACACAGACACCCCAGTCCCCCCTCAGCCCCTAACAACGAAGCTATTTTCATGGCAGCAGAAATAGTCCAGCATCCCTGTGGGGGAGGGGCTCCAACAGTAACCTCCTTTCTGTGCCCAGCGTGTGCTGTGAGAACTGACTGGGGGATCACCAGGGTAGGAAGCCTTGCAGACCTGCTGATCTGATTGAAAACAGTCTCCTGTTTGAGGATCAGCCATGTCATGCCTCCTTGGACATCCCCCAGCTCCAGAGCGCTCACTGGGCTGGATGCTGGGGCAGGCAAGGTCTCGGTGCCCTGACTCCTCGAGGGCACTGTTCGTCAGTTTCATTCAATCACCTACAGGTGGCTTTGTGCGTGGGGTGCAGGCTCTGTCCAGAGAGCCCAGGGCTGATCGGCAAAGAAAACCAGGGAAGCCTGAGAAGAGCTCAGTGCTGGGTGGAAAATGGCTGGGCAGCCACCAGAACCAGGGCTAAACACAAAGTGCCAGGGTGCAGGGCTGAGCAGTGGGGACCTGCTTTGACTGCCTCAGGATTGGCACACTGAGGATTAAAGGGCGAGTGGTTCGCTTCGGAAAAGTGACTGGACAAACAGCACTGGCAACCTCCATGCTTCTGGTCTCCCAGGGATCACTGTATCTAATGTGCCCAGATGGCAGACAAATGGATGTTTATTTAATCTGCTGGCCCAGCACGCGCCCCCAGGGAGCTGAGAGTCAGTCTGGGCTTATTCATTGCCAGAAATAAGGGTTCTGCAGGCAAGTCTGTCCTCTGCAACCACTGTGCAACCCCCACTACCTCCAGACTCACCCCTCACTGCCTCCAGCCTCTACCTGTGGAGCCGGAGCTCGTCTGCACGCTGTAGCATAGGGCGCCATCTCCTGGAGCTGCACAGGCTCTGTGGGGCTGACAGGAGTACAAGGCTATAGAAAAAAGCTCAACAACTCTGTTCCTCAGTTTCCCCATGTGTTAAAGTTGGCTCATAACCCTCCCCCACTCCAGGACACCGGAGAGTGTTAATTCATTAGTGTCTGTAGAGCACTTTGGGATCCCCAGTGAGCAGATGGGGGGGGGTGCGAGCGAAGGCAAACAGCTAGACAGTTTTGCTAGTACAGCCTGTTGGGTCTCACTCTTCCAAGCTGTTGCCATGTCTTCCAGCACCCACAATGCCTCAGGGCATTGGCTGACCAATCGAGTGCTTTACTTGTGCACTGAGTGGCTGAGCCCAGGCTGTCAGGCGGTTTGCATGAGGGGAAGTTGACTTGGCTCCAAGCTGCTTGGGCCCGGCTCTGCTGACTGGTGCCCATGAGCCCTCAATTCTCACCAGACTCTTCCTCCTTTCAGATCATCAATTTCCGAGAGCCCGTGACCCTGGACTTTCTGGATGCTGAGCTGGAGGATGAGAACAAGGAGGAGGTGAGCGGGGCTCTCCCTCCACCCCTCAACCAAGACTAGGGACTCAGGCAAAGGCTGAGTTAAAAACAGCAGCTAGGGGGCCCTTCTGGCAAAGGGGCCCTGGAATCTGCTGCGTTCTGTGCACAGGACAAGCACAGCCTGGGCAGCAGGCTTCCTCCACACTTCCCCAGCCCTGCTCTGCAGGGAACAGCCTAAGGATGAGAAGGGAGGGCAGACACCTTGCGCCATTTGGTCCTTAGTGGCGGTAGGGATGGTGGGGTTTGGGCATGTGAGCACTGGCCCACTGGCATCGATCCTGACTCCCGCAGGGAAAGCAGACCTGCACAGGATTTCTGGGGGCTGGCGCGTGTGAACATGATTGTACCCAGCCCTCACTTCATAAACATCCTCCACTCCCATCCCACCCGCTCACAGGGCCATCAGAAAGGTTGTCATCCCTCCGCTTTGATCTCAATGTCCCTGGGGCCGGCACGGTGCCCTGTTCTCCCTTCTGGTGATCTGTTGGGCTCTTGACTGGCCACATTCAACCCCTCCCTGTTCCCCCCTTTCCCCCATGTGTCTGGAGCGCTGGGCATGGACAGGATCACAGAGAGCCCACACGGCCAGCTGACTGCCCATTGCTCAGCCTCTTGGGGTGCAGAGCCACGGTGTGTGTCAGGGCTCAGTTCCCTTCCTGCCTTTTCCCTAGATCCGGAGAAGTATGATCGATGGCAGCGAAGGGCAGAGAGTCATCAAGACCCTGATCAAATCCCTGGATGAGGTAAGGACTTGGCAGGGCCCACGCAGAGATGGGGAGAGAAGTTCTTGTATTCTTGGGGATAAAGATGGAATGCAATGGGAACCTGAGACAGTGATAGTCCTGGCGCGCAAGGGGCCTGTTGCACTCAGAGCCTGGAGTGTGACTCCTGGCACTGTCCTGTCTGTGGGCTGTAGCACCCGGACTGCCATTTCAGTGTCTCTTCCTGAGCCCTGACCATGGCTTCTCCTCTTTGCAATTCCAGCGATACATCGATGAAGTCGTCAGGACCTACACCTGGGCCTCTATCAAAAGCACCAATTACAGGTGAGCAGGGTGTGGCCGGTAGGAGGGGGCGGGAGGTGGAAGGGCTCTGCTCCATCTCCTGTGTTGGCCCCTCTGAAGGCACAGAACTGCAGCGGGAAAAATCAGCTGGATGCCAGCCACCGGCTGGAGAGGGAGAAATGGGTGACAGGAGACTCCTGGTGGGGTCCGAGATAAATGGAACGGTGGCTGGGAATCAGGAGACCTGGGTGTGGTCCCCAGCTCTGTCCTTCCTCAGCCTTCTTTTCTCAAGATTAAACATGCCCAGGTTTTTTAGCCTGTCCTAACAGGTCAGGTTTTCTAAATCTTTGATTATTTTTGTTGCTCTCCTCTGGACCCTCTCCAATTTGTCCACATTTTTCCTAAAGTGCGGCGCCCAGAACTGAACCCAGCACTTCAGCTGGGGCCTCACCAGTGCCAAGCAGAGCAGGACAATGACCTTCTGTGTCATACGTACGACAATCCTGTTAAAACACCCCAAAATGATAGTAGCCTTTTTTGCAACTGCATCACATTGTTGACTCATATTCAATTTGATCCACTGTAATCCCCCAGATCCTATTCAGCAGCACAGCCACCTAGCCAGTTAGTCCCCATTTTGTAGTTGTGCATTTGATTGTTCCTTTCTAAGTGTATATGTTGCACTTGTCTTCTATTGAATTTCATCTGGCATCTTACACTGCACTGAAAGACACCGAATTTCATGACAAACATTCCTAATGTCACATTCCCACGTCAGCAACTGCTCAGAGGTGTTACATAATCCTGAATGCAAGATGTGTCCAGTAGACGCTCTTTATTAACATGTAACTCACTCTGCCTAAAGGTTTGAACACATGGAGCCTGGGCAGACTGAGCCAGACAATGGATTTTTCTCTTGTTTAAAAAAAAATTGTAAACCCTAGGAAATTCCATCTAAAAAAACCTATTTTAATAAACCATCAGGGTTGCACAGTTCAGAATTCGAAATTCATAAAATGCCCAAGTTAAGATTGCACGTACAACGTTAATTCTACCTTCTTATACATAGACATACAATACATGGTAATGACATGATCACAGTCTATTTTTCAGATAGAAGATGGTATCATGGAATTTTTGCTAAAGCCTTGTAAAATGTGCAAGGAATAACAGAGACTCTGCAGGGCTACAACAAGGGTATTTAAACCGCAGGGAAAAGTGGTTGGATGTATTACTGGAGAACTAGTATGTGATGAAGTAACTAATAGAGTTAGTCGGGAATTCTCCAACAAAACGTTTTTCCATTAGAAAATGGCAATTCATCAAGACCAGAACTGTTGGCGGGAAAGGGTCAGTTTCAACAAATCTCCCAACTCCAAAAAACACTGGGGGGAAAAGGTGTTCGGAATTTGTCAAAATATCCTGTTTCAACATTTTCAAATCAAAAAAGTTTAGTTTTTTTTTTACTCAAAACAACTTTTTGTTTAAAAATTTTAGTTAATGGATGGTTAAAAAGTCGGGGGGGGGGACATTAAAAGTAAAAAATGAAACATTTTGAAATTTAAAAAATGAAACATTTTGATTAACCCAGTAATGAATTTATTTATCAGATTATCAGATTGTGAAAATTTTTGAGATTTTGATATTTCATCCCAATTCAGGACAAGAAAAAAGTTTGAAATCCCCAAAATTCTCTTGGGATGGGAAAACCATTTCCCGCCCACCTCTAGTAAGTAGGGATTTTAGGGGAATTAATACTTACTAACATCGGGGCAGAGTGAAAGTTGTGTGGGCCTCCTTTAACTGGCATTTTCTTGACTTTGGCCAGGGAGTGCACCCGCAGCCTTTTCCATCCACTGCATTATATTGTAGTGTAGCTTATTATTGCAAAACCGGCATCTTTGGTGCTTGAGTTTTACTGGAGAAATAAGTGAATTTATCTGACGTCTGTCTCAGAATTTGGTGGCAAGTTGCTATGATGTTCCCATCTGGCATCTGCCATGGCCCGAAATATTCACCAGCCAACCGGAGTCTCCCATTCACCTGATGATAAATGTTAAAGTAGAATGAGAAGCAAACCGCGAGTTGGGACTCGTGTGATATCATGCCCGTGCATTGCTCATGAAGGCTACGCACGCTCGCTGCCATGAGCAGGGAGAGCGGGCAGCAGCCATGGGGGAAATAAAACCATGGCCCAGTTTTCAAAGAGTCTAAGCTTCCCCGTCACCTCTCAAATCAGTGGGAGCTGCAGGTGCTAGCCTTAGAAAAACAGATCTTGCTTGCTTGCTATGGCTTCTAGACTAGAGCATAATCTGCCTTGGGGAAGGCTGTCATCTAGTGGGTAGACAGGTTCATTGTAAGTATATCTATTCCCTAGGGATTGCTGCGAAGCAGACTAGAGAAACTGCACAGGGTCCCTGCTGTGGAGAGCCAGCCGTCTGATCCCATGCATGATGCAGCCACAAAACAGAGGGGTGGGCAGGGCCGTCCTTAGGCATATGCAGCGTACGCAGCTGCGTAGGGCACCATGAAATTTGGAGCACCAAATTGCCCCAAATTTCATGGTGCCCTAGGCAGCTGCGTGCTGCATACACGGCAGCACCAGCCCCGGCGACCAGCCCTGTCCCTTGGCCGGCCCGCACGTGGGCTGTGCCCACTGCAAGGGACAGGGCCGTCCCTAGGGGAGTGTGGGGCCCCAGACAACTCCCTCCGCCCCACCTCTTACCCTTCCCCCTGCTCCGCCCCCATTCCACCTCTTCCCCCAGCAACCCCACACTCCCTGGCTGCGGTGGGAAGCGGAGCAACTCGGCCCCAGCCCGCTCCAATCCGCCAGCTCCCAGCCACGGCGCTCCGCTTCCCGCTGCCGGTGAATGCGGGGAGGTTGGGGAAAGGATGCCCCCCGCCCTCACCGGCAGCGGGAAGTCGAGCTGGCGGAGTAGAGCAGGCTGGGGCAGGCTGCTCTGCTTCTCGCTGCTGCCAGCGAAGGGGATCCCTTCCCCCAAGCCCCCTCCCCCGAGCGACACAGCTGGGGCTGGGGCGAGGGAAGCGGAGCGGGCTGCTCCCGGCCCCCCGCTAATCCCCCGGGCCACTCTGAGCCTGTGGGGCCCCCAAAAGTGTCCACCCACAGCTCCTGCCTCCCAGACCCTGCGTAGGTCACCCAAATGGCTAGGGAGGGCCTTGGGAGTGGGGGAGTGGAAGGAAGCACAAAACGGGGGCAGTCATAAGAAGACAATGTGGCCCCATCTCAGAGGCTGGACACCCAGACAGGGGCAGGGGAACAGTCCATGTGCTTGTGGCTTGATAAAAAATATATGGCACTCAAATCCCTACAGGGCAATGGAAAGGGATCAGAGGAATCCAGCTGCTTGCTGGCCTGTTGGGAGCTGTGGGCTTCCCGGACACAACCAAACCAGTTCAGACAGAGAGGGCTGGCCGTATGTGGGGAGGTGACAAATAGGGCACTCTATGCTTCCCCTGCCCATGCAGAGCCCCTGGGGAAGGGAGAGGAGGCAAATAGCTGATAGGGAAGTGAAGGGAGCACCACCTTGTGGGAGAGGGACAGGAGCAGAGTGGAGATGACAGGGTTGGCAATGGACAAAATGGGGGTTAGATTAGGGAGGCGGCCCCAAAACCACAACCCCCCTTCCCAAGGCCAGAACTGCCCCCTTCTCAGGCTCCCAACCTGTTTTGGGCTCTAACCCTGAATGGCCATCCTGGCTCTCCTCCCCACCCACACCTCTTCACTCCCCTTGTCCTTACTCCCATGCCAGCCCCCCTCTCCCAACAGTCTCCAGGGCCCTGGTCACCACTGACTTCCCCATCAGCCCATCTAGTTTCTGGGATTTGCAGGGAACAGGCTTCAGCAGCTGGGGAGGACCCTGCGTGGGAAATCAATGGTGGGGGTCTCACCTTCAAATAACATCCCACATCAAGGTGGGCAGAACCTGGTGGCTAGGACAGCCCTAGCTCTCTTGGATCCTAGAGAGCACAGCCCCAGGCAGGTGGGGTTCTGGGTCCCCGGTTGCAGAAACACCCTCCTGGATCTCCCTGTGGCTACCAGGATTGGAAGAGTCTGTGCTGTGGGGCTCTAAGACATCCACCTGCCTGAATTCCTGAACCCCTGGGATGGACTTTGAGTGCAACCCCTGGGAGGGAAGAACTGGATTTGGATCTCTCTATCCAGTCAGCTAAAGGGAATGTACTAGTTAAAGACACTTTGAAGCCATCCATCCCTATATCTAATGGGGGAGTGGGGTGGGAGAGAGTGTGTTCCAAACATTCCTTGGTGAGGTTAGCATGTTCTGGCTTCGATCCTGAGAACTGCCCCTGTTCTCAGTGGGGTTCTGTGTGGGTGCCGGGGTAGCTCGTAAAGGCAAGGACAGAGCCTATGTCCGTGTCGCTTCCTGCTCTGAAAACAGACTGCCCAGTGACTCCTAAGGGATCAGGCCCCAGATGTCCCTGATTACATTGTCAAACGCCAGTCTAGAGCAACATGTTGGGTGAAATTCTGGCCCCACTGGAGTCCGAGGGCCAGGATCCTACCACTGGATCCCCAGGATCCTACCCCTGGGAAAAAGTTTGACAGCCAGGCTAGAAACATGCTGATTTCTTCCTTCCCTTCCACAGCCTGGGGCTAGCCTTACCACCTTATAGCAAGTACTACATCCGGGCAAACCTCAGCGACCAGATTCTCCAAGTGAAGTGTAAGTAGACACTTTCCTTTTCCTTTTGCCCTTTCACATGCCCTTTGACCCTAAACCTACCAGCTGGTACAGAGAATGATCAAAGTGGGGGAAAATAAGCAAAACATGTGCTACTAAAATGAATAATAATCATTTCAAAATAGAGACGAACGATGACATTTAAAATGGAAGGTTAATTGTCTGCCTTGGAATGCGAGGGTTTCAGACTTAGATTTTGCATTAAAAAAACCCCTAAAACAAAAAGTTTCCTAAAAAAGAAAAAAAAAAGACCCCTCTAGAGGAGATGAGGTTGACGTGCTGCTGTATATGCTTTCGATGTACTAGGTGATAATTCTGTAGCAGCCAGTTACTTTGAAAGCCTGTGAAAATTTGCATGTTTTATTTTTGTTAAGATTCTTTTGGGTTTTGTTTTAAACCACTTTTGTTTTTATGATTTAAGTTTTGGTTCGTTGATTTTCTTTTTAATTAATTTATAATTAGTCTATGTACTTATGTGTTAACCTGCGCACCTCTCTCTCTCTCTTGTTCTACGCCAGAACCTATTCTCCCACCTCGGGATATGAGTCGCTCCTGAAGGGGGTGAATCAGGCTTCCTCCTCCATCTTTCTCTCCCTCGTTTCTCTCTCCTTCTGTCTTTGTCTGTCTCTCTCTGCTGCCCACTGTCCCTTTCTCTTTCTGAGCACCTTGCTGCATTCATAGTCCCTAGTATAGCAGGTCAGAACACAGGTCTTTCCTGGGCTTTGATTTTATTCACAATAGGAATTTGGAACGAACCAACACAAAATGCATCTGGAGTCATCTCCCCAGGTTTGGTTGCTCCCAGGGTTCCTCTTCAAGGAGTTGCTCAGCCCACACCTTAGGTCCTCGCTCATTAGATATATCTAGGTAGGGCAGTGAGCCATCTGCATCAGTCAGCAGAATCCATGTAACCCTTTCCTAGCAGGAACAGCATTTGCTAGCCTGCAAACACTGCCATCCTGTTACCTACTTCCCTGCTACAACCGTGCCAACATGTCCAGTTTGGTAGCCTCTCCACTGCAAGCCCCATTGGGGTCAACTCCTGCAAAGCCCTGTGGTAGCCTGCATCTTGGCCCTGTGGCTGGGAGTCAATCCAATGACTCCATGGACATCTCATGGAATCCAGGAGAGATCAGTGGTGTGTCCAGTCTCGCGTCATGGCAGTGGGTGATGGGAGCCAGGGCAATGCCCCTCAAGGAGATGCCCCTGGGCTCTGTCACTTGAAGGAGTTGGGGCTGTTCCAAGCGCTCTGCACCAATGTCTGGGTGCACCCTGAATCTGCTAGGTGGTTCTCTGGCTGCTCAGCCTCCATGTAGAAGTCGTCGTGTGTTGCCCAGGCTGTGCCAGCATAGATGGCTGGGGCCATCAAGCCAAGCTTGCGTCCTAAAAACTGCTCTGGAGCAACTATGGCCGTCAGTTCTATGGTTCATGATGCGGGTCGAGCTGCCCAGTGGATCAGTTGTGGTTCACAGGCTCACTGCTGGGCTCAGCCCTGGAGCACAGCTCCTCCAAATGCAGCCAGCCCAGGGTGGCAGCTAGGAGGGCCTTGTAGCTGTCCTCACCCAGGGCCTGATTTGCAGCTTAAGCCTGACTCATTAAAAAATGAGATAAATGGAGGGCCCAGAATTCCTCAGCAGCCACCACTCAAAGATGAGCAGGTAGGCTTCAGGGGCCTCGTTCAGCCCCATGTTGGGCAGGGAAGGACTGGCACTCACTGGCCCCAGTGCCCCCTGGGGAAGGAGCAGCTGTAGCATCTGTTCCAGGAAGAGCAGCTGCTGTTCTAGAGATGGGAGCAAGACATGCTTCTGCTGTCTCTGGGCTGCAGCTTGAGCCTTCTCCCCCATCAGGGTCACCTGCAGAAGGGGGCTCAAAAGAATTTTGTGACCTCCCCCCACAGCATATGTGACTTCCCCACCTTGCTCCATAAACACCTCACACAAGGCGCTGTGGATCAAAACATACCCCCTTCCTAGGGGTTGGGTTTACACACAAAGGGAGTTTGCAGTGACCCACACCACCTCCAGGCCAAGACTTGTCCCCAGACATGGCAGCTCCTGGGATTCCTCCTGGAGGACTGCTCAGCCCACACCCTAGGTCCTTGCTCTCTCAGCAGCCACTTACATCAGAGTGGGATAACAGCCTTCAACATCGTTCCTTTCCCTGTCTTGAGCTCTCTATCCCCCTGCCTATCTCTGTATACCTTTTTCCTTCTCTTGCCTTCCTTCCTTCTCTGTCTCTGTGCCTCTGGGCACTCTCATGTCTCCCCTCTGATCTCTTTTAACCTTGTCTTTTTGCATGGTCTGCTAACTCAGTAAGAACATTTCTATATCAAGACTGTTGCAACTGTTTGCTACTGACTTTCATTTTAATTTTGATTATATAAATATAGATCGATTATAGTTCTCTAGTTATATCTATACTTTTTATTATTATTTTACTGTGGCCTTTTTTCTTTTCTTTATGTCGTTTTTTTGCAAGAGGTTTCCTTTTGGTCTGATTATGATACACAATATTTTTATTCAAACAAAAATTGAATAAAATATTGTTTGTGCCCTCCCTCCTTCCTCCTTTCCACCCAACCCTCCCCCCCCCCCTTTTTTTTTGTTTGTTGTTTTTTTCGTTTGTTTTTTTCTTGCTTTCTCTCTCTGGTGGATTCACACAGTACCAAACATCAAAATGAAGGGCAAGTATTTTCAGTCTTAGACCACTAACCCTTCACCACCACCACCCCCCGTGTCCAGTACCCCCCACCCCTCACTCCCACCCTTCACCAACTCCCCCCACCTCCTCCACCCAGCCTGCTTGCCCATTTCCTGTGCCCGTTTGCCACGCCTAACCTTGCAAACCTCCGCCAAACTGTTCCTTCCTCCACTCCCTCCCTCCAGTTCTTTCCCCTTTATTTGAAAGCAACATGTCTTGTTATGTTCATGAGAGCTTTGTCCCCATTTATCTCTGCACTCCTTCCCTGTGCATTGCTCAGAAATTCGATTTGATACCGTTAAAGAGTCCATCTCCTATGGAATTGTTATGTTTTGATTCAGCAAGGTTTTTGTAGCTAGTTTAATATCCTGCTCTTCTGCCTCCCCCAGCCCCCTTTCTTGTTCTTCTTTCCCTCTCTCACTCCTTCCCTACAAATCTCTCCTCCTCCCATCCTTGCTCCTGTGCGTCCCTCCTCTTCAAGACAACTCAAACTGAATGGGATAGGGCTGTGCAGAGATCTCCAGACTCAGCGGTACTTGGAACTAGATCCAGTGATCACTTAAAAACTACTAATAATAAGCGTTTAGACCTCCTGAGTGGGGAGATGTTGGCTGAGCAGGAGAAAGGGGCTGGAATCTCAGGCAGGTCCATGGCACGTGTGAATCAAAGCTTTTCTTCCAGGGTCAAGTCTCAGCTGTCATATTAGGAAGGCCCCAGATTGTGCATCGCTGCATCGTTTCAGTCCCAGCCGTGGCTGGGTCACGCTGGTCCACATGCTGAGTTGCACTGGTTTAACTCCAGGTGTGATGTTAGGCCGATTCAGTTTAATGGAGGAGTGAGGACTCTCTTATTGTTTAAATCTAAGTTATTATGGTTTAGTTTAAGTCAATTGGGGAAGGGTTTATCCCCAAATGAACAGCTCTTAAACCTAAATATGTGTGTCCATGTGCTGCAAATGTGTGTATGTAGAGAAGAGTTCGGGGTTCTGAGCTAGCTGCAGCTGCCTGAGATATCCTGGGTCTGGTGGCACCAAGGGTGGAGTTGGCTAGCACAGTGTATTCAAGTAAATGGGTCTAGGTGTATACAGTACAATCTGGTGTGATGCTGGACCATCTGCTTGGATATGAATTTCCCACAATGCACTGGAGCCCTGAGTCGATGCCCCTTGAAGTCAATGGAAGTCTTTCCATTGATTTCAGTGGCCACTGAATCAGGATCTAGGAGCGTCCTCAGTGGAAAAATAAAGGGGGATGAGTTTGGATGGAGCTGTCCTTCCATGGTTTCTTTTTTCTCCATCCTTTGTGTAGCTCAGGATAAAGGGCCAGACACAGAGAAATGCAGAGCAACTAGCAACTCCCATCCCGTGGGAATGGGTGGTTTTGGTCACCTCTCAGGATGTGGCCTAGCATAAGCATAGCTTTCCAGAGATTGGACCAACTCCTACGGTCTTTACTCAGGCAGAACTCCCATGGATTTCAGCAGGAGTAGGGGCTGAGTAAGAACTTCTGAATTTGACCCAGCAATCTGCCCTGCTTGTGTCCCAGTGGCATTCGTGGTGCTCCATTCCTGAACCCTGTGCAGTGGGACAATGTTTACTCTTCAGCATCTGCCTTCACCACTTCTCTATCTGTGACACAAACAGAGAGAGGAAATGACTGGTCCTGCGCAGGCACTAGCAAGACATGGTCCTGCCTTTTTTGGAGAACTGAGTCTGAAAACCCTGTCACCTAAATCCAGAGGTGTCAGGCAGCCAAGGACCAACTCTGCCTCTCCTCCTCTTAAAACCAAAAGGAGACATGTCAGGATCTGGTTCACGGGCACATTTACTCTCAGGAACATCGGTGTAATACAGTGGGAGGGCACGGATGGGACTGAGGGCAGAATTTGGTTCAGTGACTCCATGAATAAGGCCGTCCAATGCCTCCCTGGGAAAGAAGCATTGAAATACTTTGAGAGATCATAAAACCATAGAAACATTGTTCTGGAAGGGACCTCAAGAAGCCGTCAAGTCCAGTCCCCTGTGCTGAGGCAGGACCAAGTAACCCTAGACCAGCCCTGACAGGAGTTTGTCCAACTTGTTCCTAAACCCTCCAGCAACAGGGATTCCACAACCTCCCTTGGACACCTGTTCCAGAGCTGAACTACTGTGAGAGTTAGATAATTTTTCCTAATATTGAACCTAACTCTCCCTTGCTGCAGATTCAGCCCATTACTTCTTGTCCTACCTTCACCAGACATGGAGAACAATTGATCCCCGTCTTTGTTACAACAGCCCGTTTAAAATATTCCTTTTGAAAAATACCAGGTCCCTCCTCAGTCTGCTTTTCCAGATCCTGTGGGATTCGTTAAAGTCCAGCTGGTGAAAACGTTGACCTGACACTGTGCCTCATAGAGAGCCTGACCCAAAATCTGTCAGAGTCAATGGATAGGCTTTGAATCAGGGCCATGGTCTAGTGAAAAGCACAGAAAATGGGTTTAAAGTAATGAGAGAACGTGTGGGAAATTGACTTAGCTTCCCAGTCGCATTCTCTGCACCTTCTGAGGTGTGCAGATGGCTGGGGGAATGTGGAGAAATTGCCTCTCGTTGCCCTCCTTCCCCCACTCCCACCCCACATCCACCAACGAGAACCACAACCCCACTCCACAGTGCATTGAGCAGAACCACTGGAAGCTACCCACTCTTCTATCAGTTCCCCCAGCCAGGTGGAGAGGAGAGGCTCAGAGACTTGGGAGGGATGGACAGACACAGAGAGGGGCACAGATGCCATAGACAGACAGACACAGAGGAAGGGGAAGTAAGGAGAAAGGTAAGGGGAGCGTTGCCCTCAGCCCTGTTCTATCAGCCTTGAGTTGCCTCTTCCCAGTGACCCTGTAATGGCAATGCTGATGGAATAATTACTAGTGTTTTTGTATTCCTTTCCTCTTCCTCCTCTCATTGGCTTGTATCCAGACCCCGCCTTACAGAAAACAACAGTCCAACCTATGGCTGTGCTGCCTGGCAAAGGGCCTTGTGTGTCGTGCAATGCACTGTGGGAAGACATGGCGGGGGGGGCAAGGGGCTTGGCTGCTCATAGGGCTAACCTCTGAATATTTATGTGTATGTAGCTCCATGTGAAAAATGCAGACAGGCTTTACTAGTCGAGCTTGTGTTGTCAGAAAATGGCCTGCAATGGAGAGCTGTCAACAGCCATCCCCTTGGGGGAGCAAGGCAAAGGACCCTGCCCTGCTGGACTAGCCACCTGGGCCATCAAATCCCAACTGGATTGGGCATGTGCCATATGCACGGCATGGGTTTCCCCAACCTGTTTTCCCTCCTTGCCTTCTAAACCACTTGGGTTATCCTGGAGAGGTTCCTCCAGCTCCCGTCCCCACATATGCTGCGCTAGCCTTTGTCTAAGCCAGAATCCATCCTCCAAGGCCACAGTAGTCCAGACCAAGGTTTCCCTGCAATTTTTACGGGTGAAAACCCTTAGGGCCCAATCCCTGCACTCACACAAGTAATCCATACTCTAGTCGCCCATCCCATTGGCTCCCATGGGGTGACTCATCTGAGTAAGGTCTCTTATCAGGAGTAAAAGAGGCAGGACCAGGCTGCAAGTAACATCCGTGATTGGGCCAGAAAGCCAGGGTGTCTGTAAACGCCTGGTGCCATACCCTCCACCACTAAGGAAAGAGAAACCATGTTTAATATGACTGATAACCCTTCACCTTCACTCCTCACCCACTCCCTGCACAATGGCCTGGGGACACCTTAGCCTTTGTTGGAACTGAAAATCAACATTTCTGCTTTGGAGAATCGCTTTCAGCAAGGGTTTTCTAGTCATGGGTGTGGCCTCTGCCTTTCCAAACAGCTGCATGGATCCTGGCTGACTCCTCCTTCGTTTTCCACCCCATCAGGTCCTCTCCTGGGCCCACTGTGCCACGCTTCAACAACACATTGCCCCCTGAGGCAAATATCTCCCATTCTTCTAGGCAGACAGCCCCAGGTTTCGTACCAAGACGATGCAGTGGCCACATAACCAGGAGATAATGGCAATGGCAGTGAAAACCACTAGCACCAAGGAGAGCTAATAGGATGCAGAACAGGGAACAAGGGAAATGCAGAGAGATAACATTGTGGCCCTCAGCTGGGGTCCTTGAATCTGAAAGAGCCAGAATGGAAAACCTCCGTTGGAAGAGCAGGAAGATTAGCCTAGGCTTCTCCGACAGCCCCTTCAGATCCTCCCAACCCCCATCTTAATCCAGATTTGGAAGGATCCATTGCAGCCTGACCAAGGGGGATGGTTATTGCTGAGCTGTAGACCATTGGCAGCCAGAAGGCAGCAACACCTCCACAGTGCATTGCATTTGACTTTTATTTGGTGGGTAAGTCTTTGGTTGGACTGTCTTCATAAAGGACCCTGGTTTGGCCATGTTGATGCCTGAACAATGATTTTTATTACAAAAAAAAAATTGTTGTAGTAATTCTCTTCATATACAAGCATAGCATGTGGTTTCTTTTCATTGTTAACAATCCTCATAAGAGAGAGATGCCCATATGACCTACTGAACATGCATATATATATATATATAAATGTGTGCACATATATATATATGTATGTGTGTATATGTAACTATACGGCCCGTATTCATACATATACAACAGAGAAAATATATTGCATTTCAGAGCACAAACCAAAAAAAAAAAAAAAAATCCAATCAAATCACCAAATCTTTCTAATGTTGGCAACATATTGGCTATAACTCTCCTTCTTGTGCAATGCTACAGTTACCAACAGAATTCCCCTTCCTTTCTCTCTTGTTAAAAATCAGTCAATTGTTTGATCTCTTTTGTTTATTCCTCTCTCTCTCTCATATTCTGAGACCAAAGCCCCTTCCTTCATTTGAAACCCCCACCGGATAACGTTGCCTTTCTGTTGCAGATTTTGAATTCCTGCTGCCAAACAGCTTTGAGTCCGAGGGACATGTATTCATTGCTCCCAGGTAGCTTTGCGTGTGCTTTGCTGAGGTGTCCATTTAAACACGCTCCCCACGCTGACCCCGAGGCTAGTTCAACTCCCCTCTTCCCATTTCCACTTCCACCCCTACAAATATCCCTTCTCATCACCCTTCTCCAGAACTGATGCCACTTCATTGTGCCTGTCTTACTCTTTGTCTCTTGTGTGTGTTGTGTGCCTCTCTGAGATGGTAGCTGCTACCTGCACTCTGCTGAGACTCCACCACAGTTGGCAGCTCGTGTCTATTGTCTGTTCAGTTATATACACGAGCACAGTATATATGTATAGCTGTATATGAGGCATATATACGTGTACATATATAGGTATAGTTTCTGAAAAGTCTCGCAGAGCAGCAGACAACCCCAGAAGTCATAGTGGGATTGCTGTGGCATCATACAGTCATGTTGGCTGTGCGGGTCAGACTGTTCAATTATGGATAATATTTGGTTCAAGTTAAGGGCCTTTTTCGGGAAGAGAGAGTGGCAGATTTGTTCAGGAGCCAGGCCTGAGTTTCTGCAAACAGGTCCCTTATTCCTAGGTGTCCATCAGATAGTTTCAACCAATCATTTTCAGAGATGGGGTCGCTCGCGTCAATGATTTATTATTCAGCTCATGTGATTGGCTGCCTCAGTCACATGGTGTTTCTGGTCACTAATCGGTTGACCAAACACATTTGATTTTAAATGGCAGAATAACAAGTAGCACTTAACACACTTTTGCCGTGAATTTTTGAAGAAATAATAGTTTGACTAAAATTTGTGGATGTCTGAAGAGTTGCAAACGCTTTCACAAATGTTGAGTGGTAGTTTGAACACTCTTGAATCAGAGCCAATTGACTGATGCACTTTGTTTAGTGAAAATTTTACCAGTCAATTTGTTCACCCAGCTCCACTCATATTGAAAAGTCTAATAGGAGGTAATAGGGATTGGACTCAAAGAAATAACTCTAAAAACTGATAGGGCTTAATAGATACAGAACTCCTTTATACAAGATATTTTTATTTTGTAGAATTCTCTAGCAGGGACAGAAATTTCTGTTAAAATGTATAGGAAAAAAATCTATAGAAATATTGGTCACACTTTTTACTAAGGGTATATTTATAAAGGGTTAATAAATGGTTCATAGATGTTTTAATAAATGGTTGATACAGTGGTTATAGAGTCCAACAGGTCAATAGGTTGCTTATAACTACATCTTAGAATCATCCGTAACACCTACTGATGTGCTTATAACTATCTATAACACGTCGTACTCATGTCTGTAACATGCTTATAACATCCTGTAACGGGGCACAGACTCACCCAGCAGCGCCTCCTGCTGGCTGTCTGGGAATTAGCTCTTTTTACCAGCTCCAGAGCGCCCTCTGCCGGTGTCTCGCCATTGCTGGCCCCCGTGTCTCTCCCGGACCCCTGTGCCCTTTTACCTGGGGTGCTGCCCCTCCAGGCAATAACCCACAGATCTGGTTCTCCCCTCCCCAGGGAACCCCCCACCCTCTATCCCTACCTTGCCTCAGCCTATGGGCTACTGCCAGTCACCATCTAGCCCCCTTTCACTGGGGCCGACTGCAGTTTATATAAGCCAGTCATCATAGGCAAGGGGGGTTTGGACCTGCTGCCTCCGCCTACCCTTGGGCTGCCCTGTTGCAACCCCACTACCCTGTCTTAGGCCATCTGCCAAGCCTGCAGCCTGGGGCTTTTCCAGTCTGGAGCCTCCCAGCTCCTCTGGCCTTCCCCAGCCCTGCTTCACCTAGGTACCCTGGTACACTCCCCAGCAGCCAGGCCCATCTCCCTCCAGAGCTAGAGGAGACTCTGTGTGCTCCTGGCCTACTGCCATCTTATAAGGGCCAGCTGGGCCCTGATTAAGCCAGCCGTGGCCTGATTGGGGTGTGGCCCCCATCTGAGGCTGCTTCTCCCACTCAGCCCCACTTTTCCTTCCCTACCACAGCCCTCTCCCCGGGCTGTTTTAAGCCTTTTAAGGCAGGAGCGGGTGACCACCCCGCTACACATCCATTAATCATTCATTGATCCTTAATAAGCCATTTATAAATGTATCCTTAATATAACATGGGACTCAAATGGGATTATTTTCTTTTAAATGCTATAGGACTTTTCCAGAAGGGTAATGTTCGTTATGAGGCATAGAGTCGATATTAATGAGACACTTAAGGAGTGTGGAATTTAAACAGAGACGGTGTCAACTAGAGACATAAAATTTCAAAGCATGTTATTAAAAAAACCCACCAACCCACAACTTATGAGAATCTACTGTACATTAAAGCGGTCAGGTGACTCCAACTTCAGCTCCCAGCATAGAACATTACCAGAAGCTCTTGATGAATTTCTAGCTTTTTATTAGAAATCCATTGCGTTACCAATGTATTGTTCATGTATGTTAGAGATGGGCCCAATCCAACAGTCCTGAAGTTCGGACTGTTTGAAATTCAGATCCAAATGATGTAGTTCATAAAGGAGAAGAAAAATTTGGAATTGCCATGTAGTGCTTTATTGTATATTAACCATTTTTCTAATAATAGGTAAGAATCTTCCAGTTTGAAATCTGTTCTGTGACTGTTCCTTGCTCCAAATTGGTATCAATACTGTGACACATCAGAAAAAAAATAGGATCTTGTGTTATTGCTTTCCTATCCTACAAGGCCTATGATATCCCTGGGGACCAAAAGGACTGTAAGATGTCCCAGGAGGACCATATGAGATTACATGAGTGTCAATAAGACTGTATGATATACCATCAATTCTAATATGTACCCTGGCAATTTTCAGAAACCATGTATCACATATTAATATCTCTGTGCGTGTGTGAGCACATATATCTGTACGCATTTGTGTAGATATATAGGTGGCTATAGTTAAAGATGACCTTGGGACGCCTATAGATCTTTGAGCAATAGAGGTGTGTGGGAATCTACAATGCGTTCTAGCCATCATGTGAAAAGTTTAGAAGATGGGAGGGGAATGACAACTTCCATCATGTTGGTGGAGTGGAAGGAGGTGGACCTTGCACAGTGCAGCAGGAAATTAAAACCATATGGCTTCCCCATTCAGCTGCCCACACAGAGAGGGGACTTTATGCCCCTCCAGATGAAACCCACCTTTACATACACACACCCTTGTTGTTAGTGCTGTTATACTATAAGCATGCCTGCCACATACAGATGCATCTCCACTGCTGCTCTTTTCAGTTCCAGTCCAGCCAAGCGGCACTGCATCATCTGGATAGTTTTGCACCAAAGCATCCTCTCCCAAGAGTCCATGTCAGATCGCTGTGCGCGCAGCGACCTAGCTATGCCAAAATGGCGGTACACGTGGAATTGACTCCCTGCCTCAAATATGTAAAAACCAGCAGGAAAGAGGGAGACATCGAGTTTGTGGCTTCTCAAGCCATGGCTTTGCAGGAAATACAGAGACTTTACCTGGACTGTCACAGAATGGCCTCAGGCAGAACATTGGGATCCAGTAACTTTTCTCTCCTTCCTCTTATTTCAGACCCCAGGCATTCACAAATCATGCATCAGACCCCTCAGAAATCAGGAGACTTTCCAAAATAATCCACCTAGGGTTCTTTTTATTTGCCACCTGGTTGGTTTTCAAGCTTTTCTCCACAACCACAAAGGCCAGAAACTTACTTTTCTTAGTTTGAGAGCCAAGATTCTCCCAAATCCCAGGCCTCCGGGAGCTGGAGATTTAAGAAAAAATGCCTAATGTTGAGCCTGGCAATGAAATCATGAGAACTGGCAACGCTTTCAGTAATATGTTTTTAAAATGCTACCATATTTTACAGTGAAGGTCTCACAGCACTAGAGTTACTTCAGGGCCAGTCACAAGTCCACTGCTCAGCTCTTTAGAGAGACAATGCACGCCAATCACCTCTCCTGGGGTGTTTTGATCTGATGAGACGAGGCGTCACACCTGCTGCATGTGATCACAAGTTGCAGAGCTGCTTAAGGATGGAATGCCCAGGGGTTCCCTCCCCACCACTTTGTTTCTCCCCAGGAGTCACTTCAGCATACACCGGAGCCAAGCCCATGAAGGGCAGGCCAGCTGATCTGAGCCCCAGAGCTGGGCCTGCTGTGTGTCAGGCAATGCTCTAGGCTGATATCAGGGTCAGGCAGTGGTGAGCATCAGTTGCCCTCATTAGCCAGGTGTTGTGAGATGTTCCCACTCCACAGGAGTCTCAGACCCCCAAGCGTTCCTCCTGGGCACCCACATACCCTGCCCTCTGCTATCCTGCAGGCATGGATCTGCCTTCCTTCCTAGTACATTTGATCCTTCAGCATAATTACACAGATGGCTTAAAATAAAGCAGTAATAATTGAACTGCTGAAACAAGGCTAGAAAGCCCTGCAGGCTGCAGGACCCACTCTGCCTCATGCCAGGGGAACTCAGCCGCAGTCCCAGCCAGGGAGGCCAATGCCACAGAGCCAAGAGTTTGTAAAGACAGTCCTTAAATTGACCCCTTCCCGTGCACTTTGCACCTGGCAGGCAACAGCAGCTGAGACTTGCTCCCCACGGCACCCTATCCCTGGAGGTGATGGCAGCCTGGCAGCGAGGAGCAATATCATGCCAGTGTAACCCTCATCCTGAGTGTGATACAGGCCTCCCCACAGTGCCTGATCTGCAGAGATGAGGCTGTTACAGACGCCAGTGTGGGAGCCTGGACAGCCTGTGCTGTTAGCTC
Source organism: Chelonia mydas (assembly GCF_015237465.2). Lineage (NCBI taxonomy): Eukaryota > Metazoa > Chordata > Testudines > Cheloniidae > Chelonia > Chelonia mydas. Next base: position 47,019,949 of record NC_057853.1, read on the forward strand.
TGGAGGTCCCCAGTTCAGTCCCTGGCGCGGTGGCCGATATGGCAGCCCTCACATCAGAACTCACGGGCACGAGGAACCTGGTGTGATTGAGGCAGCCTGGGGACTTGGCGGCTGGAAGCAATGGGAGCCAAGCAGCTGTCGGGGAAGTAGCATCAGCACGGCTGGAAGCAGGTTTAAAAGAAGTTGGTTTCTCTTTCCTGAGTGACACATTGCAGCCGTGGGTATTTGGGAGACAGGGACTCCCAGCTTCTGCTGACGTGGAACCCAAAAGGCGCTCGCTCAGGGCAAACCTAGACTGAGCCAAACTCATCCCCTTGACTTCAGCGAAGTTACTGCAGGCATGAATATTGTAAGCTCCAAGCTACATTCTCAGTGGGTGTCAATCAGCATATGGCACAACACTCATTTACCCACGTTGAGAATCTGGCCCTATATAATTCCATACTCCTCACACCCAGACACACACATGCAATCACACCTCTCTCTCACACACACACACATACCATCCAGTTTATTCTTTTAAACTATCAGTTACCTTCATTTTCTAATGCACTGCAGGACGGGACTCCAGGCCAAGTGCGTGCCTGCAGTCCGATATCAACACATTGTGGGGGCTTGGACAACAATTGACCCCCAGCGGCTACTGTGGGGTTCTTTGCAGAACACAAACACATCTGTGCCAGAGGTACATGTTCTTCTACACAGCTAATCCAGCACCTATCTATCTATATAAAAGGTACAGATATGTATAACGAGTGTGTGTGTGTGTGTGTGTGTACTGGTATTTCCAATACAGTAACCTGGGTAAAGCATGGCTGGCCATCTTATTTTCATGTTGCGAAGACGAGAGCAGCTGTGTGCAGTGGAAACTGTGCCACTGATGAGACAGACCCCAGAGCTGTCTCTCTCCTCCTCCCTCCCTGCCCCGTCCCTCTGCTCCTTCTAAGAGCAGAGTCTACAAAAGCACCAACTGAATGCAAAATACAAACAACTGCCTCGCTAGAGATTTTGCTTCCAGAGGTTGCTTTCTTGCTGGTGAGGCTAACTTGATGGGCATGTGGCTTGCTGTAACTGGAGCATACAAGCAGCAACCCTAGCAATGGGAGTGTATTTGTCAGAGGACATGGTAAGATGAGCACTTGGTGAATGGAGCACGAACCAGAATCGATTTGATACGCGTCCACTGCTCCATGTATCTGGCAGTCCCCAAGCTTTTTATAAACTAATCCTCACAACCCTCTGCGTGAGGTAGGTAGGTATAGTTATCCCCATTGTACAGTTGGGGAAACTGAGGCATGGAGCAGTGAGGTGGCTTGCCCAAGGTCACACAGTGAGTCAGTAGCAGAGCCAGGGAAGGAATGCTGGAGTCTTGTCCACCACATTCCCTCAGTCTCCAGTCATCAAGTTCTTAACCTACTGTGTGCTCCACCACTCTACCTGCTCACGTCACCAGCGCTCCTAGCCACATGGTCAAATCACAGGATACCATCTGCAACATTCGCGATTCTAATGCTGTTCATATTCAGGAGTCTCTCAATCTGAATTGTTCATCCTGGGCCCATAGACAGCCATGGCTTATCCTTCGTGTGCAGTAAGAATTCATGTGTTTGGGGGTATGGTAGCTCTTTTGCAAACACCTAAATAGCTGCTGGCAATTTGGTAGGTGGGGATACTTCTGAGGCCATCACAATCGGTCCTCAATGGCCACATTGCCATCGCATAAAAAATACCTACGTCAGGGCACATTAATGCACCCGTTTGTAACAGAGTCTGTAACGTAAGACATTGCAGCCTGAATGCCATCAAACATCATTAACCAGTATTGCAAGCTCAGTATAGGCATCCTTCCGTGCTTTAGAATGGGATTCTCAATGGAGTGGGCCTACCAAAGAGAGACCAGTTGCTTCGTAATGTGACAGGAGAATTCATGCAGATGGTCATTGAATCCTAGGCTTCTCCAGGTCCACTGAAGAATTCTTGTCTTGAACTGTGAGGCCCACCCTTACTAAAATGACAACATGAGAAAGAAACTAGAGTCACATTCGGTCCTGGTCTAATCAGGTGCAGTCCAGACCTGGAAATAGGTATCTGTGGTATGGAAGTCAAGGGAAATTCCTCCCAGACTTAATGTGGTCAGTAGAGTCTTTGCTTATTAAACCCTGGGCCTCTTTTAGGCTATGCCATGGCATCTGGAAGCATCTTGTCTTCTATTGCAGCAGCATCTGAAGTTGTGTAGATCAGGTGTTTTTTGGAGAAGGCGCTCCAGCACGAGAGGCCTTCAAACACCAAACCACGTCCACCTCTTCCAGCCTTGTTCCCATCTCACCTGAGCGCCTGCCACGTTCCACAATTTTCCTCACTGGTGTTAGGGTTCACTTGTGACAGGAAGGCAGCACCCAAGTCTTGGCTAATTCACCTACGGTGACACTTTCAGCAATTACACGTTAGCTGGATTTTGCAGCTGCATGCACAGGGTTAGTGCAATGGGGCCTTCACCTCCATGGAAGGCTGAGAGAAAAACTACCACTGGATGTTGTGTCAGCCAGTGATGAGAGTTTGGTGACTTTTCCAAGGCTTCCATCCCATTAAGTCACCTCAAAGCTAGAGCTGGGATCAGCAGCCAGATTATAAATTCTGTAACTGCCTCGCCTTCACCCTCTATAAGATCCCATTTTAGGCAGCCCAGCAAATAGTGCTTCTGATAGATGCTGTGTAAGGTGCCTTCAGGTGTTCTGATACCAGCGTGATAGGTGCCAGTCATCACCCATAGAAAGAGAAGTAGGTTTGAAGATCTCACCTCATGTGGTGTTCCTTTCAGAGGTCTTTTATGGCCCTTCCAGCTGTCATCCCTGAAAAGCCTCATCCTTCTGTGCCGGGCGCACTGTCTTTTGAGGGGCTCTTGCCACCATTCTGGGCAGTAATGTCAGAAGGCATCATACTGTTTTGCCAGGTGACGCCATCTTCCTGGGGAGCCATAGCAGCTGGCACCAGCTTTGCCACTCCAGGTGATGCTACCCTTCCACAGGTTCTTGTTGGTGTTCCAATGACAGGACGCTGCTTCTAGCTACTTCCCACTGCCCGTGCGGCAGTGAAAGCAAGTAGTCGCATGTCATCTGATTGCTTCCCCCACGTCTCAGACCCCAGAGGCGGGTGGTTCCTTTTGTGAAGTTTCACCCAGAGGACACTTGTGGGCCCTTTTCAGGCTGCAGAGGGCTGTGGATATTCCTGGTGTGTCTGGTCTGCACGCTAAGAGAAGGTGCAATGGCATAGTACCATCACACTATCTAGTACTCACATGCGTGGCCAGCTGAGCCCTGGTACATTGACAACAAAGCCCCGGGATTTGTCATGACAAGAGTCAGTGTAAGGGAATTGCCCTGGGCAATTGACCAAAGACCCGCTGGGGCTGAAGAATGTGCTACCATCTTATTTCTGCCCATTGAATCCAAGAACCGAAAGGGACGTCTAAAAGCAACCAGCAATCCCTAGCTTATCTGAGCAGACGTGGAGCGATCTAAGGGTGCAGTGACTGCTCATAGGGTACTTCCGCTCAGTGACATTAGTAAGCCCAGTTGGCGGTGGTGCTGTGCTGTCGCAGCTTTAGCAGCCTTCCCCCATGGTGTTTGATGGCATGGCTGACTAGGTATCAAGATAGCCGGCAGCAGTGCCTGACCCTGGGTTGATATGGCTGATAAATTCCAGTGTGGCGGCTGTCTCCACTGAAATTGGCCACTTACTCTTTCATAAACTTCCAGTGGTTCTTGGGTGATGATGCAGTGCCACTCTGGAAAGCCTGAATGTGCAGTTTTCTGGTGAACATACACGCTTCCATGCAGCCCATGCAAATAGTGCAGGCCCACTCAGAGGGATGGTCACACATCTAAATGTCACCCAGCATCTGTCCCTTGCACATAGTCACCAACACCTCCTCACACACTTATCATAGAATCATAGAATATCAGGGTTGGAAGGGACCTCAGGAGGTCATCTAGTCCAACCCCCTGCTCAAAGCAGGACCAATCCCCAACTAAATCATCCCAGCCAGGGCTTTGCCAAGCCTGACCTTAAAAACTTCTAAGAAAGGAGATTCTACCACCTCCCTAGGTAACGCCCTCCAGTGCTTCACCACCCTCCTAGTGAAAAAGTTTTTCCTAATATCCAACCTAAACCTCCCACACTGCAACTTGAGACCATTACTCCTCGTTCTGTCATTTGCTACCACTGAGAACAGTCTAGATCCATCTGCTTGTTTAGGATCTTCCTCATAGACACATCCAAGCACAGAAGCCTACACACATGCACAATATAGGGTGCTGCATACATATACGCCTCCCAGACACCTCCTCAAATACACGCACAATCACTCTGCACATGCAGCCCCAGGAACATAGAAGCACAAAGGCATCATCCCACATGTAGCCTGTGCACGCCCACCCATATACAAGCAGCCCTATGCACCCACACTCACGCACACAGACAGGATTGCACCAGTCCTGAGCGGGAGAAAAGTGACAGTAACTTTTTCCTCCTTCCAAACGCCAAATCTTTTCACCCTAATCCCAGAGAATATTGCAAAGACCTTGACCTGTCGGATAACAACACAGAATTCCTGGAAAACTTTATCGCTCTCATGGAAAAGGTGACCCCAGACTCCAAACAGTGTAAGTACCACAGGCGCCAGCGTGGGCAGAGCGGTCCTGGGCTTCTCTCGGGGAAGAAAGGGAGGGGTTTGGGTTGGGAAGGGTCACAGCAGGCTGAGGGGATGAATAGGGGGATAAACTGTTAACGACACCTGTCCAGATCAGCAGCTGACTCAGCAGGCTGGGGCACACACCTGGCAAGGCTGAGCTCTAGGTTGGGATCGGCTCATGAGCCAAAGGAGGCTGGTGGGCTCTGATGCCAAGCGGGTATTGGTCCTAGCCACAAAAGCAGCACACTGTGTGATAGTCTGTTCCTAAGAGAGGGCCAGCCAGGCTGGGGAAGCAGGAAGTGGTACGGAAGGGCAGGAATGAGGGTTGTCGGCCGAGCTGGGGTGGGGGTCCAGGGTTGGAATAGCAGAGGGGGCTGCAGGTTGGGATTGAGGTGCATCAGCAGAGCTGGGGGGATGAAGGACTGGAATAGCAGGGGGGCTTCAGGGCAGGATGGAGGAGCATTGACAGAGCAGTGCTGGGATAGCAAGGGGGTTGCAGGTTGGCACTGAGCTGTGTATGGAGCGCCTAGGGCTGGGCTAGCAGGGGATGGTGTAGATTAGGACTAGAGTACCTTGGCAGAGATGCCTGCCTGCTCTCTGCCATGATTCTCTCATGCAAGCCCTGTGTTCTCCCCAACGGTTATGTCTGTATTGCTTAAGGGTAAGTATGTCCCAGAGAAGGTCAAAGGAGGCACTCAGTAGCTCAGGGATCTGCACAGCTGGCTGCCATGCGGGAGCCATGAATCCACGTCCCACCTGCCCTATCCTGGGATTGTCTCCGTAGTTCTCCAGCCCTAGCTTCCTCATGGCTGGTGCAGAACAGCACAGTAGCCACGGAAGAGCCCGCTTCCTTAGCCCAGGACTTGTGCCGTGGCACAGTGGCTCAGACAGCTTGGAGAAGAGGCTCTAGTGGATGGAGAGGAAAGGCAGCCAAGGCCAAAGGGCGATGGGAACCCGCCCTCTTTCACACAGCACTCAGAGGGGCAAGAGTCCCTGGGGCAGGAATCCTGGGTGGGGGGAGATTGCTGCTTGGCAGGTCAGGGGGAGGCTCCAGGTGGGGAACAGACCTCATCGTTCTCTTCTCTCCCTCTTACTTTCAAGGTGACAACTTCCTCCTTCACAACCTGATCCTGGACACGGGAATCACCCAACAGCTGGTGGAGAGGGTGTGGAAGGACCAGGACCTCAACACGTAGGCACATCCGCATTCCAGAACCAGTCTCGCCAGCAGCAGCCCAGCCAGGGGCAATTCCAGCTGGGAGCAGGGAGATTGAGTCCCTTAGTCAATGGTTGGAAGGCAGGGCCCTCCTGGAATGGGCTCCGGAGGGGCCCGTGTAGGCTAGACAATACCAGCATTAGCAGCCGTGAAACCCCCTACCTGAGGCCAGACTTTCTGCCTTGACCTTGATGTTCATTCGCTGAGCAAGGCTCTTGCAGTAGCCAGCTTCTGCGCTGAGTGGAGACTACAGCCACCCCTGTCAGGCGCTGTGAACCCAGATGGGTTTCAAAGTAAAAGCTGTGGTGTTAATGTGTGACTCCCCGAGTGCAGCTAGGGTGCTGTGCTGGGGAAGCTCACAGCCCCAGAGACTCAGCCCTCGGAAGGAGCCCACGTTGCTGGCACTGGCCGCATTGCGATACGAAAGCTTGCACTCCTACAACGGTAGGCGGCAGGGGCAGGGCATGGCTGTGGGAAGCTCTCCCTGCTGGCACAGATGGTGCTCAAGATGACAGTTTCAGTGCATGCAATAGCTGATCCAGATCAGGCAAATCCAGAGGCAGACCATCTTTTGGAACCGTTGCACAATGCCTTCCTCTTAGGGAGAGCCTTTCCGCCATCAGTGACGCACTGCTGTAGGAAGCATTGAACCCCCTGGGGTCCCAGCTGCAACTGATTGCACTCATTCAAACACCCATTTAATACCCAGCTCTGCCCCCAAAACATCCCCAGCCCAAGCAGGGTTTCAACCCTGACAAGGCAGAAGTGCCAGGGACTCCACAAAGTCCATGGGGGATTTCACTGTTGCTATTGATTTGGCATGGAAGGGGCCCAAATACTACGGTGATGGATGGTAGGAAAAATACCCATAGCTAGATATAAGTGAGGGCAGTGCTGAGGAGGGGTAGGAGCCTGAGCGCCCTCTGACCAGCTGTAACGCTCTGTGCTCCTGTCCTGTCTCACTGCAGGTACAGTCTCCTGGCTGTGTTTGCTGCCACGGATGGTGGCATCACCCGAGTTTTCCCTAACAAGTAAGTAGCCTTGATTATCCTTCATGTCTCAGCCCTGTCTGTGAGGGTGCAGCCTCAACATGCGGGCAGGCTGGCATACATGAGCTGTCACCACTGATGGCCTCACTGATTTGGGGCCTCTTCTCCTCTCCGACTCCAGAGCTGCCGACGACTGGGAAGAGGACCCGGAGCCCTTCAACGCCAGCTTCTATCGTCGCAGCCTGGACAACAAGGGGTATATCTTCAAACCGCCCTATCAGGACCGTAAGTACCACCCTGCACCGGCACCCGAACCAGACGGCGGCTGGGTATGCATGGCAGGGACAAGCCCAGTGCTTCACGGCCCTCTGGAATGAGATAGGATTCCTTGGGCTCAGCCGCTTTGCAGCAGTACCAAGAGAGAGGAGAAAGCAATGGTTCTCGGGGTCTGGAGCTGTGTCTGGGGGCTGGAAGCATCTCTGCTACCTCCTGAAGTACAGAGCAGGCCCTGCCAGGGGCTCCTGGGGAAACACGCCTGAGATCTATCCCTGGGCAGCTTCATCTCTTGGGCTCTGCTGATTCAGATATCCTTGTCCATTGCACATGTATTTTACACGAGTGTCGCCCACTGGTGGATAGAAGAATCCTTTCCTGGAGGTAGGAATTGCGTCGTAATGGTGAGCAAGGTGCCCAGCACTAGCTGGGCCTGCAGCGTTACTCTGCCAGGCCGTATGTGCTGGTGCTGGCGAACCAGATGGCATTCCTGCTGTCCAGGCTGCCAGGAAGACAGCTGTGTAAAGAGCAAGGTGCGCATGGTTTGTCCGTGCTTTGGCAGTGCACCAGCTGATCCGTGGCCTGGAGCAGTCAGAGGCTCCGTCAGAGAGCCCTGCCGCTGGGCGGGAGCGTCGGTGGGCCAGCAGCCATAGGTGGAATCAGGCTTGAAGGGAGAAGAAGCCCAAGAGCCTTTCCACTGAGTGGGAGTGGGGGTGTTCAGCTGGAGGTGTGAACACAGTTATTGCTGTGTGGTTTGCCCAGCTCTCGACCCAGCAGATGCAATATCCCAAGCCCTGCCTGGCAGGGAGGTTCTTTGAACAAATTCAGGCTGGAAATAAGGCGTGTTGGAACCATTTACCAAGGGGCGTGGTGGATTCTCCATTACTGACAACTTTTAACTCCAGATTGGAGGTTTCCCTAAAGGACTTGCTCTAGGGGTATTGTGGAGCAGGTCTCTGGCCTATGTTATCCAGGAGGTCAGACTAGATGGTCACAATGGTCCCTCCTGTCAGGGCTGTCTTTACCCATACGCAACGTGTGTGCTGCTCCAGCCCCTGCTCCACCTCTTCCCCATGGCCCCCGCCCCTGCTCTGCCCCAGCCCCGCCCCCACTCCACCCCTTCCCCAAAGCCCCTGCTCCGCCCCAGCCCTGCCCCCACTCCACCTCTTCCCCAAAGTCCCCGCCCCTGCTCCACCCCAGCCCTGCCCCCATTCCACCCCTTCCCTTGAGGACTGCAGCAGGGGTTGGGAATGCCCTGCACTCACCGAGCAGTGGGAATTGGAGCGACCCGGCCCCAGCCTGCTCCACGCTGCCAGCTCCCTGACGCGCCGCCGGTGAGTGCTGGGGGGCTGTTCCTCCCTGCCCCCCAAGTCCCGAGGCTGGGAGCCAGGAAAGCAGAGCGGAGTGGGCTGGGGCCAGGTCACTCCACTTCCCGCCGCCCTGTGAGTGCAGGGTCGGGCACTCACTGGGTGGCAGGAAGTGCAGCGACCTGGCCCCAACGCACTCTGCTCCGCCAGCTCGTGCTGGGGGACGGTTTCCCCTCTGCCCCCCAAGCCTGTTCCTGCCCCCCCACAGAGGCCTGAGGCCAGCCCTTCCCCTCCACGGGGGGGCTGCATAAGGCACCAAAATGGCTAGGAACGGCCGTGCCTCCTGTCCTTGGATTCTATAAATCTAAGAAAGTGCCACAGCAGCAGGGATGGATCCAGGGCCTCCCCTTACAGAGGGACCTGCCTAGTGGCCCTCCCCTCATCTCATGTGATCTCAGGTCTCTCTCTTCTTCCCACAGCCAGCTACAGAGGGCTGGAGCTCGAAAACAACACCATTGGGATCCTGGTCAGCACGGCCGTGGAGCTCAGCATTGGCGGGAGGACCCTGAAGCCAGCAGGTCAGGGTGCCCAGGGAGATGTCTGCATGACAGACCTAGGGGAAAGCCCCTCCATGTGATTCTCCTGGATTGTCTGGGCACAGCCTGCAGGGTGATAGGCTCTATCCAGCTGTGGGCTCTGCCACTTAGGACGCTAACCCTCGCTCAGGGGTTCCACTTTTGTTCCACTTGGGCCTGGACTCCCCTGCTCTGCTCCACCAGTGAGAGCCCCCTGGTCATAGGCCCAACTCCGTGGGTGCTCCGGGGCTGGAGCACCCATGGAAAAAAAATAGTGGTGCTCAGCACCCACTGGCCACAGCTCTTCCCTGCTACCGCCAAACAGCTGATAGGGGGTGGTGCTGCCAAACAGCAGTTTGGTGGCTCAGGGAGGGGTTTGGGGGAGGGCGGAGAGCAGCGGGTGGGCAGGAGCCTGGGAGAGGGGGCAGAGTGGGGGCAGGAAGAGGCGGAGCAAGGGCAGGGCCTTGCGGGAGGGGGCAGAGCAGGAGCAGGGAGAGGCAGAGCGAAGGCGGGACCTTGGGGGAAGGGGCGGCGTGTGAGCAGGGCTTCAGGGTGAAGCCGGGGTTGAGCACCCCCGGGGAAAAGGAAAAGTTGGAACCTGTGCCCCTGGCTCTAGGCTGAGCTCTCTGTGTCCAGTTAATCTTGGGCTTCCCCTGTGTGGTTCCACTGATGGGGAGCAGCCACCTCCCTCTGGCCCATGTGGAAACTAGGAGGATGATCCTGAGCCCTCGACTCTACTGAGTCTGGCTCCTGATTTAACATATGGGGCAACACTTGCTGGCCACAGTCAACGCACCTCTCCAGGGTGCGGGGCATGGCCATGGGCATGAAGGGGAGCCACTCTGTGACCTTCCCACGCCCTCCTTTCCTCTCCCCAGTGGTTGGAGTGAAGCTCGACCTGGAGGCTTGGGCTGAAAAGTTTAAAGTCCTGGCAAGTAATCGGACAGACCGGGATCAGCAGGGAACTCGCAGGGTGAGTGGGGAGAGGGAAGGGGAAAGATCTGAGCTGTCGCCCTCCTGGGCAGGGCCGCTGGGCTTTGCTTCTACGGGCAGGATCTTAGTTAGCACAGAGGGGGGCACTCCAGTGGAATTGCTCAGACCTGTCCCACTCTGCTCCAGGAGAGATCCCAGCTCGGCCCTGATCTGGACAGTCCTGCCAGTACCTCCTACCAGCCAGGCCCCTACCTATCCCAATCCCCTCCACCCCACACAGACCTGGTTCCCCCTTTGCCCATCCCTTCCACCCATCATCCCGTTACACCCCCCTCCCCTTTCCTCTCACGTCCATGCTCCTTTTCTCCCAGTTGGTTTCTGGTCTCCCCTGGGAGGTCCAGCCAGGAGGAGCTGGGACGTGGTCAGCGGAGAAATGAGTGCGGATTCCGAATGAGGCAGGTCAGTTGCAGACACCCCGCTTGCTGCCGTGCTTACAGCTGTCCCCCCTTCTTTGTGTTTGCTTGAATTCACAGTGCGACCCCTCCACGAGCTGCGAGATGGACTGTGAGGCGAACAACAAGGTGAGCAGCCTATCAGCCCCTTGACTCTGCCCTGGGCCGGGAGTCCAGAGCATGGCAGCCAAATTCAGAGCCCCCCCAGCATGCGCTTACCATTATTATTAAGCATGTGTATAGCACCCCAGGCATTCATGATGCCGGCATGATGACATTTACAATCTACATCAGTGATTCTCAAACGTTTTTTTCACGGACCACTTGAAAATTGCTGAGGGTCTCGGTGGATCACTTAATGATCCTTCCAAATGTTGTTTGTACCGTTAGTTAACGATTGTAAAGCGCTTTGGATAAAAGTGCTATATAAAAAAAGGTTTATAATAATTACCATTTTTTTGTTCTACAAATAAAAGCACACAACTCATATTTTAATATCACTAGTCTTACCTTTCTAATGCGATGGATGTGCCCTCTCTCCCCGGCTGCAGCAGGAGGGGGGTCTCTCTCCCGCCACAGCAGCCCCAGAGCTGAGGCTGGAAAGGGGGGCCGTCTCTCCCCTACCACAACAGCCCCAGACCAGAGGCTGGGAAGGAGGGCCGTCTCTCCCCAGCAGCCACAGCCCTGGAGCTGGGGAAAGTCGCTTCTTCCTCTGGCCGCCGCAGCCCTGCACGTCCCAAATTCCCCCCACCCCCTCTTCTCACCCCACTGCCACCTACCCCCTATTCCCCTCAAGGCCACCACCTCACCTTACATGTGCATCTTCTCCAGGGTCCAGGTACCTAATTAGTGGAGCCACGCCTGCGCAGCTCCACTAATTAGGTGGGTGGCCCTTTATTCTCTCGTGTGCGGCCACCCAGGTGCGCACCTTAGAGGGAACTATCCTCGGACCACCTGAATGGAGCTCGCAGACCACCAGTTTGAGAACCTCTGATCTACATCATCACCTTGCAGGACTCCTGCAGTCACACAGGTAGCCCCCTCTGTCTACCCAGCATGGACAGAGTTCCAGTCTGGGACTCTCAGGGGACATGAGTTTTATTGGCGGCTCCACCTGCTGGGTGATCTGGGGCAAGTCACTTCCCCTCTTTCACCTGTAAAATGGAGATCATGATTCTTTGTAAAGCACTTTGAGCTCTACTGCTGCGAAATGCTAAGAGCTAGGGATGATTATTACACGCCACAGGGATGAGAGAGCCTGCAAAGCCTCCCGACTCAGAGTACTTTGTGACAAAAGTTTTCAAAACCCAGAGGAAATTCCAAGACAAAAAACTTCGGTGAAGGTTGAAAATACCCGTCTGTATCTCCAGAAGAAATCGCACTAGAAAAACTCTGATGTGATTTAAAAAATCATCAGAAAGGCAGGAAATTCTAAGTTAAGGTTGCCCCTGAGCACATCAAATTGGAAAGGACGAAAACACATGTAGAGTCATGCAGACACATTTAACTCTGTCCCTGTCTCTTGTCAATCAGACATCGCCCTGGCAGGAGGATTTTGATACAGACTTCCTTTACAAAGGTTTGTTCCATCCTCTGGGTGGCCCGTACCTCCCAATGTGGCAGCTGTATCTCAGTGCTGCCCTTTCACACAGTACAGCAGCCCTTTAACACATGAAGACCCATGTGCTTTCAGGACGACTCTTGAAGGAGTGTCCCAGGGAACCAGGTGCTCAGGGCAGGGCTGACCTGTCCAGGGATTTCATGTGCTGCTTGCATTTCTCTTGAAACTCGCTTGAATTTGGCCAGTGGGCAGTGCCCAGGCTCTGCCCCCATGGGCACAGCTGCCTGGACACAGCTGAGCCCAGCAGTACTGCCCAAAGCTCTGAGCTGCCTACATCAGACCAATGCTCTCCTCCTTTTGCAGGACCTCATTTGCGTTCTCATCGATGATGGAGGCTTTCTGGTGCTCTCCAACCAGGAAGACTATTGGTACCAGGTGAGCAGCAGTTCCTCTGCCAAAGGCTGGGGTGGAGGGTCTTGGCTCTGAGATGCTGGGAGCGGAAGGAAGGGAAATCCCAGTCAGAGCACAGAGAAGCTTGGTGATTTGCCCCCTCATGGCCAATTTGGGTAAATTTCAGTTGTGTCTGAAAGTGAAGGACTGATAGCGCTGCCCCTAAGAACAGTGCGTGGCTGATGGCCTGCAGCCCCCCTGCTATTCCTGCCCTAGGCTCCCCACATACACAGCTCTGCCAGTGCACCTCAATCCTGACCTGCAGCCTCCTTGCTCCTCCAGGCCTGAGCCCCTCTACGGATCTGCCAATGCCCCTGTGTCCTGCCCCACAGCACCCTCTGCTGTTCCAGTCCTTGCCCCCTCGCCCCCCAGGTCTGCCAGTGACATTCAGTCCTGAGCTGCGGCCCCACCACCACTATTCCATTCCTGGGTCATTCCTGCTGGTACTGAACTGTGTATTGGGTTAAGAAGCACCCATAGGGGACTCAGCAGAGACCTTCAAACTCATTTCATTTGTAACCGTAAGCCTGGCTCCTGTACTGCACCCGTGAGCTCTGGCTGGATGACTCAGTGCAGAGCCCTACTGTGCAGAGAGCATGTCTCATTTCCCATGGTCAGCACAGACTCACCCCCTCTGCTCTGGTGTCGTCCGTTCCAGGTGGGAAAGTTTTTCAGCGAGGTGGATGCTAATTTGATGTCTGCCCTCTACAACAACTCCTTCTTCACGCGGAAGGAGTCCTACGACTTCCAGTCGGTGTGCACCCCAGAAGCTCCGAGCAACACGGGAGCTGCCCCCAGAGGGGTGTTTGTGGTGAGTGCAGGGCTATGGGCAGTGCTCGTACAGCTGAGGCGAGAGCTGAGTTCACCTGCTGGTCTAGGGGCTGTATCCCTGACAGCCAGGCAATTAAAGAGCCATTGATTGGCACAAGGAAACCAGAGGGACAAATTCCTTTGGCTTTCTCATAGGGCATAGCAGCTGGGTAATGCAGCCAATCAGAGCAACAGATGTCCTCCCAGAATGCAACAGGGGAAAGCTGGCCAGTCCTCTTAATCTGCCTGTTGGTGCCAATACTTGGGTGATACTTCCAGAGAGTGTGCTCTCACAGACCCCAAGTGCTGTGTCCCCAGGGGATTCAACATTGCACTGGACGAGGAGAGAGCTGCTTTATCCCTCCTCTTCCTTATGCCTTGTGGAGCCGGGAACTATGGAAAGTAGCTCATCAAGGTTCAGCTTCCCTGTCGGGTGCAGAGTCCAAAATAGCCTCTTGTCTCACATGCGCTTAGGCTTTGTGGCCAGGCTGCGGTCTCCTCCGATATGGTAGCCAGCAGCACGAGTGAGTTGTGTCCATGCAGCTCCTCGCAGCACAATCGTGTGCCAGCTGTGGCTGTGTGTCCACCTTTACCTAGCTGCCTACTGCATCGGTCTGAGCGCGTTCTGGGAAAACACGGGCAGCTCTCCCAGAGTGCCGCAGCGGGGGCTTGAGTGCCCAGTGGATGCAACACAGAGCAGCCCCTGCATCAAGTACTGCAATGCACTCTGGGGTGTCCTAGCGCACAGAGAGGAAGGGGGACCAGCCGCACCAGTTATGCAGGCCTGGTTAAGGAGTTAGCACTACTCTGCAAAAGAGCAGTGAGCCAGACAGGTTAGCCAGTAACAGCGGTGTGCCGGCCCAGGCCTCTGGCTGGGAGAAAGACCACTAGTGGCCACAGTCACTAACTAAGCGTTAACCCGGGGAAGTGTGGACACCAGCCATGTTTAGAGTCACTAATATGTTATAAAGCAGGGGAGACAAGAGCAAATGGAGCCCTCTATCTGTGTGGCTCTAGCATAGGCATCTCCGGGAAGTGCTTCACACCTGTTCTTTTGCAGCATCAATCCCTGGACGCTGCCCACTGGTTTGTAATTGTAGAGTTTCTTGGCGGCCCTGTTGACAGATGGGCCCGGCTCCGTTGACACATTGTTTCCTTCTCCTCTTTCTTTTCAGCCCACCATGGCAGATTTCCTGAACCTGGCTTGGTGGACATCAGCCGCCGCGTGGTAAGTCTCCATCTCCGCTGCTGCTGAGCCCCAAGCAGCCAGGGGAGCTATCTGCAGCCCAGATTTTAGAGTGAGACTGGAGAGTAAGGATGTGCCACAGCGAGGCAGAGTGAGAAAGTGCGAGTGATAGAAGTCAGGTGGAAATGCTTTAATAGCTCCCATCTGGTCCATCCCATCCCCCGGACCAGAGAATTCCCTACACTCCGTGCTCCTGGGGCTTGTCCACTCTTCTTCTGAATCTGTGGGGCTTCCACCTCACTTCCTTTGGGAGCCTCCATTTCCGCCTAACACGTCTCAGCATCAGAAAATGTTCCCTGCGATTCAGCCTACGTCTGCACTAGTCCATTTCAGCCCCGATCTCCTGATTATTTCCACCTGCTCTGCTCCCTTGGTGTTTACACCTTTCAGATACAATGTGAGATACTCCCTTTAGTCAGCATCTCTCTCTCTGTCTCACACCCACAGACACCCACACACCCCTAGGCATCAGTTAGACATTTCTCTGTACAGCTAAGCGGAAAGTTTCAAACATGGATGTCTAAAATTAGGTACCTAAATAAGTGGCTTCCCTGACTTTATCGGGAGCTGCTGGTGCTCAGCAACGGATGTTTGAAAATCAGGCCATTTTTATTTAGGGGTCTAAATGTGGATATAGATATCTAACTTTCACCACCCAAATGTGAACATTTTTGGCTTTCGTGCTTTTTATGGGAGTGTTACATAGATCATTAGATTGGTGCCCAGATGCAGTGGTGGTTGGCACGCTATTAGTAGATAGATCTATCTGGATGGATGGATGGACGGATGGATCTATCTATCTCAGAGGTGGGCAAACTATGGCCCACGGGCCACATCCAGCCCACGGGACCCTCCCCCGCTGTTCCCCCTCCCGAGCAGCCTCAGATCACTGCGCCGCTGGCACAATGCTCTGGGCAGCGCAGCTGCAGAGCCGCAGCCTGACCCGCTGCTCTGTGCTGCGCGGTGGCGTGGCTGGCTCCAGCCGGGCGGCACGGCTGCCTGGCACGGTGCTCTGGGCGATGCGGCTGTAGCGCCGCCAGCCACCGGTGCTCCAGGCAGTGCGGTAAGTGGGCAGGGAGCAGGGGAGGTTGGATAGAGGGCAGGGGAGTTCGGGGTGGTGGTCAGGGGTGTGGATAGGGGTTGGGGCAGTCAGAGGGCGGGGAACAGGGGGGTTGAATGGGGGCAGGGGTCCCACGTGGGCAGTCAGGAAGGAGAGGGGGGATTGGATGGAGGGTGGGGGGCAGTCAGAGGCAGGGGTTCTGGGGGCGGTCGGGACAGGGAGAAGCGGTGGTTGGATGAGGCAGGAGTCCCAGGGGGGCAGTCAGGAATGAGAGGAGGGGTTGGATGGGGTGGCGGGGGGTCCGAGGGCGGTCAGGGGAGAGGGAGCGGGGGGGGTGGATGGGGCAGGAGTCCCGGGAGGGCCGTCAGGGAGTGAGAAGCGGGTGGGTCAGATAGGGGGTGGGGGCTAGGCCACGCCTGGCTGTTTAGGGAGGCACAGCCTCCCCTAACCCGCCCTTCATACAATTTCAGAAACCTGATGTGGTCCTCAGGCCAAAGAGTTTGTCCGCCCCGATCTCTCTGGATGGAGAGAGATGGAAAGGGATAGCCTTGGGGCCAGTAGAATTGCTCCTGGATGCTGTGTGGGTTTGGTTTGAAAATCGTACTTTATTAGCAAATGGAACGTCGTCTCTCGCCCAGTTTTTGCCGCGTTTATGTTAATTGCTCGTATCTGCTTCAGTGATGTCACCTGCCAAGTGACAGAATTTGAGTTCCGCTTGCGGAGGAGAATAGCCTGAGGAAAGCGAGTGCTCTTCGAGGGAAGAGAAGGCTTAGAGTGGCTGGGTCTCTTTGGCTTTGATCAGATTCACGGTGGAATGGGGTGGGTTCCTTTCCATGCGATGGCTGTACCTGCCTTCATGATGTCAGAGTAGCTCAAAGCCAGGCAAAGCAACCTCCTGCACAGAGAGCGAAAGGGAGACGAAACATCTGCTTCCGGCTTCTGACCTTGTGAGCTGCATGTCAGGCTGGAGTGAAAGGGGCTCAGCTGGCACAGCGTAAAACTGTCTATACTAGTGCTCCAGCCCACAGCCTTATAGTCAGTGCGTAGCGTGGCCCTAGCAGTGTGTTCTGATTGGCCTCTCATGTCAACTAACAGCTCTGTGTTTTCCTTCCCAAAGGTCTTTGTTCCAGCAGCTCTTGTACGGCCTCACCTACAGCAGCTGGTTTCAAACAGGTACGTTCTGCCCGAGTTAACACCGTGCAGCAGCGGGAGGGATGAGTCGGGAGGAGGGAGCACTTGAGAGAGGGGGAGTAAACGTCTGTCCGGGGGATGGAGAGTACTAAGTGACTGAGATAGATAGATGATGTCACCAGCTGATCCTCCATTGGCCAGCACCTGGAGTCACTGCAGTAACCACCCAGCCCCAGTGTGCACATTTCAGGGGTACATTGTATTGCTTTCCAGAATATCATGGAGTGTATTTTTGGACAGCAAAGTCCGCCTTAGTTCTGGCCACTGCTTCAGAGGGGCTTAGAGAAGCAGGGCACATTCCAGTGGGGTGGGAATGAGCAGCCAAGGGTTTTCCTCCTGCCATGTCCCACTGTGTCTTGTCCCCGCTGACAGAGGATGTCACAGCAGACAGCATGGAGTCCAGAGAGACCAGCTGCATCATGAAGCAGACGCAGTACTACTTCAGCACCGTCAACGCCACTTATAACGCTATGATCGACTGTGGAAACTGCTCAAGGTCAGTGCGACAGGGTGCCCACGGCGACGGGCTTCAGAGCAGCTGGTAACCAGAACATGGTGTCCAGAGTGCATTTCACAGCTAGAGAACGTGGGCTCTGTTGCAAGGAGGGCTGGGGGCGTGAGAGTGTCTTTCTCCTTCCAAGGGGTCCTGAGGCTGAGGACACTGGAGTGCCCTAGTGTCAGTCCTGTGCAGCAGGCTGCATGTCGTCAATCCAACGGCTTGGAGAGGAAGGAGCCGGGCTGCTGAAGAAGAGCAGGACAATGAAGATGGCTCCTTGGGCTCCATCCAACTCCTGTTAAAATCAAAGCAAAGAGTTCATTCAGTGGGAGCTGAATCAGGTCCCATGCAAAGGAAGCTCCATCTCTTCTTTCCACTTCAGCTGCTTCTCCTTGAGAGTGGCACAGTTGCTCTGCAGTAGCGCCAAGGATTGGAACAAACACAGCAGCGCTGGCAGTGTCATAAGCAGTAGCAATCAACAAGCATGCAGTGGTACTGCATCTCGAGTGCATTTGCAGGTTTGAAGCCAAACTCTTTGTGCCATCAGCTCTGTGCAGAATCACAGGCAGCTGCTAGAATGTCACTGCTTGCGCTTGTGTGATTTGTTTTGTTGCATTTGGCTGTGGAGTCCCTGATCCGCAGGGTTGTATGAGAGATCTGCACTCTCTGAGCCATTGTTAGCTGATCAGACTCCTCCGCCCAGAAAGCCTTCCTGATGAGCAGCTAGGGAACATTGACACCTGGGAGAGGAACTTTCTCTTCCCCTTCAGGTTCTTTTTTAACTCAGGAGGTCTTGCGGTTTAAAATGCTGGTGTATTTTATACTGGACCAAATACAAATCTGCGTATGGGACCAGTGTAAATAAGAGCAGAATTTGTTACGTGATCATTTTAGCTGATCCTAATTAAGCCACGTTAGCCAAAGGCCTGTCAGCATGCACAGAGGCCAGGCTACTCAATTCTGAGCAGTGCCTTGCGTGCTGGGATCTGTAGTCTCTCAATGGGCAGCTGCATCCTGCTCCATGGTACATAGTTTGGATGGGGCCCTTCATCACCTGCCCAACTGACACATCACCCTCGGTTGGGCAAAGCTTGGGTACCTTGCTGACTCAGTAAGAACTGCAAGACCAGAAAAGTCTTGTGGGTGCATGAATTAATAATGACTTTAATTCAGCCGATGGTGAGTTATTGATTGCTGAGATGCCCAGGTGGCAGCAGCAATCCCCCCCGCCAAAAGGTCCCCGGTTCGTTCCCACGCCTGCTGAGAAGGGGAAGGAGGATGCAGCGGTGCTGGGGTTGGGGGTGCCAGAGCTACTGTTGCCTCTGTGATGTGATGGCCGTTGTGGCCCTGATCTAATTTTACACTGGAGGTGTGAATTGTGTCTCTCTCTGTTTGTAAAGCATCACTCTCGGCTGTGGCCCCTTTATATAAATAAACACTTGCAATAGCATTGTCCCATGACACCAGCAATTGCTGGTACAGACCGCCCCTTGGGCTGAGTGAGCTGGATGCGAGGTGAGCTCCAAATTGTGCAGGCTACTGGGGTTTCATTAAGTGGAACCGTTCCCCTCTAACGGCAACACAGCGGCTCTGACACCCGAATCCTCACAGCCTGGGCAGGAAGGAATTCACCCGGCTGAATAGGGCCACCAGATGGGGTGAAAGCTTTGGACTCCTCTTTGATACCTTAATCTTCCTTCACGTCCCTCCCTGATGACACTTGGGAGGTCATCAATGGCAGGGGATGTGGCGGCCTGTACTGGCGTGTGGGGCTCAGGGTCACAGGTCAGCCAAGCCAAGGAAGAAGCGCACTCATGGTAGCTAGGGGTTCCCAGGTAGCACTAGCAGGGTTTGCTCACCGCTCCTCAGGAGCGGCACAGCAGAGATGGAGGATGCAGGGCAGGAGATGTGGCCCAGGATAACCACATTGCTCCCCTCCCACAGGCTGTTCCACGCACAGAAGCTCGCCAACACCAACCTGCTGTTCGTCGTAGCGGAAAAGCCGATGTGCAGCCAGTGTGAGTCCACCAAGCTCCCTCAGGCGGAGATACGAGGTATCCTTTGATTGTTGCTGCACTGGGCTTCACAGCTCCCACCTCAGCCCCAGGACACGGCCAACAGCCACTGGAGAGAAGAGGAGCTTTTCTACTGGATGATCATAGAGGGTGGAATTCACCCCGCACTGAGTGCCAGTACAGTGCCCTATAAGTGCCTCTTTAAGCCCATAGGTTTCAGGAGAGCCCTAAGTGCAGCCCATGCTAGTGCAGGACCCACCCCCCGCCCCCGGCAGCCCAACACCTTAGAAATAACAAACATAGTCCACAGATCAACTCCCTTTGGAGCTGGTTGTGTCTCTGCCTTGTCTGAGTTCAGCTCTGAGCTGTTTCTCTTCTGGGCCTGCACCCCCCAAGAGTGTTCAGATGCCCAGGTGATCACTTAAGTTCTCCAGGCCAGGTGACTAGTGAGGGAAGGTTAAGGGAGCTGGAATTGTTCTCAGTGGGAAGAGAGGAGACCAAGGCAACCTGCCAGAGGGCTTCAAAGACAGCAAGGGGATCGATGATGATGGGTTGAGATACATGGTTCCCGCTAGAGAAGTGTTAAAAGCCAAGGGGCAATGCTGTGCACTAGCCTCCGAGTGAGGAGAGAAGAGAACCGGGGAGAACATCTTGGGAGGTCTCGGTCCTTCCCTAATCGCATACCTCATGAAGTCTCCTGCATTCTGGGTGGCCTCCTGTCCTATTGCTTAACTTCTCTAAGCCACCCCAGCCCTGCTTCGTCCCTCTGCCCTCTCCCCCAGAATCATGCCTGCACCGCGTTGTATCCTTGACACGTGAAGCTCCACCGAGAGATCCAAATCAGTGTGAGCTGGTAGACAAGCCCCGGTACCGGAAAGGTCCCCACATCTGCTTCGACTACAATGCAACGGTAAGCGGGGGAACCAGCTCCAGGGGCAGGGGAAGTGGGGGTCCCAGGAGAAGGGAGGCAGGGCAAGCTGTGCACGGGATCTGCTAGGGATGGAAAGCAAGGTTGCCAGCAGCTCGTGCTTTTTTAAGGATGCACCGGGCCATAGGCAATAACCTCCCCCTGGTTTGGAAGCTTTCCTAGAGTGAGTGCGTCTGTTCTGGGCATCAGTCAGCGGAAGCCGGTCACTGCATGGGGACTGCCTTTGTCCCGGGTCCCACTGGCACATGTGTGATGATCTCGCCCGCCCACCCGATCCCTGCAGAAACCCATCTCGCCTTTTGTCTTCGCAGGAAGATACCTCAGACTGCGGCAGAGGGGCCTCCTTCAAACCCTCCCTCAGCATCTTGTTAGCCCTGCAGCTGCTGCTCCTCTACCTGACTGCCAGCCACCAGCCTCTGTCCTCGGCATCTTGCCTTTAAAACATCCATCTGGTCCAACCCATCCATTTTTCTTTTGTTTAAAACTCCATCTCCATCCTCTCCAGGCGTGTTGGAAAAGGGCAACTTCTTCTCGTCCCATCCGCTCTGGTTACACCTTGGCTGTGGCTCATGAGGACCTCCTCTCACTCCACTCAGGAGCCTGGAATATCTTTTTCTTTTTCCTTTTGCTTTGTTTCCCATTCTCTCCAACCTGGCCTTGCCTTTCTAGTGTCTCTGTGCAGCAGGTTGGCAAGAACTGAGCTTGAGCAAGACTTGGGGAATCACAACCCATTTGAGGCTTCTGTTCTTCAGACAGTGAGCGTCCTTGAGCTCTTGACTCCTTGACCCTGTCCTCTCCCTGCCATTGAGCTTTTGGCCAAATACGAAGAACAGTGACCTGGTTTTTTGGTTTGGTTTTCTTTCTTTTTTTTTTCTCTCTCTCTCTTTTCCCTCATGGAACCTGTGGAATTCTGGGAGGTTTTGTAGTTTCCATTGAGAGATGTCTTGCCATTTTGCTGTCTTAAAGTATTTAACCAACACTGATGCCGGATTGCTCTTGTGTTTGAGATAACCTGCCCTCCCGCCCTGCCCATCCAAATGAAAACGCAAAACAAAATAGAAGAGAAAAAAATGGTGTTTTCTTGCCAAATTGAGACGAGTCTTGTTAACTTCTCAGCCAATCACCGTGGCTTCTTGAACTCAAAAAACAACCAATGTCATAGTTTTATAATGTCCTCATTTGCTTCTCCGTGCCACCCAATCCCTAGGTGCTTTCCAGTGCCATCCCGTCCAAGTCTCACCTTATTTACATCCATCTTATTCCAATCTTCAATTATTATTTTGTAGCCTGAGGATTTTAAACCAGATCTTTCTACATCTACTTTCCAACGTTTTAGCCTGAAGAAGTACAAGTATTTATTGTCAGCAACAAGGACACACACACAAAAAAAGAAACTTGAATGGAATGTCATGGTCAGTATTATTTATTTAAATCGATAACTCTGTAGTGGGGAAGTGGGAGAGAGGGTCCAAGACCTTCAGCAGCCATTCATGTACATCATTCTAGCCCTGGCATACAGTGGGTGGGACTAATCATGGGTAAGAAGAACTTCCTGGTCCAAGTTGTCTCCTCGTTCCCCAGAGATATCCTCCCACTGCAACCCAGGCTGGATAACAGCTGCCCCTGGACAGTTGACCCAAGGGTACATTAGCAGGAGCTTGGCTAAGGGTTCATGGATCTCTCTCTGGACCGGACTACCACGGTTGGGGCAGGCACTAGCCACTCCTTTGAGTAGCGTGCCCTGATCCTTTGTGCTGAGTCATTCTCCACCAGGCACGCAGAGCTGGAGAGGATCCATCAGGGCCTTTTAAAACACCCAGGGCCTGGTATAAGGAGGGTGCTGAGCCCCCACAGCTCCCATAGACCTCAGTGGGGTTCAACACCTCCAAAAAGCCCAGCCCAAGCTCGTCCCTGAGTGTAACTGTTAAGTCAGCAGAGATACACCAGGGTGCGTTTGGCCCTAACACCCCAAATATGCCCCCAGAGGGACTGGCATCCAGGGCAGCTCTGCTAGAGGAAGAGGGTCCCTGAACTGAACCCCCCAAAATGGCCAAGTGGTGCGCGCATGTTGCTCCCATTAACTCCGCCTCTGAGGGTAGAGTTTAACCTTACGCATCTTTGGCCATCGGTTGCCTGGTGGACGCTTTGGAAAGGGCATGCGCTAGCAAGGGGGTTTGGCCACAGAGCAGGGGGTTGAACCCCAGAGGCATAAGTTCAGCCTCCCGAAACGGCATGCCGGGCAAGAGAAGGAGGAAGATGCTACACAGGCAGAGGTAACGTGCCAGGTGAGCCACCAGCAGGGGGATGCCGTGATGCATTTGACACATTATTATCTGGGTGCCCACGGCCCTTGTTTTCACACTTGGAATGCCTCGGTGCATGACGCACGTTACCCTGGGCCCGTGAAGCACCCAGATGTCTGGGAGAGGGCAGAACATCTGGATCCTAGGGTCTCACTAACTGGGAGACTTCAGATTGACCCATCTTTCAAGTAGCAGCCAGCACTTTCTGTCCCTGATGTCACATATGTATCCGGATGGCATCAGATGCCCCCCACAGGGGCCTTTCAGATCTGGTTTTAGGGGAGAGGGTTCTATGGGCACCTGCCACTCAACTCAAGCCCCCGCCAAGAGCCCCTCCAGTTGTCTTCATAACAGCATGTTTTATGTCTGGGGCCAGCTTTTGAAATCAAAGTCAGAATCCCTTCCCCCATAGCGAGTGGTGTCTAGATGGGATATCAAAGTGGCAGGGCTAGCTCTGTGCTTGTCCCCAGCTGTTGGGGCTGTTCCTGGTGCACAGGCAGGGACGCCATTCAACACAGGGTCAGCTGCACTGGAGTACTCTCCCGACCCCAAAGCCCCCTTCTCTCCAGCCAAATATCCCCTCTGCCTCTTTGCATTGGGTGGCCAGGAAAGGGGAAAGGACCCTCGCTCATTGCTGCTTCATGGGTGGGCGCATAGAGCAACATCACGAGGGGCAGCTCAGTGGAGTGCAGGGAGCAGGGCAATGCAATTGTGGCTCCACGCAGTGTGAAAGCAGCTCCGTGCAATGCGACACTCCTCTGAGCATTGGAACACAGTGGTGGGAAATGTGATGCAGCTTCATATCGCGTGAGGCAGCTCTGAGCAGTGGGAGACAGCTCAGTGCCACGCCACGCACTGGAGCAGAGTGGCGCAGCTCAGTGCAATGTGACGCTCCGGAGCGAAGTGCTGCAGCTCAGTGCCATGTCAGGCCACATTAATGCAGCTCAGCAGAATAGAGTGCAGTCCCGTGCGAGCGATGCCATGCTGTGCACCATGATCCAATAGGCCTCTGGCACATCTGCTGGGTCTTCTTAGCTTCCCTTTTAATCACTCTCTGTACGGGGAGCAGGGTGGGGTATTTAGTCTTTCTTGCTATCTCCACAACCAATCCTGCCTCAACCGGTATGTCGTTAGCAAGGGGTTCATGTGCTGTCACAGCTGCCATCCCTGTCTTCAGAACCAGCAGCCGAATGTCTGAGAAGGTCTCTCCTTCCAGACCTCATTGCTTCCCGTTCTGTCCACGGCTCGCTCGGTTTAGTGTTCCTGTTAGCAAAGATGAGCCCAGCCATTGCTGACCTACAGCTGCTGACCTGTGTCCCCCACCTCATCCTGTACCCTCGGTCTCTCCTGAGCCAAGACTGCCAAGCCGTGCCAGACCGTGTGACTGCTTTGTGACGTGCGCAAACGTCTGTGAGGTACTAACAGATCCCGCCCCACCTCCATTTCCTTTCACTTCTCACCAAAGCCGGACTGAAACCCTAGGGTAAAAACGAGCCTGCCGCCACCTTGCCCCCATCTCTGTGTTTGCCTGAAGCCACGGAGCCAGGGAATGGGTGTCCCCGCTCAGGAGCAAACAGAAACCAAAGGCCAAGGGAGAGAAAACCAGATGTACGCTCCTATAGAATCTCCTTGATTTTTGGTGTGTTGACACCTGGGCAGGAAGAGCTAGGAACAGTGTGGCGGGGAGGCAGGCGGGCGGGGGGCATTGCTCTGCTGTGTGACACCACAGTGTTGAGCCAATATACAGGAGCCACTTTGTGAGCTGCTTGTATAACCTACGGGCTTAAGGCCCAGCAGAGTGTCCACTGAGCCCGGATGAGCCCTTTGTTTGATCGTGTCTCCCACCAACAGATGGCCCCCTTGACTGTAGCAGGCTGCTCCTTTCAGCTAGGAGAGCTCGCTATTAGCTCACAGAGCTGGGGCTCATGCAGAGGTTGTATTTCCCTCCCCCTGGCTGCTAGCGTGTGGCAGAGCCAGTTGCATCTGGAATATGCACAGCGCAGCCCCATCAGCACTAGCCAGCCAGGCTGCATCGTCTCTGCTCTGTGAGAACGGCGTCTCCCCAGGGCTCCAGATCAGGGCACCTTGCAGCCCCAGCCTGAGCTCCCAGAGTGAAACCAGGCTCCTTCCCATGCACCTGCCATGCCCTGAAACAAGACATTAGCCCCTTGGGGCGTTATTAGGCTAGCGCCCCCGCTGTGCCCTGCCTCCACCCTGGCACTACAGCTCTGTTCCTGCTGGGCAGAGTGCTTCCTGGGATCCAGCAACAGCACACAGCCCTTGTCAGATACGCCCCCCACCACACACACACGCTCACCCCATGTGTTCACACAGCCACCTGCAGACACATCCCCTCGTACGCATAAGGGAATACACACTTTTGTGCGTTCACAGACCGTGCCCACACCAGCACATCCTGGCCCACGTGGCTACGCCTCCTGTGAACACACGCGCGTACGTACACATGCTCCTGCACACACCCTAACACAACCTTTGGTTCAGGGAACCATTTTGTGCCAGGCTACTGTCATCACCCCTCACCCAGGAGCCTGGTAGCGCCATTCCCCCTGTAACCCTACTCTGATCCTGACACAAACTTCACCCAAGCAGCCGCAGGGCCGAACAGGAGACCAGTCAGAACACCCAACACTAGAGGTGGCTTTTCCCCTTGAATTCCCCTAGCACTGTGTTTGTTTTCCCTGAAGGAACTCTGACCAGATCCCACCATTGCCATAAGCACCCAAGTCCCTTTGCCCCCCAGCTGCGTGCCCTGCAGGAGGCTGGCACTCCCAGCCTGCAGGAATTTCAGAGGTCTCCCAGTGAAGCGCCAGCAGTGCAGAGTGCAGGGGACGAGATGGGGGGGAGGAGATGGCTGGGGCAGAGTGTGCTGATGAAGTGGGGGTGGGGCAGGGGAGAGCCAGGCAGAGTGCAGGGAATGGGGGGGGGGCAGGGGAAGGGAAGACTGGGGCAGAGTGCAGGGCAGGAGGTGTTGCAGGGGGCAGGAGATGGCCCGGGCAGAGTGCAGGGGATGGGGGATGGTGGGGACAGAGTGCAGAGCCCAAGGTGGGGGTGGGGGGAAGGGATGGCTGGGGCAGAGTGCAGGGGATGAGGTGGGGTGGGTAATGGCAGGGGCAGAGTGCAGGGGATGAAGTGGGGGTGGAGGTAGAGGGGATGGCCGGGGCAGAGTGCAGAGGATGAGGTGGGGGTGGATGTAGAGGGGATGGCTGGGGCAGAGTGCAGGGGGTGAGGTGGGGGTGGAGATAGAGGGGATGGCCAGGGCACAGCTGTGCAGAGTACATTGAGGCTAGCAAGGGAGCCAGTGAAGGAATTTGATGCATGTGCAGGGTGCTGGGGATCAGGCGGAGGAGGGGAGCCGGGGTTTGGGGGTGGGTTCAGGGCAGGAGATGGGGAACCGGTGACCTACCCATCCCCACTTAGGAAAGCAACAGGGGCTGGAGCACACCTTATCTCACCCTGAGCTGCTCCGTTTCCAGTGCAGCACTGGGGGCTGCATTGGCCTATTGGCCATCATCATTTTAGCTGTGTCTACGTACCCCTGTACCTGACACACAGCTGCCAGCAGGAGGCGCCCAGGGCTGGCTGGAACTGAAATCACCGGACCTTTGTAGTGCTTATATAAAATTAATTCAACTAAACCAACTTGGGGGATGGGAGGGGGGTGGGAAGGGGGAAGCCACAGACCTTGCCGGTTTGACCCTTGAGCCGGGGGGGGGGGGGAGGGGGCGGGTAAGGGAAGTGATTCATTAATTAATGACTGGGTTAATTAATGGTCATTTTGCTTGTAGCTTTTTCAGTGTGTGTTTGGTTAAATGTCTCTGGGAAACGTGTTTGGAACAGATGGCTGGATCTGTGTTACTGGGAGTCTGTGTAATTCTATAGTCTAGTTAGGTGCTCATTTGAGAATAACAAAAAAGCCTATACATAAATATAAATATATATATTCTATTTTACGTTTAAAAAACTAAAAACTAAAAGAACAAAGTGAACCACTAGATAGTTGTTCTGCTGGGATCAAATCCTGATCATTCCTCATCTGAACGCTTTCTTCTGCTCATTCGAAAGGGTTGTTTTTTTTAATTTGATTTGATTTTATCTTTTTTTGTACAGAACAGTCAGAAAACTTTAAAAAAAGACAAAAAACTTTGTAAAATATTGTGTGTGTGATTCCTTGTAAAATATTTTCAAATTGTTTATTACAGAGGATCAGTTATTAAATAATGTTCATATTTTCACTTCACACGTGGTGGCTTTTTTTAACTGGTTTTGAATGGGATTGGGGAGGGTGGCTGGGATGCCATGTATGTTGGGGAATTAGTAGCTGCTTTAATGGATTGATTGCTCCTGCTTGACTCTGGGAGGTTGACATGTCAGTGCAGAATATTAGGTTCTTATAGATATACAAGGCAGGCTATGCCCCTATACTCAGCTGGCAGGGGGTTGCAATGCCCAAAGCCAGCTGCCCCTTGCTAACCACGTGGGCCCAACATGGAGAATGCAAGTGGACAAGCCCTTCATTCAGGTATGGGGGGGGGGGTTCCTACAGGAGGACTGGTTATCCCAGCTTATGCTGGCCATGAGACTTGTCGTGGCAGCTGAGTGGGGCTGGTGCCATATCAGGATTCAGGACCTAGCGCCCCAAGGCTGGAGGAAGCTGCTTGCTCCCCCGGGAAGGCGCTGGCGAAGGGAGCACCCATTAGTGTTCTCCAGCACACCTGGTTGGTTGATGCTCATTGTGTCATCAGCAGGCTCCTTAGGAGAGCCAGAGGGCTCGCTGAGAGGAAACATGTTAGAGGTCTCTGAGTCTCCACCCTCCGATCCCTCACAAATGCACCCCAAGCATCTCAGTCCCTGGATCTGTCTCTCGTCTGCTGTTTAGTCACAAACGCATACTCCTTCCTATGCCACAAAATGCAGCCCCACAAGGACACAACTGCTGGCTGCCTGCTGGCTGGCCCGTTGGCAATGGTGGAAGACAGGCTGGTGGACAGCTGCACCGAGCGGTGGGGATGGGGGGACGGAACAGGTCAACATCAGGCTGGTAAGGGCATGAGTTCTAATCCTGGCCATGTTGTAAAGTCATCTCCCCTCTATGTGTGTGTGAGTTTCCCCAGCTGGGCAATGGGGCCGCCCTGCATTACCCCTCAGGGGTTACAGGAAGATGAGTTCAGTAAATGTCAGCTAGACACTGACCAAATTGGGGCCCTTCCAGGACCAGACTGGGCCTCAAAGATCTACCCTGCCACCACCTGACAGAGGCCGGAATGGGGAGTGTGGCGTAGATCAACCAACAACTACTGGCCGCATTACCGCGCTTCATAACCCCACATGGGCAAGTTACCTATGAGACTAGGGAGAAGGTGAGCAGAGGACACAGGCAGGCAGAGTTAAGGTTGCTGTTGGACCATTGACTTGCCTGAGTTGCTAGCAATTAGGGTTTGTTGACAATTATAATGTCTTTAGAGGAAACTATGCTTCATTCTCAGGCCTCCCTCTCATTGTTATTTGTTAGGTATGTGCATTGTGATTGTGCCTAGAAGCCTGCATTGCGCTAGGCACTGTACAAACACAAACCAAAACCACATATCCCTGCCCCAAAGAGCTGATTAGCCAAGTAACACTTCTCTGGCTGCAACTAGCAAAGAGATGGCGCTGGCAATGAAACCTCAGCCGTAACGCCACAGACACTGATCTACACCCGGGGAAGGTGCCAACTTAAGGCCACCAAACTCAACGGTAGGGTCCTTTATAGCAGTGATACTCAGACTGTGGGTCACGTGCCACAATGTGACTGTTGCGGCACATGACATGAACACATGCATCTGAAGAAGTGAGGTTTTTACCCATGAAATCTTATGCTCAAATAAATCTGTTAGTCTTTAAGGTGCCACCGGACTCCTTGTTGTTTTTGTTAAAACACTGTGTTACTTCATTATTAACCAACAGAAGTTATTAACCAATCAGGATGCTTTCATTGTATTATTAACCAACTGTAATTGATAATGATAATACTTGGTCAGTGACTATAAGAACGGCCATACCGGGTCAGACCAAAGGTCCATCCAGCCCAGTATCCTGTCTTCCGGCAGCGGCCAATGCCAGGTGCCCCAGAGGGAATGAACAGAACAGGTAATCACCAAGTGATCCACCCCGTCTCTCATTCCCAGCCTCTGGCAAACCGCGGCTAGGGACACCGTCCCTGCCCATCCTGGCTCATAGCCATTGATGGACCTATCATTCCCCTGTCATACTATTTAAATGAGACTATGTAGTACTATAGTAAACGAAACAATGAAGAAACAATCAAGCCCCTACAGTTTCTGCTGTGACCTGTAAAAGGCGTCAGGGAAATGTACAAGAATCTGTCAAAATTTGTGTAAGGCAACAGGCTCTCCCTTCCTTCCAGTGCCCAGCAGATACAAAGCTCGAGTCACTAGAGTACTTTCATCTTCTGCTCAGGGCCTGAAACCCCAACAGGAAAGGAAATCTCATCAGCTCAGGGCTCTGCTAAGCCGCTTGCTTACCCCACCGTTCTAGCTGGGCAATGAGGACACCTTTCATAGCGCCCGCCCAGAATGGTACTTGGGCCTGTAGGAGGGTTGGGGGCTGCAGCTGAGGAGGGGATGGGGATTTCCAGTAAGAAGCAGAGCTATCATTAACAAGGAGAAGCAGGAGCAGCAGGGATCCCCTTGGGAGAGGAAGAAGTGAGAACCTGCTGGAGGAAAAGGGGCCTCAGGCAAGAAAACCCTGGCTGGTGGCACTCAGCCAAAGAGCGGGGAGGCTCCTGCAGAGCCCAAGTGGAGGGGGTGAGAGTTTGCAGAAGAAGAGCTCAAGGGATGGGCCAGATTTACATCTCCTTATGTTTAGTAAGGCCTTGGTGGGACCACGGTTGAAGATCAGCTGGGAAGAGGCACCTCTGTTTATGATTTCTAGTCTCTTGTCAAGTTTGGACCCTGAGGACTTTATCTTTGGCCTTGAACAGCTGCTGCTTGTCTTAACAACTGAGGCTGAACAAAGGCATGATTGAAATAAGTTTGTGAAATCCCTGGTCATCAAGCTCCTGAGGAGGGGGAAACTGAGGCAGAGTGCTGCAACACTGGGTCTTGCCACCATGGGGTGCTACGAGATGGAGGCCACTGTAGCACCCCAGGCACCAAGACTCTTGTGTGCAGGGCCACTCTCCTCAAAAAGGGAGAAAGAGCAAGACACCAGGGGAAGCACCAGAAGATAAGGTGCTTGGTTCGGAATGGCTATGCCATCAGAGAGCTTAAGAACAGCAGAAAACCCTGCGCATGCACGAACATATGCATGCCCACATGTGTGCATCTCAAGCATGCACATACATACACACGCACACACCCATCCATGTTTGTGTCACCTGCTGTTAGAAAAAGGGCTGTGCTTTCCTTTCAACGTGCACGGGACCTGTTGGGAAGCAGCCTCCACAGAGAACAGAAAAGGGAAAACAATCAAGCACTAATATCCAGACAGCCTGGCTGAGACACCAGCAGCCGTAACTATCAGTCCTTCCATGCTGGCCGACATGCAGCGGGAGAGGTGAGTGAATTGAATGGTACTACTGAGTATTGTGGGAGGGAGTGTCTTATGGCAAGGAGTCTTCCTGAAGCAAGGAAAAATCCCACAGTTACTGAAATTTGGCAGGAAGAGCCTCTCAAATATGGACATAAACGGCTTCTTTGTCCTTGAGCATATAAGAAGGCTTGGCAGAATTAGATTTTTATTTTTTATCATTTCAGTGGATAACATCAATGTTTATTTTTAAACATTTTTTCCATTTTTATCAATTTAATTTTTCACAGCTGTGCAAGCTTATGGATTTTAAGCATTTTTAATTTTTTGTCAGCTATTTCAACTTTCACAGTTGTGAGAAATTATCCGGGGGCTGTCAGGCAATAATTACTAACAATAGATGCTGAGATTCAAAAAGTTAAAGCTTTATAACTATTAAATCACAAATTGTCAACATCACCTGTCAAAATATACAATGTAAATCTTAAACTCTATATTAATCAGTTCTCAAGCAGCATTTTTCTAACTTTGCTGCTCTGTACATTTCGATTATAATAAGTGAAAATATTTTTTTGTCATTTTGTGTGTGTCTGGTGAAAACAATGTTTATCAATAAAAATCTAATCCAATTGGCTGTCTGGTTTCACTAGCAATAAGTGATGCATTAAGCAGGCAGAGTCGAAGTGTTTAATATACTGTGAGGCCAGCAGTATCCGCTGAGGTTCTGCTATTAATGCTAGTAGTATCCAGGTACTTGGCTTTTATAGCTGTACCTCAGGTCCTTCACCAATCTGAGTCCTGCCTGAAACCTTATTCTCTCTCTTCAGTTCCACTCATCATACTACCTGTATAACTAGTTTTGGTGCAGTCTTGCCCCCAGAGAGATCAGGCATGGGGAATGATGCTGGGCCCTTGAGAACTTTGCATTCCTTTAGGGATGCTTCAGCCTGTTGGCTTTGAAATGTAGAGCTGTAGCTGTGGACTCTGGCCAGTCAACAATAGGGAACTTACTGGTGCAGCCTTGCCCTAGGATCCTGTGTGCTTTGTGCTGGGGGTCCTCTACCGAAACATATTGTCCTCTCTTGTTGATACTGTGCTTTTAAAATTCTCATCTCCTGCAGAATCTTCTCCCAGCCCAACATGCACCTGGACCTTTCCAAGCTGTGTATCTGTTTTGCAATTAAAAATGACCATGTCCACAGTCCCATGAACAAAAGACAAGGGCCCATTTCTGCCCATCCTACAGCTGAGGGGAAAGCTGCCAGGGTCCGGCAGTACTGCTGCTCTGAGCAGCAAGGTGAGTGTGAGGTATGCTGTCCCACAACCCCCTGAAATGCACTCATGAGACCTCCAGGAATCTCCTCCACGTTGGCACTGGCAGCATGGAGGGCTCACAAAGCCTCCATGTTCTCCCTGGCTGACTTTCCCGCAGGCGGAAGTCCAGATTTACCCTGTGGCTTGACAGAGTCACAGATGGGGAGCTATTACTGCTCAGGGCAGAAGATGCAGCTGTTCCTCCAATACGTTAACCTTTATGCGCTGACTATTCATGTCCCCTGCAGCTGTGGGGAGCAGAGCACCTACAGAGCAGCTAGAAAAGGAAGAAGGGAAAGTTGGGCTTACTCAGGAGATCTCAGTTCTCTTTCTGGGTCTGCCACTGCCACTTTGGACAACTGATTTGTCTTCTCACTTCTTCTGTTTCCCCATCTATTAATGTCTTGTCTGTAAACTCTTCCCAGTCGAGACCACCTATTGCTGTGTGTATGTACAGCACCTAGCACCCTGGCATCTTGATCTCAACCAGGGCCTCTAGGCACTCCTGAAATAGACTAGTAGGAGCAGCTGTGCTTTCAGCTTGATGATGATGATCCAGTGATGAGCTATTTAAAAGCCTCTCTAGAGGGGTCTGAGATGTAGCTGTTACAGTTTCTCTCCCCTCTTAGGGCCTTGTCTTCACTAGGAAGAAATGTGTGTTCTTCCCACCAGGTAAAATCCTGAAAGACAAGGCGATTTGTTGCTTTCCCCTGAGTTAGCAGCCTGAGGCTCCCTTTAATGGTATCTAGGATTTTATCATGTGTTCGCTAACACCTTTTTCCCCAGTTTTGGCACACGTAAGCCATTTATAGTGGGACGTCTGAGGCTGGATTCTCTTCTCACCTGGGTTTTATGCCAGTGTAGCTCCATTGGAGTTAGTCCTGAGTGATGTGCTGAGAGAGGAGAATTGGGCCAGTGGCAACCAAGGAAGAGGTTGTTACAGGCAGAGGGCTACAAAAATTGGTCCCAATGAAAAGTTGAAAACATTTGTAAAATCTGG
Source organism: Chelonia mydas (assembly GCF_015237465.2). Taxonomy (NCBI): domain Eukaryota; kingdom Metazoa; phylum Chordata; order Testudines; family Cheloniidae; genus Chelonia; species Chelonia mydas. The sequence goes on from NC_057853.1 coordinate 47,052,306, forward strand.
GGCACATCCAGCAGCGGTAACGGGTTGTGGGATGTGAGGATTTTATTGGAGCAGGTCTGGGCAGTAAGGAAGGGGCCATTTTAACAGCCCCATTTCTCACTGTGACCCCGTGATGTCAGCGGGTAGAATGACTCAGCTGGATGAGCACAGTCTTCTCCTTAATATCTGGAACAAGAAATCAAGCTAAGGGAACATGAGCAAAGCGAGAGCATTTCTCTTGGAGCTGTGGGCGCATTGGAGGCTTCACACGCAGCTCAATCGCTTTCCTACCCAACATTTCCAAGGGCACCCCAGCATGGAAACCCATTAGAAGTCCATAAAGGACAGTCATCATGATGTCCTGATGAATGAGACACTGGGCGAGCAACAGCCCTTGGAAGTAAAATGCCCGTGAGGCTGTCGGGAAATTGCTTCTGTATTCCCTTTGCTTTGGTGCATTGTTTGTAACCCTTTGAGTCCTAGATTCCTAGACCACCAGGGATCATTGTGATCATCTAGTCTGATCTCCTGTGTAACACAGGCCAGAGAACTGCCCCATAATAATTCCTACAGGAACCTCCAATCTTGATATAAAAAGTGTGAGTGACAGAAAATCCACCCCAACCCTTGGCAAGTTGTTCTGATGGTTAATTTTAAAATTACACCTTATTTGCAGTCTGAATATATCTACCCTCAACTTCCCACCATTGGATTGTGTTAGACCTTTCTCTGCTAGACGGAAGAGCCCATTATTAAATATCTGTTCCCCATATCGGCATTTCGACTGTGATCAAGTCACCCCTTAACCTTCTCTTTGTTAAGCCAAGTAGATTGAGCTCCTTGAATCTATCACGAGAAGGCATGTTTTCTAATCCTTGATTCCAACACCATCATTTTCTAGTGCGCTCTCACTCCTCCCTGTCCTTATCTGACTTGCTGTTGCCAGCTCTTGTGATTTGACATGGGTCTCACAGTAGCGGGGTTTTTTTTTTTCTTTTAGCACCAGTGCCAGGAGTCAAGTGGTTACTTGAGACTCTCAACTTTCATTTTAAAAAATAGTAAACTGGTAGCCCTTGTGATGGCAGAGAAAAGCTGGAAAATATGGCACATAAAAGCCCCAAAATCCAGGAGGCAAATAAAAAGAACCCAGCACTAATTAGTGTGAAAATCTCATAACTGCTAAGCCAATTTCATGACTTTGGGGGGCCTGACTCATGGTTTTGGAATGTTTGGGGCTGACAATACTGCAGACTTGTTTGTGTTGGTTTGACAGACATTTCTGCCTCTCACATTTAAACAACGGGGATAGCAAAGGGGTCAGAGGCTGTGTCAGTCTAGTTACTGTCCTAGCCCCTGTCTTCTCCATCACATATCCCTCAACCTATCTTTGTTTGCACTAAGAAAAGGAGTACTTGTGGCACCTTAGAGACTAACCAATTTATTTGAGCATAAGCTTTCGTGAGCTACAGCTCACTTCATCGGATACATGCTGTAGCTCACGAAAGCTTATGGTCAAATAAATTGGTTAGTCTCTAAGGTGCTACAAGTACTCCTTTTCTTTTTGTGAATACAGACTAACACGGCTGCTACTCTGAAACCTTTGTTTGCATCGTGGTGTCTAATTCAGACTGTAAGCCCACAGAGGCAGGGACCTTTTGTACTTAGCTATATGGGGCCATGCAGCCCATGATGCTATGGAAATAAAGCATAAGAACAGTATCAATGCTGGGAAATGTTGGTGTCTTCGTTCAAAGTGCTTGAGAACATGCATACAGGAGAAAATCACGTGCATCTGAGGAAACCACAGTCTCAAGATGGAGGAAGAGCTTAGAGCATTGAGCTGTCCTTGACTGTAATTGGTAGGATGTTTGGGTACCCTATGCTGTGATTGGTGGGACACTAGGGTGACCTCGGCTGTGACCGGTGAGAAGTTTGGGACCCCTTTATTGTGCTTGGTGAAATGCTGGGGTGCCCTTTGTTATGGGTGGTGTCGAGATGGACTCCAAATGCTTTATAACAAGCCTGAGAGCCTCAGTTACATTGCTCCCGTGCTGAGAGGGCCCTGTCCATAAACGAATACAGGGCACCCACTGGGTCACCCTGCCATGAGGGGTTCCTAGGAGACTTTCTTGCTGAGATCCTCAGAGCCTGGTGTACGCTGACCAGCAAGTGGTTGCTCCCACCCCTGGAAAGCTGGGAATTCTCCCTTGTGTCCTCTGTTGATCTTACAAAAAACATCAGGGTTTAGCCCTGGATTGTGTAACCCCTGCAGCCTAGCTGCGTGAAGGAGCCCCCGGCAGAGGGAGGATGGACAAGCTGAGGATCAGGACTCCTCATGATGAACCCCTACCAGGGCCTTCCCCCTGTTCCCAGTCTGTCCCCTCTCCCAGGAGGCGGGTGTCCCACTGCCCGGGGAGCATGGGGTGCCCAGGTTTGCAGTTCCATCACACCTCACTGCCTGGGTTTACCACAGGGTGACCAGACATCCCGATATTAGGGGCTTTGTCTTACATACGCAACTACTACTCCCCATCCCCAAAAAGGTGTCCCGATTTTTCACACTTGCTATCTGGTGTCCCTAGTTTACCTACATCACTAGACCCGTTCCCTGCTGCAGAGGCTGCCCAGGGGTGCGGCTGCAGGAGGGGGCGAGGCAGGTCCCATTTCCCCACCCCTGCGCCCCTCCCGGCCCCCAGCTCCCTAGGTCAGGGCTGGGATTCTGCTTTGAGTCCCTGTCCCGAGCCTGGGCGCACAGGGAGCCGCTGGCCGGCGTAGATCGTGGTGTCCTGGGGCAGCCACATCCCGCGCTGTGCTCCCCCGCAAGCCCCTGCGGGCTGCTCGTGGAGACACGGTCTGAGCAAGCGCACGTGCCAGCTTCCCCCTGCCCTGGAGAACTCCATCTCCACCCAAAACTACACCCCCCAGCACCCTTTTCGCCAACGGCGCCCCTGGTTCCGGCCAGCCCGGTGCATGCTGGGACGCGTCGTTCTTCTCCCCCTTGCGTCCCGTGGCAGTGCCCAGCCTCGAGACTCGAATTCCCGGCGTGCAGCGGGCGGGCCCCGAGGGCGGCGTACAGGCGCAGTGCCGTGTTTGTCCGTGTCGCCTCTCGGCGGGGGAGTCAGTGACTGAGGCGCCGAGCGGCCGCGGCCTGGCCCGGGGGAGCGCTCAGCGGCGTGGGGTGTCGAGCGGGGCCGCAGCCGGGCGCGGGAGGCGGGGTCGGGGGGCGGCGAGGCTGAGTGAGGCCTGCGGGGTCGGGCCCAGGGCAGGCCCAGGGGAGAGGCCGGCCAGCCCCCTGAGGTGAAGGGGGGCGTGAGGGGCAGGCCCAGGGACCCGCCCCTAGGCTCGGGACCTGGCCCCCCCACCCGTGCGCACACGGCCAAGGGGAGCCGGGCTCTGCCCCGCCCGTTGGGGTAAGGGGCGAGCGGGGGGCGGGGCGGACGAGCGGTGGGTGGTGTAACCGGGGGCAGGGGGCACGGGGTGGGGCGGACGAGCGGGGGGTGGCGTAACCGGGGGCAGGGGGCACGGGGTGGGGCGGACGAGCGGGGGGTGGCGTAACCGGGGGCAGGGGGCACGGGGTGGGGCGGACGAGCGGGGGGTGGCGTAACCGGGGGCAGGGGGCACGGACGAGCGGGGGAGGAGGGGCACGGGGTGGGGTGGACGAGCGGCGGAGGGGTAACGGCGTGCAGGGGGGTGGGGTGGAGGGACTCCAGTGGGCTCTGGGGTATCTGAGCATTTTGGGTGACAGGGCCAAGAGAATCTGGGCTCGTCCCTCTTGGCTTCTCTGGTAGGCAGGGTAACGGTCCCCTGCTGTGCCATCCGGGGGAGGCTGATCAGCAGGGCGGAGAGGCTTTGTCGTCCCCCCTCTTCCGGGGCCTGTGGTGGCCGGTGTCAGGACTGAGGTCCACTCTATCCATATTGAGGAAGAGTTGGAGAGGGGGCTGCTGGATGCATGACTCCCCAAAAAGTATCAGATCAAGGCCCCTGACTGGTTCAGCGAAGGTGTGTGTGGGAAGAGATTCAACATGAACCGGTACCTCCCAGTAGCCCGGCAGCATTTTCTAGCTGTGCTGGCCAGCACCAGCGTGGTAGTGAAGTCCATCTGTGCCACTGTCATCCTGCTCTACCTTCTATCCTTTGCTGTGGACACAGTGTTCGGGCTCGGCGTGACTCCTGGTTACCTCTTTCCACCCAACTTTTGGATCTGGACGTTGGCCACACACAGTGTGGTGGAGAAACATGTCTGGGACGTTGGTGTGAGCCTGGCCACAGTCGTGCTGGCTGGTAGGCTGCTGGAGCCCCTGTGGGGAGCACTGGAGCTCCTGATCTTCTTTGCAGTTGTGAATATCTCAGTGGGGCTTCTGGGAGCCTTTGCCTACTTTCTCACCTACGTGGGGTCCTTCAATCTCTTGTACCTGTTTACTGTTCGCATCCACGGCATGCTGGGCTTCCTTGGTGGAGTCTTAGTGGCCCTCAAGCAGACCATGGGTGACAGCACTGTCCTGAAGGTGCCCCAGGTGCGGATGAAAGTGGTCCCTATGCTCTTACTCCTTATCCTGGCTGTTCTGAGGCTGACCACCCTAATTGAAAGCAACCTGTTGGCTTCTTATGGCTTTGGGGTCCTCTCCAGCTGGATCTATCTTCGTTTCTACCAGCGGCACAGTAGGGGACGTGGAGACATGTCAGACCACTTTGCCTTTGCCACGTTCTTCCCTGAGATCCTGCAGCCCGTGATTGGTTTGGTGGCCAACTTGGTGCATGGCATCTTGGTGAAGGTAAAAGTTTGTCGGAAAACAGTGAAGCGTTATGATGTGGGTGCTCCTTCATCCATCACTATCAGCCTGCCTGGAACAGACCCGCAGGATGCTGAGAGGAGAAGGTATTGTATGTTCCCTTGAAATATATTGTGTGGTTAGAGATCATGAGTTCATGTAGCATACCCAGTGCTAGATACCTACTAAAGGAGAACTGAGATGAGTTTTAATAAGACAACAAAACTGCTTGGTTTCAAATGACTATGTCTAGGTTTAAATGTTATAAGGCAGGGATCCCCAACGCGGTGTCTGCGGGTGCAATGGTGCCCGCCGGGGCAGTTGTGTGCGCCCACAAGACACCACGCCGCCACAGTTCCGCCACCGAGCGAGGCCACCGGAGAACCGCCTGCCGAAATGCCGCCAAGAAGCGTTGCTGTTTCTCGGCAGCATTTCGGCGAGGGGTGTCTGGCGCCCGCCACAGTCTTCTGGGAATAGGAATGTGCTATTCCCACAGAAAGGTTGGGGACCACCATTACAAGGACTATTTTTTAAAAAGGGAATGTTTGAAAATCTGCCCCTCCTTTACTTGCCTTTCTCAATCCGAATTCAGGGCTCTGTGTTTACCCCCTGAATCTGACATCGGGGAGCCATCAACTATTGTCTGCGCTAGGATTTTTTCCCTGTTGCAACCCTACTAGTGACAGCAGCAATGGAGGCCCTGGTGAGGGACAGCTTCATTTTAGGGCCTAATGTCATCTGGTTCTACTGAGAGCAGATCTACCCACACACTGTTAAAAACACTCATGCCTTGTGCACAGTAGCACTCCAACCATTGCTATTGCTAGTGAAACTTCAGCGATGGTAACCACAAGAAGTTCTGAGGGGGATCCTTCTACAGACAAGGTCTCTTAAGGGGAATGAAATCCTGAGGTCAGCAGGTGGCAATCCTTTTAGTTCACCTCTTACTATTCTTCTCTCCCCACCACCTGCAAAAAAAAAAAAGTGAAAAATAGAACCACCCAAGGAAAGGGACTTTCCGAGTATCGAACCAGAACATTCTATCAGCAGTGGAGCTCACTTCAGAAGTGGGAGCCTTCTCATCATTCCCATTTAAGAATTCAAGGGAAGCTGTTGAACTTCCTTTTTAAAAAATATTAACTTTGTTCCTAATACATGGCTTAAATCCTTGCCATTTTAATAATATACTCCTTGTGCACATGCTTAACTTTAAGCGCAAGAATATTCCTGTTGAAATCAGTGGGCTGAAGGTTCATGAGTCTCCACATGACTGGGGCCTTAATTTGCTCTTTGCCAGTCATGCTAGTTTACTCTTTCTCCCTTTTCCCGAATGGGGAAGAGAATGAGCTGAGTCAGTTTCACCATTTCTAGTCACTTTCATTTCCTGGATCTGTTGAACCCAGGCAGCTGGTTGGGTTTGAACTCAATGGCAAACTATTTAAAAAGAAAAATTGCAAACACTATTGTAAATTTGTTTTCATGAACTATTTTATTCATAGTCAGATTTTGCACACATTCCTTTTAACTTCTCAGTTGACTGTACCTCCTGTGCAATCTGATTGTGGGTTTCATGAGTTTCGAAAGCGAGTGAGGCAAGAAACCTTCACATTTTATTGTCTTCAGTGTAAACATTTCCCTGTATTCAGGTTAGTCCTGTTTGGGGGAGATAGGGCTTGGAATAATGGTAACTGATTCAAGCTTCTGCTAGAGCTAGCGAGGTGGCAGTAACCTGAGCAGCTGCCACATCTCCACGGCTGCTCAGTTGGTAATTTCCCACAGGCTGTTCAGGGAAGATTTGCTTAAATAAGTCTCAACCCCAGCTTGGAGCATACAACGTGAAATGGAGCTAAGAACCTGCTGAAAAGAGCTGCCAACTAATCATGTTCTTGTTAATGAAGGCTCAATGTAATGGGCGAGGTAACTCTAAAAGGGGTACTAGTGGCACCTTAAAGACTAACCAATTTATTTGAGCATAAGCTTTCGTGAGCTACAGCTCACTTCATCGGGTACATTCAGTGGAAAATACAGTGAGGAGATTTATATGCACACAGAACATGAAAAAATGGGTGTTATCATACACTCTGTAAGGAGAGTGATCACTTAAGGTGAGCTATTACCAGCGGGGGGGAGGGGGGGAGAGAGAAAACCTTTTGTAGTGATAATCAAGGTGGGCCATTTCCAGCAGTTAACAGGAATGTCCGAGGAGCAGTGGGGGCAGGAAATAAACATGGGGAAATAGTTTTACTTTGTGTAATGACACATCCACTCCCAGTCTCTATTCAAGCCTTTTCTGGGCCTTCTAGGTAGCTGCCCAGCCTCAGGTGCTTTCCACCTGGCATTCAACTGTGTGGCCATTCCCTAAAGCAGAAGTCATAATGTATTGCTTTGTGCTGTGGAACAGACTTTTGTTATATCAGTTGAGGATAAAAGAGAGTTGGCGAAGGGTTAAATCCCCGACCAACTGTATGGTTTCTTGATTGCAGATGGTCTGTTGGGATAGGACCCCTCTGTTCCTCCACTGGCAGGTTAAGTAGGAATGTTCATAGGTAGCTGCTGTCAGAAGGTGGCATCACCGGCCAGGAGGGATTAAAGTGGAGGAGTCCTGCTAGGAGTACTGGAGATGTGGAGGATCCTGCTAGAGGGGAGGGAAGGAGCTGAAATGAGATTGCATGTCCGGGTGGAGAACATTTTTAGTGCGGGAAAACAAATAACTAGAATACAACATGCACTGACAGTTCAGCTGGTTGCTGTGTGCCCTCTGCTATGAATCCCCCCATTGCACTCCCCATTTCCGCAACAGCTGCCAATGCCAGGTATCCAGAGCATTATAGGATGCACTGTAGTCAAGGTGTATTCTTGGGGTAGGCTGATGCTTTGTTTTGCTTAGGTTTGGAGGACTGAGGGAGGAAGCCTGGAGGGGAAAGGGAGGGTTTGGCTCCAGTGCAGTTGCAGAACTTATAATAAAAACCATCTGTACATATTTGCTGATGCCCTAGATCTGAGCTTTCTTCAGGGTTGGAAATCCAGCCCTTCTGTGTGGAGGAAAGCTCTTCTCAGCTTCATATCACCTTCCTAGCTGCCTGCAATGTTGGGCTGGATTGGGCTTCTGAAATGTCCTGCTAGCCAGATCTTCTTTTCCTCCTCCTCAGAGCTGACTGTCAAGCTGGCTTCTTGTAGCTCATCCAGAAGTGCTGACGCTATTGCCTCACAATGACTGCTGGCTGAATTTTAAATGAAAGCTTCGCGTTTCAGGATAGAGGATTGATCCTGCTCATGTGATGGGGTACAGATAAGAGCACACCTGCTCCCTGGCCTTTTAGAATGGCTAACTCTGGAGCAGGTGCAGACCATGTGGGCACTGCAGCCCCTTGCCCCTGTGGCTTGTTCTGAGCTCCACACTGAGTGTTTTACCCAGAGGGTCAGTTTCCTTGATGTGGTTGTTTTTTCTCTGGAGTCTCCCTCCCTGGTGACACATCATTTGCTTAAACAGGCAGAGGTGCATATGCCTTGAGGGAGCGGAGAGGGCATGTGACCAGCCCTTCTGTTAGGGTGAGCCACTGGGAGCTCTAAGTGCCTGCTCAGTAGTTGTATCTGAAATCCTTCAGTCCCTTCCTGGACCCACGCAGCTTGACTCCCACAAAGCCCAGTTGCTTTGGCCTTTCTGACTAACGTGGGGTGTATAGACAATGGCAATGAGGACTGCAGATCGCTGGGGACATGGGCACTAGGCAAAGCAGTGAAGAGGCTGATGTGAACAGTCCCTCTGCAGAAGCAGCTCTCTGTCCTAAGTCTGTGATGGGTTTAAGCAGACAGGAGAAAAGGGCATGGGGAGTGGTTTTAAAAACTAGGCAGAATTCTCTTCCAGGGTAGGCCACAGATTTGCAGCTGTGCCACGTACAAAGCTGCCGTTGACATCCGTGGAAGCTGAGTGCCTGCAGTGAGGGTGGAAATAGGTATTCCTGCCCTGCTGATGTCTTGACACCAATATTCTAGTCACATCAGAGAGCATCTGGGTCTCAGCATGATTCACTAAAGCTTCCTAGGGTGAAGTGATTTGTTCAGAGGTGCTAGCTGCAGCCCCTGTGCTCTGCCTCCACTCAAGAGGTCTCCTCTGAGGCTTCTCTGAGCTGCCAGTCTTTTCCCAGGACCTCCAAGTCAGTCTTGGGGACCAGGTCTGTAGCTGCCACTGAGGGGGAGGATCTCCTCACAGAACCGCTGCTAAGCAACCCGCCATATCTGTGTGCAGGTGGTGGAGTCCTCTCTGGTATACCAGAGGATGGTCCTGGCTGGCACCACCAGAATCAGAGACCTCCTGGATTACGATCAGAAGGACTGGGTGGAGCCCTTGGCCGGCGCATGGGGCTGCCAACCCTGCATGTCCTCTGTCATGCTCCATGAATCATAGAATCATAGAATATCAGGGTTGGAAGGGACCTCAGGAGGTCATCTAGTCCAACCCCCTGCTCAAAGCAGGACCAATCCCCAACTAAATCATCCCAGCCAGGGCTTTGTCAAGCCTGACCTTAAAAACTTCTAAGGAAGGAGATTCCACCACCTCTCTAGGTAACGCATTCCAGTGTTTCACCACCCTCCTAGTGAAAAAGTTTTTCCTAATATCCAACCTAAGCCTCCCGCACTGCAACTTGAGACCACTACTCCTTGTTCTGTCATCTGCTACCACTGAGAACAGTCTAGATCCATCCTCTTTGGAACCCCCTTTCAGGTAGTTGAAAGCAGCTATCAAATCCCCCCTCATTCTTCTCTTTTGCAGACTAAAGAATCCCAGTTCCCTCAGCCTTTCCTCATAAGTCATGTGTTTCAGTCCCCTAATCATTTTTGTTGCCCTCCGCTGGACGCTTTCCAATTTTTCCACATCCTTCTTGTAGTGTGGGGCCCAAAACTGGACACAGTACTCCAGATGAGGCCTCCCTGATGTTGAATAGAGGGGAATGATCACGTCCCTCGATCTGCTGGCAATGCCCCTACTTATACAGCCCAAAATGCCATTAGCCTTCTTGGCAGAAAGGGCACTCTGTTGACTCATATCCAGCTTCTCATCCACTGTAACCCCTAGGTCCTTTTCTGCAGAACTGCTGCCTAGCCATTCGGTCCCTAGTCTGTAGCGGTGCATGGGATTCTTCCATCCTAAGTGCAGGACTCTGCACTTGTCCTTGTTGAACCTCATCAGATTTCTTTTGGCCCAATCCTCTAATTTGTCTAGGTCACTCTGCATCCTTCCCCTACCCTCCAGTGTATCTACCACTCCTCCCAGTTTAGTGTCATCAGCAAACTTGCTGAGGGTGCAGTCCACACTATCCTCCAGATCATTAATGAAGATACTGAACAAAACCAGCCCCAGGACCGACCCTTGGGGCACTCTGCTTGATACCGGCTGCCAACTAGACATGGAGCCATTGATCACTATCCGTTGAGCCTGACGATCTAGCCAGCTTTCTATCCACCTTATAGTCCATTCATCCAGCCCATACTACTTTAACTTGCTGGCAAGAATACTCTGGGAGACCATATCAAAAGCTTTGCTAAAGTCAAGGAATAACATGTCCACTGCCTTCCCCTCATCCAGAGAACCAGTTATCTTGTCACAGAAGGCAATTAGATTAGTCAGGCATGACTTGTCCTCTGTGAATCCATGCTGACTGTTCCTGATCACTTTCCTCTCCTCTAAGTGCTTCAGAATTGATTCCTTGAGGACTTGCTCCATGATTTTTCCAGGGACTGAGGTGAGGCTGACTGGCCTGTAGTTCCTCGGATCCTCCTCCTTCCCTTTTTTAAAGATGGGCACTACATTAGCCTTTTTCCAGTCGTCCGGGACCTCCCCCAATCACCATGAATTTTCAAAGATAATGGCCAATGGCTCTGCAATCACATCCACCAACTCCTTTAGCACTCTCGGATGCAGAGCATCCAGCCCCATGGACTTGTGCCCATCCAGCTTTTCTAAATAGTCCCGAACCACTTCTTTCTTCACAGAGGGATGGTCACCTCTTCCCCTTGCTGTGCTGCCCAGTGCAGTAGTCTGGGAGCTGACCTTGTTCATGAAGACAGAGGCAATAAAAGCATTGAGTACATTAGCTTTTTCCACATCTTCTGTCACTAGGTTGCCTCCCTCATTCAGTAAGGGTCCCACACTTTCCTTGACTTTCTTCTTGTTGCTAACATACCTGAAGAAACCCTTCTTGTTACTCTTAACATCTCTTGCTAGCTACAACTCCAGGTGTGATTTGGCCTTCCTGATTTCCCTCCTGCATGCCTGAGCAATATTTTTATACTCCTACCTGGTCATTTGTCCAATCTTCCACTTCCTGTAAGATTCTTTTTTGTGTTTAAGATCAGCAAGGATTTCACTGTTAAGCCAAGCTGGTCGCCTGCCATATTTACTATTCTTTCTACACGTCAGGATGGCTTGTTCCTGTAACCTAAATAAGGATTCTTTAAAATACAACCAGCTCTCCTGGACTCCTTTCCACCTCATGTTATTCTCCCGGGGGATCCTGCCCCTCGGTTCCCTGAAGGAGTCAGTCTGCTTTTGTGAAGTCCAGGGTCTATATTCTGCTGCTCTCCTTTCTTCCTTGTGTCAGGATCCTGAACTCGACCACCTCATGGTCACTGCCTCCCAGGTTCCCATCCACTTTAGCTTCCCCTACTAATTCTTCCCGGTTTGTGAGCAGCAGGTCAAGAAGAGCTCTGCCCCTAGTTGGTTCCTCCAGCACTTGCACCAGGAAATTGTCCCCTACACTTTCCAAAAACTTCTTGGATTGTCTGTGCACCGCTGTATTGCTCTCCCAGCAGATATCAGGGTGATTGAAGTCTCCCGTGAGAACCAGGGCCTGCGATCTAGTAATTTCTATGAGTTGCCGGAAGAAAGCCTCGTCCACCTCATCCCTCTGGTCTGGTGGTCTATAGCAGACTCCCACCATGACATCACCCTTGTTGCTCACACTTCTAAACTTAATCCAGAGACTCTCAGGTTTTTCTGCAGTTTCATACCGGAGCTCTGAGCAGCCATACTGCTCTCTTATGTACAATGCAACTCCCCCACCTTTTCTGCCCTGCCTGCCATGAGGTGAGGGCAGCCTAGCCTCCTGCTTCTCTTACTTTCTTCATGTGGGTCCTGTGGATGGGTGCTCTCCACTCACCCCAGCCCTCCAGAACTCCTCATCAGATCCCTGCCCCATGAGCCTCCTCACCTGCCCCCGACACGCTATCTAAGTTGGCTGAACGACATCCAGCCAGTTGGTCCACCTCTGAACCAGGACCAGAAAACATCTGTACATGCTCATGCTTCATACTATCCACTTATTCACCCTTTGGTTCCACTCTGACACCAAGTGGCGGGGCCTGCTGCCACCTGCTGAGGGTGAGGAACCCTGGTGGGCCAGTCTGTGCTCCACTTTGATCTCACAGCCCACTGGGGATGTGACTCCTCCACAGTGTCGTGAGCACTGTTGTGTACCTGGCATGATTCACAAACTTTCCCCCTACACCTGTTCCTTTTGTGGGGAGAGGGAGACCCTGGTGCACGTGTATACAGAATCCGTCAGGTTGCAGCCCCTCTTCTGGCTCCTTCAAAACCTCTTACTGAGCTTCTGGTTGCACTGTTCCCTGAATCTGATTCTTGCACACCCCATCCACGGCCCCACAATGTCACGGGACCTGCTTGTCAGCTTCCTCTTGGTGCTAGCCAAGATGACCATCCATCGTACCAGGAGAAGAAAGCATTTTAATCCGACCCTCGAGCTCCTGCTGGGCAGCAGGGTCTGGGGCTTGCCCCCCTCCGGCACTCCAGCTGGGGAGTGGGGTCGGGGGCTTGCGCCACTCCGCGCGGCTCCCAGAAGCAGCGGCATGTCCTCCCTCCGGCTCCTACACGTAGGGGTAGCCAGGGGGCTCCGCACGCTGCCCCCACCCCAAGCGCTGCCCCCACAGCTCCCATTGGCCGGGAACTGTGGCCAATTGGGAGCTGCAGGGATGGCGCCTGCGGACAGGGCAGCGTGCAGAGTTGCCTGGCTGCACCTCCATGTAGGAGCTGCAGAGGGGACATGCCGCTGCTTCTGGGAGCTGCTTGAGGTAAGTGCCACCCAGAGCCTACACCCCGATCCCCCTCCTGCGCCCCAACCCCCTTCCCCACCCCTGATCCCCCTCCCGCCCTCCAAACCCCTCCATCCCAGCCTGGAACAACCTCCTGCACCCCCAGCCCCTCATCCCCAGCCCCACTCCATAGCCTGCACCTGCAGCCAGATCCCTCTCCCCCCGCACCCCAACCCTCTGCACCAGCTCAGAGCCCTCTCCTGCACCCTGATCTCCTCATTTCTGGCCCCACTTCAGAGCCTGCACCCCAGCCAGAGCTCTCACCCCCTCCCAACCCCCAATTTCAAGAGCATTCATGGCCCGCCATACAATTTCCATACCCAGATGTGGCCCTTGGGCCAAAAAGTTTGCCAATCCCTGGTCTAGTCCGTCCTTGTCCCAGGCACTCATGTGGAGTTGTTCCCTTTGGATACATACACCAGGTTATCTTTTAAAGCAACTTTAGCGCTGGAGAAAGCAGCCAGCTTGAGAGCCCAGGAGACTCGGCCCACAGAAATGGGGATCTGATGAGCAGCAGCAGTGCAAACTCCCCAGCCCCAGTTACCTTGTCAGTATACCTCAGCCATGTCCTGGAGGGAACTTGCCTCTAGGGATGAGACAATTGTTTCCTCCCCTCCTTCTATCCAATGAGTAAATTTGGCAGGCTCTTGGACTGTGGCTGGGCAGTGAACAGAAATGACTCAGAGCTGGAATGTGTCTCATGCTGCATCTTGCACCATAATTTCCCAGTAGACAGTGAGCGCTCCTAGATAATGTGGCACAGCAAGTGTGAGTCAATGGCCAGTGCAGATTCAGAGCAGACTCTCTGCAAGGGGCTTGCAGTGAGGGTTGCATTGTAATCCATTACTGACTTGGAAAACAAATGTCCTTGTTTTGATGTAGAATAGATAAAGCACCCGTTTGGCTTCATATATCTTTACTTCTCTGGTCTGGCTTCCTGCTGCAATGAGGGTTAAATTACCTTGGATACATGGGGTGGGAAAGGACAGTTCTAGAGATGGGTTTCTCTGTTTAACAGGCCTTTGTCTTGGGTCCTTGTTTCTGCCTTTCCCTCTCTTCTTGCTTCTCTGTCTCACCACTCCCTTCTTGTTTTTGTGGGTGGTGTTGGAATTATTAATTTTTGCGCAAGGTATTATTACAATGCTAGTTTGATCATAAATTCCTTTATTAAATCCAAAGGCCAAATGGTGTTTATACAATTGCTTTGAACGTGCCTTACAAGCCTAAATAATAAGCAATTTACTAGCCTAGTACAGTAACAACACATAAGCATTTGATCAAGATATTTACATTCAATGGGCTAAACCCAAGAGTGCTTAGACCCATATTGGTCTGCTCCAACATAGTCAGGCAGGTGTTAGCAATGAACCTTTTAAGAGTTTACTTTTTCTGCCCTTCAACAAACAAGTGATGTCATTGCCAGTTACTGACCTTAGCTAAAAACCAGTTGGAGATAGTTCACCCTTATTTACAATCTTAATCCAGATAATATTTACAATCCTCAAGGCTTTGCCTCCCCTCCTTCTTGCGGACTAACAGTTTTTCAATGCACCGGGGCTCACATAAGCTTTCACACTGGTGTGGGGAGTGGCAAGAGCCATGTTGGCTCATTTTAAGACCGATTCTGTTCGTTTTATTTAAAATCATCCGCTATGACCTGTATGGGTCAGAGGCCGCCTTTTTAGAAACGTCCCCTTATCTCATCAGTTAGTCTTTGAACCAGACGTCCTCCACACTTCATTCCCTCTGGCCTTATGACTCATTATTTCAAGGTATTCCTTCTACTTGCTAGTCAGAGTCTCTTTACAACATGGATATATTTCATTAATCAGATTTAAACTATCTCTAATCTGTAACTTTATATTTATTCAACAGTGGTATCTCCTAGGCTACCTTTACTCCTTTCCCTTCAAAGAACCTTTCTCCAAGCTGGGGGCAGCTAGATGGGAGAGCGTTGCCTGAAATGGCACTTCCCACCCCTAGGCAATGATTGCACTGTGTCAAGAGCTCTCCCAGCCTCTTCTGGCCCAAAGAACAAGAAACCACTGGCCAATGTGTGCTGCACCCTCTGACCTGTCAGTCTCCTCCACCTCCTTTCTTTCTCTCTTCCACTTCAGTCTCTTACCTCCCTATGCCTCAGGATGAAGCCTGTGTCCCTCCTACCCCAGTGGCAGCAGGAGTAAAACTGACAAGGATGATGCGAGTTTCACTCCACAAAAAGAAAAGGAGGACTTGTGGCACCTTAGAGACTAACCAATTTATTTGAGCATAAGCTTTCGTGAGCTACAGCTCACTTCATTGGATGCATACTTGCATAATGACAGTTGCATTTCCTGCCAGCATGCTTGGGGGAAGCAGTTTGTGTAGGAGCAGCCTAGGGAAGATTCTCCCAGGAGGGGGTGGACATTGGTTAACACAGGGCAGATGGGGGCACAGGTTGCCCCCAGGCCTGCACCAAATGTAATATCCTGGCATGCATATATTCTACACACACTCCCACACTCTTCAGAATTTCCCTTCAGAAGGGTGGGGGCTTGACCTCAGCTGATGAGCTGACATTAATCCCAGAAAAGGCAGGGGGGGGATAATGTTATCAGCAGAAGAGTAACGGCGGCACTGAACAGTGCTCCTGGGTGAACTAACGCTACAGCCAGGCTGAGGCATTCAATAAGCTGCTTCTCTTACCTTGTCTGCTTCTCTGCCAGCACCATATTTCAAATGACATCATACTAATAAGGAAGGGAAGCTGCAGTTTGGTCGTGCTGCCTTCTAGGACTCCAGCAGTGTCCGTTCGGGGGCAGGAGTTAGGTGGAAGGACCAGGGAGGAAGGGGTTGACTCTCCAATCAGTCAGATTGTCCAAATACACATCTTAGGAGCCACTATGAGCTCTAGGGGCCCTAATTCAGAGGCCAGTGTTTGAAATCTTTGTCCTTTGTCTCTGAAGATTTCAGTGTAGTGTGTGGGAGGAGAATGTTCTCTCTTCTGTGTTCAGACTGGCTGAAATCCTTCTATTGCCTAAACTGGATCACAGAATCGCTGCCCAGTCCCTATTAGTATTTATTACTATGCAATAGTGCCTACAAGTCTCAGTTAGGATCAGGGCCCTGTAGGAGCTATTCAGACATATAGTAAAAGGTGGTCTCTGCCAATCTCATGGGTCTCATATCAATGCTGCATTTGCAAGGGATATACCCATAAGTGCAACTGACCATACTTGGGGAGGGCAGCAGGAAGAGGATCTTGGTTCAGATGCTGTCCTGACTGAAGCCAAGATCCTGAAAGATTCTCTTCCTTGGGAGAACCTCCCAAATCCCATTCGGCGGTGTTTTCACCAAATGTGGTTCTTGGTGTTGATGGCCTAACCTGGTGGGTTGCTACCTTTCAGGAGATCCTGATCTGTTCAGATCTTAGCAAGGCTATCCAAGACATAGCCACAGGAGGGTCTGTGCTTATTGGTGGCTAGATCTGGGGAGTAACTGCAGGAGCTCTGCATTTCCCTGGCACATAGGCCTCTGCACTGTGAAATTCCCCTGCAAGGCATACCCACTAAGGAGGACTGTGGTGGTGCATTCCCTACTGCCCATAGCATCTCCCACACAAGAGCAGCCGAGTGAAACTGACACAAAAACCCTACTGCCTCTCCTGGAGATAGGTAGTGTGGAGGAGGTGCAGAGACACATCCTTAACTCTTTGCTGCTGCTGAGGGTGCTCTGCCATGCGGTGATGAGCAGATGGGGCTGGACTAAACCGTAAACCCATCACAGACTGGGAGAAGTAGCAGCCAGAATAAACGGGAGATACGCCTGAAGCAAGAGGGATGGAGAGCTTGCATGCAGCGTTGGTGGAGAGAGTTATGAGCCAGCAGGAGGTGTGTGGGGAACAGTAGCCACTCAGAGACTGAACCAGAGGAAGTGGGGCAGAAATGCAGCAAAAGGAGAGTGTGTGTGTGTGTGGGGGGGGGGGATCTGAGCAGGGCTATTGTACTGGAGTTCTTTTGCTCCCACCCTAGTGGTGATTTGGGCTGGACAGATGGTCAATAGAAGCCTTGGGAGATCTCCCCCCACCCCCCAAATACCCATGAAGTGCCCAGCATGCTGTAACACGTACTTTGTCCTGTCTCCCTGGGAGTGCCTGAAGCTGATCCTGCACTAACCCTGTCCATCCTTGTCCTGCAGACAACTCGCCCTGAAGGCACTGAATGAGCGGTTGAAACGCGTGGAGGACCAGTCAGCGTGGCCCAGCATGGAGGACAATGAGGATGAGGGAAGTGCCAAGGCGGACAGCCCGCTGCTCCCTGAGAAGAGCCAAAGTAGCCGGGATGCCAGTGCTGCAGGGAAAGGAGCCAGCCAGGAGTCTAGTCTCATCACCTTTGAGGACGCCCCCCCTCAGCTGTGACCTGTGAACACACCACCTCCCCTTCCCCATCTCTGTGTGTCAGAGTGATCCCTCATATCTTCTCTCACTCCTCTCTGCTCCCCAGTGATGCTGTCTGCAGGGAGCAGGGGGACCCCTCCAGCAACCTCGAGGGGAGAGGGCTACCTCATTCCAGCATTTAATAGCCACAGTTGGCTGATGCCGTGTCTCTGGGTGGTAACTCTTAGCCAATGCTGGCTCCTTGGAAGGGCTCTCTCTCCTGCTGGGGCTCTGGTTCTCATTCGCTTTTTTCTATGGTGATGTGAGGTTCCTCAAAGACACTAATCAGGGCTGGGCATCAACCACCGAGGGGGGTGGACTCACATGTCTCTTCAGCACAGAACGTGGACTGTTCTGTCCAGAGAGGCCTTACGCTGGCCGCCTCTGCCAGTAGCCACCACTGGAGCTAGCTGACTGTGTACGCCTCAGTAGTGGCTGTGGCACTGTCTGGGCAGAGGCATTGGTGTCATCTGGCCTCAGGATTTGCCATGTACATGGTTGGTCAGGTCCTGATTTTGAAGCCTGTGTGCTAGACCACTAGATGACCCTCACAGCATCCCAGAGAGCAAACTCAGCAAGTGATACAGTACTTTCTCTCTTTTACTTTTGTGGTGGTGGTTATTAAAAGTACCCTGCAACTTCCTTTTTCCCTTTCAAAGTTAGTTTTCTTACTGATCTGAGGAGCGGGAAGTTTTTCTTAATCCCTTTGCTATATTAACCCTTTCCTCTCTGGCCCCAATTATCTGGCAAGAACTGACTAAGATGAATTCCTGAGTTTGGGAATTTGCTATGATCATTAGATAAGCCTGTTTAGCTACAAAGTAAGTGCTTAATACCACCCTCTTGCTGCAGTTGCCTACCTTGAATTATTGACTGAAAAGCCTGGGGCTACAGAGCTTTGAGACTAGTCCATAGACATACATCAACCCTAGTCTTTCTGTGGGAGTCCTAGGGGAGTTTAATTTCATTTGTGTTATTGCTACTTTTTCTCCAATTTCTTTTGCAGTGATTTAAATTGTAACGCAGCCTCTGAACTGGGTGGGACCTGCGCGTTCACTGCTGCTTGGATGAATCATCTGTGCATTGATTCTTTGTCAGATTGCAAATCTGTTTTATGGTGGGGCTCTTGACAATTCTTCCTTCTGCTTTTTCCCCTGCCTTTGATTAAAATGTTGGTTTCCCCTCTCCTTTTCCCCTCCTCTGTGCTGATGGGCTTGTTTGGAGGGTAGGGGTGGGGGGTGCTTAATCTGGAAAAGCTTTCCTTGAGAACCAGCCCCACAAGACCGTGCCACTCCAGCTTGTATACTTCCCTGGGAGGCAG
The DNA here is from genome assembly GCF_015237465.2 of Chelonia mydas. NCBI lineage: Eukaryota > Metazoa > Chordata > Testudines > Cheloniidae > Chelonia > Chelonia mydas. Next base: position 47,070,895 of record NC_057853.1, read on the forward strand.
CTACCAAACTGAGGAGTGTGCATATGTGATGGCTTTTTTTAAAGAGCCACACAAGAAGGTTTTGTCAACTGAGAAATAAACATACGGGAATTTCAGTATCAATAAACAATTATTTCAAAGAGTGCCTCTCACTTTAGTTTGTAGATCACCCAAAGCCCAGGTCTCGTTTGGAGGGTGACCCTTCCATTTCATTTTGTTTCACTTATCTGCTCTGATCCCTACATCACCAGTAAGTCCGAGTCCCATCCTAATGTGTGGCAGAAGCTTTCAAGCTGTATGTTTCTCTGAGCCACTGATGAGCCTTCTGTTTAAGTGTGGCTGCCTCTTTAGTCTAGATGTCTGCTAGAGCACGGGACGAGGCTGGCTCTGCCAAGACCAGAGCTGGGGGCGAGGGCTCCTGGGGTTTGGTTGGCATTGGTAGCAGAGGAATTTGGGGGCTGGGTGCTCATCTCTAGCAAGCCATGCTTAGGTCCTCACTCTGGCCCTTGAGAAACTAATTCAGTGGGTCTCATCTTAGTCCCCCATTTAGTCACATGGTGGTTTTCAGTCTCTGAGAGCCCCAGGGCTAGAGTGATGGGGGAGCACCATATGATGGTGCTATGAGAGGTGGGGGTTCAGGTTGGAATAACAGGAAATCCTGTGGGTTAGGTGTAACAAAGTGGGGGATTTTCTTGATTTTTTTTTTCAATGGTTTCAAAGGGAGTGGGACTCAGTTTCCCTGGGTGTTACTGGTTTAACAAGGTGATGGGAGAGGGAGTTTGTTGTTAGAGAACCAGCGACAACTTGGCACTCTGGCCAAAGCCCGGGAGAATGGATACCCCAGCGACTGGTGACCGGGAGGCCCAGCTCGGGAGTCACAGTCAGTTCTGGCCAGTGGGAGGACAATGGGCTGTGGAAAGAGTGGACCCTGGTGACCTGACCAGCTGGTTCCAGCCAGTGGGGAACAAAGGACGGCTGAGAGGAGTCCCTGGCGACCCTGTTTACCTGGATAGAAGACAAAGGACAGAGGTGGGGTTTGGGGGCCGGTGATATCAGATGCCGCAGTCTCTGGACTGGAGAGAGAGAGCAGGCAGAGCCCACCTGGATGCAGGGGAGACTCAGATGTACTGTGCTGAGGGCAGCCAGGCCTGAGGGCCCAGAGAGTTTCCTATGCTGTGTTCAGACGCTCAATAAACCCTCCTGTTTTACGCTGACTGAGAGTCGTTCTGGTCTAGAGATCAGGGTTGCATTATTCCCTCTGGGTGTGGAGGCTCTGGGGGTCCAGAGTGAGTAGACTCCCTGAGGGGGCCCATGGCGAGAGACAGGTGTGCTAAAGGCTCAGAGAGGTGCAGTTCTTCGAGTGCTTGCTCATATCGATTCCAATTAGGTGTGCGTGCACCGTGTGCACGGCCGTCGGAAAGTTTTACCCTAGCAAGACCCGGTGGGTTGGCTGTGGAGCCCTCTGGAGTGGCGCCTTCATGGCGCTCAATATATACCCCAGCTGACCTGGCGCCTCTCAGTTCCTTCTTACCTCCCATGACGGTCGTTGGAACTGTGGATTCTTGCTTCGCTTGCTCTCCACTCTCCCTAGCGTAATAGTTAATAGTTGTTAGTTAGTTATAGTTTGGTTTTTACTTCGTGTTAGTTGGGTTCGGGGGCTTTCCCCTTCTCCCCGATTCTTTTTCTCGGGCTTATGCCCAAAGCTCTGGGATTCAAGCCCTGCAGTTCCTGCTCTAAGCCCATGCCAACGGGCGACCCCCATGACCCTTGCCTGAAGTGTCGGGGGGAGGCTCATCAAGCTGAGAAGTGCAGGATCTGTAAAGGGTTTCGTCCTCGGACTAAAAGGAGTGAGACTTTCATTTAAAGCAGCTCCTCATGGAGGAGGCTCTTAGCCCTCGGCCTCCTGCAGTTTGTGGCGTTCAAGAGACTGGGGGGGAGTGAGGACACAGCGCGCAGCCTCCCCCGTCCCTCCCTCCAGCCTCCTGAATGCCGCAAGACAGCTGATTGCTGTGGGCAGGAAGCGGGGAGAGCAGGGGGAAGGCGCTGATCTGCTGGGTCTGCCGGCAGGCGGGAGGTGCTGGGTGTGGGGCGAGTAGGGGGGGCTGCCAGCTGTGGACAAAGCAGGTGATCAAACGACGTTATAGGGGAACATTGCTCAACTTTAAATGAGCATGTTCTGTAATGGAGCAGGGACATAAGATAGAAACAATGTTAAGTGAGAGGACGTTAAGTGGGGAGTTACTGGAGCAAAATCGACCCTAGAACCAACCCAGATAATAGAATTCGTTGGGGCGGTTCTGGACTCCGTTCAGGCATGAGCCTTCCTGCCGGACGCTCGTTTCCAAGCTATCATGGGCCTCATCTGGAGCCTTCAGAGCTTCCCAACCTCGTCTGCAAGAAGTTCATAGAATCATAGAATATCAGGGTTGGAAGGGACCTCAGGAGGTCATCTAGTCCAACCCCCTGCTCAAAGCAGGACCAATCCCCAATTTTTGCCCCAGATCCCTAAATGGCCCCCTCAAGGATTGAACTCACAAACCTGGGTTTAGCAGGCCAATGCTCAAACCACTGAGCTATCCCTCCCCCTGAGTCTTCTCGGCCACATGGCTTCCTGTACATACATGACCAGGCACGCCAGGCTCCGACTCCGCCTGTTGCAAGCCTGGCTCGCTTCGGTCTATCACCCCGGTCATGACAGTCTGAACTTGGTGGTCACCGTCCCGGAGCGGGTCCTGGCCTCCCTCCGGTGATGGCTAGATCCCCGGGTGGTGTGCGAAGGAGTCCCTTTTTACAGTCCGCAGCCCTCCTTGTCTCTGGTCATGGATGCATCAGCCCTGGCATGGGGCGCCCACCTCGGAGACCTTCAGATGCGGTGCCTGTGGCCTCCATCCACGCTCTCCTTTCATATCAACGTCTGGGAGCTGATGGCGGTGCGCCTTGCCTTTCAGGCCTTCCAGGAACAGCTACAGGGTCATTGTGTGGCAATCCTCACAGACTACACCATGGCCATGTTCAACAAGCGGAGGGGGCCCGCTCCTCTCCCCTCTGTCAGGAGGCTGTTCGACATGGAATTCTGTATAGCCCACTTCATTCACCCGGGGGGGGTCCTTTCCCCCCGGGGACCAGAACGCGCTGGTGGACCACCTCAGCAGGTCCTTCCACTCCCATGAGTGGTCACTCCAACTGGATGTCATCCACCCCATCTTCCGAAGGTGGGGGTTTCCCCAGATCGACCTGTTTTGCCTCCCGCAGCAACTGGAAATGCCCATCGTTCTGCTCCTTCCAAGGTCGCTGCCCGGGCTCCCTCACAGACGTGTTCCTGCTTCTGTGGATGGGTCACCTGTCTTATGCTTTTCCTCCATTTCCCCTTGTGCACAAGGTCATGCTCAAGATATGCAGGGACAGGGCGCGGGTAATTCTGGTGGCTCCGGCGTGGCCCAGGCAGCATTGGTATACCACTCTGCTGGAATTGTTCATGGACGCTCCAGTCGCGTTGCCTCTTCTTCCCGACCTGCTCACTCAGGATCACGGTCGCCTCTGCCATTTCGACCTGCAGTCTCTCCACCTCATGGCATGGATGCTGTGTGGCTGAACCCTTTAGAGCTTCTGTGTTTGGAATCTGTACAATAAGTACTGATGGGGAGCAGGAAGCCCTCCACTCGAGCCATGAATCTGATGAAGTGGAAGTGGTTTTCGTGTTGGTGCTACCAGCACCACACACCCCCCTCTCCAGGCACCAGTGCCTCTCATTTTGGAGTACCTCCTGGACCTGAAGCAGCAAGGCCTGGTGGCGTCCTCTGTGAGGGTTCACCTCATGACCATCTCGGCCTTTCAACCGGGTGTGTCTGGCCACTCTGTCTTTGCCATCTAATGGTTGGTCATTTTCTCAAGGGCTTAGACCGCCTCTACTTTCAGGTCTGGAAGCCGGTCCTCACGTGGGACCTTAACCTGGTGCTTTCAAGACTCATGGGGGACCTTGTTTGAGCTGCTGGCCTCATGCTCCCTCCTTTATCTCTCTTGGAAGACAGCTTTCCTTGTCGCTATCACGTCAGCGAGGTGTGTCTCTGAGCCCTTACCTCAGAACTGCCTTACACGGTCTTCCATAAGGATAAGGTGCAACTTTGTCCTCACCAGGCCTTTCTTCCCAAGGTGGTGTTGGCCTTCCATACCAGCCAGGACATTTTCCTGTCAATTTTTGACCCGAAATCGCACGCTGGTCCCCAGGAACAGAGGCTGCACTCCCTCAATGTCCCTAGGGCCCTTGCCTTCTATATCAAGCGCACAAAGCTGTTCAGGAAATCAACACAGCTTTTTGTTGCAGTGGCGGACCAGACGAAAGGCCTCCTGGTCTCTCAGCGGATCTCTTTATGGATCACATCCTGCATCCAGGCTTGCCATGACCTGGCTGGTGTACCGACCGCGGCCCTCACCGCTCACTCCACGAGGGCCCAGGCCTCATCTGCGGCATTCCTGGCCCAGGTGCTGATCCAGGAGATCTGCAGAACAGCGACTTGGTCCTCGGTGCATACTTTCGCTTCGTGCTACGCCATCTTCCGGTACGCCAGAGACAACGCGGTGTTTGGTAGAGTGGTACTGCAGTCCACGTTACTTAACTCCGACCCCACCACCTAGGTAAGGCTTGGGAGTCATCTAATTGGAATCAATATGTGCAAGCACTCGAAGAAAAAACGGTTACTGACCTTAATAACTGTTGTTCTTCGAGATGTGTTGCTCATGTCCATTCCAAACCTGCCCCCCTTCCCCTCTGTCAGAGTAGCTGGCAAGAAGGAACTGAGGAGGCACCAGGTCGGCTGGGGTATATATCGAGCGCCATGAAGGCGCCACTCCAGGGGGCTCCACAGCTGACCCGCCGGGTGTTGCTAGGGTAAAACTTTCTGACGGCCATGCACGTGGCACGCACACACCTAATTGGAATGTTGAGAAGGGCTGTCACACTGAAGAGGGTTCCCCCCAGGGACCATATGGGCCAAGAGTGGGCATGTCCTGTAAGTCCGTGACAATGTGGTAGCAGAGGATGGTTTGTGGATGCACCCTGTAGACAGTCGGCTGCAAGCGCAGGCACTTTGCAGTGAGTGCCTGCCAGCGATAAAACGAGGGAATTGAAGGAACCAGCGCGGAAATGGCGTCTAACCAGCTCCGAAAGAGGGACTTGGCGCATCTGTGCAGAGAGGGCTGAGTGTGGAGAGGCTCACTAAGGAGCTGCTGATGGCTCAGCTTGTAGAGAATGACCAGTCTGAGGAACAGGCTCCAGATCCCAGGGGGATCCCGGGATGCCTGCAGAGGCGAGGAGTAGCCATGGGGGCAGCATAGCAGCCAGGAGTCTATCAGACCCAACTCCCCAGTAAGGTTTCTCCCTGGAAGAGCTGCAGAGGTTGGAGCTGAAAGCGAAGGAGGTGGAGCTGGAGGAGCGGAGGCTGGCGGGCCATGCAGAACAGCAAAAGCATGAGCTGGAGTTGGAGGAGAGGTAGGCCAAGAGGGCCTGCCAGGGGGTAAGTGGGGAAGGGCCCCAAGACACCAGTTCTGTGGGGAATCTATTCACCAAACTGCTGCCCAGTTTAAGGGGGGAGGGGATATTGATGTCTACCTCGCAGCCTTTGAGAAGGCCTGTGATCTGCACCAGATCCCCACAGACAGGCTCCGCTGTCAAATCCCCCTGCTGGCCCCCAAGGCCATAGAGGCATTCAGCCAAATGGATGGTATTGAGACAGGGGACTACGACCTGTTTAAACAGGCTTTGCTGCTGAAGTTTGAACTGACCCCCGAGTCATACAGGAAATGATTCTGGGTGTACATAAGACCTCAGGCATCACCTACAAGGAGGTCGCCAGCCTGCTGGGGGAATATCTCCGCAAATGGGGGAAGGGCACAGCGGCCATTACCGCAGAGGCCGTGTGTAACCTCATGGGGTTGGAGCAGCTGTATGACATCTGCCCTCCAGACCTTAAGATGTGGTTATTGGACCGGAAGCCTAAAGATCTGTGCAGTGCGGGGGCACTGGCGGATGTGTTTGTGGACAGCAGATCGGGGGAGAAGGAAGACCCACATCGGGGACTCAGAAAGGGAGTCACCCAGAGACCTCTCAAAGGCAGGGCTCCAGTTCCAGAGCACCCTTACTCAATCCACTGGGTGAGTGTGGGACAGGCCCTGGGGGCAATTAGCACAAGGAGCATCCAAGGATTCCGGGACACAGGTGCAGAGGTGACACTGGCGCGGCCCGAGGTGTGTGCCCAATGCATACGTGACCCTGAGGAGAGTGTTTGGGCCCCCCATCAAGGTGCCTGTAGTGAGGATACACCTGAAATGGGGGGCTAAGGAGGGACCCAAAGAGGTTGGGGTGCACGATCACCTGCCTACCCAGGTGCTAATTGGTAATGATTTGGCCAGATGGCACTCAGAGCGCCCTGGTCCTTACCTGGAGCCAGAGCCAGTGAGGGATGCGGGACCTCCCGAAGGGGAGGACCGAAGCACCAAGGGTAGGGCTTGACAGGGTTGGGCCAGAGTCCCATCCCAAGGTGGGGAAACTGAGGCACTGCCAACCAGGGCTGTACCCTCAAACCCAACAGCTGAATTCCAGATGGAGCTGCAGGAGGATCCTTCCTTAGAGAAGCTGAGGGCCCTTGCTGGCCACAGTGGTGCAGGATCCCAGTGGGAGCACCGCTGTGAGAGATTTCTGTGGGAGAAGGGATTCCTGTACCAGGAATGGGCTGGTTCGGGGCAAACTGAAGCTTGGAAAGCCAGGAGGCAGTTGGTGGTCCCCCAGAGGTACCGCCACAGACTGTTGTACTTGGCCCACAATATTCTCCTTTCAGGACATCCAGGCCTGGGGTCTTTGACACTGTCCAACAATATTGCAGGTCCTGTGACTCCTGCCAGAGGGTGGAGAAGGCCCGGAATAAGTGTAAAGTAGCTCTGAGACCTTTGCCCATCATAGAGGAGCCTTTCCAGAAGGTCGCTATGGACATGGTGGGGCCCCTCAGCAGGGTGACCTGGTCAGGGAAGAAATGTGTTCTGCTGGTGGTGGATTTCACTACGCACTACCCCGAGGCAGTGGCCTTGTTCTCGATTGAGGCAGACACCGTGGAAGATGCGTTGCTTACCGTTGTAGAGTGGGTTTCCTCAAGGAGGTCCTTACAGACCACGGCTCCAGCTTCATGTCAACCCTGCTCCCGTGCTTGTGGGAGAAGTGTGGGGTCCAACACACCTGGCCCTCGGCACATCACCCTTGTCCAACGGGCTGGTAGAGAGATTCATCTTTAGAGATTCAACTCTAAAGATGATGCTGAAAACCTTTATGGACCAGCACCTGCAGGACTGGGACAAGTATTTACCCCACCTGCTGTTTGCCTACAGGGAAGTGCCCCAGGAATCCACAGGGTTTTCCCCGTTTGAGTTGCTGTATAGGAGGAGAGTGAGGGGACCTCTGGACTTGATGAGGGACGAGTGGGAAGGGAAGGCCTCTCTCGATGGAGAATCAGTGGTGGAGTATGTACTGACCTTCTGGAAAAAGCTCACTGAGCTTGGGCTTGGCCAGGGGAAACCTAGTCAGGGCCCAAGGGAAGCAGAAGGTCTGATATGACTGCTCAGCACGTGCCTGCTTCTATGCTACCGGGGACCACGTGATGCTTCTCATCCCCGTGAGGAAGAACAAGCTGCCTGGGACAGCCCCTTCAAGGTCATCAAACAGGTAAATGAGGTGAACTATGCAGTGGAACTGTCTAACTGGGCTCACAGCCACCAGGTGTACCATGTCAACATGATGAAGACACACTGGGACAGGGAGAAGTTGGTGCTGGCTGTGTGTGGACAATAGGAGAAGAAGGGAGAGGATCCCCTGGTGAGTCGCCTCCCTGAGGCTGGGGCTCACCCCTCACTGGAATCAGTTCCCCTCTCAGACCAGCTAACCCCTGCCAAGCAGGCTGAGATCAGAGGGGTGCTGCATTCATACCAGCAGCTGTTTTCCAACCGTCCGGGGCTCATGAACCTGGCTCTTCATTGGGTGGAGATGGGAGCCAACCTTCCCATCAGGTGTTCCCCATTCAGGGTCACTGGGAAAGCAGAGCAGGATCTGGAGAGAGAGGTCGGAGACATGCTGGCTTTAGGGGTGATCCAGCCGTCTTCCAGCCCCTTGGCCTCTCCCCGTCGTGTTGGTCCCCAAGAAGGACAGGTCGATCCGGTTCTGTGTGGACTATCAGAAGCTCAGTGCCATCACCATGTCTGAGGCCTACCCCATGTCTAGGACCAATGAGATCCTAGATATGTTGGGGGCTGCCCAGTATCTCACTACCATGGATCTCACCACAGGCTACTGGCAAATGCCTTGGGACCCAGAGGCCAGGGCGAAGTTCACCACTCCAGTAAGGCTCTTCGAGTTCCTGGTCATGCCTTTTGGCCTCAAGGGGGTACCTGCAACCGTCCAGCACCTGGTGAATCAGTTACTAAGGGGGATTGAGGACTTTGCTCTAGCGTATATGGACAATATCTGTGTATTTAGCCAAACCTGGGAGGACCATGTGTCCCAAGTGAAGAGGGTGCTCGGTCGCCTCCAGGATGCAGGACTGACTATAAATGCTGGAAGGTGCAAGGTGAGGATGGCAGCCAACTGAAGCCAGAGCCGGCCAAAGTGGAGGCAATCAAGGATTGGCCCGCTCCCCAGACTAAGAAGCAGGTCCAGGCTTTCATTGGGATGGCGGGGTACTACTGGAGGTTTGTGACACATTTTAGCTCCCTGGCAGCTCCCCTGACGGAGTGTTGTAGGAAGGGCAAGCCAGAGAGGGTGGTCTGGACCAGCCGGTTCCAGCCAGTGGGGAACAAAGGACAGATGAGAGGAGAGGAGGCCCAGGTGACCCTGTTTACTTGGACAGAAGACAAAGGGGCAGGGCTTGGAGGCAGGTGATATCGGATGCCCAGCTGGAAAGCATGGAATCTCTGGACTGGAGAGAGAGAGCAGGCAGAGCCCACCTGGATGCAGGGGAGACTGAGATGTGCTGTGCTGAGGGAGGCCAGGCCTGAGGGCCCAGAGAGTTTCCTATGCTGTGTTCAGATGATCAATAAACCCTCCTGTTTTATGCTGGCTGAGAGTCACTCCGGTCTAGAGAACAGGGTTGCATTATTCCCTCTGGGAGTGGAGGTCCCAGGGGTCCAGAGCGAGTGGACTCCCTGAGGGGGCCCACAGCAAGAGACAGGCGTGCTAAGGCTCAGAGAGGTGCAGTTCCAGGAGGCGGAGGGGCTTAACCCCTGAGAAGGGCTGTCACACTGAAGGGGGTTTCCCCCCCAGGGCCCGTATGGGGCCAAGAGTGGACACATCCTGTGAGACCGTGACAAAGTAGGAATGAGATTTAGTGGAGCGGAAGGAAGGAGCAGGCCTGGAACAGCAGGGTCAGCATTACGCTCTGCAGAATATTTGTATGCTGCTTCCAGCACTGTTTAATACTTGTTATCCGCTTATGAGCAAAGCCCTGTGTGACCCATGGCTGGTGGGGCCTAAACCCAACCGCAGGAGCCTCCTGCATGTGCAGCACTGAGGTGCAGCAAACTGGGGATTGTGTGTCAGCTTTGGGTGAGTTAAAACATGGGGTTTTTACCCAGATGTGAATCCAGAAGCCCTGCCTCACTTTGTTAAATTCCAATTATTTTATTCTGCCCCAAGCTTTCTCCGCACCAGAGTTGGGATGAATTATTTCATTGTGGACATAGTAAGGGGGAAGGCGGGAGGGTTTGGCAGCTGCTTGGGATGGGCAGGAGGGGGCATGGCAGACAGTTGGGTCTTTGGCATCTGAGAACCAGTTTGGGACTGGATGTTCCTGCTGAAATGAACAGTGAAATAGTTAACGTTGGCCCTTAAAATTGTCCTCTCCAGGTGTGGGTAACTGCTTTGAACGGGGGCGCTGGTCACTGAGAGCTGCGGTTTCAGGCTGTCTCCCTGCAGCTAGAGGCAGCGTGGAAGGTGGTTGGTTTTTTGCAGCTCTGGGGGTTAGATCAGGGGTGGCCAACCTGTGGCTCTTGAGCCACATGTGCCGCTTCAGAAGTTAGTGTGCGGCTCCTGGTATAGGCACCGACTCCAGGGCTGGAGCTACAGGCGCCAACGTTCCAATGTGCCGGGGGGTGCTCACTGCTCACGCCCTGCTCCCTCCCCTGAGCCTGCCGTGCCCTCACTTCTCCCCCTCACCCCCAGAGCCTCCTGCATGCCACAAAACAGCTGATCAGGAGGTGCGGGAAGGGAGGGGGAGGCGCTGATCGGCAGGGCTGCCGGTGCATGGGAGGCATAGGCACCGACTTCTGCTGGCGCCAGTGAGTGCTTAACCCGGCTCTCCCCTGGCCCCGCCCCCATTCCAACCCTTTCCCCAAAGTCCCAACCCCTTCCCCAAATCCCTGCCTGGCCCCACCTCTTCCCCGCCTCCTCCCCCCCAGAGCTTGCTATGCTGCAAAACAGCTGTTCTGCGGTGGCAAGCGCTGGGAGAAGCGGGGACACAGTGCACTCAGGGGAGGAGGTGAGGTGAAGTGGGGCGGTGGGGGAGCTTTGCTGCCGGTGGGTGCAGAGCACCCACCACTTTTCCCCCATGGGTGCTCCAGCCCCGGAGCACCCATGGAGTCGGTGCTGGGTGCAGGGTGGGGGAGCTGATGGGGGGGGCTGCTGATGTATTACTGTGGCTCTTTGGTAAATTCTGGCTCCTTCTTAGGCTCAGGTGGGTCACTCCTGGGTTAAATGCTCTCCAGAATTAACTTTGTCTGTAGCATGAGTCTGCCACAAGGGACGCATGCTGTGCCAGAGACCCTTATCCACCGAAGTCAAAGGGAGCTGCGGGCTGAGCAGGCATTCTAGAAAATCGGGCCACTTATTTAGGTGCTGATTTAGGAGCCTAACTTCACAGATTTCGAGGCCAGAAGGGACTACAATGATCATCTTGTCTGACCTTTCTGTATAACACAGGCTAGAGAACAGCCCCACAATAAGTCCTATTTGAAGTAGAGCAGATCTTTAATGTACCCAATCTTGATGTAAAAATCGTGTCAGAGAATCTACCACAACCCTTGGTCAGTTGTGAAATGCTGGGCAGATGATGCCCAGAGCCCTGATTCAGTGCACTGAAGCTAATGGCTTGTGTGAATTAATGCACCAGAAATGAGCAAGGTGTGTTGGAAAATCCTGGTGCCCAGAGGGCTAAAATGTTGCACTTGATCCCAGCTGCATAGAATTAGCTGCCATAGCTCCTATCCCCCTCCCATAAACCTGCTAGTCTCTTGATCTACATAAGGGGGAGGAATAGCTCAGTGGTTTGAGCATCAGCCTGCTAAACCCAGGGTTGTGGGTTGAATCCGGGAGGGGCATTTAGGGATCTGGGGCCAAAATTGGGGATTGGTCCTGCTTTGAGCAGGGGGTTGGACTAGATGACCTCCTGAGGTCTATGATTAAATGAAGCTGATTGAGATGCAAAATCTGCTTCTCCTTTTTTAATCTGAAAGCAGCAGCTGCCCTGTTTCCGAGCTGGATTCATTTAATCCGAGAGAGCAGCGTCTGAGAAGGGGGGCACCTAGCCCAGCAGTTTTACAGTTACTGCAGGAAGGGTGAGTTCCACTGCGTTCCTGTGGAAGGTGCCCCAGGACAGCAGATGCAGGCTCAGCCAATGTGGGACCAAGCATGCCGCAATGACTTCTCCCAGCAGCACCCAGACGTACTGTTGGCAGGTGCCCCAGGCAGCCTGAGCTTTTTTTATCTTTTCCGCAGCTGCCAAGAAAAGCTAGTGAAATTGACCTGTAGCCTGAGAATGGCAGGAAGAAACTATGCTAAGATGCTGAGTGAGATACAGCCTGCTGCATCATAGTCCCTCCTGTGCTAGCATCTTCACCAGAAGGGTATCAAGGAGGTTAGTCCATGTCTCTCCTCTGCCTGCTTCCTTCCCATCAGCTGCTTAGGGGTAGGATCCCTAGGCACAGGGAGCTGTTCTTACCCTGTGGTGATAAATGCTCCCTGCTGCATGTTAAAAGCACCCATCAAAGAGGATTCCTCTGTTCTCTCAGCAGGAACTTAGTGGATAACGAGGCAATTAAAACAAAAAGTGGCACAAAGCTGACAAGGCTGCAGCTGCTTGAAATCTTTAATTAAAAAAACCTCTGGCTCCAGCTTAATGTTCCTTGAGTAGGCTCTGCTCCCACTTCCCCTGCCCCCCAGAGGGAAAATGATGCACCTCAGTAAGAGGATTGAAACAGCTACTGAGGCTGGCTGCAGCTTCCTTGGGCTCCAGCAGGAGTCAAACCCTTTCTGGTTTCAGAGTAGCAGCTGTATTAGTCTGTATCCGCAAAAAGAAAAGGAGTACTTGTGGCACCTTAGAGACTAACAAATTTATTAGCGCATAAGCTTTCGAGAGCTACAGCTCACTTCACTGGATGCATGCAGTGGAAAAAAAATGCATGCATCCGATGAAGTGAGCTGTAGCTCACAAAAGCTTATGCTCAAATAAATTTGTTAGTCTCTAAGGTGCCACAAGTATTCCAAACCCTTTCTGCACCTTTTACAGTCGGTAGGACCTCCCTGCTAGCGGGGTGGGGGTGGGGGTGTCATTTAACCAGGGAGGAGAGCTGCACACACCGCAAAGTCCACAGGGCTGCATCCTGAACCAAGGCTGCTCAGACCTTGCTAACAGAGAGGAGGGGCACTTCCTCCCTCTCCCTTTAGCAGAAGGAATGTGTCAGTGCAACATAAAGGTGAATGGGCTCCCAGGATCATTCCATGCTCACGCAATGGCCAAGAGGACTGCGCAGCAGCTAACACGGCAGAGCACCATTGTGCACCTTTAGGAATCCTCACCAGGGCTATTCCAGGCACGAGGAAGGGCCCCCATCTGCTGTGATGGAATTGAGCCCTAGTCAAGCCCACGTGCCCCAGACTTCTCCCAGAGAAGGGCTGGGCCTTGGAGGGCCTAACCCAACATTTGTTCTTTTACCCAAGAGGCATAAAACCAGGAGTTGCTTCCAAAGTCTCTAGTACCCTCATTCTTGGAGCCAAGTCCTTTCCTCCCTGCCAGGCACAGAGGGTTCAGTCCAACTCGTTTCTCCCCTTCCTCAGAAGACAGGCATTGCCTGCGGGCCATAGCACCGGGTGTGCAATATGTCCCCCCTCCCAATCTCTCAGTGACCTGGAGGCTGTGGCCCTTTCCCACATGATATGGCTAAATACATTACAGTACATACAACAGGACTGTCTCCCAGTAACACACACAATGGGGGCAGACCTGCTGCTCTCACACCCCCATACCACAAGGAAGGGAACAGTAGGCCTGAGCTTTGCCCAGGAGGCTGTCAGAGGAACAGTGGGGAGAAGATGGTGCATAAGCCTCAGGAGCTGGGCTTGATTCCCAGATCTGCCCACCAGCTCCTTGTGAGACCTTGGACAAGTCACTTCCTTCTCAGTTTCCCCAGCTGTACAATGGGGTGGACAATACTGACTGCTCCATGAGGTGTGTGGGAAGGACTGATTGGAGGCTGCAAAGTGCTGAGAGATCCCTGGATGGAAGGTACTCCAGAAAGCAAGAGAGCAAGCCCTCAACTCTCCGATCTTCCATGGAGAAGGTCCCAGCTTCCCATCCCCTCCAAACCATCTGGGCAACAGTTCCAGCCCCGCAGAGCTGAGCTGCCCAAATGGCACAGTGGGGAGATCCCTCTTGGCAGCTGGTCCCAGCTGCTAGAAGGCTGGAGCCCTGCTCTACAGATAGCACAGAAACTAAGGCCCTTGGCTGGCTCCACTCAGAGTGGCTTTAAGGAGCAGCCAAAGTTGAAGTGCACAGGAAGGTGGTGAATGGCTCTGCCACTCCCAGAGCTTGGATTTCCAGCCCATGCTCTACCAGGAGATCCATGCTAAGGTTGCCCAGTGTGAGCCTCGCCCACCCAGCACAGCCCTAGCTCAGGCAAGGTGTTCTCCTTGGCTTCACTCAGCTCTAGTCTTGCTCATAGAGATCCCAGGCCCCTCTGCTCCAGGGCTGCTCCTTAGTTACTACTCAGCCTTCATTCCCTCAGCCTCAAAACTTCACCAAGGTGTGCTGAAACAACCATCAATTAGCTTTAATTTGGAGAATCTCCTGGAGGTGCCTGAAAGGCTCCTCTGCCCATGGGAGAAGGCAGCTGTGGCCCTTCCAGGCCTGTGCCCCTACACTTTCTCCAAGGCAGACTCCCCCGCCTGTGGCAGAGGGGTCAGTGTTACTCAAGGGCAGCTGGTGCCCGACCCATCTCTACTCCTATGATCCCCTCTTCTCTGCACTGCAGCGCCTCCTTCTGGATTAGGGGTGTGGACCCAGGGTAGCCCTCCCTGCAGATTTGCTCATTGCTAGGAACTACTGATCTTTACTCCTAAAAGAGGAGGGGGAAGGGAACATTCCAGACCTGCCTAATCACAAAGGGATATAACAAATTCCTGCCCCCCCGCCATACAGCCCTGGTACTGTGTCAATGAGAACAGTCTGCACTAGCGTTGAGCCCACCCAGGGGAAGCAGCTCTGAATTCCAGCTTTAATCCTTTCGCCTCTGGTTGTACGGAGCCTGTGCGTGGAGTAGTTCATACGGGGCTCCGCTGATGAGCATCCAGCTGTTCCAGCCACTAGACCTGCATGTGGCTGGAAAACCATTCAGCACGAAAGCACGTATGAGCTAAACTGCTGCTGTCCGTCACACGCACTGTCGCTGATGGCAACTATACCATCCTGCCCAGGGCTGCTCGGCCTTCAGGGAAGAGCAACTTCATGGAGTGGGCACAATGCTACACACATTTCCAGTATTAAAAATATAGAGTTAGTTAGAAAGCTAGCTCCAGAGAGACCCTATGCAGGTGACTTCCCAGGTCCAATGCCCCAGGGACAGTGCTTGGCACCTTCAGCATTCCCAGGGAAGATTGGTTTCAGTGTGGTACCTCAGGGCTGGATCCTTTTGCGGTAGAGATAAGCATTGCTCACCTGGTTCATGATAACTAGGCTGGTGAGAATGGGGCACAGCATTGACAGGTACCAGGAAAGACCAGTCACTGTGGTGGTAAACCACAAGGAGCACATGGCCAGCATCAAACTGGCACAGCCCAAGAGGTAACCCACCAGCCCCGATGTGGCATGGTAGACCTTGAGCTTGGCCAGCGTCCAGTTCTTCATCAGCTTGGGGTAGAGGAGAACAACGCCGCCTGTGCACTGCATGCTGGCGTACAGCACGGTCAGCAACCCCGTCAGGCCGTGCCAGGTGACAAAGTGGGCCTTGCCATTAAGGTGCTTGTTGTAGCTGATGATGGCCAGGCCCAGCAGGGCACAGAGGAGGACCAGCAGCTGCAGGGCCCAGTGGAAGCGGACCTTGGCTTTGCGAGAGAAGGAGCGGAGCAGCGAGCTCTCCGGGGAGAAGACCAGCAGGGCTTCCGTCATCAAAAAGGAGAACTGAGGGGGACAAAGGGAAAAAGCTCGTCATGGACACGACACGGCAGCAGTCAGGCTAATGCTGGCAGTGGCGCTTTCTCTCCCCGGCCCCACGGAAGCCAGAGAACTGTCCTCACCCTTAGCATCACATCCTGGAGACGGCCCCTCCCAATAGCCAACCAAGACTTTGGAACAACCAAAGGAACGGTTGCCTCCCTCCTGAGAGGCCGGTTCAGGTTTTACACTGAGCCCTGCAGCACAATGAAACAGGGCTTTGGGAGAGTAGCCAGTACTGTGTGGGCACCCAGGGAAGGATGGTCCAGTGAGTAGGGGGCTAGTCCAGGGCTTGGAGACCTCAGTTCAATTTCCTGCTCCACCAGGCACTTCCTGCGTGACCTTGGGCAAGTCATTTAGGGCCATATTTTTAAAGTCATCTAACTCCTATTGATTTAAATGGGAGTTAGGTGTCTAAATACCTTTAAGAACATGGTCCTTAGTCCCTCTGGGACTCAGTTCCCCAT
Organism: Chelonia mydas; assembly: GCF_015237465.2. Taxonomy (NCBI): domain Eukaryota; kingdom Metazoa; phylum Chordata; order Testudines; family Cheloniidae; genus Chelonia; species Chelonia mydas. The sequence continues at coordinate 47,086,793 of NC_057853.1, forward strand.
CTGTCCCCTATCTCACAGGGGAGCTGGGAGGGGAAATACATTCATGGCCATATGGGGCCCAGACACTAAGGTGATAAGTGCTTAAGATACACAAATTCAGTACAGCTGGTCTCCACAGGCTCTGTTACGTTCCTCAATATCATGGCTCTGAATTAGGCATCTCCCACTAACACGGGATGTAACCCACTGCTCCCGCCACCCCTACAACTCTCATATGCTACAGCATTACCACCAGCCTTTCCAACTCCCCCCTGCAGCAGGTGGCTGTTGAGTGATGCAAAGCGTGCCCAGGAAAAGGCCGCATAAGAAAGAAGAGCTGGCTGAGACATGCAGGTTAGTTCTGTTGGTTTTACGAGGCCTCCCCGTCAGAGGCTGCATGCAGTCCTGGCTGCAGAAATGGTAACTAGAGGTTGTAATGCTAGAATATTTAGGGCGGAAGTTTCACAGGTGTGCAGAGTCCTGAGCCTCCAATGTAAGTTCCCTCTAAGCTGTGCGGCCGTGCAGCAGCCTATTAAGCACTGTACAGGCGCTCAGGACTACAGCAGGGAGAGGCGTCTCTTCCCACTGGCCCCAGCCCAGCCCAGAACCTGCTGCGGCCAGAGGAAAGGTGCCCCTTCCCTTGCCCCAACCCAGCCCTGGACCTGCTGCGGCGGGGAGAAGCGCCTCTCCCCCGCAGCCCAGGTAATGCTGCGGGGAGTCCTCTCTCCTCACTGTAGCCCCGGGACAGCCTGTACCCCACACCCTTCATCCCCGGCCCCAGCCCAGAGCCCTCAGCCCCCCGCACCCTAACCCTCTGCCCCAGCCCTGAGCGCCTCAGCCCTGGCCACACCCCAGAGCCTGCACCCCCAGCTGGAGCCCTCACCAACCCCCACTCCCTGCACCCAAACCCTCTGCCCCAGCCTTGAGCCTCCTCCCACACTCTGAACCCCTTGGCCCCACCCCCACCACATGAACTTTGTTATGTGCACCAATATGGAGGTGATGTGTCACACAACACCTCCATATTGGTGCACATAACAATTCATTTCACATATGGGTGGGAAAAATTAGAGGGAACAGTGTCCTCATTGGTTACAATTTTTCTCTCCATGCTGGCAAAGAACGTGTGGTTTAGAACTTGCTTGCAGCCATCAGCCTACCACACCTGGCCAGATGCCTGGACCAGACTTAGCCCACTAGCCCTGAACTCCTCAGGAGCCTGGCGGTGGTGCTGAGAGAGGAAGAGAGATGCTTGAAGAGCTAAACAGATTTGGTTCCAGCCTGGGAAAGATGATACCCACACGGAAGAGCGAGGACAAGGGGTGGGGAATCAGCTAAGTGGGATTCCAAGCACCACCGGTGCCTTGTGTTATCATTCAAGCCAGTGCAAAGTGGGTAGACAATGCTGCCATTCTGACTCAACAACATTTTACACCCGCTACGCACTACAATGACGTGACGAGATGCAGGGCAACACTGCACTGCGTCCATTGTGAGCAACCCCAGGCCCCGAGAGGATGCAGTTACCACTGGCTACTGGAGCACAGATTACAGGGAAGGAGGCAGGTAACATGGAGCTCTTTTGTCCGACTTACCGCAAGCGACATTAAGAAAGGATGCCAAGAGAACAAGCCTGGAATGAAACAGAGAGAGGAATGAGCCCTTTCAGACTAGCCATCCGGTGTGCCAAAAACTAACGTATTGCTGAAAAACATATCCTGCTAGAGGTATCACCTCAAAAATCACTCTGTATTTTAACCCACCATTAGCACATGCAGCCACCTAAGATCGGATAGTCCAGGGGTCAGTGCGCTAGCCTGGCATTTGGGAAACCTGGCTTTAATCCCCTGCTCTGCCACGGATTTCCTGCATGACCAACAGCAAGTCACTCTTGCTCTGTGCCTCATCTGGCTGGTGGGGTGTTGTGGGAATAACATGAAGGATTGTGAGGCACTCAGGTACTACAGCAGTAGAGGCCATAAGTGCCTTAACTAGACAGATTATAACTGAAATTGATTAGAAAGAAACACAGTGTGTTTCCAGGTTTCAGCGTGTTAGTCTGTATCAGCAAAAACGAGGAGTCCTTGTGGCACTTTAGAGACTAAAATTTATTTGGGCAGAAGCTCTCATGAGCTAAAACCCACTTCATCAGACGCATGGAGTGGAAAATACAGTAGGGAGGTATAAATACACAGCACATGAAAAGATGGGAGTTGCCTTACCAAGGGGGGGGGGGGGGGTCAGTGCTAACGAGCCAATTCACTTAAGGTGGAAGTAGGCTATTCTCAACAGTTTACAAAAAGGGGTGAAAAATCATTTTTGTACTGCTAATGATGTCAATGTAACCAAGGTGGCCCTTGTGATATATGCCATCATGTGCCAGCAATGCCCCTCTGCCATGTACATTGGCCAAACCGGACAGTCTCCATGCAAAAGAATAAATGGACACAAATCAGACATCAAGAATTAGAACATTCAAAAACCAGTAGGAGAGCACTTCAGTCTCCCCGGACACTCAACAACAGACTTAAAAGTGGCAATTCTTCGACAAAAAAAAACTTCAAAAACAGACTCCAGTGAGAAACTGCAGACATGGAATTCATTTTCAAACTGAACACCATCAAATTAGGTCTGAATAAAGACTGGAAGTGGATGGGTCACTACAAAAACTAATTTTCCCCCTGCTGATACTCACACCTTCTTGTCAACTGTTTGAAATGGGCCACCTTGATTACATTGGCCTCATTAGCACTACAAAATGATTTTTCCTCCCTTGGTATTCACCCCTTTTTGTCAACTGTTGAGAATAGCCTACTTCCACCTTAAGTGAATTGGCTCGTTAGCACTGACCCCACTCCCCCTTGGTAAGGCAACTCCCATCTTTTCATGTGCTGTGTATTTATACCTGCCTACTATATTTTCCACTCCATGCATCTGATGAAGTGGGTTTTAGCCCACGAAAGCTTATGCCCAAATAAATGTGTTAGTCTCGAAGGTGTCACAAGGACTCCTCGTTGTTTTTATTGTGTTTTCAGTTTGTTTAATTCCTTTGACAGCACATGTGTCTCATCACTTTCACGCATTTGGGTGGTTTTTTCTACCCAGGGAACCACACTGTGAAATTTGACCAGATCTGCAAAAACAGGCACTGGGGGACCAAGGGGCAGATGGGGACTATTTTAAACTCTTTATTTCAAATTGACAGCGCAATGGTGGTCAGCAAAACCATTATGGTTGAAGGAAGGCAGCGGGGTGATCCACTTGTTTGTAACATACCTCTTCAGTCATCACTGAAAGTGGGGCTGGGGAATCTCATCCTCCACATTATAAAAACAGCCAAGAGAAGGAGTAGGAGTCTGTGATTGCAAAAGGCCTAGCGATAGGTAGCTGGGAATGCAGCAGACCACGAGTGAGGTGCATTGGCTGAGCGGTAGCCCCACGACTAGAATAGCAGAAGCTTTAGGTAGGATGCTGCAGGTCAGGATTAATGTGCGCTGGCAGACAGGGGCAGGATTCAAATAGCCACAGAGGTGGCAGAGGTACCTGGGGAGTTTACATAAGATCTGCATGCATCCTCTGGCACTAGCCAGCCCATCACTTTCAGAAGCACTAAAATTGATCCCACACATGTATTTATTCATGGATGATGTCCAGTAGCTCTGCCCCCCACTGGCTTCTACTTACTTGACCCAGGTCTGGCCAGTACGGCCACAAAGATGGTGAATCCAAGTGAGACAAGGTGGGCAGTGATGCCGGAGACGGCTCGCAGGGAGCGATAGATCCGTGACTCTGTCTCGATGGTCAGAGCCATTGTGAGATGAGCCTGTCTTCTGCCCCACAGCAGCAGTACTTACACCATTCAACTCTCACTGGCTACACAGGCTGTCTGGTAGGTATTAGCAGCCTGGTAGGTATTAGCTTTCCCAAGACATCCAGGCAAGGGAGAGATCCAACAAGGAAGCACCATAGACCATTCCTGACTTAAAGCAAGAAATTCACTGCTGTCCTTCCTGGGCATCCACGGATTATCTAGAAAGCAGAAAAATGAGAAAAATAAAGTTAAGTCCCAAAGAACAACAAGGGGTGGAAATTATCATTATACCACAGAGCGCTCACACGAGATCCCACCAGTGAATCTGGAGGATGAGACTCCTGAAGTTTGCCAAGGCAGTTTATAAGCTGCAGATACTGGCTGCTTCTTCACTCACTCATAAGCAATGGGAAGTGTTCAGGCCCCTAGCAGGGTGGGGCAGGTCTTTCCACACGATTGGAAAAATGTCAGGTGTGCCGCTGAAAGAAATATGCATCAACAACAAGACAATATGAATGCCATGCAGGAGGGCACATGCTGAACAGCTCAGCCTGGAAGGAGCTAGCGGGACTGACTTTAAAAGCATTGAACTTTGTCACTGGCCTGTTGATAGACAAGAGAGAACAGCTTGGTTTAGGGGGATGTTATAACAATTCTGTGGGAATCAGCTGATTGAACATGGAGCATCAACACACGGCCCTTTGTTCCAAAAATTCAGACGAGATCAAGAGGAGCTCGACAAGTAGAAGAAATTGATACACCTAGCTGGAGCAGATCAGCTCTATTTCATCCAACAGAGGAAGGATAATGGAGACAAAGATGCAAGCCGATGTATTATACCACTGCAAGGCAATTATGGTGCTATCACATTTCTGTCTATTGAACACAGATCGGTGCCCCATGCACTGCACAACAGTGGCAGTGTGTATTTAGAACAGGGGTGGGCAAACGTTTTTGGCCTGAGGGCCACATCGGGTTTCCAAAATTGTATGGAGGGCCGGTTGGGGAGGCTGTGCCTCCCCAAACAGCCAGGCATGGCTTGGCCCCTAACCCCTATCCGACACCCCCGCTTCTCATCCCCTGATGGCCCCCCCGGGACTCCATCCAACCCCCCCTGTTCCCTGACAGCCCCCAGAGGACCCCTCCCCATCCACCGCCCCCTGCTCCCTGTCGCCCCCGGACTCCTCAGTCCCCCACTGCCCCATCCAACCCCTCCTCTCCTTCCTGACTGTCCTCCCTGGACCCCTGCCCCCATTCAACTGCCCCAAACTCTATCCCCGGCCCCTGACCACCCCCTTGAACTCTCCTGGCCTCTATCCAACCCCCCTGTCCCCTTACTGCGCTGTCTGGAGCACCGGTGCCTGGCGGCGCTACAGCCGCACAGCACAGAGCACCGGGTCAGGCCGGGCTCTGCAGCTGCGCTGCCCCAGGAGCTCGCAGCCTCCCCCCACCCAGAGCATTGCGCCGGTGGCACAGTGAGCTGAGGCTGCGCAGGAGAGGGAACAGCAGGGAAGGGGCCGGGGGCGAGCCTCCCCAGCCAGGAGCTCAGGGGCCAGGCAGGAGGGTCCTGCGGGCTGTAGTTTGTCCACCTCTGATTTAGAATATGCAAACTGTAAATCATTCCAGAGAGGAGTTAATACACAGATCATCTCACCCACTGCCATGCAGGCTTGGTGCTCCAGCCAAGCAAGAAAGCTTGTGTCACTGCATCTGATAAGTGGGCTTTAGCCCACGAAAGCTTATGCCCAAATAAATGTGTTAGTCTCTAAGGTGCCACAAGTACTCCTGTTCTTTTTGCGGATACAGACTAACATGGTTACCTCTCTGAAACTTGGCTTCAAAGCGCATTTAGACACTGAAAAATGAGTACCATCATGATGATGGTCCATATTTAGTTCTCACTCAAGGACACCAGATAGAGGGAGCTGTGTTTACAAGCTAAAAGATAAGTTTTCTGTCAGTGCTACAATTTCCATCTGCAATCTGAAAACCTGCTGGGTTTCTCCTTCCTGCCTCTTACATCCTCCCAGTGAAACAGATTCTGCAGCCAGTCGCGGCTGATGCTGCAGAAGGCTCCTTTTCCTATAGTCCTGAAACGGCTTGACAGGGCTGTAAAGTCATCAGTGTGACTCCAAAATGCACATGAAGCAGATCATGAAATCAGAGTAGGATCAGACCCAGCTGGGACAAGAAGGTGCCATTATTTTTGTGACGCTAGATCAGAGTTGGGCAAACTATGGCCCGCGGGACCGTCCTGCCCGGCCCCTGAGCTCCTGGCCCAGGAGGCTAGCCCCCAGACCCTCCTATCCTGTCCCCCCTTCCCCGCAGCCACGCTGCCGCACCGGCAGCGCTCTGGGCGGCAGGGCTGTGTGCTCATTCAGGGCAGCGCAACAGCGTCTCTGGCTCCGGCTGGGCAGTGCAACTCCCAGACATGCTGCTCTGAGTGGCATGGTAAGGGGGCCAGGGCATTGGATAAGGGGCAGGGGGTCCCAGAGGGCAGTCAGGGGACAGGGAGCAGGGGGCGGTTGGATAGAGGGGTGAGGTCGGGGGGGGCGGGTTAGATAGGGTGTGGAGTCCCAGGGGGTGGTTAGGGGCAGGGGGTCCCAGGAGGGGGCAGTCAGGGGACAAGCCGCGGGGGGGGGATTTGGATGGGTGGGGAGTTCTGATGGGGGCAGTCGGGGGGTGGGAAGTGAGAGGGAGCGGATCGGGGGTGGGGACCAGGCTGTTTGGGGAGGCACAGCCTTCCCTACCCGGCCCTCCATACAGTTTCACACCTCGATGTGGCCCTCGGGCCAAAAAGTTTGCCCACCCTTGTGCTAGATGAACAGATCTCCAATAACTGCAAAGCCAGAGGCCTGCTCGGGCCCACGCGATGTGTGCCATGCAGCGCTCGGCTTAAGATGACACAGGCACACAGCCTCGCCTCCTGTGCAAACCCGTCCCTGTGCAGGGGCGACCCACACGTTGCGTGGGCCAGGGAGAGCGCTGCAGCCCTGCGTGGAAGGAGAGCAGAGGCCTCCCAATAACCAACCCTTTCCGCAAGCCACCTGCCCCCGAGGGGACCCGGCAACGGCACCAGAGAGCCGGTTCGGGGACCTGCTCTGTGGCGGGACCCGGCCAGCGTCACCGCACGGGGCATGATCACAGGACACCCAGCACCTGGGGGGCGGGAAGCAGCCACGAGGCCGGGCGTTTCAACACGCCCCAGGCCACCCGGCTCCTCACCAGCCCCGCACGGGCCCGAGGGCATTGCTGGCTGGCCCTGCGACGGGGAGGGCTGCACGCCCCGAGCCCCGCCCACTGCCGGGCCCCTGGTGCCAGCCCCTCAGCGCAGCGGAGGAGGGTCCCGCACGCGGGGAGAGGCTCCCCCGCCTCTGGGCGCGGGCTGCCGCGGGGGCAGGGAGCCTCACCTGATCCTTGGGCACCAGCATCTGCGAGAACTCGGCGAGACAAGCAGGAAAAACTACCCCCACCTCCTGATTGGGTGGGTTCTGCTGTCCCTCATTATATTGACCCGCCTTCTAGCGCCTCTGAGTGGCTAAACTTTTCTGTCTATCATCCGTAAGACCCACCCGTCCTCCTGTCACGGCGGCTTCGCCTTCATGCTCCAGGAACATGTGACAAAAGGAGGGCCGTTCTAGTCCTATGCGGGCGAGCCTTCAGTGCGCATGCGTAGATCGGCCGGCGGGGCGTGACCCTTTGCTAGCGTGCGCATGCACCTGTCGAAAAGCTCGGGTAAGAGGGCTCCTGCGCTGGCTCAGGCGGCGGCTGTGTGCGCATGTGCGAAGTGGGGTAGGTGCTTGGTTTCGTGTCTGCGGCTGAGTTGCAAAGGCTGGGGCCCTGCGCCGGGTTATTGTAGGGTCGCCTGGGCGCGGCTGTTTGCCACCCCCCTTCTAGCGCACGTCACGTGGACAGTTCCCTTCCCCCTACGCCTAGAGCACGGGCACCCCTGCGCCACCCAGAGCTGAGAGCCCAGGGTGTGCGCTCAGCCTGGGCGGGAGCCAGGACTCCTGGGATCTGTCCTGGCTCTGGGAGGGGAGAGGGTCTGGAGGGGGTGGGAACCAGAACTCCTGGGTTCTATCCCCATCGTGGGGAAGGGAGTTCAGTCGCTAGCTCACAGGGCCGGGACTCCAGAGTCCCCTTCCCCAGCTTGCTGTATGCTCTTAAGCAGGCTTTATCTCTCTGTACAGTGGGGTGACGATATTCACCCAGCTGTACTAATGTGCTGACACCCTGGGATGATCAATGGTATAGAAGTTTTAGGTATTAGCAGCTGTAGCGCTGAGCAAAGGAAGTGTTGCTAAGGGGGAGGGAAATATTCTGTGGATGTTAATTTGCATTTGAACATTAACTTCAGTTTTACCTTTATGTTCATGGTCCATAAAACTTGCGAGTTTGCGCTTTGCAACATGAATCTTTGCAAAAAGCTCATATTAAACTTTAATACTCAACAAAAGCAAACTTTGATTTTTTTTTTTTTAATATTTATGCCTAAAATTCAACCCATGCCCCTGTCCCTGCGCCTGAGGAAAAAAAGATTTAAATATTCTGACTAAGACTCCTTTCTCTTGCAGTTGCTAAACTTTCACTCTTGCCTTTTATGATATCATAATTCTATTCCATTTTTGTGTACCTTTGCAGGTCACCTTTCAAGTTCATGTTTTAATCATGTAGAAGTCAGGGAATAATTTATATTTTGCATGTACAGTCAACTTCCAGTGGGCAGTAGGTGTGTTAAAGTGTTGCTTCACATAAGTAACTGCTGGACTGGAAGGAGAGGCAAAGGCCTGTTTTGATGTAAAGTGACTTTGTTAATGAGATAGGGCTCAGCCACTAGTATGGTGATTGCACTGGAATTCAGTGCATAAAGCCATGCTAGTGCTGTGTCAAAGGCTGGGATATTTTATACGCTACCTGTCCCTCTAATGCATGTGTATTATCACACATGGCATTAACTTCAGAGTTAGTATATATCACGTAGGCCAGATTTACAGCTGCTGTAACTCAGCTTTGGAACACATGAGTCTTGTGATTTGAAAATTTGCATTAATGTAAGGTTTGTATTATTTTTATTGCACTAGCGTTCTCCGTGGGAGAGGAAGGAAAAGACCAAGGGAAGAGAATCCAAAGAGAATCTACTCGATTGGTCTTTTGGTAAGCGTCAGTTCTGTGTTGTGTCTCTTGCAGCAATAACCATGGACAGCAGCAGCAGAATTGAGTGCATCTTCTTCAGTGAATTCCACCCAACGCTGGGGCCTAAAATAACCTACCAGGTCAGTGATGCCAGAGTATTTGGGGCAGGGGTCTGTTGGGTATTCAATCAGGCAATGAACTGAGGGAATTCAGTCTATGCTGTCTCCAGCACCCAGCCAATGCTGGCCCCATGAGTCAAGGGCCCTGTGTGTGTCTTCAGCTGAACTGTGACATTTTATACTGTGACATCTTGTGTCTCTCTACAAAAGTGACTTTTCACAGGTGCTCGCTCTCCTTATCATGCCTGTATCCTGTTGCTAGGGTTTCTTATGAGACTGTGGGGTTATGTCTCTTGGCTCTTCAGTGATACTTTATTGTTTCCTTGGCCATGCAGGTCCCAGAGGATTTCATATCCCGAGAACTCTTTGACACAGTCCAGGTGTACATCATCACTAAACCCGAGCTGCAGAACAAGCTCATCACAGTGTGAGTACCACCTAGAACTGCACCCACAGTCTCGAAGCAGAGCTCTGGCTCCCCAGACAGAACTGGACAAGGCTTTTCACCCTACTCAGCCCAGAGGTGACTGACCGCTGTACCCATCTGATAGCTGACTGGTGGCCTGCGTGATATGACTTGTGGATCTTGGTCCAGTTCCCAGGAGACAAGTTTCCATGTCACAAAACCCACCACTACAGTTGGTGCTCCTTGGGACCCCTTTCTTCTGTCTTGGAGAGAGGCCAAGGATGGACTGGAGCATGGAGATTTTAATCTCTGCTTTCACCTCTAGTGATGGCACCTTCAGGTCAAGGGGGAGGCATGTGGGTTGAGAGAAGCTTTCTTTGCCACTGCTTGAGCAGTAGCTGCTCTGTGTATAAATAGACCTGGATAGGAGAGACTCCAATCACCTTTCACCAGTCCTAGCTAAGAGATGAGGCCCACAGCTTGTTGCTTGGCAGGTCCAGCAGGAATCAAGCTGTTCAAGACAAGTGCTGCTGAAACCATGCCGTCAGTGCTTATAGGGGAACAGGGACCTTCTGAAGAGGCAAAAGGCTAGATTGCTAAAGGAGAAAAATAAAGAACAGAGGCCCATTCTTGTGAGTTGCGGTTGTTAACTTTGGCCCCACTTCATTCATGAGCTGGTGGCCTGAACCTGTTTGTAGCCTGTATAATCATAGCAATGAGCAATCACCATTTTTAATAATTTAATTACAGTCTGTGCACAAGATTTCAATGAATTTTAACTACATGGAAACTTTGAAGAATCTGCGTTTTTCTGTTAAGAGAATTCAGGACAAAGCCTGGCACAGATGCTAAATTTCTTAAATGACTCTCACTCGTAAACTGATGAACGCGTTTACTTGTAAATTCTCAGAAAGTTCATTCTGGGCTCGGAGTAAGGGCTGTAAGTTTGAGGAGGATCCGTTTGTATTTTTCATACAAAGCAAAGGAGTGTCTATTTTAAAAGCAAAATCCTTCACTATGGAGTTCTGACCAGTGCTTCCAGAACAATCGCAGTTGACGGCTTGTGCCTGTTTTTCTTTGATAGGACTGCTATGGAGAAGAAGCTGATTGGCTGCCCGGTTTGTATCGAGCACAAAAAATACAGCCGGAATGCTCTGCTCTTCAATCTGGGCTTTGTTTGTGATGCTAGAGCCAAGACTTGTGCATTGGAACCCATTGTGAAGAAACTGGCTGGCTATCTCACCACCTTAGAGGTCAGATGTGGCAATGATGCACCCGTTCAATACCTAATGCGGATCCACAGGTTTGGTGCTATGTTTCCCCCACCCCTCCAGCTTTAGAACAATCTCTAGGAGAAACCCCTTTGATGTGCCAGACCTCCAAGAGGTCTTGTCCTACCTACACAGGGTAGGCCACGCGGTCTGATCGTCTATTTAGATTGAACCTTCCCAGTCCTTTGTTATCGAGCTGGGAGTCTCTGCTCAGCTTCCCTGCTGTGAGGTGGGGAAATCCATCTCCCTCAGGATCATTGGTTGCTAGGTGTCAGTGTCCTGGTGACTAGGTTTTCCACTCTCATCTCAGATTTCCCATTGATATGGGGCTGGTGTCAGCCAGTCCTTTTCCAATGACCCATTTGTGCTCAGACAGCTAGGCCACATTCATACCTGTGTCTCCCAGCCTGCCCTGAGAGCAAATAGTCCTTTTTCCCCACATTGGGTAACCATGCAAAACATAGGGGAAACTAGAATCGGGGTAGCCGTGTTAGTCTGTATCCACAAAAACAACAAGGAATCCGGTGGCACCTTAAAGACTAACAGATTTTTTTGGGCATAAGCTTTCGTGGGTAAAAAACTACTTCTTCAGATGCATGGAGTGAAAATTACAGATGCAGGCGTTATATACTGACACATTATATATTGACTTATGAGGTAACTCCCTGCTCTTCATGTGTCAGTATATAATGCCTGCATCTGTAATTTTCACTCCATGCATCTGAAGAAGTAGTTTTTTACCCACAAAAGCTTATGCCCAAAAAAATCTGTTAGTCTTTAAGGTGCCACCGGACTCCTTGTTGTTTTTATAGGGGAAACTGAGGCACACATGGGATCATAAAAATATTACAGCAAATTCCCACTTTTTTTACGTAATTACATATAAAAACATGTTAAGAGAATGCTGTGGTTGTGCTGTTAAGTGTTTTTATAGTCAGGGTTGTGTGTCTGTAACCCCAACTCTTACATTGTGTGTGCACGGGTGCACTTTAGGGTGTGTTTTCACTAGCAGCGTTAAAGTGCTGCCATGGCAGCACTTTAACGTGACTGTGTAGTTGCGGCACCAGCACTGGGAGAGAGCTCTCCCGGCACTGTAAAAATACCACCCCCACGAGGGGAGTAGCTGCCAGCGCTGGTGCACTGTCTACACTAGCTTTACAGCGCTGTAACTTGCAGCGCCCGGGGGGTGTGTGTGTTTTTTTTCACACCCCTGAGCGAGAAAGTTGTAGCGCTATAAAGTGGCAGTGTAGGCAAGGCCTTATTGTTGTTCATAGATTCCAAGCCAGACTGGATTGCTCTAATCATCTAGTCTGATCTCCTGTATAACACAGGCCAGAGACCTTCCCACAATCATTCCTAGGGCAGAGCTTTTAGAAAAACAGACAACATTGATTTAAAAACAGGGAGAATCCACCGCCAGCCTTGGTAAACTGTTCCAATGGTTAATTAAAAAGCACATAATGCCACGCCCATTCACTTTTTGTTTGTTTGTTTGTTTTTAAACAAATTGAAATGTCAGGTAGTGTCTTTCTCACTATTTTCTCTGGTCTATTTTCTGGGAAACTGAGTTCTCATAATGGAGAAACTCCAGCCACTTTTTGTTAAAAATAAGACTATTTTAAGTCAGCCAGTTTTAGTGATTGATTGGTAATAAATAATATGGGGATGGTTTGTTTCTATTAACTGTGAGTTCATTAATTTAAAATTTCCTTTTTAACAGTAAATGGTATAAACTATGCACTTTGAGAATCATGCACATGACCATAATGACTGTATAGGGAAGCTTGTAGTTCAGGTGACGATGTGTGTTGTTTAGGATCAAGGGACCCAATTGTGTTGTTTCTTCCTTAGCAACACTTTGAATAGAAGCTTACACTTTCAAGTAAGGTATTAACAGCCCATGGTAAACATCCCTGATCATTCCCACAGATCTGCCAACAAAGCCATGGAAAACCAGACTTGATACTCTTAATATTTCTCAAGTTAAAAACATCCTTTCAGGCCTCTGTGCTTGCTTACGGCCCTAAAAAATAATTCCTTAGATGAAATCCATTGAAGTCGATGGGAGTTTGAGACTTCACTGGAGCCAGGATTTTACCACTTGATCCTGTATAACACATCATGGTTTAAAGGGGAGATTTGTCATTAATTAGGTGAGTGACAGGTTTCCAGGATCAGACTATAAGTAAGAAAAGAACAAAGGAAAAAATACCAGTGGGGTTTCCTTATCGTATTGCCTGCATAACAGCTCCATGGCAGCTTTATAGAGAGATGCGAGGTGGCTTGCTGCTATTGAGAGGCAATGACACTGACCTTGTTCTCTCCTAGCTGGAAAGTGGCTTCATCTCCAATGAAGAGAGTAAACAAAAGCTGGTGCCAATAATGACTATCCTCCTGGAGGAACTCAACGCCACTGGGAAATGTACCTTGCCAATAGGTAGGCTCGTTGGACATTCAGCTGCAATGTAGTCTCTTTCTCTGTCCCTTCCCAGCCTCACAATGAGTCCCTTAGCATCACCCCACTAGGGGATCCTGTCTGAGGCAGAGGAGCTGGCTGATATAGTGTTTGTAGCTTGGGGGTGGAGGGTCCAACTTGCAGCTCCACCTGTACCCCACCCTTGAGCTGTTTTGTTTTGTGGTATTTGAAGTGTAGCTTGTGTGACCTTCATGGGGGAGGAGCACAGGGGAGAGAAGGGAGTTAGATGCGCTGGGGGAGTGCACTGCTCCCTTATTGCCTCTGCCATCCCTGGAGTGCTAATGGGCTGTGATTACAGCGGAATTGGCTACTGCTGGGAAGAAAAGGGCAGCATCTCTGTACTGACCAGATCAGGGGTTCTCAAACTGGGGGTCTGGACCCCTCAGGGGGTCACAAGGTTATTACATGGGAGGTCGCAAGCTGTCCACCTCCACCCCAAATCCCGCTTTGCATCCAGTGTTTATAATGGTGTTAAATATATAAAAAAGTGTTTTTAATTTATAAGGGGGGGGTCACACTCAGAGGCTTGCTATGTGAAAGGGGTCACCAGTACAAAAGTTTGAGAACCGCTGGACCAGATTGCTGTAACAGAGTCTTGCACAGAGGATGGATTGGGAGGTTGGCATCTGAGGGTCAAATCTTGCCCTGATGTCAGCAGCGGGTGCAGTTCCCATTGTTCATTGGGTGGTACTTGCACTGTTACACCAGGGCTGATTTTGGTTGGGAAAGTTGAGAGACACAGCAGGTGTTTGCTAGCAAAACCGAGTGCTTTCATCTCCTCCTCCCTAGATGAATCGAACACCATTCACCTGAAAGTGATCGAGCAGCGGCCAGACCCTCCGATTGTGCAAGAGTACGATGTGCCTGTCTTCACCCTGGACAAGGATGATTTCTTCAATGCCCAGTGGGATCTCACCACTCAACAGGTCTGTCTGCTTCATCCGGGCAGGGCTGAGCATGGGGGGACATTCTAATGGGGTCATCTCCCATCCCAGCGACTCAGTTAGCTGAATGGAGATGTGACAGGGCTGTTGCACTACCTGGTGCCCAGTGAACAAGGGGTTAACCACAGCTCAGCAACCCGTAGTCCTTTCCTGGGGCTATAAATCCCTTGCTTGGGAGACAAGAGGAAGGAGAATGCTATTGGGTAGCAGCCCAGCCTTCCCAGGGTCCTAGGACTGGGGAGCTTGATCCCTTTTGTGGAGAAGACTTTGCTGATTGCAGTGGTATGCCTCTGCTGAACCATTCCCAGTGAACATGTGATAAATGGCAATGACTGTTGCTAACACTGTCCAAATCAAGCAAAGATGTCCTTTATGGGGAAGTGTCCATCCAGTGACTAGGGCTGGTTAACAAAGTGTTAAATAGCATGGAGCTCTGCTCTCCAGTTGCAGACACTTCCAAACAGGGATGGAATACAGAGGTGCATGTGTTTATAGTGAGGTTGTCCTGTATTCTCATTCAGCACTTATCAGGGTTCCCTCCCCACTCTGAACTCTAGGGTATAGATGTGGGGACCTGCATGAAAGTCCCCCTAAGCTTATTTCTACCAGCTTAGGTTAAAAGTTTCCCCAAGGCACAAATTCTTCCTTGTCTTTGGAATGGTATCGCTGCCACCACCAAGCGAGTTTGACAAAGATTTAGGAAAAGGACCACCTGGAGTTCCTGTTTCCCCAAAATATCCCCCCAAGTCCCTTCCCCTGACTGTTCCTGGGGAGGTTTGAGAGTAAACAAGGGGAGCACAGACCAGCCCCTTGGGTTTTTAGTGTCCTAAAAACCAATCAGGTTCTTAAAAGCAGAACTTTATTATAAAGAAAAAGTAAAAACGCACCTCTGTAAAATCAGGATGGAAGGTAATTTTACAGGATAATCAGATTCAAAACACAGAGGATTCCCCTCTAGGCAAAACTTTAAAGTTACAAAAAAAAAAAAAACAGGAATAAACCTCCCTCTTAGCCTAGGGGAAATTCACAAGCTAAAACAAAAGATAATCTAACACATTTCCTTGCTATTACTTACTATTTCTGTAATTTTAGATGTATCATTCAGTGGGAGTTGGATTACTTGCTTGGTCTCTCTCTTTGTCTCGGTAGAGAACAACAAAAGCCCAAACAAAAACCTCCCCCTCCCTGCCCCCCCATTTGAAAGTATCTTCTTTCCCCATTGGTCCTTCTGGTCAGGTGCCAACTAGGTTAATAGAAAGAAGAAAAGGAGTACTTGTGGCACCTTAGAGACTAACAAATTTATTTGAGCATAAGCTTTCATAGCTTATGCTCAAATAAATTTGTTAGTCTCTAAGGTGCCACAAGTACTCCTTTTTCTTTTTGCGAATACAGACTAACATGGCTGCTACTCTGAAACTAGGTTAATGGGGAGGGATAGCTCAGTGGTTTGAGCATGGGCCTGTTAAACCCAGGGTTGTGAGTTCAATCCTTGAGGGGGCCATTTAGGGATCTGGGGCAAAAATTGGGGATTGGCCCTGCTTTGAGCAGGGGTTGGACTAGATGATCTACTGAGGTCCCTTCCAACCCTGATATTCTATGATTGATTAACCCTTTACAGGTAAAGGAGGGATGTTATGCTACCCTTAGCTGTATGTTTATGACAGCACGGTATCTAGTGTCCGTGTTAAATCTCTTCTGATGGTCTCATTGACCCTTTGTGCATGGACCACGTTTACTGGAAAATCTGGCCCAAGGTGGCCTGTACCTTTTAAGTTCAGTTCTATAATGATATAATTTGCTCTTCCCAGTAAATGTGATTTTGAAGTTGGATACAAGAGTTCTTGGATGTTAGAAGTGCACGTGTCTGGTGCACAGAACCATATCACTGTCTCATGTTAAAAAAGCTACCTTAAGACAGAGATACCATTGAGAGTATGTATCGGTCACTTATGGGTAAAAAACATTGCAGGGATGTTGTGACTTTCCTCAAACCAAACATTATAAACACAGGAAACATAGAGCTAAGGTTAACTCAAGAGAAATCCAAACATATCAGTGTAACTAATGCACAGTTAAGGTACCTAAACAACCATAACTCTGCCCCATAGTGACCACATGCAATAACCATGCAATGATAATTGAGTCATTTAATTGTTTGTGGTCATAGATTACATTATCAATCTGCAAAAAGAAAAGGAGTACTTGTGGCACTTTAGAGACTAACAAATTTATTTGAGCATAAGCTTATGCTCAAATAAATTTGTTAGTCTCTGAGGTGCCACAAGTACTCCTTTTCTTTTTGCGGATACAGACTAACACGGCTGCTACTCTGAAACCTGTCATTATCAATCTGAAAACACACTAGATTTCCCTCACACGCACGCTCCCCTTGATGTCTCTATAGGGGGTTTCTCGTGCAGATGTTCCACTCTTTGGTCTGATCGCTCTCACGTGCTGCCTCCTTAGATCCTGCCATACATTGATGGATTTCGACACATCCAGAAAATCTCTGCTGAAGCTGACGTGGAGCTCAATTTGGTGCGAATTGCTATCCAGAACCTGCTGTAAGTGCAAAGACCTAGGGCATCGGGAAGGAGAAGGGTCCCTGACCAGAACACTCACACAGATCCATATACCCACCCTTCTTGCCCCCAGTTCTGACTTTAGCCCTGCATCCTGATCCCTTTGACACATGGGATTCTGAATTTAGAAGAAATTCCCTGCAGAGTTCCCTGTAGAGGGAGCACTACAGAAAACCCAGCCTGCAGCTAGTGGAGAGTAATAAAACCTGTGCATTCACTAGGGAAGAGGCTGGTGTTTGAATCTATAATCGGTGATTTCTAATGTTTCATTGTGTGTCTTGCAGATACTATGGGGTGGTGACTCTGGTCTCCATACTTCAGGTGGGTATGGCTAGGAGCGAAAGATTCCAGCCCATTATTAGCCTGGCACGTGTGACCTTTCACCTCTGGAGATCTGGTCTCTCTTGGAAGGAGTCTGCTGGCCCCATGTTAGGCACAGCACAAAACTACCTCGCTAGTGGACAGACAGCCCCTTCTTGGGAGAAGACCTAGGACAAAACCAGTATGGGAGTGCTAGGCTGGTACTAAGAACTGCAATAGGGTTGTAAAGCTTTAGTACTGACTTGCAGCTCTGCTGTTGTCCTTGGCAGTATGACTGGAGCTGGGCCATCTGGATACATGGGACCTGCTATGTTTTTCCCCATATCCTTTTAATAGCACCTGGTTTCTGGTACTGTTGTGGAGATGGCTGCATACAGGACGCATCTGCTCTAACACGCACATGGGTATAAGCAGAACTGTAGGCCTGGCGCAGCAGTGGCTGTAGAATTCGGTCGAGCAGAATCATTGGCTGACAATGCCAGATTTAGAAAGGGGAAGAATCTTGTGCTTCTGACATGCAGTTGCACCCTATGCTCTATAGAGGGTAATTCTTCCAGGACAGCACAGTGCTTTGGTTCACATGCCAGTTACGCTGCTCTGTGGTGGTGTGCTGCAGGTGCTTCTCCTTGGCTGGCTCCACCAAATTGTTTGTCTTGGAGTCTCTAGTGTTGTTTGGCTTAAATCCTAGGCCCAGAGCTAAAACTCTGCAGCCTCTGGTTAATAGGAATTTCATCTCTCTCTCTCTTTCCTTACCAGTACTCAAATGTATACTGTACCACACCTAAAGTCCAGGATCTGGTGGATGATAAATGCCTCCAAGAAGAATGTCTCTCTTATGTCACCAAGCAAGGTATAGCAGGCCTGAACTGAGCTAGATATGATAAGATTGTGCTGGCCCAGGATATGCCGTCATGGCCTTCTGATTCCTCCAGAGATTTGCTAGGGACTGGGAAACCAACAGTTCAGCATTGGCTCTTTCTCCCTGGAGTTTGCTCATGGCAAAAGGCTGGTAGCGGGGCCTTCAAGTTTGTGTACTAGGTCCTGTGTTAATGTGTTAATGATCTGACAAAGGGGTTGAGTATTGAGGCAGCAAAAGTTGTAGATGCCACAAAGTTATTTGGGTTAGTCAAGATCAGGGATGGCTGGGAAGAACTTCAGAGAGACCTAACCAAGCGAGGTGAGTGGGCATCAAAATGGTAAATGAAACTGAGCGTTGATAAATGCAGAGTAATGCACAGTGGAAGGGAAAACGTTAACTACTTCCATGCCTGCCAGGGTTCTAAGTCAACTGTATCAGTTCAAGGAAGGGACCTGGGCATCATTGTAGACAGATCAATGGAGACTTCTACTCAGTGGGCAGCTGCAGTTAAAAAAGCAAACCAGATGGTTGGAGGCATAAGGAATAGGGTGGAGAATAATAGACTATTCTAAAGTCTTTATATAAATCAGTGGTAAAGCCTCATTTGAAGTGGTGTATATAGTTCTGGCCACCCCAGCTCCAAAAGGCAGAATCAGAGGGGTTCAGAGAAGAGTGAGAATAGAAAATCTGGGGTCATCACCTTAGAAAGGAGATGACGAAGAGGGACGCGATAGAAGTCTATAGAATAACAAATGGCCTAGAGAAGGGAGGTGAGGAGTTTCTATTCTCCCCTGTGTCCTAACACAAGAACAAGAGGACATCAAATAAAATTGAAAGGTGGCAAATTCAGAAAAGAAATACATTTTCCCACTGTGTGTAATTATATGGTGGAATTCACTGCCACGGGATGTTGTGGAGGCCAAGAATTTAACAGAATATAAAAAGGGATTGAATAATTATATGGACGGCAAGAATAGTCAGTTACCATAATTAACTATGATAACATGGTTAGAAGGGATATTAAACCCTGTGCTTCAGGTGTTAAGACAACTTTAATTATTAGAGACCAGGATGATATTTAATCTGCACCTCACATGATCCCAAATCAACTATTGCAGAGTTTTTACATCTCTCTCTGACTCAGCTGGTGCTGGCTGCTGTCAGAGACAGGTGGTTGGGCTGACTGGACCTTGGCTCTGATCCAGTCTGCCCATTCCTATGAGTTTGGTAAGAGCGAAGCTGCGTTGGGAGCACTTCTCCAGGCGAGGATGATGTGTCCCATTGCAGGACTTGGTCCTGATACTCACACTTTAGGTGACATCATCCTTCAGCTGAGATACTAAACTGGGGTCTTGTAAAGTCCCACGTGTCCGGGTAGAATGTCACAATCTCAGAGTCTAGGATAAGCTGCGTGTCCTGACCAACGTTCCCCCCTTCAGATGGGTGCAATATTCTAGCTGCATGACCTGCGGAGCACACAAAGGCGGCTCCATATGTCTGTGTTGACACTGTTCCACCACCATTTAACTTGGGGATGGTAGTGAGACCTCCCCGCAGGGATTGGGCAGGCCCTGTTAATCTCCAGGACATTCTCCTCCTTAGCTCTATCCCCCGTTTTGTCACTTCAGGGTGTGTCTCTTCCCCACAGGTCATAAGCGAGCCAGTCTGAGAGACGTCTTCCAGCTCTACTGTGGGCTGAGCCCCGGCACGACGGTGCGAGACCTCATCTGCCGCTACACCCTGCAGCTCCAGAGAGTGGATGAAAGGTCTGAGGCTGCATCCCCTTTCCGAAGGAAGCTCTGAGGATGAGGCCATGACATCGCTGTGTGCCAGTGAAAGCGCAGATGAATGCCAATGGCTCAGTGATGTGGGAAGCCCATGGCTAGAGCTGGCTTAGAGTGTACCCCTCAGTATCATTTACCCAACTTTACAGGTGGGGAAACTGAGGCACATCAGCAAAGTGACTTACCCAGGCTCTCACAGCGAAGCTGCAGCAGAGGCAGGAGCGGAGCCCAGGTTTCCTGACTGTTTCATGCTCTAGCGCCTTCCTTTTTCAGAATTGTACTGAGATTATAGTTCACCCCATGACCCAGCAGTTAGAGCTGCTGGGCCATCAGAAAGTGAAGTCCTCCCCATTGGTGTGGGCTGGTTTTGTTCAATATCTTCATAAATGATCTGGAGGATGGTGTGGATTGCACCCTCAGCAAGTTTGCAGATGACACTAAACTGGGAGGCGTGGTAGATACGCTGGAGGGTAGGGGAAGGATACAGAGGGACCTAGACAAATTAGAGGATTGGGCCAAAAGAAATCTGATGAGGTTCAACAAGGACAAGTGCAGAGTCCTGCACTTAGGACGGAAGAATCCCATGCACTGCTACAGACTAGGGACCGAATGGCTAGGCAGCAGTTCTGCAGAAAAGGACCTAGGGGTTACAGTGGACGAGAAGCTGGATATGAGTCAACAGAGTGCCCTTGCTGCCAAGAAGGCTAACGGCATTTTGGGCTGTATATGTAGGGGCATTGCCAGCAGATTGAGCGACGTGATCATTCCCCTCTATTTGACATCAGGGAGGCCTCATCTGGAGTACTGTGTCCAGTTTTGGGCCCCACACTACAAGAAGGACGTGGAAAAATTGGAAAGCGTCCAGCGGAGGGCAACAAAAATGATTAGGGGACTGGAACACATGACTTATGAGGAGAGGCTGAGGGAACTGGGATTGTTTAGTCTGCGGAAGAGAAGAATGAGGGGGGATTTGATAGCTGCTTTCAACTACCTGAAAGGGGGTTCCAAAGGGGATGGATCTAGACTGTTCTCAGTGGTAGCTGATGACAGAACAAGGAGTAATGGTCTCAGGTTGCAGTGGGGGAGGTTTAGGTTGGATATTAGGAAAAACTTTTTCACTCGGAGGGTGGTGAAACTGGAATGTGTTACCTAGGGAGGTGGTGGAATCTCCTTCCTTAGATATTTTTAAGGCCAGGCTTGACAAAGCCCTGGCTGGGATGATTTAGTTGGGGATTGGTCCTGCTTTGAGCAGGGGGTTGGACTAGATGGTCTCCTGAGGTCCCTTCCAACCCTGATATTCTCTGTAACCTCCAAACATGCTGGTAGGTCACCTGCTCAGCATTCTGACTTGGCTCGAGGAGGTGGGAGGAGAGGCTGTGTTGGAGCTGAACCCCACTGGCATTTGAGACCATGTGGCAGGTGAACACACCCTTCCAACTCTAGGTTTCCTGGGATGGCAGCCCTTCTGAGAGCAATTCCTTCTTCTCTCAGGAAGCTCGTCCAGTTTGGTTTGATGAAGGGCCTCATCAGACGGCTCCAGAAGTATCCTGTGAAGATAGTGCGGGATGAGAAAAGTCACCCAGCCCGGCTGTACACAGGCTGCCACAGCTATGATGAGATCTGCTGTAAAACAGGTACAGGAACCCACCTTTGTGTGTGAGTGAGGGAGAAGAGACCAAGCATGGCTCAGCAGTGGATGGGGGGTGTTAATTCAATGTCCGTAACATTTGGTACTCTGTGATTTGCACTGCAGTAGCACCTATGAGCTGTAGTCATTGTATTCGGCTCTGTACTGCTGTGGGAGGGATTTTGTTCTTGCAATTTGGATGAGTTGCAGCAATATGCAGGAGTTGCAAGGCATCAGACAAACCCACTTGGTCAAATGAAATAACTTGCAGACGTTGCCCAACTTCACCTTGTAACAAACCTAGCTGAGAGCCATTTTCCGTCTGTGCAGGGCCCTAACAGTGGGAACTCAGGGCCCCAGAAGAGGTTCCGTCTCAGGAGACCCTTTCAGCAGAACCCATTGATTTTTTTTTTTTCCTGGCCCTTTCTTGAATCCTGTTTAGGCAGCAAAATATTGGAGTGTTCACAGTAGGGTCCCTGCAGGTCATAGAAACTTAAAGTCTAGAACAGATGCGGAACAAACAGTTCAGCCGTGTGCTAGAGAGAGGTGCAGAAGGAATCTCGTGGCGATTGCTGAAAGGCTTAATGGAAAGGTGTGTTTTGGAGAGGGAGCTGGCTGTAGGAGGGGATTTGAGAGCTGAGCGCCTCAGAAGGGTATCGGATTAACCTTTTGTCCTCTGGAGATTTGGATTTAAAATTGGTACGCCCCACACCTGGCACGAACTTAGTGGTCTCAATTAGATCCCCACTGAAGGAATAGCTGTCCATATCTCAACCGCTGGGCTGTTTGGGTCACTGGACTGTCTGCTCAGGAACAGCCTAAGAGAAGGCTTGGCAAAGGGAAGTTAAAGGTGAGGGGGAGTGATGCATGAGCCATTGAGATCACTGGCTGTACCAGCGAGGGAGGATGTTCTCTGGAAAGGGCTAAAACTGAAATGGGCGTCAGAGGTGAGGAGTTTTGTGGGCAAGATTGCAATAGGTGGGGGTGTCAGAGATGAGGATTGAGAGAGGTTGGCAAAGCAGAAAGGGGAAAGCTGGCACAGGGCCAGTCTACATTGAGTCTTCCTTTTGTCAGACATGGCCATCAGCACTGAAATGGTAATTGCCGAGATAGCCAGGATCAAACCGTGGTATCTGGCTGGTCTAGGTCTCTGTTTTAGAGCTACTTTTCCAGTGAGCAAGCTGGGAGACACAAAATCCAGAATCTGTGCATTCACTGTTGGCCATTCTTCAGCTCAAACCAAGACCCAATGGCTGGAGCATGAGAGTTGAGGACTCAACGTAACATAATCAGGCATTCTAATCTTGACTTGTCACCCCTCTGCCTGCCTTTCCCCCCCATCAGCAATAACAGGGACTTTGGTTGGCAGGGTGGACTCACGTTAGTGCCAGAGATGTTGTTCTCTACTTCTTCCTCAGGCATGAGCTACCGAGAGCTGGATGAGAGACTGGAGAATGATCCCAACATCATTGTTTGCTGGAAGTGAATTTCTCTTGGGGAAGTACCAGCAGCACCGCAGAGAAAAGAACACTGGAAAAGGATGGCTGAGCTGTCCACATCTCGGAGATGGATCTGAGACCCCCGACTGTGGCTCTTTCAAGTGACTTGGCTCCTCTAGTGGAGAGTGTGTTGCGTATGTCAGCCTAACGCTGCTTGGAGAAAGAGATTGAACTCGGGTCGGATGTCTTTGCATTCCTCCACGATGGCAAAGCATAGGTCCCACGTCTCAGTGCAAAGCAAACAGTGCGTGCTGGCCAGTTGCTTTTTGCCATGTGCTGTTGAAATGATTGGTTCCACGGTGTCTGTGCCGGCCTTCCTGCTGCCAGTCTAGGTCACATAGAAACACTGTCATAGCTCTATTGGGGATTGTTGGAGGGGGTCCACTTGCTGCACATAGAATCTACATGTGGAACACCTGAGTCATTGTATTAAAAGGGAAGGGGGCTGGTTTCCTTTCTACTCTCAGAAGCACTGATAATTTTGCCCCATCTATTTCTTCTCCAGCCTCCCAGGATTTGCAGCTGGGAATGAAACACCTATTCTTTCTCTTCTGTGGATCTAGCAGCAGAGGGTGCTGTAGGAGTGCAGTAGCCAGGTTAGGTAAAGGGAGGCTGGGGGCTGAGTGAGTGAATCATCATAAAACTGTTCAAATTGCATTTTGAAGTTTTGGTGAATTTCCGGCTTCGTGGAGGATGGAAACTGGGGGTGGGAGCTGGTGTTCTAATGGGACTAAAAGGTCATCGCTTAGAACTAGTCTGGCTTTGGTTATGGGGCGGTGTGTAGGAGGGGAGATGGTTAACCCTCCATTTTAGAATGCAAAGCTTCCCAACCTGTGGGTTGGGCCCCAAAACTGGGTCACGAGAATGCTTCAAAGGGTGGAATGGCAACTCCTGTCCCATGTTGCGGGCTGGGCTCGTCTCCTTGCTCCAGGCACTGCAACCTCTGGAGCCACTCAGGTTTGGCCCAGCCGTCATAACAGGAGCCCGGGGAGGCCAAATTTGAGTGAATGGCACCACAACCCCACTCCACAACTCCACTCTCACAAATCTGGTCCAGTCAGGGGGCAGGGCCAAACCTGAGCAGCGCTGCAACCCCAGAGGTTGCAGCACCTGGAGCAGAGTCAGGCCCAGGCAGCCCCACAGCACAGGAGCTGCAGGAGCCGCCACTGTGAGGTGAGTGCTGAGCAGGACCCAACCCCCCAAGGGGGCAGAAGCCGAAACTACCCGAGGACAGGGCTGTAACTGGGGTGGGGTGAGTGGGGGCAGCTGCCCAGGCCAAAAAGCCGCAGGGGTGGCTCAGGCTGGCGACGCCAAGGGACTCGGGGAGGGAACGCCACCTCCACCCCCCCAACTCACCTCAGTGAGCCACCCAGCCTATCTGTGTCGGGGAGAGAGCCAAAAAATCGGGAGGGGCTCACGATTCAGTTGTTAATTATGGTCAAATTCTTTAATCAACACACAAGTACTTTAATGGTTCCTAACATTCCTGTGCAGTGTTGGGGCCTCGAATGCAGGAGCCCTGGGCTGGCACAGGGGAACCAGAGGGGGAAATGGACCAGGCTAGTCCCTCACTGGGCAGGCACAACAGAGTGTAACAACCCAGCACGAAGTGTGTGCACGTGTGTGTGTATGTACAGTAAATTGCAAATTAACAGGGACAGAACTTTAAAAATACTGCTTGCGTCTGTACCAAGAGGCAGTGCCTGCTGTTCATCTCTCCCCCAAGAGCACCCTGCACCCCTGGTATTGTCTGGTGCCCATTTGTGTGGGAGCAGTATGGGGGCAGGGCCTTTCCAGTGCAGCAAGAGGGCTGGTGCCCATTGGCAAGGGAGCAGTGCCAGGATACAGGGACAGGGCCTCTCTGGTGCAGCGGTGGCCCTGATGCCTGTTGGTGGAGGAGCAGTGCAGGGATACAGGGTCTCTCCAGTGCAGCAGGGGGACTGGTGCCCATTGGTGGGGGCGCAGCGCCAGGGCACGGTCTCTCTGGTGCAGCGGGGGGACTGGTGCTTGTTGGCATGGGTGCAGTGCAGGGGTATGGGGGCACGGTCTCTCTGGTGCAGCGGGGGGACTGGTGCCTGGTGGCATGGGTGCAGTGCAG
The DNA here is from genome assembly GCF_015237465.2 of Chelonia mydas. Lineage (NCBI taxonomy): Eukaryota > Metazoa > Chordata > Testudines > Cheloniidae > Chelonia > Chelonia mydas. The sequence goes on from NC_057853.1 coordinate 47,111,702, forward strand.
GGGTATGGGGGCACGGTCTCTCTGGTGCAGCGGGGGGACTGGTGCCTGTTGGCATGGGTGCAGTGCTGGGGCATGGGGGCACGGTCTCTCTGGTGCAGCGGGGGGAGTGGTGCCTGTTGGCATGGGTGCAGTGCTGGGGCATGGGGGCACGGTCTCTCTGGTGCAGCGGTGGCCCTGATGCCTGTTGGTGGAGGAGCAGTGCAGGGATACAGGGTCTCTCCAGTGCAGCAGGGGGACTGGTGCCCATTGGTGGGGGCGCAGAGCCAGGGCACGGTCTCTCTGGTGCAGCGGGGGACTGGTGCCTGTTGGTGGAGGAGCAGTGCCGGGATACATGACAGGGCCTTGCTGGAGCAATGGGACACTGGTACTCGGTTCGGGGGGAGCAGTGCAGGAATACAGGGCCTCTCCAGTGGAGCGGAGGGACTGGTGCACATTGGCGGGGGAGCAGAGCCAGGGTATGGAGCAGGGGCTCTCTGGTGCGGCGGGGGGCCAGGCCGCCCAGGGGCCGGGCCGGGGGCTCCTAACGGGACGGAAGAGGATGGCGGGGAGGGGGCGGTGCCGGGCGGGCCCTTGCTCTCGCGGCCGCTTTCCCCCCGCCCGCCCTGTCGGTCTCCATGGTGACGGCGTGGGGCCATGGCGGAGGCGGCCGCGCTGCTGCTGCCGGGGGAGGCCGAGGCCCTGGTGCAGGCGCTGCGGGGCGGCCCGCTGCGGAACACCGGGGACCAGGGGTCCGAGACGGGGCGTCCCCCGCGAAGCCGGGCTGGGGGGCGCGTCCCGGCAGAGTTGGGGGCGGGGTGTGGGAGAGTCCCCTGGAAGTTAAGGGGGCGGGATGTGGAGCGGGGCCCCCAGGAGAGATGGGCGGAGTGGCGTGCCCGGGGGGGGGGGAGGGATGTAAGGAGGGGGGTCCCCAGCTGAGTTGGGGGGCGGGGGGATTCAGGGGGACTTGAGGGGAGGGGGCAGTGTGTGTGGAGGCCCTGGGGGCTAAGGAGGGGCATGGGCTGAGTCCCCCGAGGGGAGGGGCATGGGGTGTGAGGGGGAGTGAGTCAAGGGGGGTTGTGTGGACTGGGGACGGATGTGAGTCCCCAGTGGGTTTGAGGGGTTGATCCTCAGGCAAAGGTGAGCCCCCACTGGATCTAGGGGGGTGGGCCTTTGATTGCAGGAAGAAGCCCTCCAGTTCCAGGGAACTCTTTGGGGATGTGATGAGTCCCTCAGAGGGGGGCAAGCATCCCACTGGGTTGGGGGTTAGTCTCTGAGTGGGGAAGGTGGCATGGAGAGGGGCTGGGGTACCAGGTGTGCCATGGGATGTGGACACTGACTCCCCTGCTCCCTAGATGGCTCCGGCAGCACGAGGCCATTGAGAAGCTGAACATACAGGCGATTCTGAGCGCCTCTGCCGGTCAGGAACAGCTCCTCATTGAGCTGCTGGTGAACTATGCTAAGGTGAGCACTCTGCAGGCCGCAGGGAGCTGGCGGGTAAGAGCACCCTCCTCCATGGGGAGAGCATCCAGCAGATGAGACAAAAAGGGAAAGCTCTGCAGGGCCCCATTCACCCTTCTCCCCCAACCAAGCTTAGGCAACCTTGCCCCCTACAGTGCCTAGTCCAAGTGGGCTCCTGCCTATTTCTTCGGTGAGATGCATCCACAGCCTAATTCACCTTACTGTCAGGGAATGTGTCCTGATATGGAGCCCAAATTTTCCTTTGTTCAGATACACTCTGTTGTACCAACCTAATCAAATTCTCTCCCTACTTGGCATCTGCACTCTTCCAATACTATGTTGTCAGCCCTGTCTGTGACACTGGACCTCAGTCGTTTAGCCACATTATAGATTCATAGATTTTAAGGCCAGAAGGGACCATTCTCATCATCTCGTCTGACCTTATGAATAACGTAGGCGATAGAGTTGCACCCAGTGATTCCTGCATCAAACCCATATCTCATGGTTGAGCTAGCGCATATTTTTTGAGAATGAGACAGCCAAGCTTGAGTTAAAGACTTCAAGTGACAGAGAATCAAGCACATCCCTAGATAAATTGGTCTGCCCATTGTTAAAAATGTGTGCCTTATTTTCTAGCCTAAATTTGTTACATCTTTGGCTCTTGTTCTCTCTTCCCAGTAACCCTCCTCAGCCCCCAAATCATAGTTGTTGCTGTCCTCTGTACTCCCTCCAGTTTGTCTATATTTTGGGTACAAAGGACCCCAGAACTGAACATTGAATGCAAGTTTGGTTACACCAGAGAGGGACTGTTGCTAAACAAAGTGAGTCTTTCTGTCCATGAGATCATGGGCTACGCTTATCTCTGATGTAACTCTGAAGTCAGTGGAGCTTATCTCGGAGGTGAGTTTGGTCACTTGGAAATGTTGCTGGTGTATTAGGAAATAGACTAGCAGAACTCTGCCTCCCTCCTTTACCTGCACCAGATATACTGTCCCATCTCATCCAATGGAAAGATGGGGACAGAAATGATTTCAGAAATGACTGTCAATGGGATGAAGCAAATAATACGATGATGAGGCACATGAAAGTACCTAGATGAACAGTGCAACAAAACTGCCAACAAGGAGAGCTGCCGTTTGTCCCAGCATCTTCTCCTCTAGAACTAAAATACTCATATGGCACTAGGCTTCTCTGTCCATTTTCTCTTGCCTGAAAGGTTTCACTTTCCACGGTCTATTCTTCTGTCCAGATCCCTACTCTCATCGAGGAATTGATCTCTGTGGAGATCTGGAAGCACAAGGTGTTCCCTGTGCTGTGCCAGCTGGAGGACTTCAAGCCAAAAAGCACCTTTCCCATCTACTTGGTGGTGAGTTCAGAGAGGTCTTGGAGAACAAACTTGCACAGTATTCAAGTGCATTGCCATGATCTGGAATGTCCTGCAGGGCAGTAGCACTGCATGGTACCTCTGCTTCAACAGGCATGCTTCACAAGACACCTTGTCCATATTCCATTAAAGTTTTTAACATGGTAGCTGCATGTGAGTCATTTTCACAGGCAAAACTCTTATGAAACACAAATTCTGTGGGACAGTCACTGCTCACTAGGGCTAGAGAGGCAAGACAGGTGGGCAGGGATAGTTCAGTGGTTTGAGCATTGGCCTGCTAAACCCAGGGTTGTGAGCTCAATCCTTGAGGGGGCCGTTTAGGGATCTGGGTCAAAAATTGGGGATTGGCCCTGCTTTGAGAAGGGGGTTGGACTAGATGAGCTCCTGAGGTCATGATATTCTATGATTCTAAGAGGTTTTAGGCAATGGCGTAATGATAAAATAACTTATCCTTATTTACATAGGGCCTTCTCAAGGATCCCAAAGAACTTCTTTTCACAAGGATCACTCCCTCCACCTTTGAAATGCTGCCCCCTCTTCCCCCCCCCCCCCATGGTGAAGCATTGCAGCTGTTTAACAGCACGCACAGCAACACTACCTAAGTTTAGGACAGGAAATGAGGAACGATCTCCTATCCAGTTGAAACTACAGTAGAAGTTCTGACAGCCAGCAGAATGTAGTCACCTATCCTAGATTTTGGCCAGGACACTGGGGTAACGGTTGTCCCTTTAGAAACAGCCATAGAATCTTGGATGACCAAAAGTTCTCAGGGCTGATATTTTACATTTCTTTCAAGCACTGAACGTGTATGGTATTCTGGCCATTTAACATGGCACTACAAATTTCTTGCTTCTAAAAGACAGCCTCTTTTCTGCTTTGAGTTTCATTGCCTTTTAGTTAGCACCGCTCACAGGTGTTCATGCTGTTGATTGACAGGACTCCACACTGTTTGCAACCAGCATGTATGTGAAGGAAGGACAGTCCAGTAAGTTCTTTGGATTCTAAGAAATCCTTCCACAGTCCTGTCTGCCCTGGACACTTCAACTAGGGCCACTAGCTAATGCTGGATCAGGGGGCACTTTCCTAGGAATTGTGATAGCAATAGACACTAATAGTGTATCTAGTCCAGTACTCTGGCTCTGATAGCAGCAAAAGATGGATATTTTAAAGCAGTGGTGGGCAACCTGTGGCCTGCGGGCCACTCACAGCCTGTCAGGGTAATTCGCTGGTGGGCCCCCAGACAGTTTGTTTACATTTGCACAGCTGCCTGCAGCTCCCAGTGGCTGTGGTTTGCCATTCCCAGCCAATGGGAGCTGTGGGAAGCTGCACGGGCCTCAGGGACGTGCTGGCCACCGCTTCCCACAGCTTCCATTGGCCGGGAATGACTAACCGCAGCTGCTGGGAGCTGCGGGCGACTGTGCAAATGTAAACAAATTGTCTGGGGACCCGCCAGTGGATTACCCTGATGGGCCGCAGGTTGCCCACCACTGTTTTAGAGGAAGGTGTAGAACTTCCTCCCGCACTACCTGTAATGCAGCTAATGTGCTCTTAGGATTCCAGGCATCTTCACAGCAACAGCTCCTGCCGTCTGATGGGATCTCTTGGGTTAGCGTTTCTCAAATGCGGCCATCGTGGTCGCATGCAGCCACCAGGGGCTTTTTGTGCAGCCACAGCCTCCTGGGCAGTGATTATTAACACTTCTTTGCGGCCCCCCGCTCCCCATGCCAACATACAAATATCACTTTTCACAGACACAGACTTACTAGCTAGCAAGTCTTAAAAAAAAAACCCCAAAAAAACAACCAAAAATGCAAAAGAAACAACAACAAAAACAGGAACGTGCAAAGCACATTATTTGGTTCTGTTCTGTTTAGGTCTAGTAAAGAATAGAAACAACTACATTATTTTTATTATTGAGTCTGCAATAAAAACCTACATAAATAAATTACAATGATTTGGACATGTATATTTGCATATTTATTTGTTTTTCCTAAAGTTAATTAATATTTTAGGAAAAATTGTCAGAGCGGCCACCAAAAAATTGTCCACACTCTGAGGCCACCAAAAAATGTCTTGTGAGACCCCCAGGGTGACTGGAAAGCGGTGGCCCTTTGCTGCTTTAAGAATTTCAGTGAAACCTCTTCACTGGCCCTTTTGGTGGTGGGACTGATCTCAGTAGCAAAAGACACACCTGTATCTCAGTGCACTAGTATTCTTCTAGTGAAGCCAGGAAAACTACTCCAGTAGAGGGGCCATACTGGCCATCTGCCAGGAACCAGAGGGTATCATTTGCATGATAAACTTGCAGACTGCAGTGATACAAAGGTTCAGACTCTGGCTTCCAGTTCGAAGTGCTCCAGCCTGCTCTCAGATGATGATGGAGCATTGCTTGCTGGGAGTCAGGACCTGTAGTTTCTACAGGCCACGTATCTGTATTCAAGGTGAGCCTGGCTAAGGACTCCATGGGTTGCATTTGCCTCATTGGCTGGACTTTTGGCTGCACCTGTGTTTGGGGCTACCTCAGTTACAGGCTGGATGCATATTACCATGGGCACTGTAGATGATGTTCCTCTGACCTTTGCTTTGTCTCCCCACATTCCCTCAGCTGCACCATGAAGCTTCTATTATTAACCTCCTGGAGACAGTGTTTTTTCACAAGGTAAGAGATGAGTTCTGCTGTGTTAAGTTAAGGGCCCCAGAATGGGGAAATCCCAGATGTGGTTTCAGGTCATGCATATGAAACATGGCAAACCTTTTCCAAAAGTTGCAATTAGAGAGGCAGTTGGAGTTGGCCCAAGGGAGAATGACAGCCTTAGCTATTGCAGTATTGAAAACCACTTATCCTGCGAGGATTCTAAGACCAGAATGGACCATTGTGATCATCTAGTCTGATCTCCTGTTTGCAATGGAGAAAGGGGAGCCAGTGGAGGAACTCAAAGAGAGGAGATGTGGTCAAAGTGAGGTCTAGAGAAATGATCTTTTCAGTCAGAATGCTTCTGCATAGCAGGGCAAGGTTACATTTGTCAAGGCCAGAAGAGGATGTTGCCGTAGTCGAGATGCAAGGTGATGAGAGTCTGGGCAAAAGTTTTGGCTGTGTGGGTGGATAGGGAAAGTTGTATCTTAGAGGTGTTAGGAAGGAAGAATCAGCAAGATTTAGACATAGCCTGGATGTGAGGACCTAGAGAGAGAGCTGAGTCAAAGATGACAACCGGCATTTGGGCCTGAGGGAGGATGGTGGCAGTGTCCACAGTAACTGAGAAAGGCGGGAGGGAGGGAGGGAGGCTTATGGGGTGAGAAAGATTAGGAGCTCTGTTTTGGTCATGTTGAGCTTAAGCTGATGGCTGGACACCAACATGGAGATGTCAGAGAGACCAGTGGAGAGTTTAGTTTGCACATAAGGAGACAAGTGGTGTAGTGGACAGATCATGGGAGTAGATTCCAGACCTGTGATGAAGTGGGAGTTTTTTGTAGTATTTTTATGAGTGTTATGTGTGCCTCAGTTTTCCCTATATTTTGTCTGGCTACCTGGGGTGTGGGGAAGTACTAAGTCTGCTGTCAGGGCCGGTTAAGAGAGCGAGGTGGATGTGTGTAACCTAGCTGTCTGAGCCAGGTTAAATGGGTCATTAAAAAAAGGACTGACTGAGGCCAGCCCCATATCAACAGAAAATCTGAGATGACAGTGAAAAGCCCAGGCACCAGGACATTGACACCTAGCAAACAGCAACCTAGAGGGAGATGGATTTCCCCACCTCACAGCAGGGAATCTGGGCACAGACCCCAGCTCCGTAACAAAGGACTGGAAGGTGTGAGGTGGGGGGATAAAGTGCTGGCTTCTGGAAGGAGTCAGGACTCTCACCTGGAAACTGACCAAGGAGGTCAGACTGTGGAGGAGAGACTGAACATGAGCATGGGATTCACTACAATTTAACTGGGGCTCTGGACTGACCAGAATGGACTATACTTTAACCTTCATTTCTCTGTGCTAACCTGAGGACTTCCAGATTCTATGTTCCTGGTGACCAATAAATGGCTACCGTGTTTTTAAAAGGCTGCCTGTGTCACTGTAAATACTGAGAGCATTGCACCCTGAAGGGCTAAAGTACAGCCTCCCGCAGGACTCTGGCTTGGCTGGATTCACTGCAGGGAGCCACCTAGAGAGACAAGGGACGCTGGTGCCAAAGGCCCAGGCTTGGAGGTCACAGACCTTCCCCTGTGGGATTGTGTGGATCCTTGGAGCCTGGCATGCTAAAGCTGTCACTCCCAGGAGACTAGTGACAAGCTGGAGCATAGACCAGACCCTGTGACAAGGCCCCCCTGAGTTCTAGTCCCAGTTCTGCCACTTTAAAGATAAAGCATAAAACCTCAGATAACTGAGAGTGTGGAAATACAGAATTAAGGCAACTCAAACAACCCATGTCTATAATGTTCAGCCTGAAGCCATAAGGTGGATCTCAATCAGTCCCCTGTGACACTGAGGTCTGCAGGTATTGGTGCAGTTGGAGAGGTGTTTTCTAATCAGAAGGCCATCTGAAAAATGATCTTTCTGAAGGGAATACCTTCTCCTCTCAAACAGCTCTCTGCTGCTCTCTTGTTGTGTAGGAGATCTGCGAATCCGCTGAGGACACCATTCTGGACTTGATTGATTATAGCTACCGGAAACTGACCCTGCTAGCAGCTCAGAGCACCAAGGGGGAGTTTCCAATCCACGAAAAGTTTCTGCCTGAGGATGTGACCAATGCATCATCAATGCAGGTGGGTTAAAAGTGCAAGTTCCCAACTTCCAGCAGGTCTGTCTGACCTTGTACTTGGAGGGAAGTTAAATTTCCATGACTGGGAAAGACCATAGTAATAGTCATGAAGGCCCTCATATCCAGATCCTGATGAATAAATCCACTCTACTTGGGCATTCCTCTATATGAATTTGGTGTTGGTGGAGGTCTCTTGATTGGTGATTTGTTCTCACAGGTGGCTCATCATGAGCAGAGACGGTGTTAGTTTTCCCACTCTGTCCTACAAGTGTGCTTCAACCATGACTTTATGAGATTCTCTCTAGGGGCAAGAGAGCAGTTCAGTTTCTATGAACCATTGTGTTTTTGACCTCTCTGCTAAGACTAGGAGTGTGGGAACCAGTCAGGATTAATTGCAATGGTATTTTTTTGAGATCTCTATAGGTTTCCACTTGGAACTGGCCTAAGACTCATTTCACACAGGCCACCCAGCCCGCACGAGATGGTAACAACTCAGTCTCTGTAGTCTTGGGCCAGTTTTGAACCAATGACCTAAGGAGAAAAAGGTCATGCCCAACCTCCTGAAGCATTCCCAGTTCTGGGTGTGTCATTATTGTTGCTCCATCACTTGTTGCTTTTTCAGTTCATTTTGGTGTGAGACAGTATTGTGCATCTGGGATTTTTTTTTTCCCTCAGTTCTTAAAATTCTTCTCTGTAAACAGGACATCAGAATCTTCTAGTAAAATGGATTTAAAGTGAGACACAGCAACCTCAGCAGTAGTCTCCAGAATTGCATTCACCCTTTGGCCTCCTGCCCGAACTTATGATCATCTTTCAAAGCTGGAGAGGAAGTCATGGGACTCCTGAGAACAGTAGGGAAGTGTTTCACCACTGGGCATTTTTCTTAACCCTTGGAGCTGGCCCAAGGGAGAATGACAGCCTTAGCTATTGCAGTATTGAAAACCACTTATCCTGCGAGGATTCTAAGACCAGAATGGACCATTGTGATCATCTAGTCTGATCTCCTGTTTGCAGTGGAGAAAGGGGAGCCAGTGGAGGAACTCAAAGAGAGGAGATGTGGTCAAAGTGAGGTCTAGAGAAATGATCTTTTCAGTCAGAATGCTTCTGCATAGCAGGGCAAGGTTACATTTGTCAAGGCCAGAAGAGGATGTTGCCATAGTTGAGATGCAAGGTGATGAGAGTCTGGGCAAAAGTTTTGGCTGTGTGGGTGGATAGGGAAAGTTGTATCTTAGAGGTGTTAGGAAGGAAGAATCAGCAAGATTTAGACATAGCCTGGATGTGAGGACCTAGAGAGAGAGCTGAGTCAAAGATGACAACCAGCATTTGGGCCTGAGGGAGGATGGTGGCAGTGTCCACAGTAACTGAGAAAGGCGGGAGGGAGGGAGGCAGGCTTATGGGGTGAGAAAGATTAGGAGCTCTGTTTTGGTCATGTTGAGCTTAAGCTGATGGCTGGACACCAACATGGAGATGTCAGAGAGACCAGTGGAGAGTTTAGTTTGCACATAAGGAGACAAGTCCTGAATGGAGAGGTAGATCTGTGAGTCATGGGCATAGAGATGGTAGACGAAGTCATATCCATTGCCTAGGATTGCAGTTGCTTTAGAGCACAGCATTCTCTGTCATCCTACCTAGCTCTCTGCCCTGATCACTCAGCTCCCTATTCCCCTAACGCAATGGACTCAGACTCTCATAGATTCATAGACTTGAATGCTCGAAGGAACCATCATGATCATCTAGTCTGACCTCTTGCACGTTGCAGGCCACAGAACCTTGCCCCCTCCCTACTCCTCTATTAGACCTCTAACCTCTGCCTGAATTATTGAAGTCCCCAAGTCATGATTTAAAGACTTCAAGTTGCAGAGAATCCACCATTTACACTAGTTTAAACCTGCAAGTGACCCATGCTAGAGAGGAAGGCAAAAACTCCCTCGGGTCACTGCCAATTTGACCTGGGGGGAAATTCCTTCCTGATCCCAGATATGACGATCAGTTATGTGGGCAAGATCCAGCAGCCAGACATCAGGAAATTATTCTCTGTAGTAACTCAGAGCCCTCCCCATCTAGTGTCCCACCACTCGCCATTGGAGATATTTGCTGCTAGCAGTCGCAGATCGGCTACATGCCATTGTAGGCAGTCTCATTGTACCATCCCCTCCATTAACTTATCAAGCTCAGTCTTGAAGCCAGTTAGGGTTTTTGCCCCCACTGCTCCCCTTGGAAGGCTGTTCCAGAACTTTACTCCTCTGGTGGTTAGAAGCCTTTGCCTAATTTCAAGGCTAAACTTCTTGATGGCCAGTTTATATCCATCCACTCAACCTGGGGAGGCTCCAGACGCGGGATCATGACGCTGGAGTTTACAGAAGGGATTCTGGGGTGGGTATCTGGAGGTGGGGCCATGCTAATGTTAGGATCTCTCAAATGGTGGATCAGGGCAGTTATTCCTTCCTTGGGCCGGCCTTGAGCGCTCAGCATCAGGACTGGGTAAATGATCTGCCCTACTGCAACCTGGCTATATGTGACACAGCCAACAGCAGCCTATGGTGTATGGTGTATGGGGAGCCTGGTGCATTCATGTCATGGACTAGCTGCTATCTTCAGGAGTGCTTACACCATTCAGCTCTCCGTCACTGAAAGGCGTTTGTGTGACTGCAGTTTACATTGATCTTGGGGAAGGAATCAGCTTTATGAGGCTTGGGCTTCCTAATGAGTCCTTGGCTACTGAGAGCCAGCTCATATGCTGCCTCCTTTGTTACTCTGCAGAAAAAAATCTAGCCCTATATTTGGTGTGCTTGTATGAGTCTGTGTTTTCACCCCCGCAGGAATTACAGAAGCAGGCAGAGATGATGGAGTTTGAGATCTCCCTGAGGGCTCTTTCTGTGCTCCGTTTCATCACTGATCAGGTAGACAGGTAAGCAGCTGGCTCACAGGAGAATCTAGAGATGAGCCTCGGAACTGGGGTGGGGTTGTTTAAGTCATTGCACTGGTCTGCGGGTGTCAGTCCTCCTGTGCTCAGGGACTGGGAGCATCAGTTCTGGCGTTAGTGCCCTGGTGTCTGGATCCTGCTGTGTGTAGTAGCTGGATGTGCAGATCGTGGCACTACAGCTCTGGCTGGCACTGAGAACTCAGTGTGCAGATTGGCCCTCAGAGTGAATCTTGCTGGGCATTTGGTTTGCAGATCAATCCTAGCAGCTGAAAGTATCAAACCTAGCACAAGGGGTTGGATCTGGCTTCAGCCGGTGACTGGCTGTGTGGACCCTGGTACTAGTGCCCTGGTGTATAGATCCTGCTATGCTTGGTGACTGGTTGTGTGGATCCTGGTGTGGGATCAGGCTGTTCTCAATGGCTGCTTGTGTGGATTTTGCCCCTGGTCTGACTGTAATTTATTTTATTTTGTCACTTTTGCTTCTCCCAGAGCCTTGGGACCATTTGTAATTGATCTCGTACTGCTCACAATAGGTGTTTTCACTAGTTCCTCCCTTGTTTCTCCACAGTTTGCCATTGAGTGCCCTGACACGGATGCTGAACACTCATAACTTGCCCTGCCTCCTGGTAGAGCTCCTGGAGCATTGTCCATGGAGCCGCTGCGAAGCAGGTATGAATCATGCGCTCATACCTTAGTGCATCCATGGGGCGGTAGCACTTTTTACCTGGAGCTTCATCTGGTAGGTGGCTCCCATATAGTGAGAAATATCTGAAAGCTCCTTTCCAGATTCAGTTCTCACTCTCCATCTTTCACATGGGTTTCCATCTGGCCTTCCCATCTCCCTCCCCTCCCATCCATGTACATGGGATCGCTTCCGGCATGGGACTGTATGTGCCCATTGGCTCAGCTCTTGAGCAGACGCCGCTCGGCTGGGATTGAGGAGCTGCACTTCCAAAAATGGTCCCTGCTTGTGGCTGTCTCTCATCCAAATCTGAGAGTTCCCAAGCTGATGTCCCCAATGCAGTAAAAGAGCACAATACAACCCTAATGTATCTGCCAGCCCCCTTCACCCACCCCATCCTGCCCTGCAGAGAATCCCATGCTCCTGTGAGCAGCAACAGGATCTGCTTAGAAAGACCTGGTTATCAGCCCACTTCTCCCTGGCAACTGTCCTCTTCCCACCCTTGCTGTGTGCGCTGAGGCCCCATCCAAAATGGAGTTCCAAACTGTTTAACAAGCATGCTTCCAGGCCACCTTAAAGTGGGTTCTGATACACTGGATCAGCTCAGTGTTGGCAGAGCTATCCTGGTTCAGAACCAGGCTGGCTAGTCCACACTCGCATTACAGGGATTCAGCCACAGCCAAGTATAAGCATGGTGGTTAATTTAGTCGCAAGGCCTATGTAGGCAGGACCACTAGCTACACAACACATCCCTGGAATGGCAAGTAAAGCCAGGTAAGTGTGGGAAGCACAGCCACGATCTCCTCCAGGAGTCCAAGCTGCTCCCAGAAGCTACACATCATCTTTGTTTGCTCTTGCCACAGACCCACGATCAGTTCTTCTGTTTTTTCTCTTCCCACAACGACCCTGGCCCTGAGCATTGTCTGCACTGCTATTCCTGAGTGAATATGCAGATGATAAAACCATGGGCTCTGTTCATCTCTCTTAGATCCTTATCTAGACCCCATCATCTGTCTCTGAGCATCTTACAATCTTTTAATATGTTTATTCTCACACACCTCTGTGAGGTAGGGAAGTGCTATTGGCCCCACTTTACAGAGGGAAACTGAGGTGCAGAGAGACTAATTGACTCGCCCAGGGTCACACAGGCAGTCTGTGCTGGAGCAGAGAATTGAACCAAGGTCTGAGTCCCTGCTCGCACCCTAACCACAGGGCCCTCTTTTCTCTGGTGTCTCGGTCTCACCCTCTGTCTTACTGGCTGTGTGTCTCAGGCAAGCTAAAGAAGTTTGAGAATGGAGCGTGGCATGTTGTGCCTCCTGAAGACCACGTGAGGATGACCAAGCTGGATGGGCAGGTGTGGCTCTCCCTCTATAACCTCCTCCTGAGCCCAGAATGCCAGCGGAAATACAACTTGGATGGTTTCAACAAGAGCCAGCTCCTAAAGGTACAAGACTTCAGTGTGCATAGTCATACATATACCCAGCATGGTGCCTTGGCACAGGGACCTTCCCGCAGGTATAGATGCCCTCTTGTCTTCACTTTAAAAATGTGCCAGGTGAGCATTTCCTGGTTGAAACCTGTATCCCAAGCTGGGAAATACCATGTCATCAGTTCCAAGATGGCTTCTTTGTTCATGCCAGTCAAGTTTAGAGGCAAATACCCCACCAACTGGCATGAATTAGCATCTTGTTGATCAGCAAAGTCCAAGGACAGAGAGGGCCATGGGGACTAGACTTACCCTAGAATGGTCTCTCCAGGCCAGGTTTGAGACCCATTGACAGGGTGTGTTGAGAAACTCAGACTGCTGCGTCAGTTTCTGTGGAGATATAGGGCCGCCAATCCAGCACCTTAGTGAGAATTTCACAAGTGGCTTGCTGAGGTGGAGAGGTTTGTTTTATTGCTTTAATTAGAGTTATGCCATTTATGGATTTAGTGCCTGTAGAAGGATGAGTCTGAGAGCACTAGAGCCACGCACCATGCTGGCAGGTGCTATACAAACTTCCCATAAATAGCTCTGCCAATGCAGCTCAGTCCTAGCCCACCGGCCCCCCTCCCGCTTTTCCTGTCCTGGGCTCCCATACAACTCTGACAATGCACCTCAATCCCAACACACAGCCCCCCCCTGCTATTCCAGCCCTGAGCTCCCCACACAATCTGGAAAATGCCCCTCAGTCCTCGCCCGCAGCACTTCCTGCAGTTCTAGGTACTGCAGGCTTTTGATACTGCTTAATACCTAGCTTTGCTCTTGATGTTGAGCAATGGAGTCCGGATGATTTTAGCCCTTGATGATGTTAACCCTTCTGTACACTCTTTCTCTTGCAGTTAGTGCTCTGCTCAGTGGGGCGTTGTTGAGCTGGCATGTGGCCACCTGGCCACTTTTCCAGCAGCTTGTTTTTTAACCAGTGGATTATTTCTTTGCCTTGTTCTGATCTCTCTCCTTTCACCCTCCTCTCTCCCTCTCTGGATTTAGCTCCGTGCATTCCTGACTGATGTCCTCATTGACCAGTTGCCAAATCTGGTGGAGATGCAGAGATTTCTGAGTCACCTCGTAGTGACAGAGCCTGTTCCACCCAAAAAGGACCTCATCCTGGAGCAGGTACCTCCAGCACCATCCCTCTCCCAAGGCCAGTCTGTCTCCTCCATTCCAGCTGCACAAGGCTGCTGCATTTCGTATTCGGTAGCGTTCTGTAATCCCATCTCCCGTTTCCAAAGGCAGAGTATATTCCCACCGCTTGGAGACCATGGTGCTGTGATGAGAGGGGGCACGTGCCCTGGCACTGAACCTGTACTTTGCACTCTTCTTTTACTGGCCCTACAACGGCATCCAGTGCTTTCTCATGTTAGTAATGGGCCTCTGCTCTATCAACTTAGGGGCTTGCTTCCACACAGGCTAGACAGGCAGCTGAGAAGCAGGGAGTTCGTCCTTGCATCAGGCGATGGTGATATGACAGCAAAGCCAAAATCACTGGAGCCCTGAGATGGAATTCTATATTATGGAGAGGAAGGATGGCTCAGTGGTTACGGCATTACCCTAGGACTTGGGAGAACTGAGTTCAGTCCTTGCTTTGCCACAGACTCCTTGGGTGAGTCACTCAGACTCTCTGTGCCTCAGTTCGCCATCTGAACAATGGAGATAATAGCCCTGCCCCCCCAAAAGGGGTGTATGAGGTCTGGATACACACACTGTAGATTGTGAGGTGCACAGCTACCATGGTAATGGAAGCCATATCGGTACCATGGGTCAAACTGCGCCTGCCTGTTCTTCTCACAGTACCTGGATGGGAGTCTTACACAGACTCCTGCTCACTCCGCTCCAGTAGCGTCTTTGTGGGACAGCCTTTGATTCATGCTGCAGCCAGGGCTGAGTGGGGAGCAAGGCAGCAGTCAACAATTAATGACATGACACTGGGTTATAAACCTCATGATTACACTGACTCTTTAGCAAGGTGTCTGAGTGGAGGGGGAGACACCAGCTGCCTCGCAGTGACAATTAACTCTTTGTTTACCAGAACCCTTAATTTCCTTTCCATGTATGGTAGGAGCCATGGAAGAGTTCCTTATTATGCACCCTGCCCTGGGACATTTGGCCCTCTACTCCAAGAGAGAAGGCCAGAAAAGTTGTGCCACTCAAGCAACTTGATTGCAAGTGCCTTGGTGTTAATATTGAAATCTCCTTGAATTCTGGGAAGTTTGGGAGTTGAGTAAGGGGTGCGGGATGGGTCCTTGGTTTTGTAGCATGTGCCTTTGTAATTTGCATTGCATCCTTCACAGAAGCATATCCTCAAATGTATTTAAGTGCTCCATAAAAGCTAGCAGGGAGAGAAGGAAACCGAGAGGCATGTAATGGGGAGAAGACAGGTGCATTCAGACGGGATTTGCAAAGAGATGGGAAAGTGGAGACTCTTCCAGATGGCAGGCGCTCCAAACGAGAAGGCTCTTATATCCAGAGCGGCAACTTTGTGGAGGGTCAGAGGAGTGCTGAGTGGAGGAATGGGATGGGGAAAAGGGAGAGAGACATTGCACTTAAAGTTGGCTCGAGGGGTTTAATAACAGAGGGCAGTTTTGACCTGGACCTTGATTAGATTGAGGTCGGATACTGTAGCCACACCTCTTTATGTGTGCCAGCATCATTCTGCACCGGCTGGAGTCCAGAGAGCTGGGAGGCTGTAGAGGAGGAAGGTGTGCAGTAAACCAAGGGCCAAGGGATGATGATGATTTTGGTAAGGATGGAGTGGAGGTAGGTAGGATGTCACTCTCCGCTCCCACATCTGGCCAGCCCAGAGTGAGTTAGCAATGCAGAGGCTGGCAGCTATCGCTCTGGAGGGTTTTGTGTGGCCTTTCAATGTGCTGCCGTTCTAATCTCGTCAATCTCCTTTTCAGCTTGCATCACTAGCCTCATGCATGTAATTGGAATTCAGCATCTTGAGTGGGTTGGGCGAAGCCAGCTGCAGTCACACATGCTGATCACGCATCCTGCCCAATGAACTCACCCACTGTCACTGTGCCAAGCGATGATGAAAAAGGCTTTTTCCACTGGTTGCTTCTCAGAGAGCAGTCCTTCTCTCACCATCTCTGCTTGGCTGTTTTATTCTGCAGGGATGACAGCTCCTTTGAAACAGGTTTCAGAGTAGCAGCCGTGTTAGTCTGTATTCGCAAAAAGAAAAGGAAATACTTTTACTTTGTGTAATGACTCAACCGCTCCCAGTCTCTATTCAAGCCTAAGTTAATTGTATCCAATTTGCAAATTGAGTCATTACACAAAGTAAAACTATTTCCCCTTGTTTGTTCTCCCCCCCCCCCACCCCCACTGTTCCTCAGACGTTCTTGATAACTGCTGGAAATGGCCCACCTTGATTATCACTACAAAAGGTTTTCTTCCCCGTCCCCCCCCTCCACTCTCCTGCTGGTAATAGCTCATCTTAAGTGATTACTCTCCTTACAGTGTGTATGATAACACCCATTTTTTCATGTTCTATATGTATATAAATCTCCTCACTGTATTTTCCACTGAATGCATCTGATGAAGTGAGCTGTAGCTCACGAAAGCTTATGCTCAAATAAATTGGTTAGTCTTTAAGGTGCCACAAGTACTCCTTTTCCTTTGAAACAGCAGCTTTTCTTCTGGAGTCTGAGCTCCGTGCTCTGTTCTTGGCTGGCATTTGCTCTTTTGCACTGAAAGGCTCTTGAGGGTGTTTCTGTTCAGAGAAATGATGAGTGGAAAAAGTTCTCAGTTCAGGGAGTAAGATCAAATCAGGCAAGAGATTCTGGAGTGCTGGGTTCAGGTCCAATCTGGGCCTGTCCCTGTCCCCCATCCCCACCCCCCCAAGCTTGGTGAGAGTGCTTCATGTTACTGGATTTCAAGCCCTGCTGCTGATCTCTCACTCCCAAGGATTAGAGGGAGGCATAGCCTTATTTCACTTAGCCCTTATCGCCTCTGTCAGTGCAGGAATCTGAAAGAAGTCTTATCACCTCCATCCTCCTGGAGAGAAGGGAGGCTGGGGCTGACATGGGAATTCAAGGAGTGTGTGGGTGGAAGGGAGGAAATTAGGAGAATTTAAGGAGGCAAATGCACTGGGAAGATGCAGCAGGTCCGGGGGATCAAAGCACTCCCCAGAATAAATGCTGTTCACAACTGAGCTTTCCCTTCAGTGTCATGCAGCTAGGAGGCATGTGCTATGGCCTCTTCTCAATAAACTCTGAGAAGGGGTTCGTCTCATAGCAGACTGCTGTTGCTTCTGCAGATCTGCCACATCTTCCTCCACCCCCTACATGCACAACTGTATCTATATGTGTACAGCTCCCTTCAATCTGTACACACACAGATATGTCACATCTTCCTTCAGCTCCTACACACACTTGTGTATACACAGAGATCTGTCATCTTCCTTCCCCCCTGCGCATGGGCGGTGGGTGAACAAGCTGTTGGGGGAGGCTAGCCCCAAGCCCTTCCCCCTCTGCCCGAGGCCCTGCACCTCCCCCTCCCCTTCTGCCCCCTCTTCCCTGCTGGAGCCCAGAGCATCCCCTGCCCCTGTGGCTGCCAGGCCCCCTGCGCGGCCCCAGCAGCCCCAGCCCTGGAGTGCTGGTCAGGCAGCGAGGCTGGAGCACCCCCAGCCTGGGGCAAGTGGCTTGCCCCAGCACCCCCAGCCCCAGAACACCGGGTGGGCAGCGTGGCTGGAGCACCCCCGCCCCGGAATGCCGGGTGGGTGGCACAACCAGAATGCCCCCCCCAGCACCAGGCGAGTGGCTTGGCCCCAGTGCCCCCCAGCCCCAGAGCACTGGGCAGGCAGGCGGCGTGGTCCCAGCACCCCCAACCCCAGCGCTGGGTGGTCGGCACCGTGTGGCCCCAGCCCCAGCACCCCCAGCCGTGGGCCTTGCGAGCACCAGCTCCAGTTTGCCTATCCCAGACTCGGCTGCAGAAGAGCAGGAAGGGGAACTGGAAGCAGGCAGGAGGAGGTCTGGGGGTGGAGCGCGGGCAGGGCCACGCCAGGCTGTTTGGAGAGGCACAGCTTCCCCCAGCCTATGATACCCGCTGCCCATGGTCCTGTGTGCAAATGTGTGTGTACAAACAGCTCTGTCACATCTTCTTTTAGCTCCCTACACACACATTGGTCACCTCTTCCTTCATCCCACATACAGCCTTCATCCCTGCTTCCTGCTCTCATACAAGTCCATGCTTATCACCTGCCTGAGCTACACTGACCCCAGGCATTGTTTCTGCCCCTGCATGTCCTGCCCCAGAATCACCCCCATATTGGCAGGCTTATAATGCTGGGACAGGACTCTCCTCTCACCCTTTTTGCTGTCCCGACAGGTTCCCGTCATCAGGGACCGCATTGTCAAAGAGAACTCTGGGAAGTGGCAGGCGATCGCCAAGCACCAGGTGAAGCACATGTTCAGCCCCTCAGAGGACGAGTTGAAACACCTAGCGTGCCGGTAAGATCCCAGCTGCTGTATGGTGAGCGACCCTGAGCTCCCTCTTGCAGGAGAGCCCGTTTGCAAGGCCAGTCCCTATTTTCCTCTTGTGCCATGAGGCTGCTAGCTACAGGAGGCCCAGCACAGCCATGGTCCCAATGAGCAGGGGCTTCTTGACAAGAGAAAATAGCCAGCATAAGTTTCACTGCCCTGGGGAGGACTGAGATACTGAGCGATGCAGTAATCCTAGCCTGTGGCAGGAGGTCCCTTTGGAGAGTGGGATGGGAGGGATAGCGGGGTCAGACCTAAAGGCTCCATCCTGTGCAGGACAGGCACCACCTTTCACATCATGAGTCTCCTGCTCTAGGTGCTGATGCCTGCTTTCTATCCCCAACCAGATGGGCACGGACATACAACCTGGATGTGATTGAGGCTCTCGTCCCAGAGAAACCCAAGTGCGGGCTGTGCGGCTCGGAGGCAACAAAGCGCTGCTCTCGCTGCCAGAACGAGTGGTACTGCAAACGGTAATGATCCTTAGCATTGTCTGGTCTGTCAGAGCTCCGTGCTGCCCTCAGGGCTTAGCTGGGATCTCACCTCTCCCTTGGGCACGCAGCTGGTACTAGAGTCCTGCTGTGAGACCTGGCCATGCCAATGCTGGTGCTTACTGTTACCTGAATGATGCTGGGTTTAGCAGCCCTGGCTGGTCTCTGCACCTGTCATGATGGGGGTGGGGGGTGTTATACCCCATGCACCTGGGCTTCATGACTGCCATGGAGTTTCCAATCAGTGCATGAATTCACAGCCCCTAACCCTCTGATCAACATCACTGGAACTGTGAAGTCAGCTGTCTTTGCACCACAGTGAATCTCCACGGGGGTCAGTTATGTCACAAGCCGGAGCAGAAGCAGCCTTTCCATGTTCCCTTTTATGAAGATCCAAGTGAATTTTGTGCTGATGCTGGAAGGTGCTAGGCTGAGACCCCAGAGTCCCCTGTTTATCCACAACAAAAGCAGCTGCGTGAGATTCCCCACCTTAACCTCTCCTCAGTGAATGTGCTTCACCTTATACCTAGAGGGAACCACCCTGGGTGGGAATTCAGTGTCCTTGGCCTCTTTGGGACTCCTTAGCCTCATTGCTGAGACTAGCAGAGGGGACCAGTCAGTGACAATGGCTATGGGCAATTGACCACTACAACAGGTACCCCTACTCTGTTTCACACAGACCACTGAACCACGGGTAGATGGTAACAGGTTTTGTCCCTGGCTGGCCCTTATTTAAAGCAGACATGTAGAGCTGAAGGCCTTCATAGCGCATACCAACCCCCTGACCCAGTTCCCAATGTGTTCCTTTCTACCACTGCCCCTCTGTCCCCTTTCCCTTTGCAGGGAGTGCCAGGTGCAGCACTGGCAGAAGCACAAGAAAGCGTGCAACCTGATGGCTGATGCCCTGAAGAAAACAAAAGAGGACTTGCAAGTGCAGCCATAATGCAGAACCGGAGCCTTCCAAAGAGAGACTACTTCTCCCCGGCATTCCAGCAATCCAAGAGCAAAGGGTCGCCAGTTAGAACTGGAGACAGGCAACCCCTTGTTCATCTAACCTGGGCTCAGTGCACCAGTGCTGCCTGCCTCCTGTGTAACTGGGCATGCTGCAGTAGTGCATGGGCTGCTCCAGATCCCAGCCTTGCAGCCAAGGACAGTAGGGCCAGATCCACTACCATGGGATCATGCTCAGCTCAGTGGGATGCATCAGCCACTGGCCGACACAACTGATGCCTCCCTCTAGGCAGCTAGGAAAATTGCCTGCTGAGATTGGGAGCCTTGATTCTCTCATACCCCATTCTGTCTCCTAGTTTCTGAACCCTTCCTTGCTTGAGAACAGGCTGCTCCTGACCTCGGTGACGCGTTTATGCTAAGCAGCTTTTTCCGTGCTGTCACCCGTGACTCAGAAGCAGCTTGTGTCACCGGGCATCCTGCTCGGAGCAGGTGCCACCTGCAGTCATGCAGCATGGCAGTGAGCACTGATCTCGCCACTCTGCAGCAGCAGCACCACCATGGCAGCTGGCAAGTTTGGAACCAACCACTGACTGCTGCTCTCACTACCTGCTGCTGGGAATGCACCACGGGCCTTAAGGAAAATACGTTTTCTGCTCCCAAGGCTCAGAGGCCAGCAATAGCCACACTGGGCTCAGAACCTCTTCTGCTGGGACTCCCACCTCCCCCCCCGCTACAATTTGTTCTCCAGTAAATGGGTTGAGCCACTAACCATCTTGTTCTCATTCATCTCCCTTCTGCAACACTCTGCAGCAGCCACCCTAGAGATGACAAAACCACTTCCTCACTTATTTCCTGCATCATCCTACTGGGGAGGATTTTATAAATCCCATCTCTGCCAGTAATGAGTTTACAAGGTCTCTCTTGATGCTCAGATGCCAGTCAGGGCCATACATGCAGGGAGGGAATTGCCCAGGAAGTGACATCGTCTGTGCCTTCCTTATCTAGGTGCTCACTTCTATAACATCCTTGCACAGACCTTGCAGTGTAGACTGGGGGAGGGGCAGGGAAACGGATGTGGTTAGGACAAATACTTCAATTTTCAAAGGCTCATTGTTTCATGGTTGAGAGCATAATGCGGTGTCTTGGTGGCTACCGAGGGACTTGCCTCCCGCTCTGGGATTTTCTCTGCATTGTAGTGAGAAATGAAATGAACAATCAGTTCCATCCAGAAAGCAGCCCAAGTCATGCTCTTTGTGTCAGCCCTGGTCATCCAAAGTCGTGTTCTGGTCAGAATGCCAAGGATCAGTCCCCATGCAGCTTGTCTTAAGTCATGTTTGATATTGATCTTCCTGCCCCCCCCCCCCCCATGCTGAAAACCCTGCAGCTAAGCTCATGAGTAACTTCCCCAGTTGTTTGGGTCATGCTATGAGGTGTGCTGGCTCCCTCAGTGTTAGCCTCCAATGAGCCTGAATCCTGCCAACTCAATCCTGTTAATGACCATGTATGTGAATGCAGTGTAGTTGTAGCTGTGTTCATCCCAGGGTATGAGAGAGACAAGGTGGATGAGGTAATATCTTTTGTTGAACCCACTTCTGTTGATGAGAGAGACAAGCTTTCGAGTTACACAGAGCTCTTCTTCACGTCTGGGAAAGGTACTCCCAGCCTCACAGCAAAATGTAAAGTGGAACAGATTTTTAATGTCTAGCAGAACTTAAATTCATTACTCTGTTAGACACTAAAAATCGTGGACTGAACAGAGACTGGATGTATGGTTTGTTACAACAATCTGTAACCTACTAACTCCCCTCTTTTAGTCCTATGGCTGCCGAGGTGTTAACAGACCACTTCACCTTGAATGGTCCGTGTAGTGGGGCAGTTGCCTCACTCCTGGAGAACAGGGGTTAAAAGCAGCCAAGCTAGGCTGATTGGGGAAGCAGCCACAGCTGTGGCCAGCTCAATCGGGGCCCAGCTGGCCCTTATAAGAGGGCTGAGGGCAAGACGCTGGAGGAGTCTCACTCTAGTCCTGGAGTGGGAAGGGCTAGCTGCCTGGCAGCAAGGTACCTTAACTGGAGCAGTGCTGGGGAATAGGGCAAGGGAACTGGGGAGCTCCAGCCTGGTAAAACCCCAGGCCTACAGAGGTACTGGGGCTGCAGAGATACAGCCTGGGGATAGGCAAAGGCAGCAGGTCCTAACCCCTTGCCAATGATGAGTGGCCATTACAGACTTCAGTCTGCCCCAGTGAGCGGGGGCTAGATGATGACTGGCAGTAGCCACTGAGGCAAGGTGGGTTAAGAGGTGGGAGGGGAAACCCAGAGTGTGGGGGTACTGCTGGGGGCAGAACCCCGAGGTAAAGGGACGCGGGGCTTGAGGCAGGTGAGACACCAGCCAACAGAGGGCGCTCTGGGCTGGAGTTGAGCTAATTCCCAAGACGACCAGCAGGAGGCGCCGTGCTGGTGAGTCTTCACTTCGCTTCAGTCCCTTAGAATATGTGCTAACTACCTACGCTAAACAATCTTATGCTCATACACCTTGTCTCGCTAATGACCATGTGGACGGTTACAACAAATAGTCCTGCAAGAGTTGTCCCAGGGCATCGTGTAGCTGCAAAAGTGGCCTCTCTGGCTGTCTGTCTTTCACTGAACCCCAGGTCATCCTGCCCAGAAGCCATGGGCTTATATAAATATGCCTCCAGAAAAGGAGAGAAGGCTGCTTCTGCTAGATTGGTTTGATGTTAGAGATAGGTCTAAGCTAGTTGAATCAGGAGCCAGACTTACCTGAACGCTCGAGATGTTAGATGCTGTGGTTTGCTTCCACCCATGATAAGTAAAGCAGTGAAGTTTGGATCCGGCTCTGAACTCTTCTGAAGGCTGTGCTGTTCTCACCTGAACTTTCAGCTTAGTCTCCTCTCTATCTGATGCTTTAGAAAAAGTGAGGCTGACCACTCCCCAGTGTTCAAAAAGCATGAATTAGGCCCCCAAAATAATGAGTGGCTTAAAAAACAAGATTTTTAAAAATAACCAGTGCTGGTCTTTCACCCTTTAGTGGCCATGTTATCAAGGTTTTCTCCACAACCACAAGGGCTAGAAACGTACTTCTCTTTTAAGTGTGAGCCGAGATGCTCTGTTAATCGTTTGACTCCGGGAGCTGGGGCTTTAAGAAAATCACCAAGTATCTTGAGACTCACGATAAAATCCCAAGTGTCAGCAATCATGGAACAAGCAAAATGAACGGGAAATACCACAAGTATGTGCAAAAACTAGGTAATGGAAGTGGGGCTGGGAAGTCAAACTCCTGGAAATGTCCTGTGGGGGTGTTTGAGGCCCACGTCACCTGTTTCTGGATGCGGCTCTTGGACAGATGCTAGTTAGACAGAGATGTTTGTTGTTCTAAAGAGCTGGGCAGAAGGATCCAGCCTGTGACTTTAGAGAGCAGTTTTTCTTTTGTGGATGTTAGATTCAGCATTTTCTTTAATCTTTCCTTGTAGATAAGCATGAATGTAAACAAGAGCAGGCTGGGCCAGGCCAATCTAGAGGGACAGGGGCTCTCTTATCACAGGCTCTCCCAGCTTCCCACACTTTAGATCTTCCTCTTCCTTCAACCCTCTCAACCCCTTCCGGGCATCTCAACTGGCCCTGGGTTTGCCCCAGTCCTATCCTGGAGGAACGGTCAGGAGCAATGTTCCCTCTAATTTTTGACAGGCATTTTATTCTGTGCAAATTGTTGTGCTTCTGTGCACATTTTTGTGAGCATGGTGTTTTGCCATGTGCGAGGGGTTTCGGATCTGTGTGTGCGCACCCACAGCTTAGAGGGAACAGTGATCAGGAGAACTACACTGAAAATTGTGAGGTGCTCAGAGACCACACTAACGGGGGCTACAGACAGACATTCCCCCCCTCCCCCCCCCGGCCGCTTTCTGTGTGGAGGGCAGTGACTGGGAATTAGAAAGTACCAGTTGAGATTGATCTGGTTTAGAAATTCCTGCTTTTAGCCATACATGTGATAGAGGCTGAACTGGAAGAGCAGAGAAATATGGCAATGTTCGGGCACCAAACAAAGAGGGAACTGGCTGCCACCAAACTTTCTCTGTCAGAAGTTGTTGACTCATCATCCATGATGTGATTTTACAATCTGGGTGCTTAATGTTTAGTGGAGCAGGAAATAATCAAGTAACAGGCTGCTTTGAAATGCTTCTAACTTTTCAAAAGTGCACACAAGGGAACCTTTTCCATGCTGAGATACAGCCACCTCTGGGGTGGACCTCTGCACTGTAAGGGAAACCTTTAGGCAAACCACAGCTGTAACATTACCTGTTTCACTCAGATCTTTTTGCCCTGTGTGATCTTTGAGGCCCTCTAAGAGCTTGAGTTTTGAAAGGTTTGGCCAGAAGATCACATGTTGAACGAACAAAACATGAAATTCAGTGTATGAGGCTCTGGAAGATGAAGGCCTGAGCTGATCAAGCTGGGCTTTGAATTTGTGGGTCTATTTTCAGTCAGGATGCTTAAGTCCCCTCCCTGCCTTTGTAGAGCAGGTCCTTAAAAGGGGAAGGGGCCATGTGGTCAGGAGTGCACTCACAAGCTTGTACCTTCTGTGAAGGCCCTTCACCCGGACCGCCTGGCCAGTGGTCCGCTGCGTTGCATTCCATCGTGCCTTGGGAAGACTTCCGTTTCCATTGCTGCGCTGTGGGACACTTACCTTGAAGGATCCTGACATCTCCCGTGCTGTGCCTGTCCTGGGAGCGTGAGTATGCAAATGTGTGTGTGACTCCCCCGCTCCCCACTTTTGAGCTTAGCTATCAGAATAATAAACATGCTGCTTTCTGCCAAACTCTGGTGGGTCATTAGTCCTCCCTAAGCTTACTAGCTGGCCCAGTTTCATGTAACACCCCGATTTCTTCAGAGAGAGGTTCAAGTGATAAGGCATTAGACTAGAAGTTGAGAGCTCTGGGTTCTAATCCCAGCTCTGCCACTGATTTAATGGGTGGCCTTGGGCAAGTCACTTTTCCTTTTTTGAGTGATTGCTCATGTACATTCCACAATAGGTGTGTGTGCCCACGACATGCACCAGTGCTGGAAGTGCTGCCTCTCCCTGTGATTGACCAACTTGACCACTAAGGAGTTGGGAGCAGGGTGGGTGTACAGGTATTCATGCCCCTTAGCGGGCATGAAGTAATTCCGTTCCGCCCTCTTAGAGATGGGTGGCAAGGAAGCCGGGGTTTGCCACAAGGCATTTGAAATCTTCGGCATCCCTTCGTGGAGCGGGAGAGCCACCCTGCCCAGTGCCGAAGCCGAGAGGACATTGAAAAGGGAGTCCAAGGGTTCCTCCACCTCCTCAGCTTGAAGGTTGAAGCTTGATGCCACCCTTTTCAACAGTTCCTGGTGGGCATTAGAGTCCTCCTGTGGGACAGGTGGAAGAGGAGCCTTGATCAGCTCATCCGGGGAGGATGAGGATGAGGATGGGAGCGCAGTACTCTGCATACCCACTGGTGCCGCAGGTCCCACCACTTGGTCCCCCTCTGGGTGCAGAACCGGGGATGAACACTCCACCGACTCCTTCCTGGGAGGTTGAGAAAGGGAGGCCAATGGTCTCTCTGAGACACCGGCCACCAAGCAAGCCACCACCAGGGGCTGCATCGGGGGCCACGTTGGGGCCCATTGGTACCATGGTGCCGGCCAAGGAGCCCAGTACCCCTGCACCTATTGTGGAAAAACCAGCCCCATCTCCTAAGAATAAAGACTCGAGGAGACTGGATCTATTCGGGCGGAAGGTTTATTCGTCCTCAAGTTTCCAACTGAGGGTCGTGAACCACTAAGCCCTACTGGGGAGATAGGAGTTCAATTTGTGGGGCTCTCTGCCCAAATTTGAGGACTCCCTCTAAGAGTGTGACAAAAAAGGGGTTCAAGGCTCTGCTGGAGGAGGGTATGGCTGCTGCTATGGTGGCCCTTCAGGCAGCTTCAGATGCCGCAGATACGGCTGCAAGGTCTATGCCTCCGCGGTGTCCATGAGGAGGACGTCGTGGCTCCTGCTGTCTGGGCTGTCCAGCGAGGCACAGAACTCCTTACAGGACCTTCCGTTTGATGGCAAGGCCCTATTTGTGGAATAGAGGGACGTGAAATTGCACGGCCTGAAAGATTCACTCACAACCCTTAAGACCCTTGGCCTCTATGTCCCGGCCCCGGCCAGGACCAAGTTTAAGTCAGAGCAGGCTCCCATCCCAGGCCACCCACTCTAAATATGAGCCCCCTTATAAAAAGGCAAGGGACTACAAGAAATGCCCGCAGAGGCAATCCCAGTCTCCTGCCTGTTTACCCTTGAAGGGCCCAGGTTGGGGCGCAAAGTGGGATGCCTGGGGGCTACTTACCAGTTCATACCAGGGATCCACATGCAATAAAGCTTCCCTTCTCCAACCGGTTGTGTGCTTTTCTCTCAGAGTGGTCGTGGCTGACCTCAGACTGATGGTTTCTCAACACCATCTCCCGGGGCTAGCCCCTCCAGTTTACCTCTACCCCACCCACCCACCCTCCCTCCATCCCTGTCCCTTCTTAGGGACCCCTCTCATGAGGCCCTGCTCAAGCAGGAGGTGGGGTGGCTTCTTGGCCTAGGAGCAGTGGAGGTGGTACTGGAGGAGTTCAGATGCAAGGGCTTCTACTCCCACTACTTCCTTATCCTGAAGGCCAGAGGGGGGGCTCAGGCCATCCTGGACCTGCGAGGCCTGAATTAGTACATGGTAAAACTCAAGTTTCACATAGTCTCTCTGGCCTTCATCATCCCTTCCCTGGATTCTGGGGACTAGTACGCCACCCTCGATCTGCCGGATGTGTACTTCCACATTCATATATTTGAGGGACACAGACGTTTCCTCCATTTCACAGTTGGGCAGGAACACTACCAATTTACGGTCCTCCCATTTGGCCTGTCCACTGCTCCCAGGGTATTCACAAAGTGCATGTCTGTGGTTGCGGCCTACCTCAGACGCCGCGGGGTCCAGATCTTCCCCTATCTCGACAACTGGCTGGTCAAGGGCAGCTCCAGGTTGCAGGTGCGGGGTCCTGTAGCACTTCTGTCCATGTGCAACACTCTGGGCCTGTTGGCAAACGACACCAAGTCCATGTTAAACTCTGTGTGCTGCACCGGGTCTATTGGGGCAGTCCTGGACATGACAGCGGCCAGGGCCTCCCTCCCACTGGACAGATTCGAGACCCTAAGGGAGCTCATCAGCACAGTCACAAGGTTCCCTGTGACCCCAGCCAAAGCGTGCCTCCAGCTTCTGGGTCACATGTCAACGTGTACATATGTGATTCACCACACCAGACTCAGGATGAGGCCACCCCAGCTCTGGTTGGCCTCGGTGTTCTCCCAGTCTAGAGACAGGATGGACAAAGTCCTCACTGTGCCCAAACCGATGATCACGTCTCTTCGATGGTGGTTCTCCCTGGGGAACATGCTCCGCGGGGTCCTGTTCATGCTCCATGGATGGCTCCACGGATGGCTCCACAGATGGCCAGCCCCCATCCGTGGACCTGGTGTCCGATGCGTCGGACATAGGGTGGGGAGCCCGTGTGGGGAACATTCAGACCCAAGGTCTGTAGTCCGCACGGGACCTTGCCCTATATATAAATGTCAAGGAGCTCAGGGCAGTCCGTCTGGCATGCGTGGCCTTCCACGCGCACCTGGAGGGCAGAGTGGTCAAGGTTCTCAAAGACAACACTGCCTCAATGTTTTCCATCAACAGGCAAGGCGAGAGGCCTGCTCCTCTGTCAAGAAGCCCTCAGGCTGTGGGACCTCTGTATAGCCCACGATATTTGCCTGGAAGCCCACCACTTACCAGGCGCCCGGAACTCTCGAGCGGATCGCCTGAGCCAAGACTTCTCCTCTCAGCACGAGTGGTTGCTACACCCAGAGGTGGTGCACAGCATTTTCCAAATGTGGGGCACTCCCCAGGTGGACCTGTTTGTGACATGGCAGAACCACCGGTGTCTCCGCTTCTGCTCTTGGGGGGGTTGGGCAAGGGCACCATCTCCAATGCCTTCCTCCTATCCTGGGTGGGTCAGCTTCTCTATGCCTTCCCCCCGATCCCGCTGATCGGCAATGTCTTGGAGAAGATAAAAACAGACAGAGCCTGGGTCCTTCTGATTGCCCTGGCGTGGCCCAGGCAGCATTGGCACGGGACTCTCACGAGCCTGGCAGTTGCCCCACCATGGCTGTTGCATCCCTCCCGGACCTGCTATCCCAGGACCAGGGCCACTGCCTCCACCCCAACCTATCAGCACTCCACCTCACGGCGTGGCTGCTCAATGGTTAGGCCAGGAGGAGAGGACTTGCCTGGAAGGGGTTCAGCACATCCTCCCGGAAAGCAGACAGCCTTCCACACGTCAGGCCTACCTGGCAAAGTGGTCTCGGTTTTCCCGGTGAGCAGCTGATCAAGGCGTTTTGCCTGTGGCCACTCCGATTCAGCTCATTTTAGACTATCTCCTTCACCTTAGAGCCCAAGGTCTAGCGTCCTGGTCTGTCAAGGTGCACTTGGCAGCCATATAGGCCTTCCACCCACCGGTGCAGGGCCACACAGTGTTCTCCCATGCTTTGACTGGCCAATTCCTTAGGGGTTTGGAGCGTCTCTTCCCATATGTTAGGCTCCCAGTCCCCTAAGTGGGACCTGAACTTGGTGCTGACCAGGTTGACAGGTCCCCCATTTAAACTGCTAGCTACATGCTCCTGGTCTCACCTCTTGTGGAAGCTACCTTCCTGGTGGTGATCACATTTGCTAGATGGGTTTCGGAGCTCTGGGCCCTGACCTCTGAACACCCATACACTGTGTTCCGTAAGGAAAAGGTCCAGCGCCAACCACATTCCTCGTTCCTCCCCAAGGTGGTCTCCACCTACCATATGGGTCAGGACATTTTCCTGCCAGTGCTCTGTCCCAAGCCCCATGTGTCCAGTGAGGAGCACCGCCTCCACATGCTGGATGTGAGGTGGGCTCTAGCCTTTTACCTAGAACATATAAAGCCATTCAGGAAGTCCTTGCAGCTTTTCATTGCCTCAGCCAAATGCATGAGAGGTCGGCCGATCTCCACTCAGTGGCTCTCCAACTGGATCACCTCTTGTATTCGTACCTGTTACGACCTGGCGGGAGTCCCCCTGCCACCGACTGTGAGGGTGCACTTGACTAGGGCACAAGCCTTGTTGGCTGCCTTTCTGGCCCATGTCCCCATTCAGGACATTTGTAGGGCTGACCCATGGTCTTCGGTTCATGCTTTCACCTCGCATTTTGTAATCATCTCCCAAACCAGGGAGGACGCTGGGTTCGGCAGAGCTGTACTCTATCCCAAGTGTCTGTGAACTCCTACCCACCTCCAACAGATATAGCTTGGAATCACCTATTGTGGAATGCACATGAGCAATCACTCGAAGAAGAAAAGACTGTTCCCGTTTCCTGAACTGGTGTTCTTCGAGATGTGTTGCTCACGTCCATTCCACATCCTGCCCTCCTTCCCCTCTGTTGGAGTTGTCTAACAAGAATGAACTGAAGGTGGGGGGAGCACACAGCGCCCCTTATACCACACCATGGAGCCGCCACTCCAGGGGTCTCGAGGGACACTCCCCTACGGCTACTGCTAGGGGGAAAACTTCTGGCACCGGTGCATGTGCCAAGCACGCACACCTATTGCGGAATGCACTTGAGCGACCACATCTCGAAGAACGCCAGGTACGGAAAAGGTAACTGTCGTCTCTCTGTGCTTCGGTTGCCCCATCGGTAAAAATGAGCATAGTGATAGCCCGCTGCGTTTTGTCATCCACCAAAGCGCTGAGTATTGTTCTCTGGCAGGGAACTGAGGACCTGGTTTGTACATGCTGCTGAATAATAAATTCCTTCCCCTTATCAGCCTCTTCTTTGCATTCACACCCCCTTCCCTGCTAAGGAAGCCCTGTATCAGCAAACCAGAGTTTATCATCTTGTAAACAAGCCACCAAGGAAGGAAAGAAGGGGAAGCTGAGCTACAGGCCACAGAAGAAGGATGTTCGTGCAGTATCATCTCGATCCTTTTGAGCGGGGTGGACTGGGCTGCCTTGGCCAGCACTGGAATGGAGAGCTGTGCGCTGCCATGTGCCAGTCCAGTGCTTTGGATCAATGCACACAACTGGTTCTGCTGGACATTGCATGGTAGCTTCTGTCAGGCCTCTGCTCAAAAGCTGCCTCTTCACTGATGACTCAGCGATCCACAGGTGGGACCTATCCCTGCCTCTTCGACAGTAGCTGGATGCTACTGAGGCCCACTTCTCCCCTGAGCCCAGCTGTGGAAGAACAGGACCCACTGTGCCCAGTTAGAGCACTGGCCTTTTCTGCCATAGGTCTGGTGTTTTGAAGTCAGCTTGGCTGGGAATGGTGGATGTTCAGCAACTCTCAGGATTAGGCCCCAGCTGCCATTCATGCTTTGCATCACCCTCCTAGCTGTGAGCAGAACTCAGTGGGGCTGGTTTGCCCCGTAGAAAACAGATAGGGCCTTGGCTGGCTTTGCTGCATCCTCTGTAAGAGGATGAGAAAGCAGCTAGTGAATTGCACTCTCAGGTGAGGGAGCTGGTTTTGTGTGATGTATTTAAATGGCTGGCTTGGGCTAGAAGGATAAATGATTGGGGCTATCAGTCCTCATGCTTCAGGACATAAGCTGATCTCAGCAGAGAGGTAAGGCAGGAACTGCTTCCCCCTTTTCCAGTGCTATGGAATTACAGGATTAGGCCCTATTTACACAGAGCATAAAACTCTATTGAGAGAACCAGGGATCAACACGGCTAAAACATGGGCTTTGCTGGTGTGATTTGCCTGTGGGATGCGAGCTGCCCAGAACAGCCTGAAACCCACATTATAGGTAGGGAGCAAGTCTAGAGGACACTCAAGCCAAATCTAGAGTCAGGCTACAGTAATCAGCAGAGTGACTCCAGATTTACACTGGACAAAGATCACCACTGATTCCCAGGCACTGACTGTATTTACACTAGTGCTAGAATCAGGAGTAATGTGTTTAAATGTTTAGTGTTGCAGCTAACACTCTTTTATCCCCTGCATGTACTTGGACTGTGTCAGCCCAGCATGGGAGTTTTTAATACCTCAGGTTAGTACTGTAGAGCTTGAAGTCTGGTCACAGGGAAATCATCTTTCCAAGGCCTGGATGGATCAGGCCAAGAACACATGGAGGGAGAGGGAAATTGCCTTTTATTCTTGTTCTCCCTGAACTGGTGCTGACTTTTAAATTCCTCCTAAACATTAACCATTCCCTGGTACTCTCGCCCCAGAAATGATTCTTCCTGGGAGCGATTTTAGACTCTTGCTGGGATATTTTTGGATCTCTTCATTTCTATTTTAGTGCCAGCAAGAACCCACAACCAGTGCCCCTGGGACACTCTCCTCTGGTTTGCCTGGGTCCACCCATCTCTCTGGCTTGATTTTTTTCCATTGAAACCAGACAGTCTTTACAGCTGACTGTTGTTTTTGTACTGCGATGCCATGGTGACCACTGGCAACAAGCAGTTCTGGACTTGAGATGCAGCTAGCCTGACCTCTCAGCAGCTGGAGCAGCACCAGGGTTTGTGCAGCTGGCAAGAGGATGGGGATAAGATTCCAGCACCCAGATCAGCTGGAGCTACTTACGTTCAGTGAGCGACTTTATGGGCCAAGTTCTCCCTCCTCCACTTCTCTCTGTCCTCTTCTTCCCCCTTTCATCAGCCAAAGTGAGGAAGGTGGGGAAGCATTGTCCTAGTGAATCAGTCCCCAGAAACTGCTCTACAGCAGGGCCCTGGACTGAATGAATCACACATACACACCCTTAATCAGTTCCGGGAGTGCCTGCAGGGCAAGGAGATGTGGCTGCCCGGGTTGGACTCCAAGCTTAGATTCAGAGATGCCAAGGCCAGCTGGCACTATTGTGATTGTCTAGTCTGACCTCCCACATACCACAGGCCATGCAACTTCCCCTAAGGCTCCAAGTCACCAGCACAAGGATTCAAGCAAAAGTTTTCCAAAGAGGCCACAAAAAGAAGACACCAAAGTTGGCGTGCCAATGGGTTTCATGGAAAAGTGACCTAAAGCCTGAACCAGATGACCCATGTCCAGCTGGGGGTGACCGCACTTCACCGTGGACTGGGCTCAACCTCTGTCTTAGGTTGGGGGGCAGATTAGGGAGGGCAAGACAGGCAGGGGATGTGGGGGGCACTGGAGGAGCTAATCAACAGAGCTCACTGACACTGGAAGATGTTTGTCTTAACTGGTCCGGTGGCAAGAGGAAGGGGCAGCTGGAAACGTCCTCCAGATCCCACCCATCATGCCAGGGGCTCTGTGTAAGCCAATGGGCTCTCGCAGCGGCCTGTGCACCACAGAACCAGTCCTGTTTTATTTCCTCAAAAGGACCCAAGTCCAGTACATCAAACACTCTCCTTCCCCCCTGATCCGGGGTCTTCTGCAAGGGCCAGTCTACTCCCTGCACGACTCACTCCAGAGGCTGTCTACCTGGGAGTCGAGGCGGGCATCTCTGTTCCCTTCTCCTGTGGGATGACCCGCCACAGGTTCCCTGCGTGGGGTCACACAGGGACTGGGACCTCCTGCAGCTCTAACTTGCAGCTGAGCTACTTGCTGGCTCTCAAGAGACTCTGCTGATCCTAATGCTAAAAGTGGGGCTAAGCAGGGTGGGCCCCCTCCCAAGGCAGCTCCCTCTATCTACACGCAGCTTAGCTGTTTCCTCTCTTTGCTGGGCCTCAGTGATGATAGGTCACCTCTCTGGTCCTATCCCTCTTTATGGCCTGCTTCATTCCAGCTTTTCTCAGGCA
Organism: Chelonia mydas; assembly: GCF_015237465.2. Lineage (NCBI taxonomy): Eukaryota > Metazoa > Chordata > Testudines > Cheloniidae > Chelonia > Chelonia mydas. Next base: position 47,144,094 of record NC_057853.1, read on the forward strand.
TGAAGCACCCTGTCCAAACTGGGACATCACCCACCCCTTGAGGCATGCTCCCTGCTTTGGCTGGGGCCAGCTCTCTTCCTCAGGTGGCCTGGGAGGGACGGCACAGCAAGCCCAGCTACTGAATTCCCAAGGAGCATCTTGGCTTGGAACAGAGGGTTCAAACTTACAGCACGAGTGTACGGAGGAGGTAGGCTGCAGCAGTGCATCCTATTGGGGAGGGCAGGGGATGGTAGCTAGTGAAGGGCCAGGGCCACTCCCTTGCTCTGCAGTACAGGTGAGGAGAAGGTGGGTCATGATGCTGCAAACTGGAATTGAATTTGGTAAAGCTGAGGGCTACCCAGCTCAGGCGATGGGCCTCCTGTGCCAGCCAGGGGCATTTCCCTCTGGAAGATGGCAGTGGGTCAGAGCAGGGTGGGAGCATCCTGCTTTCTCCCCTCACCCTGCCCTCTCTCCCTTTTCTTTTTGCGAATACAGACTAACATGGCTGTTACTCTGAAACCTAACAGAACAAAGACTATCTATGGAGCCTAATCAGCTCTGTCTTTAAACTGTGGAGAGGGGCAGGTCAAATCGTCCTTGGGACTCCGGCAGACCATCAAGCAAAACACCTGTCCCCACCCTCTCTCCTGATGCCCTCAATCAGCACAGGCTAAGTACGGTTCTACTGCCCTTTACTCCTACAATAAGAACAACAACATCCCCCCTCCCCCCCCAGCATTCAAGTGATTTGTAACCCAACCCCAGCCAAAATCTATCACTTGGGCAACACAGCTCTGTTTGCTGGATACCTAGGTAAATTAGGTGTGAATGTAAATACAATCTGGTCCTGAAGCCTTCCCCCCCAGCTCATCACTAGCTGCCAGGGAGAGCTCATTTAGACTTTGCTTACAAATCATCATTTGAAATTATTAGGTTGGCCAACATCACCAGAATGAATGCACTGACATTGGCATAAAAAACAACAGCGGGATACGGAAGCTAGTCTATGTTCATACTTCTCAAATCTATTATACTTTTTCAGATACACATATTTTATCATACACTGTATATGCTTTTAAAGTGCATATTAACGTTTCAATTTCAATTCAAGTTTCCAAACAACCACTCAATTGGCAACACTGCATGTAACTAGTTCACAAAACTGGGGGGTGCTGGGTAAATTCAGGGGGTGTAGGGAAATCCCTGCACCAGACCTACCAGTCCTGCTCCCTAACCCTGCTGCTGGACACCAGGGGCTGACCCAGGCCGCTGCAGGGACCCTGCCCCACAAAGGGTTAAGAGCCAAGGCCCAGCCCACTCCCTCAGCCAGCTTTCCGAAGGGCCCCAAGCAGCCCCGAGTTTCTCTCTCGGGGGGCCCCGCCTGCTCTCTCCCCTTCCCCAGTGCAGGCGCCCGGCGCAGGCCCGCAGGCGTCGCTCTGGGAACGGCAGGAAACGAACCTCCAGCCGGGCTGGGGGCTGATCCTGCCACGGCAGCCTCGGGGGCGCGCTGGGATGCCAGGGCAGCCGGGCACCGCTTTTCCTGCCGCCCGCGGGGTTATTTCTGGGCTCTCCGCTCAGTTCGTCCCCCCTTTGCCGGGGGAGGACGGCCCCTCCCACGGCCCCGCCACGGTCTCCGTGTGAATCTGCCCCGCGCTCCCGCCCGGTCCTTCCCTCCTCGGGGGCTCCGAGGCGCGGGCAGCAACTCCAGCGGGAGCCCGGGGCGCACAGCCGGGACCGCTGCGCTCGCAGACCCAGCCGCTGCGGGGTGTTTCCGCCCGTGTGACGGAGCGAGATGAACCAGGCGAATCCGGGGCACCCCCCAGCACAAAGCGGCCCCGCTGAGCGGTGCTGGGGCGACGCGTCCCGGCCGAGGAGAGCCAGGGGCCGGCGGGAACGTCGCGGCGATCCCCGCCAGTGTCTGCGCGGAGGTTGCGCCTCGTTCAAACCCAGGGGGCGGGGAGGAAAGAGCCGGGCGGGCTGAAAAGGGGAGCGAGGCAGACAGAGGAAGGGAGGGCCGGGGGCCGGGCTTCGCGCTGAGGCTTCCCCCACCCCAGTGCCATCGCCGGAGGGGCTCTGCCCTGGGCCCCCCTCGCTGCGCTCCCCGGGGCCATGGCCGCGGCCCCGGCCCAGGAGATGATCGAGCTGAAGAACCTAGAGCTGGAGAAGCGGATCGACCTGACCCGGGGCACCCCGGAGCGCCCCGTGCGCCTGGAGCGCACCAACGCCCTGCGCATCACGCCCGGCAAGGTGCCCGAGCTCCTGAGCCGCGTGCGGCAGATCCGCCTGCTGGGCGGGCAGAACGACCCCCGGCTGACGGGCCAGCTGGGCGAGGGCCACGCCTTCCGGCCCTGCACCCGCGGCCAGCAGACCTGGTGCGACCTGTGCGGAGATTTCGTCTGGGGGGGCCCCCGGAAGAGCCTGCAGTGCGCCCGTGAGTACCGCAGCGGGCCTCCCCTGCAGGGGGGCGCAGGCAGCGGGACTGGCCGAGGCTGGGTTGTTGGCCCCTTCTTGTTAACCCAGCAGAGGGACCCCCGCCCCGTACTGCTCTGAGGCCCATTGATGGGGGGTGGGCTTTCGGCAGGGGCATTTGTCTCAGCCTGGCACCTTTCCCAGTAGTCAGGCCAGAGGCATCCATCTGGGGCTGGGGACGGAGAGCCCTGTCCCTTCTGGTGGAGAAGGGAGCAGCCATAGTCTGTCAGCTGCTCAGGCTGCCCTCCAGTTCCCCTGCCAAAGCCTGGAGAGCAGGAGCCAGGAGAGGAAGTGAGGGGCAGGAACCAGGGGTCTACATCTTCCTCCTTCCCAGAGTTCAGGCAGTGGCTCAGGGCACAGGCCTCCTGCCCCAACCCACCCAGGGGTCCCCTTGTAGCCTGAGAGAGGGCAGGAGACTTCCTTTCCTCCTCTGTTCTCTCCCTGGCTCTCCTCTCTGGTTGAGGGGATGGCAGGACCCTTCCCCTGCCGTGCTCCAGCTAGGGACAGCATAGTGCCCAACACCTGGCTCCGCTAGCCAAAGAATCAGTGCCAGGCCATGCATCATCCCGTATCCGCGTGGCTGCCAGGCCACATGGGGTGGGCCACGTGTGGGGCCTGTGAGCTGGTGTGAGCAGCCCAGTTCTGGGACACTCACCTCTCTCCAGACCTCACTCTGCCTGGGATGAACTCAGGGCTCAGCTCTTCAAACATATAAGAATGGCCATACTGGGTCAGACCAATGGTTCACCTAGCCCGGTATCATGCCTGTGACAGTGGCCAGTGCCAGGTGCTTCAGAGGGAATGAACAGAACAGTCCCCACAGCGGCCAGCACTTTGCTGCCTCCCCCAATCCAGCTCAGCAGCTCCTGGCCTGCTCTGGGCTAAGCACAAAGCGCAGACTCCACAGTGGGACGAGTGCTAGCTCATGCATGGAGCTGGGGCCAGGTCCTGCATGTCCTGGCCCCATAGTAAGGTCAGTTCTAGGCTGATGACGTTTGAGATCATCACGCACAGCAAACTCTCTGTTCCGCCGAGCAGAGCTTACTGCTGTGGGTCATTTTGCAGTGTTATCACACCCAGGCCTAGCGACCTGGCCAAGTCACCCTATCATCCCAACGGGCTCCCCCTGCTGGTGATTACACAATGGTGCACAGAGGAAATTAGCTAGCCATGTGAAGACTTCAGAGCCCTCAGGACTCAGAGCCAGCCCAGGGCCTGTGAGAATGGCAATCCCATGGGTATGTGGGACTCCCCCCCTCCACACACACACACACATGGCATTGGGGTCTGCCCGCATGGTGCGAAAGCTGCCCTGGGGCACCATCTCACAATGACAGGTTTCAGAGTAACAGCCGTGTTAGTCTGTATTCGCAAAAAGAAAAGGAGTACTTGTGGCACCTTAGAGACTAACCAATTTATTTGAGCATAAGCTTTCGTGAGCTACAGCTCACTTCATCGGATGCATACTGTGGAAAGTGTAGAAGATCTTATTATATACACTCAAAGCATGAGAAAATATACCTCCTCCCACCCCACTCTCCTGCTGGTAATAGCTTATCTAAAGTGATCACTCTCCTTACAATGTGTATGATAATCAAGTTGGGCCATTTCCAGCACAAATCCAGGTTTTCTCACCCCCCCCCCCCCCCACAAACTCAGAGTGGCCCAACTTGATTATCATACACATTGTAAAGAGAGTGATCACTTTAGATAAGCTATTACCAGCAGGAGAGTGGGGTGGGAGGAGGTATATTTTCTCATGCTTTGTGTGTATATAATAAGATCTTCTACACTTTCCACAGTATGCATCCGATGAAGTGAGCTGTAGTTCACGAAAGCTTATGCTCAAATAAATTGGTTAGTCTCTAAGGTGCCACAAGTACTCCTTTTCATCTCCCAATGGTGCTTTACCCAACACCCAGGAGCTCCCAGTTGTCCCCTGGGCTCCTAGGGAGCCCTGCGAATGCAGCCCTGGGGGCACTGTGGGGAAGGGGAGATGGTTCCCTATGCTCATCTCCAGTCATCTTCTTCTGACCAGCGCTCAGCACCGTTGGGAGAGAACCACAGCCAGCCGCTGTAGCTAGAGGGCCCCCGGATGCAGCACTGGTGTGGGTGAGGAGAGCATGAAAGCTCCACTCGGAAGTGTTTAAACCCCAGCCCTGGCACTGTGGGGTCTGGAGTTCCCAGCAGATGCACAGCAGGTCGGGAACCCCCGGCCAGCCAGGTGCAGCTGTCAGTAAGAATTGAAGGGCTTGGTCGCCTGCCAATCACAGGAAGCGTGGGTGTGGGAGGAAGCCCTTGGGTTAATGGGTTCTTTACCTCTATCTGTTTGCCATGCTGTGCTGGCACTAGGCAGGTGTGGGTGCAAGGCCCCAGTGGCACAGACAGACCAAGGCTCTCCTCCAGCCATAGCGTGTCAAGCTGGGATCTCTTCTGATCCTGCAAGCCAGGCAGAGCTGGGCTGGATGAGAGACACTCTTAGGGAAATCCAAGGTGCTGCAGGAAGGGGGCACCCTTCCCTCTAAGCCAGGGAGTAGAGCTCTGCTGCGAGAACCTGAGGCCCTGCCTGCTTGCGAGCATTAAAGATGGTGGGGCACTGTCTGCAAGACTGAGGGTATTAACCTTAAGGGCTTGGCCAGGTCCCTCCTTCGGCGATGTTACAATCTGCCTCCCCTGAATCCCTCTTCAGTCTTCTCCACAGAAGAACAGGTTCCATTTCTATCCCAAAGGCTTGGGTGGCATCGCTGTGTGGTGTCGAACAGCTGCTGCATTCTGCCTCAGAGGCAGCTGCATTTCAGTGATGTGGAGCTGGAAGATCTCTCTGGGGGGACAGTAACACTGAGGCAGGGCCGACTTGCCCAGCCTGGGACAGGGAGGGAATGGAACCATTTGCTGGCTCCCAAATTCCTCCTCCTGCTAGAAGAGGCAGAGGCTGGTGGGGCTCATTCCTGGGGAGCAGGGGAGGCAGCAGGCGTGGCTCAGGCTGACTGGGGGGGTGCAGGATGGCACGGGGGTGTTTGTATGGGTTGGGAGAGTTGGCAGAGGCAAGGAGTGTCTCTGGAGTGGCTGGGCACTGAGGCTGGGCATTACAATAGGCACTGAGAGTGACAGGTGGGGAGCCATGCTGACGGGCACTGTGATGTGATTGCTGGAGATGGTGGGCACGGAGCCCAGCGGGGACCCCGGGGGGTCAGGGCATGGGGCATGGACCTGACAGCCTACTGGTCAGGGCACAGAGCCCGGCAAGGGCCATGATGTGGGGCAATGGGATGGTGGTAATTGGTGCCCTTAGAGATGGTATCAGTCAACTGATTTGGGCCCATGCTCAGGGAATGCCCATCCTGCTTCTGTTGAGCGGGGAGAAATGTATAGAGCAGAACAGAATATTTTAGAGATGGAAATAATTGGAGGCAGGAGAGTCCCATGCTGAAGGACGGGGAGGCCCCACCCACCCCAACTGATTGACATGCCCCAGCTGCCAACCTGCTTTAGTGTGATTTCCTTTCCACCTCTGCCTCCACTTCTCCAGTGGCATCTGGGTCTCCATTCACCGCAAGCAAATCCCAGGCAGGTGGCCAGTGGGCTGCCGGGAGAGGGGCTGAAGACCCCAAGGTTTCTGAGGGCCGGGGCTCTGGGGCAGCCCTTCCGTGACAAGTTTCCAGGCTTCCTACCCTAGATCTGGGAGCTTGAAAGCACTGGGAGCCTCAGCTCTAGCCAGGACTTGACACCCTGCTCTGCTGCAGAAAGCATAAAAGTCCTGAGACAGGCCTCCAGGCTCTGTGGTCCTACAACAGCCCTGCCATGTGGGCTGCCTCAGGGCTGGGATTCCCGGGCCCTCAGGATCCCAGGCCAGCCGGCTCCCTGTGGTGCCTGACTCCACAGTGGAAGAGGCTATTCTGCAGTAGCTATCGTGGTCGATTTTCCCTATGTAGATCAGCCCTGAGATTTACCGTGATCCCTTCTGGGCCAAAGGAGAAGCCAGAGACTTCAGGTTTGTTTTTAACCCTGGAAAAAGGGCAGGGGATGGAGTTGGAATTTTCCTGGGAAGGAGGAGGAAGCTGAAACCTTTGCTTGTGTGACCCTGCCATGAAGGGATGGGAAGATCTACCTGGCCCCGATGCTGTGCTGGAGACAGCTGAGTTGATTCTTGCTTTTGCTTCTTGCATTGCTGGGTCCCTTTGGCCCAGTGACCCCGCCCCCACAATCTGTGTTGCTCGCAGCTGTCACCCCACGCTGAGCTCTGTGCCTCTGACCCCCACAGAGGATGGGACGTGGGAACGCTCTCAGCATCAACCCTGAGGCGGTCTGCTGCTTCCTGCCCCATCCGTGTCTGCTCTAATGTCAGGAGAGCTGTTGCCCCAGAGGGACGAGCAGACAAGGCAGTAACTGAACAGCATGAAGGCCAGCGTGGCAAAGCTCTTCTGATTGTAACTAATCGATCGCTGAGAGCATCTGTCATCCCAAAGTGCTGCATCAGTTACAGACAAACTCTTTGACTCCCACCCCGCTGAATGCAGCTGCCTCTGGGGTGGAACGCAGCAGCTGTTTAACAGCACACAGCAACCCTGGGACAGGAAGCAAAACTGTGTCCAACTGAAACTTCAGGGGGAGGCCAGGTCAGCAGAATTTAATGACCAATGTTGCACTTTGGCCCGAAAGTGGCTTTAACCTGCAACAATTCTTGTGAAAAGAATAATAATAGTAATAATAATAATACTTAGTACTTCTATAAATGCCAAAGGACTGTGACTGGCCACAAGGTGTCCGTACTGCACCGAGGTCAGTACTACATCAGAGAGGAGGACACCCCCTACTGGCCCACCAACACCGCTTCCTGAAGCACACTGTGCCCTACCACCATACTGGGACATTGGGGTTGGCATTGACTCAGCAGGGAGAGGGTCCCTTACTGAGCACCCACCCTACTTCCTGCAGCACAGCACGCCCTAGCGCCCTGGGGCAGTGACTGCCAGGGGAGAGTGCCCCCTACTGAGTTACCAACCCCACTTTCTGCATCCCCTGGGCCAGTTCCATGCAAGCACTCACCAGGCTTATATGTGAGATCTAATGAGACCACAGTTCAGTGGGAGGCAGTTGCAGAGCCTGTTAGACATGGTGCCCGGTTGTGAGCAGGCCTGGCAGGATCTGATTTTTATTGTCAATGTTGATAAATGTCAATTTCACCTACAAACCCAAAGATTTCGGTCAGTAATAATCCAAATGTACCGACGGGCGATGTCAGGAAAACGTTGCTTGAGAAGTCCTTAGAGTTTGATTGAAGGACAGTTACTTTGTGCATTTTGGCAGGTGACGTTGTCAGTGTTGTGTTTAGCGGTTATAAAGCGTTACCTCTTGGAATCTCAGCGTCTGTTCTCCGTACACAGTTGTCTGACCCCTCCCCCTAATTTCCAGCAACTGTGAAAATTGAAATGGATAAAAATCTAAAAAATAGTTAAAAATAAACCTCGAGATTCTCCATCAAAATGATGCTAAAGTAACAATTTAATTCTGCCAGGCCTAGTTATAAGCGACAACCGTCCCAGCCACCCCTTCCTCTGTACATGGCCTTTATTAGCAGTGGGTGTCTAAGATAAGTGGAGTGTGGCACTGTAAAATCCATGGATCTGATCCTCTGCTTCCTTATTGGTGTGACTCGGAGTAACTCCAGTGGAGTGACACTGGTGTCAAAGAATCAGATTTATTGTCCTGCTGTGTGGCAGCCATAACCACTAGAGGGCGCCAGAGCCCTATTTAAAGTCATAGCTCCCCTCTAAAAAGAACAGCTGACAATCCATGGAAAACTTGGGAGGAACTTTCCATGGAGAATTAAGTGTGATGGTTCTGCTTCTGCAGCTAAATCCTGCTCTCCAAAGCTGGGGCATGGGGCCTCTTTCTCCTGCTGCTCGCAGGGCCAGTGGTTGGAAAGGCTGGGTTGGAAATCACCATGGATTTGCTTTCTAAAGAGCTGCCTGGCTGCAGCAGGGAACAGGGCAGCCTGGGACTCAGTGGGCTAGTTAGAAGCTGACGAGGCATTCAAGTGTCTCAGCAAAATGGAAGTTTGGCTTCTCTCTCAGTGGAAGGAAGCTCATGTGTTGGATAGACACTGGGATTGTTCTGATGTCCCTATGGAGAGAGAGGGAGAGGCCCTTGAGTTTCCTGAACCCACTGTCAACACCTGTCACTATTATATCCTGACTCTTGTAATATGTGGTGGCTTTTGTCTCTATGGGTTATATGAGAATCTCCAAGCTCATTTTCTTCTGAAGTCTGTCTAGTCCACGTGCTCACAAAGAGAACAGCTTGAAAGCATGGCAAAGGCTCAGAAGACAAATAAGCACCCAAAATGTGTTAGTTTGTCACGGTCTCGTGGTTTTTTAAGCCAATCTTGGGACTTTTTCAGAGGCCTGGTGCCATTTTTTTTTTGGGGGGGGGAACTCCCAGCATTGGAGATACTGCAAAGAGAACAGAAGTGCCATGCTTTTTTCTCCCTCTCTCTCTGTTGGGGGCCCTGTGAAATAGTCACAACTGAATGCTAACATCTCCAAAATCAGAGGTGCTCTCGTTTTCTTTCTATAGTGCCCAACTGTTCCCATTTTCCCCACTCACCACCTGGGTGCATGGGTGCTTGGGGTGCTGGCAAGAACACAGGACTACTTAGGAGTGAATTCAGCTCTGTTTTTCAAGCCACATATTTGGCATATGAAACCATATTCTCATCCAACCAGTTATTCTTTTGCTTCAAAATGGGGAACACTTTGAAATTCATCTTCTGATGAAAGGCTGGAAAAGTGATGTGTTTGGGGGCCACAAAATGGCCTGGAATGAAATGAGGACCATGTTGTTTCTCTAATTTTTAAAAAATATACCAAGATTCCCTAATCTTTGCCTCAATCTTAGTTGCTCGGGAGATCTGGGGGAAGGGAGGGAAACCCCAAACCATTTCTCTTTCCTGAGCATTTGACCGGTTCCTGCTACCAAGCTGCATCCTCTGTTATGTGACATCACAGGTTGCAATGAAGAGGATTGTGATGCCACAAGCAGACCTAAAAGGTGGTAGGACCGAGGCCAATAACACAGAACAAGGGGAAAGAAATAGAGAATTTGTTCTAACAGGGAAAGGTCTTTGCTATGGGGGAGAGGAGACCCCTGTGAGATAGGGGGTGGGGAAAAGGGCATCCCAGCAGAGATCGGAGGCACATGGGGCGAGTGAGGGGGATCTCAGGCTGCATTGTGTCATCATGTGACTGCCGTTGGAGCATTCCTCCTGCACGAGCCCATCTGCGCTGCAGGAGCTGCGGTCGGCTGCAGCCCATCCAGGCGAATGGTTCCGGGGGCAGCCGGGTGCCTGTTAATAGGCTCTTTGTGCTGGCGGGTGGCAGTGTGGCTCCGGGGAAGGGCGATGCTGCTGGGACAGAGGCTCTTTGTCTTGGTCCCTTTGAAGTGTGTGCGCGTTGGGGGGATCACTCTCTCCCTCGCCCCATGGAGGGCATGTGAGTGGAGGCCTCATGGCCATCAGAGATCCTGGGGCTGGCAGGGCAGCGTCCGAGTGCCACAGAGCTGCATGGTGCATTAATCACAGGGACAGAGAAATTGGAGGGGCAGCAGCCCCGTTAGCTCCTGTCCAGCCCAGCCTCCCTGCAAGCCGGGGCAGGAGCATCCCCTGGGGTCTGTTTCCCTGGCTGCTGGCAGATGCTGGGTGTGCACTGTGGTGGTGGTGGAGCACCTTCAGTGGAAGAGGGCAGAACAGGAACCCACCAAGGGTTTCATTGCCCCCTCTGTCCCTCTCCCTGGCTGCTTAGGCTGTGCCTGGCTCCACCTGGGATTGGTGTCCAGTTGTAATGCCTGGTCCTTTCCCCTACAGCCGCTTCCCTGGCTGAGCACCCAGCTCGTGTCTCCTCATCCCCCTACGCCACTTCCTTGGCAGACCCCAGCTCTGCAGGGGTGTGCGTGGCGTGGTACGGGTTGGTGTCCCCAGCGCTTGCTCTCACCATCCCTCCCCGGCTGATCTTGGGGGCAGGCAGCAGAGCTGGCATGACTGTAAAGGTGGGATCCCCTCCAAGTGGCTGAAGGAGGCCTGTGCGCTTGCTGGTTGATTTCTGGCGGGGATCTCATGGGACCCCGGCTCCTTTATTCCATTCCCTCCTGAAATCCCAAAGTGCAGGCCCAGATAGTCAGGATTCAGCCCAGAGCGGGGGCCTCTCTGCTTCTGCGGACCCCACACTGGCCACCGGCTCTGGCTGAGATGGGGGCCAATGACTCCCTCCTGGCCTGAGCTTGGCCTGGCTGGGGGTGGGGGTGATCCAAGGTTAGATTTGTCACACAGCCCCCCTCCGAGTTCCCATGCAGCAGGGCTCTCCCTGGGACCTGGGGTTGTAAGTGGAGAGGCAGGGAGCTGGGATAGGAAATACTGAGCCATCATGCAGCTGATTGGGATGTTCAATGGTGTCAGACTGGCCCTGTCCCAGCCCTGGGGTTCTGGCAAGCGCTGGAGCCTGGGGGCTGCTGCTCCTTCCAGCAGGCTGCTGAATTCCCCCGCAGGCTGGCTCCCGCCCACCTAACGCTGTCTCCTCTTTCCTCCCCCAGACTGCAAGTTCACTTGCCACTATCGGTGCCGCGCCCTGATCCAGCTGGACTGCAGTGGCCCCCGGTACCAGGACAGCGACCCGGCTGAGGCCAACGAACAGACGGTGGAGAAAGACACCAACGTGGTAGGAGAGCAGTTGGGGGGGAACAGGGCAGGAGCAGCCAGGAGCTCCCGCCACAGCCAGGGCTCCTGCCCTGGCCCCCACAGCGCCCCCTGCTGGGAGAGGCTGGGGCTGGAGTTCATCAAGCTCCTCCCCTTGCTGTCTGTCCCCAGCCCAAGGCGTGGGTGCTGCCCCTTCCATGCACAGCAGTGTGCACGTGGGGCTTAGCTGGCGTCCAGGGAAAGCGTCATAAATCTTGTTGTGGCCCTGGTGGAGGAGCCAGCTCCAATTTCATCCTGAGATTGTGGCTCCACTCCCGGCAGCTGGGGCCTCCCCAGGGGCAGGGACAGTGGGGGAAGGGAGGTGAGGCCCATTCACCCAGTTGGGCGGGCGCATTGCTAATTAGCTCCACGCCATGTGCCGGGGTGGCTGTCCTGACACCTACCAACACGGCAGATGAGCACCTGGCCCCCCTGTCTGGGACGCCCAGGGGGTCTGGATCCCCTACTGCCCGCCCCTCCCCTGTGCTGGCTGCTGAGTCTGTCAGAATCTTCCCTGTCACCCCACCCTCATTACTGACCCCAATTCCCCTCCCCCACAGACCCACCATTACCCCTATTGCCTCCTTGCCCATCACCTCCCACCCACCCTCATTAGACCCCAAATGTCCTCCCACACAGATCCTCCATTGCCCTTTGCCATCACCTTCCACCCAGCTCCATTACAGACCTCAAATCCCCTCCCCCACAGACCCACCATTGCCCTTTGCCCATCACCCCCCTGCACCCCATTACAGACCCCAATTCCCATCTCCCACAGACCCACCATTGTCCCTCTCTGAGCATGTGGAAAGGTTCTCAGGATGAAATCCAATGCAAAGGAAATCCTGTCTGAGCCCCACCCTGAAGGGATGACCTTTTAAACAGCAGTGAGTGTTGTGCTGGTGAATGGAGTCTGAGGGGCTGTTGATCCATTTGCAGAGCAGCAGGGAGGGTGATCTAGTGCTTAGGGCACTGGACTGGGAGTTGGGAGGCCTGGGCTCAGTTCCTGGCTCAGCCACAGACTCCCAGTGCCTCAGTTTCCCCATCTGTAAAATGGGGATCTTTCCCTACCTCCTTGGTGTGTGAGTGTACAATCCCTTGTGAGGTGCTCCGACAACCCTGGTGAGCATTATATAAGTAGCTCTGGGGCACATGCCCGGGGCTGCCATGCAGCCATTAGGTGGTGACAATGGGAACCCTGTGGAGGGCTAGGGTGACCAGATAGCAAGTGCGGTGCTCCAATATGTCTGTTAGTCTATAAGCTTTCGTGGGTGAATACCCACTTCGTCAAATAGCAAATGTAAAAAATCGGGATGGGGGTGGGGGGCAATAGGTGCCTATATAAGAAAAAGCCCCCAAAATCAGGACTGTCGCTATAAAATCGGGACATGTGGTCACCCTAGGCAGGGCCCATATTCCTCTGTCTGAACAGCGCCTAGTACAATGTGGCCTAATAGAGTGATGCTGACTGGGCCCTCCGGGGGCCGTAGCAACAGTGAATCGTCACAGCCAGTTGGCTGAACTAGAGCTGGTGAAGGTCTCCATCCCCTGTGTAGCCTGCTCAGGAAAACCCGAAAGCAGAGTGGCTCCTGGCTGGGTTGTAGGTCATTGCGTGTCTCTCGTTGCCTCGGCTGAGGGGTTCACTGATGGTGGGTAGAGCAGGCTCCTTGTGGCCCTGTTGGGCTGTTGTAATAGTACTTTGCCTCCGACAGTGGGTCTGACCCACTCCCAGACAGCTGGGTGCTTTTCGGAGCCGTCTGAATGCCCCGGCCTGCGAATCCGGAGCGGAATTCATAAAGGGCTGGAGTTTGTCATGGTATTACTGGTTCCTCCTGGTGCAATCAGAAATCCATTGATAGCTGCATCTCTTCTGGTGACTCTACTACTGGCCATGACCAGGGAACACAGGGGGGAGTGGAGCGAACCAAACCTTGCCGTCTCTGCAGGGGACTGGGGGTTCTGTGCTTTAGGCAAGGGGAGTTCAGTTTGTGTTTGGGGGAAGCTTTGGAGTGGGGGTGGTGGCTAGATTGTGCTTTGGTTTGGCTAAACGCTTGTGGGGCTAGCTTGAGTTTGGGAGGGAGGTTTGCATTGTGGGGCTAAGATCGGGGGGGATCAGTCTGCATTGCGGGGTGGAGGTTCCCATGGCTCTCATTCTTTCCAAATTGGGCTGCCCCTCCCTGATCAAAAATGCAAGGAAGTGAGACTGCCTGGGATTCCCAGTGCAAGTGAGAACCTGAAAGCAGGGTCAGCCCCAGCACCCTGCCTGTGTCTTCAAGGAGCCGCTGGGGAATAATCACTGAGGCAGATCTGGGAGGGGACAAAGGTCAGCCAGGTTTCATCCCCTGTCTGCACTGCCCTGCACTGAACTCCATGTTGCTGCTGGGGCTGTTGCCACCTCCCTCATGTAGAAGAAAGGCAGTTTCGTCTTAATGGAAATGGTCCCCATGTCCTGCTGAGTTAGTGTGTCTGTCTCTCTCCTTTGGTCCTTCTGGCCTAAGATGTACCCATCTCTGACTCCTGGGTGAAAGGGCTGATTAACTCCGCACACACCTATCTACCTACCTACCTGGGAGCATTGCTGTGTGGTTAGAGCACAGGCCTGAGAATCGGGACTATTCACAGGCTGGCTTAGGGCACTAATGTGTGACAGGGGAGGCCTGACCTCAATTCCCTGCTCCACCACGTGTCCTGTGTGACCTTGGGCAAGTCACTTTAGGCCCAGCTCCTGCAAGGTCGTTGAGCCGTAAAGACCTCGGAGGAGCTGGCCCCCGACAGTCTCTGTGCTTTAGTTCCCCATGTGTAACATGAGGGTCCTGGCCCTTCCCTGCCTGGCACGGGGGGGGGGGGGGGGAGAATGGGAGGATAAATGCATACGGCCTGTGAAGCGCCCAGATACCGCCATGATGGGCGCCCTGCCCGGCTCATGTAGACACGCCGAGCGAGGCGGAGGTGGTAGTGGCGTCCCTGCATCATGGGCGATGCTGGCCCCAGGCTGGCTAATGTTTGGGAAGCGCCGCCCAAGAGCGGCCGCGGCGGGGCGAGCTGCTTTGGGGATGAAATCACGGCCGGAAAGGGGCGGGGCGAAGGCGCTCCGGCCCCGCCCCAGCTGGCTGCGCAGCCTCCCCCAATCCGGGCCGGCCCCTGGTGCGGTGTGTACGTTTCAATCCCAACGGCTCGGCTGCAGCCCGGCGACGGCGAGCAGGAGCCGGGGACCACGGGCGTGCAGGCGGGCGGGCAGTGCTTCGCTTCGGGGTGAGGGCTCCCACCCTCTCCATCGTCCGAGCCCGGGTCGGACCTAGCCTCGGGGGCGGCCGGCAGATCCGGGCTTGTTCCGAGCGGGCCGGTCGAGGGGCCGGGGATCCGAGCGCTCCCAGCCCGGGCCGGAGAAGGGCGAGGCAGCTTGCCAGGGTCGGAGGGCGAGCAGCGGCCGGGGAGGGGATGAGCGAGTGCGAGCCGGGGACCCCGTCCTTCGAAATGACCTGGAGCAGCACCACCAGCAGCGGCTATTGCAGCCAGGAGGACTCGGACTCGGAGCTGGAGCAGTACTTCACGGCGCGCACTTCCTTCATCCGCAAACCCCTCAAGGACAAGGTGAGGCAGAGACGGAGCCCCGAACCGGATCCCCCCAGTGCCCGGTAGGGGAGCCCCGATTCGGAGTGGGGGCGGGATCCGGATCCCCCCAGTGCCCGGTAGGGGAGCCCCGATTCGGAGTGGGGGCGGGATCCGGATCCCCCCAGTGCCCGGTAGGGGAGCCCCGACTGGGAGTGTGCGTGGGGGATCCGGATTTCGCCGTGCGTGGATGGGGAGATCCAGATCCTCGAGTTGGAGGTTGCTCAAGGAGGACTTTGCTCCCCTTCCTTTGAACCAGACGACTATTATTTCGTGTGCCCAGGGCCCCGCTCTGCTTGGCGCTGCGCAGACACACTGCGGGGTGGGTGAACAAGGCCCCTGCCCAAAAGGTCTCACTGCCGGCTGATCCGATTTCTTCGGACCCCATCCTGTTACTCCTGGGTCCTGCTTCTCCACTGGCTGGTCCTCTAAGTGCCTTGGGGAGCCACACGGGCTGAGCGGCCGCGGATGGGGGGCTCCCTGTGGGTCTCCGAGGTGAGCGAAGCTCGGTGGAGGGTGTCTAACCCCGCCAGCCCAGGCTCTGGGCACTTCGCAAGCAAACTGATGGGGCTCATCCCAGGGTACGGGGGGGAAGGGGGAAAAGGCTAGTCCTCCATACGCCTCCACGGAGCCTTCCCATGGGTGTATCAAATGCGCTTGCCTGGGTAGGCGTTTTTTCCGGGAACCGGTTTTTTTTTGGGGGGGAGGGTGTGAAACTAATCCTTACGTCGCTGTCACGGGGGCTGAAGGATCTTGGCCAAATGCCATGGGGGGCCAGTCGGGAGGGGGGGTTTCCTGTCTCCCTGGCCTGGCTGGCGCATGGCTTGCTGAGGTCTGTGGGGTAAAGAGAGGTGGGGTATTGCCCTTCAGCTGTGATGACATCACACGTGGCGTGAGTTTGGTGGGTCTTCTGCCAGCCCCTTGATGGGCATTTAGCGTAAAACCCTCAGTTTGGCACCACTGGAAGACTTGGCTTTTGGGAGAGTGCGGGTCAGGATTGAGGGGCATCAGCCGAACTGGGGGGGATCCAGGAGTGGAACAGGACTGTGGGTTGAGACTGAGTGCAGCTGCATTGTTATCCAGCTCTCCAAATTCTTCACCTTTTCCCTCTGTCTTCGGGCTTCCAGTTCCTGTGGTGTCTGTCCCCAGAGTGCTGGGCACTGAGGTGGTGGTAAGGGCAGGAGGAGCTCTCTGGTTTTACGCATCTATCCAACACTCCCAGGTCATCCTGGCAGATTGGGGAGGTGGCAGATGGAGGCTGAGTTAGGGAGATCTGCCCCAGAGGACCCTTGGCAGAGCACCAGTTTGAGCTGCGTCCAGCACCCAGAATGGTGAATGGTCATTGAGGGACAGGCTCAAATTGCCACCTGGCACCATTGCCCTGTGATGGGGCATCTGCCAGGCTCTTTCTCTGCCTGAGGAGGCCTAGCCCACCCGGCTCTGTGCTATCCGAGGGCAGGCTGGTGGGGAGAAGGACGTAAGTGTCTGAACTTGGCAAGCTGGTGTGGAGATGGAGACCTCCCCACCTGGAGGGCCCAGGGCTGTTCCAGCTCTGTGATCCTCTTAGCCCAGAGGTGGGCAAACTTTTTGGCCTGAGGGCCACATCTGGGAATAGAAATTGTATGGCGGGCTATGGAAGGACTCCAGCTCCAAAGAGCTCCATGGACCAGCGCCCAGCGTTGCAATGACAAACTTCCAGCTGCCACCAGCCAAAGGAGGTTGCGTTGTTAGTGGGTAACGGTGGCTAGGGAGGTCCTTGCACATAGTATCTCCTTGGAGCCCTACAGAGCACTCTGGGGCCACTCAGCCTGTGGCCCTACAGGAGCTGAGCTGGGCCGGCATTGTGGGCTGTTCACCAAAGGACCGCGAATCTGGCTGACCTTTGGCTCAGCATGTGGCTTTGGCAGATGATCTGAGGTCAGGAGACACAAGGGTATGAGACATGGGATGATCTCAGCCTCTGGGGTGGGGTGGGTGTGGATGAGTTGGTTCCGCTCAACTGGTGACTGGAACAGGTTGTGTGTATGTGTGTGTATGTACATATGGGGAGGCGTGGATGAATTGGGGGAGTTTTTAATACTCCCCAAAGGGAATTGCTGATTTAGCTGGCAAAAACTAAGCAAAGTGGGAATGGGTGTTGGTCAAACTTCAACCCCCTACCCTCTGCCAGTGCACTATGTTCCTGGCCACAGCTCCCTTGCTGGCCCTGTCCTGACCCCCAGATTGACTGATGCCCCTCAAGCCTACCCTGCAGCACCCTCTGCTGTGCCAGTCTTGGGCTGCTGCTGAGCAGAGTCTGGCCTTTGTGTGGTGCCTTTGTTTGTCAGCAGCAAAAGGCGTGAAACCACACACCCCCACCCCCCGCTGCCCCCTGCAGCTGTGTCAGTGCCTGCCACTCTGCAGGGGCTTGGTGGAAAAGAATTGTTCCCTGAGTGCCAAATCTGCTGCTGGCAAAGGCTGTAGCCTCCCAGCTGTGATACACTGAGACCCCAACAGAAGGGTAAATTCCGCAGCTGGCTCAGGAAACCCCCTGGGGACACCCCTGCGAGGTGTCCTTATGTGAGTGACAGAGCCCTGTTAGTTTCCTGTTTGTGTGATTAAGTGTTTCCTAGTGGTTAGAGCAGAGGTGCTGGGAGCCAGGACACCTGGGTTCTGTTGCCAGATCTGTGGGGAGTGGAATCTACTGGTTATAGGAGAGGGTCTGGGAGTCAGGACTCCTGGGTTCTGTTGCCAGCCCTGCCACTGACTCACCAGGTGACCTTGGGCGAGTCACTTCAAAGCTCCGTGCCTCAGTTTCCCCATTCTGTACAATGATTCTGGGTGTGCTGGATTGTGAAGCTTGGTTCACTCCCAGGTGTAATGTGCATTCAGATCCTTGGTTCTGTCTGGGTTTGGCCACCATCAGAGCACTCCCAAGCACTTAATGATGGAAACCGCGCCCTGGCGGGCCTGCAGGAAAAGTAGTGTTTGTGCGTGAGTCAGTGGCTGTGCTGAGACTACCATGGGAAAGCACAGCTAGTCTGATCAGCCCACTTCATTTAGGTGCCTAGGGGGGAGCTGAGCTCTTCAGAAAATCTGTGGCTCATCCCACGTTACCTGGCAGGCCAGTGCTAGAGCAAGGCGTTGAGCCCAGGTCTGCTGAGCCCCAGTCCCGTGTTGTAGCTACTGGCCCCTCTTCCTTTTCTTCCCCGTTGGTCCGCTGGAGATTGTGGCGTAGCGGGACAGGTGTCTCTTGGATAATCAGGGCCGTGGCGGGCTTTGGGACCTTGCCCTGGGGAAGCCGGTGCAGAGGGCAGGGCACTGTTGGGCTGGCAGTGATCTGTGTTGCCGGGCTTTTCAGGGTGGGGAGCTTCATGTCTGGAGGCAACAACTGTGTGAGACACTGGCTCTGATGGGGAGGGTGGGGCGGGGGGGGGCAACCTTCTGGCCAGTGGCAAATAAGAAAGGGGCATCTCTGGCCTCATGGCTCTGGGGGCCTCTCCTGACACCGAGGAGTCCGAACGGACCCCAAGGCTGTGGCCGACTGGACATCCTGGATACCAGGAGATGTTCCAAGTGCTGCCCTTGTTGGGTTAGCATCGCCATGGCCTTGCCCAGCATCACCAGCTGCTGCTTCCCTAAGGGCTGGCAAAGCACAAAGCAGGATGGTTCTTAAATGGGGGCGTTGGATGGGGAGGGGCTGACGTTGACCCCCCGGGCACAGGCCAGGACAGCGCAGGGCCTTCTCCTGAGGACAGTTCTAGGCTGCGCTTTGCTCTCCAGGGTAAACCTTGTCTGCTCCTTTCCAGGTGACTCTGGCTCTTCGTCCCTTGCCATGGAGGCTTAAGGGGAGTCAGGGCTGCTGCTCTCCTGCTCTGTGCAAAGGGCCTCCTGCACCCCAGCTGTGTGGTGTCTGCGCACTGGGGGAGCGGAACCCCCCCCAGGTGCTGTGCCCAGTGGGAGTGCTACTCACCCGTGACTAAGGGTGATGGAGCAAGGTTGTAATACAATCCATCTGACTCAGAATCTGAGAGCGGAGGCAGCCAGACCAGCTGTTAACCATTTCACCATGTCCCTGAGCAGCCAGCCCTCTCAGCAGGGGCAGTCAGAGAGATGAGGAGGTTGCAGGCAGTTGGGTACAATGCCCCTGGACTGGCTATAGCTTTGGTGCCCTGCCCAACAAAGGGGCAGTTGAGAGCCCAGCTGCAGTGACTGGAGGGGCAGGACGCCCCCAGACTGGAGAAAGGAGAGGGAGAAATGCAGCCAGAAAGCGAGAAGGGAATGGGCTGGGAGGAAATTCCATCCCCCACCCTCATCTTCCCCTACTGAGCAGAGGCAGGGGGTTGTGGGATCCCAGCGGAGGCAGTGGTTGGCACCAGGGGTTAAATATTTGTTATGATCCAACAATCCCAGGCCTCTCAAACATGTAAACAGCTCTTCTCAGGCCCCGCTGGAGCCAAGGTGAAAATCTGTGGTCCCCGCGCCCAGCCGGGCCGCCCAGGGTTGGGAGAGGGACCAAACACAGATGTCGTCCATTCTGCAGCCCAGGGTCTGCTCTTGCTTGATGGGCTCTTGGAACTTGGGGTGATCCTGTGGGGAGCTGGGGAGGGGACATGGACCCAGGACAAACTGACTGACTGCAAGCTGGAGGCTGCAGCTTGTGTGTATAATGCCAATGCCACAGAACACAGGGCCCGGCCCATCCCCAAGAACACAGTCCCAGTGGTGAGAGAGGGCATTATGCCTGTATATGGTTGTTTGCCAAGTGATAACCCAAGGTGCTGCTGGCTCTGGGATAGGGAGTGAGCAGGGCCCTATTGCAGGCCGGGGGAGTGATAAGGGCAGCCCGGGGCCAGGAGAGGAGACGATCTGGCTGTGTTGCACAGGGTGTGTAGGCAGCATAGATCGGCTGACAGGCTTTGCAGTGGCACCTTACTGACCTGCACGCCCGGCCTCCTGTGCCCTGATTGCTGAACTTCCCTCCTGGATAACAGCCCTGTCTCATGCCTACTGGTGCTGGTGGCAGGCAGCTGGGCATGTGGCACTGGGGGTTGCTCACTCCCAGCCAGCAGGGCACCCCATACCTGCTGGGCACCTTGCTGTCTACACCCTGGCATAGTAGCTGTCTCCTGTGCTGTGTGTTGTGTTGTGGGTGGGGTGTGGCTGTAATGACTTAATGCCATTGGGAGGAGGCGCTGCTGCCAGGACCTCCCTCTCCCATTCCAAGGGGGCACATCCCCCTTTCCCTGGGTCCAACATACAGTGAGTACCCATGAGTGCCCAGTATCCGCTGCGTCCTGGCGCAATGTCCTGTGACCGTGCTCCAGGCTGCCCATCTTTGACCTGTGCTGATCGTGACATGCAGCTCATGCAGGTGGGCTGGGCATCTCACCACCCCTTCAGGCGCCGCTTAGGGGCCTCTTCCTGCATATGTGGGGCTGACTCTGCGGGGACCTCCAGGGCTAAATGCACAAGCAGCTGAGTGACAGAGCTGCGGCTGCCTAGCTTGGGCTGTGGCGGACTCCTCCTGTGTGCCTTGGCACGGGTGAGGGGGCCTGTAACACACCCTCGCCCTGTGCGTCTGTGTTGCCGTTACCTGGTAACTAACCAGCCCTGTGTTATTTCCGTTGCGGAGCAGCAGAGCCGACCTCAAAGCTGTTCTAAGCAAAACAAAACTGATCTGAGCAAAGTGGCAGCTACTCCCCTAGCTGGGCTTGGAACAGCTGAGGGTCCTGGTGTAGGGGAGGCATGAGAGATACCCTGGCAGGGCATGCCCCGTTGTGTGTGGGGAAATGCTATCGCTGCCCTAGCATTAGTTGGCAGGAAATGTCTGGAGCCAGGGGTGCCTGTAGGAGGCGCTGTGGCATTGGAGCAGGGGGTGATGCGTTATGTAATGTCCCAGCAAATGGGCCTTGGAGAAAATTCTCTTTGTTCTGTAAACAGGATGCCTGTGTCCCTCCCTGTGACTGTTCATCCTTCAGTCGCGAGCTCCCAGCGAGCCTTTTCCGTCCTGGGCTGGGCTGGGCTCCCTGCGCTGTGCACCCTACCCTCGCAGGCTTCCTCCTGCCCTGGTCCTCAGGATACAGAGACTTCCCCCTTTAGTTCCTTGGATCTGATCTCTGCACATGAGAAACGCGCTCCACCCCGACGCACACCCATGTTCCCTCATCCTGTCAGGGCGTAGCCAGGCTGGGTTTTGTAAACCTCTGCCTAAGCTGCGGCAGGCCTGGTCGCAGAGCAGAGCTTCCTGCCCATGGAATTACAGTTGTGGACTGAGAACAGTGCTAGTAACTTGCACTTAATGCATTGATTCCCACAGTCTGCAAGGACGAGGCAAATTCCACGTGACCCAACCTCTCTCCCAGACTCAGGGGCAGCCAGATGCTGGGCCTTGGGAAGCAGTTCTTGTTTAACAGAACACATTACAACCATAGCATGCAGGAGTTTAAAGCAGCTCTGCACTTCCTGTCCTAAATGTGACTTGGAAAGGCCACCAGAAAACAAGGCATTGGCTCAATTTATTTATTTATTTATTTATTGGACTGCTTCTGTAAGAAGAGCAGGAATGTGTGGTCGTCTATCTCGTGCTTTTGCTGGAGATGTCCCTGGAGGACTAGAGAGCTGGGGTGTGACAAAGTGGGAATTTTCCCTTGTTACGTTATATGCGAGTCTTACTGTTTTGTATTAATGCTGTGTGTGCCTCAGTTTCCCTGTGTATTGCACCAATGTCTAGGTGGTGGGAGTAAGGGTGTGTGACTTTTGCGGGGGTTGCTCCAGCTGCCTACATGGACGCTATGGCTGCCCCTTCGTAACCTGAGACCCAGGAGGGGGATATGACCAGGTGATGACCAGGCGACTCTTGGCCCGGGAAGCGAGACAAAGGCTGGAGGAGGAACAACTGGCAGGGCAGGGGCCAGGCAGCTGGAAGTGAGTCAGTCTTGGCTGGCTTGGGGCGCAGGGGGAGGGCCAGAGCCTTGGCTCTGGGCTCCCCTCCCCCCAGGTTGGACTTGGCTGAAAGTCCCTGATTTCTGTGCTAACAAGTTGTGTCCTATGCTGTGTTCCTGTCAACTAATAAACCTTCTGTTTTACCGGCTGTCTGAGAGTCACATCTGACTCTGGAGTTGGGGTGCAGGGCTCTCTGGCTTCCCCAGGAGCCCCCTATGGGCGGACTCGCTGCGGGAAGCGCACAGTGTGGAAGGGGAGGCTGAATGCTCTGAGGTCAGACCCAGGAAGGTCGAAGCTGGGTAAGCTTCTTGCCCTGGAGACAGTCTGCTCAGTGAGGAGGCTCCCCCAGAGTCCTGACTGGCTTCGTATGGAGTAGTTCCAGAGCATCGCCCCGGTGACTCCGTGACATGGGGCAAGAGCTTTCTCAGTCTTTAATTGAAAGGTATTGAAACTTTAACAGGGAGAGTTTTCCTTCTGCCTATTTGTTGAGCATTTGAATTAGATGGGTCTTAACAAGGACAGACCGGTATGAGCATTTGCTCTCTTGTTCCCTTTCATTAATCATCGTTCATCCCTCAGGTGTCTGCTGACATAACCCCGCAGTTTTCCAGTTGTCTGTCAAGTCTTCTGGGAAAATCAGGGTAATTGTAATGCCCAGCCTCACTGTGTTGGTGGGACAAGCTGTTGATCTAATCGCATTTGTCAGGAGATGGGTCTGCAGTATCCAGACATTTGTCCCCGGCTTTAGATGGAGGCTGTGTGGGATTCCACACCCCCGAATGTGTCGGATAATTCCTCATGATTCATGGGGAGTCCTGCTATTAATGTGCTTCAGACTCCGGAGTCTCTGGCTCAGCCTGAAGGGCCTCCTGGCTGCTGCTCTGAGTTACTTCCTGGTCTCTTGTTTGTGGAGCAGAACCTGGGTACTTGCTCCCTCCCCCACAACCAGGGGACAAGCACCTGCCCAGAGCTAGGGCAGTGCGGGCTGAATGATCACGCTGGAGAACCATTCCCTAGAGCAGTGGTTTTCAAACTTTTTTTTCTGGCGACCCAGTTGAAAAAAAATTGTTGATGCCTGTGGCCCAACAGAGCTGGGGATGACAGGTTTGGGGTGTGGGAGGGGCTCAGGGGTGGGGCAGAGGGTTGGGGTGGGGCTGGGAATGAGGGGTTCAGGGTGTGGGAGGGGGCTGGGGCAGGGGGTTGGAGTGCTGGAGGGGGTCAGGGCTCTGGGGTGGGGCCGGGGATGAGGGGTTTGGGGTGCAGGAAGGGGCTCCAGGTTTGGGGGGCTCAGGGCTCGACCAGGGGATTGGGGCGCGGGCTTACCTCAGGCCGCTCCCAGTCAGTGGCACAGCAGGGGTGCTAAGGCAGGCTTCCTGCCTGTCCTGGCACCACGGACTGCGCTGTGCCCTGGAAGCGGCCAGCGGCAGGTCTGGCTCCTAGGTGGAGGCACGCAAGAGGCTCTGCGTGGCTCTCGCCCGCAGGCACTGCCCCCCACCCCCCCATGCCTGCTCCTATTGGCCAGCCAGTGCTCGGGGCGGGGGCAGCGCACAGAGCCCCATGGGGCTCCCCCACGCCTAGAAGCTGGACCTGCTGATGGCCACTTTTGGGGCGCAGTGTGGTGTCAGAACAGGTAGGGACTACCCTGCCTTAGCCGGGCAGCACCGCCGACAGGACTTTTAACAGCCCGGTCGGTGGTGCTGACCAGAGCCGCCAGGACCCAGTGCCTTACACTCCGCAACCCAGTACTGGGTTGCAACCCAGAGTTTGAAAACCACTGCCCTAGAGGATCATCAACTGACTGATCTGCGGGGCCAGAGATATGGGAGCTGGGGGAAGGACCAGAGTAGCAACCATAGCTTGGTGGGTGATAAAGCAGCTCAGCTAAGCCACAGAGCACTCCAGTTTCAAACACCTGATAGATATTAATTAGCAGGCAGCCTGGGGACAGGGAAGCAGTCGTGCCACCTTCCATGAATGCTTGCTGGACCTGATGTGATAAATGTGGTGTGCATGGTAGTAAGGGGCTGATGGCACTGTTTAGGGTTGGATACAGGCAGGTAGGTGGACATGGATTAAGAGGAGAAAACAGGTCTAGCAATTGCAAATTAGAAGCTGCTTTAGCTTCTGCTTGAGATGAGTTGGTCTCTGATGTGCAGCACCAGCAGGGTGTGTGTGTGCATGGTCTGTCTCTGAACTGTGTGTGTGTTGACCTGGCTAGACTGTGCAAGCTGTGAGGAGAGCCAGAGGCAAACCAAGGCAAAAGGGATAACTTTACATTTTATAGGGAAAACCCCCAAATTGTACCAGGAGCACAAATAATATTGAATGTTACCAAAGACTTACTACTTATAATAATAAGCTATATAGGTGACCAACTCATTAACCTTTGTGTGCTTGTCCACACTGTGCGATTGGTACCAAATGCATTGCTGTTAACAAGAACACAAGAGCTCACTCAACAATATCCTGCGTCACTTCGGAGAAGAATCAACGTTTCCTCTCCTTGGCTGTAAGTCCAGTTCCACTCTTGCTGTCCTCTTTTTTTGCTCCTCTTCGGCTCAAAGTGCTCCTTAGATTCTCTGTTTCTGTGTCGAGTTTATCCGCACTTAGTGGGCCCTCACCTGGCCATAGGGCACCTTTTGATCTGTGTTCTGTCCAAAGATGTTCAAAGAATTTCTCTCTGTTTACAAGAACTGTAGGTGTTTTGTGAGGGGGCTTCTTGTTTACCATTTTCAGGATCTGTCTGCATCTCATGCAGCTTTGATCAATTCCCTTCTCCCCCAATTATATTTCAGATTTTTTTTCCCCTTGATTCTCTCTCTCCGGTAAATCTGTAGATTTGATTTCCCTCCCTTCTCTAACAGTGTCCGTGCATATATCCAGGTCTGTTTTTTCCCCTGCTTCTCCTCACCTGAAACCTTTCCTATTTTTCCTTCTTTCCTCCTTTTCTCTTCCCAGTCCCCTGCTTGTATTCTCCTGTTCTTCTTTTATTTGCTCAGCCCACCTCCGGTTCGCCCGCTAGCTCAGCATCTCCATTCTCCTTCTCTAACACTTCTGGCAGCTGCCCCTTTGGGTGGCTTCGGGGCCCCTCCCCAGCACAATCTGCCCTTTCATTGGCCATCTCTCTCCCCTGGACAGCATACTGGGCAGCTGCTGCAGGTGCTAATGCCGGGTGCGGGTTACTACCCACACGCTATGTAGTATCTGTTTGTGTATACATGTGTGTGAGCATCCATTGGTGTGTCCACGCATGTCTGATGTGTGCCAGGCAGTGGAGGGGTGTGTGTGCCACGTGCCATTTGCGTCTCTCTTCTCCCCCACTGCCATCCTGCGCAGGCAGCTGACGGCTTTGCGGTGGGAAAGGAAAGGAAGTGGTTCCCAGAAATCCCAGGAGAGCTCTGATTGGTCTGTGGTGAGCTCATCTGTAATTCCCCTTGTGGGGAGAGGAGGGGGGGTCAACAGGAAGCCAGGCTGATGCAAGAGGGTGCAATGAAGTTCTGTGGCAGCGGAAAGAGAGGGGGTTGGCCTTCCTGCTCTGGCGGCCTGTGTGTCCTGGGCGTGTTTGTGTCTGATCTGTGGGAAGTAAGAGCTGGTAATACATGAGCTGGCTGCATTGTCCTGCTGAGGTGTTGTAAGATGGCCCATCATTGTGGTGTTCCTGGCTGGGGACATGCCCCAGTGGAGAGTTGTGTCTAGATCTTCTGTGCCAACCCTGAATGGCATGGGCAATGCCAAGTTAGCCCCTGAAGAGCGACATTGGCATTGAAGCAAATACACCAGACCAAGCAGCTGTTCTTTGCCTTGCATTGGTTGGGGGGGACAGGTGTTTAGCCTGGGGCCTGGGCCACTTAGCCCCTTGAAAGCAATCCTGGGAATTCTCTGGCCTGTGTTTGCAGGGGCTCAGAGCAGGTGATCTGAGTAGTCTGATCACCCCCTGGCTGAGGGTGGTACAGAGGCACTGTGGGCAGGCCCCGTATCTGGCCTGCTGGCAGGGCCAGGGGCGCAATCGTCTGTGGTGCCCTGGAGGTGGGATCTCCGGCTGGAGCCTCCTATATTTTTTTCTTCTGGAGGCTGGTCACTGACTCGCACCCCAGCCCCGCCTGTGTGAGGGCCCTGTGTCAGCACAGGGGTGTGAGCAATACATCTGCCCGTGGGCGCTGCTCGGCAGCGAGTGCCTCCTCGCCCCTGGATTAGGCCAGCAGCTGCTGTAGCTCTTGGCTTTGTGAAGTGGTTTCTCCAGTGGTAATGACAGTCTGCAGTGCTGGCTGGCATAGCCCTCCCTGTTCTCAACATGGGCACCGCCTTCCTCTGCCCTCGGCCTCCCCTAGTGTCCACCTGCTGTGCCTTCTGTGGGGCAGGCTGCTGCATGATATAAACCTCTGTCTGGCTCGCTGCCTCTTGGAAGCCTCTGGGATAACAAGTAGGGGGGATGATTCCTGACTCCCCTCTTTGATCCTGCCTGTGGGTCCAGGGAGCTCTCCCCAGCCAGGCCTGGGGGGACTCTACGGGAGGGCTCAGCAGGGTTTTATCTCTCTCCAGATGCACCCCTCGCACGAGGTATCTGCCCACGGGGGTTTCTGGTCTGTTGTGCGGAGCAGGTGTGATTAAAGCAGACTTGGTATCTACCTCTCCCGTGGGGGCAGGGAACTCCTCTGTCCCCGTCCCCTCTGCCCCAGCCTGTCTGGCTCATCCAGGCCAAACCAGCAGGATGTCCCCCTGGACTGAAATCCAGCCATCCGTGTCACACACAGAACCTGGCCCCCTCTCTTGCTTCACTGTGACCCCCTGGCTACATCAGAGTCACTCCTGATGTGCACCACATCAGGGACAGACCCCCAGGAAATGGGGCACGGACCCTGTCATGGTGCTTCTTGGTGCTGGTGCTGCTGGCTTCCTGAGCTGGGCCAGGTCAGGGAGCCTCTTCTTCCTAGAGGTGAACTTGCCAGGGCAGGGTGGAGGGTGCCGGGCGGGGGCAGCGTGCACAGGATCCAGAGCACCGATGCCCAGGGCTATCGGAGACCAGGCAGCAGGAAGTTCTCAGGGTGGGGGAAACATAGCAGTCCTAACTCCTGCAGCAGGGCATTGTGGGTGCTGTGCCAATCGCCACGTCAGCGAGTGGGCCTGGGTTGTGGCTGGGCTGAGATGCAGAAGGCAGAGGGTAGCTGTGGGGACAGGAGCTGAATGGGAGCCCCTGCTGACCAGGGAGGTGGACTGACCCCACCCTTCTCTCTCCTGCAGGATGAGCAGATTGACTGGGAGAAGCCAGTTCTGACCCAAGCCGAGATCGAGCAGAAGATAAAGGAATACAACAGCCAGATCAACAGCAACCTCTTCATGAGCTTGGTGAGGCCAGGAGCGTGGAGGGTCTGCGCCCGGGCGATGGGGCAGGGCAAGGAGCTCACAGCTTCAGATTCGAACTCTCAAAAAAGGGGCAGTGCTCAGAATCCATTCCAGGGGGGTCATGGCTCCATGTCCAGGTCTTCCCTGCTCCCAGGGGCTGCATCCAGAGCCCATTACAGGGGGCACAGGGATCCCATTCTGGGTGTTCCCTGCTCTCAGGGGCTGCACCCAGGGCCCATTTCATGTTCACTGCTCCATTTTCCTGCCCCGTTCCCCGGCTCTGCCCAGCTCATTCTCTCTCTGGTTCTCCCTCCTCCCAGAACAAAGACGGCTCCTACACTGGCTTCATCAAGGTGCAGCTGAAGCTGATTCGGCCGGTCTCGGTGCCAGCCAGCAAGAAGGCGCCCTCCATTCAGAACGCCAATAAGGCGCTGCGCTCCCAGGTGGTGACGCGCCGCACGTCCTTCTACCTGCCCAAGGACACAGTCAAGCACCTGCACATCATCTCCCGCACCCGCGCCAGCGAGGTCATCGAGGCCCTGCTCAAGAAGTTTATGGTGGTCGACAATCCCCGCAAGTTCGCCCTCTTCGAGCGAGTTGAGAAGGACGACCAAGGTACCTGGCCTCCTCTCCTCCCCTGGGCTCAGTCCCTCCACACGTCCGCCCCACAGTCCCCATCTCAACCGGCTTTAAAACCAGCCAGAGCTATTCCCGGTGTGCAGATTACACTGACTAGCCAGGGCTTAAATTTTACCCTGCCACAGTGGCTGCCCCACTTCCTCACAGTGCGCCCCGCTGGGAGAGGCTGGGACTGAAGTAGCTGGGAGCTCCCCACATAGCCAGCAGTCCTGCCCTGCTCCCCACAGCGCCCCCTACTGGGAGAGGCTGGGATTGGCATAGTTAGGAGCTCCCACCATGGCCAGAGCTCCTGCCCTGCTCCCCACAGTGCCCCCTGCTGGGAGAGACCAAGGCTGGAGTGCTGGGAGCCCCTGCCCCCCACAGCCAGTACTCCTGCTCCACTCCCCCAGCACCCCTGTCTGCTGGAGCTGTCTGCTCCACTGTACTGAGCTGCGTGGCCTGTCTGTCATTGCAGTGTACCTGCGGAAGCTCTCAGATGAGGAGCAGCCCCTGCATCTCCGGCTGCTGGCTGGCCCCAATGAGAAGGTCCTCAGCTTCGTTCTGAAGGAGAACGAGACCGGAGAGGTCAATGTGAGTCTGGGAATGGCCTGATGTGTCTCGAGGGGGAGCCTGAGTCCCTCTGGGAAGCCTATGGGTTGTGGGAAAGGTGTTATAGCACTGCCCTCTGCTGGCTGCCTCACTGACTGGTCCTGATGGCAGGGCTAGCCGGCTGGAAAGGGGGAATTGAGTGCAGAGGGGTATCAGGGATTCTTGTAAGCGCCCCTTCCTGGCCACCCACCAGGGTTGCTGCGAGGGGAATCCGAGGCTCTGTCATCCGCATCCCCAGGGTGCTTCAAGCTCCTGGAGCTTGAATGGAGCCACTGCCCTGGTCTCAGGATCCCTAGGCACACTCAGGGCACAGACCTTGCATCTGGCCACCCTGCTTCAAGTGCTGGAACCTGCTGTCCAGCCGCCTGCCCTTTGGGGCGCAGCATTGACCCTTCACGCTCCCCAGTGCGTGAACACACCCCGCCCCCAGAACTCCTCCCAAAAGGGGTGACGCCGGTTCCAATTTAACTGTCTCAGGGGCACAGAATAGTTGGGCAGCTGTGCACACAGGCACACACGCTTTGTACAGTCTTTCAACTTGATGCTCTTTATATTGTTGATGTGACGCGCAGGAGATTAGACCGTACCAAACAATCAAACACCCTAAACGCGATGTCCCTCGCTAGCTCATCCTTCCCTTGGGGAACATTTGTGTTCCGGCAGGCGGGCACGTCCCTGCCACAGCCTCCCTCTTCTTCATCTGCTGCAAAAATAGCTCACTCCTGGACCTTTCCTCCTGGTGAGCTCCTTTATTCTCCTCCTGGTAACTTTCCAAACCCCCCTCCCTTCAGACAGGGGCAGGAAGTGTCTTTTCCCAGCTGGAGCAATCCCCTTGTCCCAAAGCATTTTACTTTGAATGGACGATTGATTGTTGTATGCTGATTAGTCCCCATTGTCTCTGGCCTGGCAGAGACAGACACAACCCTGCTAAATCTTGGGGGATCCACATACAGACAGGTGTTCCCTGACAGTCAGTTCATGCTACAATGTCCTAAAATCATCCGTTCCAGAGGATAAGGGGAACAATGGGAGTAAATAGGGGAGCTCAACAAGGCCCCATTTGTGTTGTGGGCATGGGAGAGGTAGAAACAGAAGGCTATGCCTGAGAGCATGAGATGCGCACAGTGAGGTGCAGGGCACTGCCCCAGCATGAAAACCTCCCCCCCCCACCCCTTCCATTGGGAGGGAATCTGAGATCACTACTGATTCGTGTAAGGTTTGGTCGGCATGGGGCAGTGTAGTTGAAGGATACTGGACCGGAGCCCCCTGCTATTCCAGTCGTGGCCCCCACACAGTACTGCCGTAGCCACTTTGTTATTGCAGCCCTGGGCTCCCTCTTTTTCTCCCCCTGCCAATGCCCATCAGTCCTAACCTGCAGCCACCCTGCTATTTCTGTTATGGACCCCACACAGCTCTGTTGATGCCCCTCCATTCTCACCCACAGCTTTCCCCTGCCCCCCGCCACCGCACACTAGTCCAGCCTTGGGTTCCAACCCCATAATCCCCTGAGAGCTCTGCTAATGCCCCGCAGCCGTGACCCACTACCTAGGTGATGCTGCACACCGTGGCGCAGGCTCCCAGAATGATAAGCCCTCTGTCCTCTCGCCCTGCAGTGGGACGCCTTCAGCATGCCTGAGCTGCACAACTTCCTGCGCATCCTGCAGCGTGAGGAGGAGGAGCACGTCCGCCAGATCTTGCAGAAGTACGCCCGCTGCCGCCAGAAGATGCAGGAGGCACTGACTACCCGCACCCCGGGCTGAGCCGCCCCCGTCCCGGACCTGACACTCCAACCGACACCAGGTGGCTAGGAGAAGAGGCGGCGAGGCCAGGTGGACATGGACGGATCCGCTCCGGGACTATGCTTGTGGGTCGGGAGCTCCCCTGCGTGGGTGCAGGGAGGTGGGGGGGAGTGTGGGAGGGGGCGGCAGAGGAATGGGAGGTGGGTGGCTCCCCCGCGGGGGCCCCCAGTGCCGTGTGAGGCGCGAATGTGAGCGATGGAGGGACTGTGTGCATGGGGACATTTCCCCCGGGTGGGGGGCACTGAACTGCCCCCCCCCATCATGTGTGCGTATATGTGGGGCTGCTGGGTCACTGCCAGGATGGCCGCTTCCGCCTGTGCCTTGGGGAGAGGTGGGGCGGTACAGCTGGTCCAGGTTCATCCTCCTGCCAGGGCCCGCTGGGCCTAGGCTCCGCTGGGCCTAGCCATGTCTGGGGATAGATGGAGGCTCAATGTGGACCTTATTGGCAGCCCCTGAACCCTGTTCCCCACTCCTTGGGGGGGGGGGGGGGAGGTAGCAGTGGACTCAGAGGGTGGGAGGGCCCTGGATCTGTTCAGCCCTGCCCTGTCGTTAAGCAGGACAGCCAAGACCTCCTGATGTGGCCAGACCCTAGGTCCCTGGACAGGTGCAGCCACAGGGCGCTGTGCTGGCAGGGCTGAAGACTCTCAATTCAGCCACGCTCAGGGCCATCTGTGGGGCAAGCCTAGGGGAATTGCTCCAGGGACCAATGCAGCCCTCAAGACCCTGTGTTGGTCTTTCCAGGATCCTGTTACCAAAGGTGGCCTCGGTAGAGAGCAGCATCCAAAGGAAGGCCAGGAGAAGGAGCTCAGGGGACCATATGGGGCAACCCCACCCCCAGGTTTAGCCTCAACGGAGCTGGTGCCAGGGATGGGTCTGCCCCCGTAGGTATCCTGGAGAAGAGGCCCTGGGCGCTGTTGCATGCTAGGTCCATCACGTGAATGGAGGGATGACACCCCACAACTTGCCCCCAGCAAGCTCGGTGCATCCTGGCGGGAGCTTGGGCCAATAACAATGGCAAGTAGATAGCGCTGGAGGGCGAGGGATGGCAGCCCTAGCCTTGGACAGGCCCTGATAGGCACTGCCAACCCTTCCCCGAGGAGCGGCAGACCCCCTGTGCCCAGGGAGCTGGGGCACTAGTGCAGGGCTGCAAGGCTGGAGTGAAGCAGCCGAGCCACTCCCCATGAGTGCCTGGGACCTGAGGCTGTGCGAATGCACCAAGAGGCCCCCCTCTTTGCAGCGGGGCCTTGCTTTGGGATTTGAGTTTTTCAGTGAATGTTCTTGAACTCGACTCTGTTGAATGTCCCGAGCTTCCGTGGGGGCTGCGCTTCCCCGGAGGCTCGGCCTGTGCGTGGTGCTGGCTCTGTGTGGATCAATAAACGATTCAGGGCAAGGCTGTTTTGTTTCTTTGGAGCCAGTTTCGGGTGCAGAATGACAACCTGTCTGCCCAGCATCAGTGATAGACCCCAAAGCTCCTGAACCTATTCCCCACCCACACCCCGGTGGCCTCCCACCATGCTTTGCCACAGCCAGAGGAACAGGCAAAGCCTCCTAGAGGTGCAACAATGGGGACGCCTGAACCACCCTGGATAGGGAGGCAAAGGGGGAGGGGCCATTGAACCACAGGGGGCAAACTGACCCCGCCCCTCACCATGTCCATCTTGACCTCCTGCTTCGCATGCAACTTCCACTTGCTGCCATTCATAGCTCTGCCTACATCTTCCACATGGACCTGTGATCAGCGCTGATGTGACCTGAGGACCTGTTGGTCTGTTATTCGTGTCCCAGTCCAGGCAATGCTCCCCTCCTCTCTCGGGAGGGGAATGGTGATGGTGACAGGGAGGGTAGACTCCCTTGTATAGTGCTCCCTTGCAAGCTAATGGCCATTGCAGAAGGCTGCCGTTCTCTGAGGGGTGCATGTTTGGTAACACTGGATTCACAGTCACTGAGGTTTGCGGAGTCATGAGTTGGCTGGCCCACTACGGTAGCCTAAATTGTGTTGGTAAGCAATGGGGCAACCTATAAGGATTCAGGCTGTTGTCTCACACCATGAGTTACGCACCATGCAACCTGTGCAGCGCCCCCCCCCATGCATGCAAATAGAGAGCAGCAGTCCCTCCCCTCCCCCCCATCTCCCGGGGACCCAGCCTCAGGAAGAATGGGCGACCACATAACAAATTACAGTGGTATGGTGCCACTCACCCTGCATAAGCCCAGACCCCTTTAGAAATTCAAGGATCATTTCTCCTGTCTCTCTGGGGTGAAGCATGGCAGCTGTTTCCAACTACCCATGGCAGTGATATGCACCAGTGTAGACCAGGAAATGAAGCTGATGCCAGTATCTACAGGGAGGAATTAGGGAGGTGGAATTGAATTCTTGCAGCTGGGAATTTGCCAGAACGTTGCCCCATGCAGCCTTTTCCCTCCGTGACATCCACCTTCAGTACCTCCACCTCTGTACCATACATCCCACACGGGCATAGCAATGTTTGGGGTACTGATCTACAGGATGTCTGAGGAGGACTCATTGCAATCGGCCGAGCAAGGCTGGGGCAGGAGGGTCAATGGGATGAACTTTCCCCGGCGGTTTGATGACGGTAATAGACAGTGTGCTGTGGATTGACATTAGCCATAGTCAGGAGACAGCAGGGGCTGTGTAATCTGCCTCCTGGGAAGGAGTTCCCTACTTCAACCCTTATCCTAAACCCATTCTATTCCCTGCACCGGCTGCTCAGCCTGGGGACAAGCCCCCTGTCCCTGTCGGGCCTGCAGAGCCCATGTAGCTGTGGAGGGCTGGGTGGGTTCCACCCTGCTGCCAGCCCAGGCTGGATTCCTGAGCACGGCATGGAAGGCCTCAGCGCTGTTGGCCACAAGACAGGCAGTGCCAGTGGGTGGAGGAATCTTTTGGACACATGCTACCAGCCAGCTAGATTTGCTGCTGGAGCAGAATGGAGGAGAAACCCAGGCACCAACATGCCAGTGCCACAGAGCTGCTTCCCCGCCCTGACTCCTGCTCTGCCTGCCCATCCTAGCTTCTGCCCCTGGGAGAACAAGAGACTAAACATAAGGCCTGGAGGTGAGGGCTTCCAGCAGGCCCTGGCTGTGTGTCTGAAAGGCACCATAAGGGGTACAGGTACCAGAGCAGGGGAGATGCCCTCCTGCTCCCCACAGCACTCCCCACAGCTGGGAAAGCTCACCTGCCAGGGACAATGCCCCACTGGGCTGGGAAGCCCAGGTGCCAGCCTGGTGGCAGGTGCCGATGAGTCATGCTAGGAGGCAGATGTGCCCTGCCACTGAACCCTCTACACTCTCCCCCCCTCCCAAACCTCCCCTAGCACCCCCGCACCCAGTCAGGCCTTGCCCTGGGGAGCGTGTGCCTGGGAAGGGGGAGGGGAAGAGGCTGTGTGTGCTTGGGAGTGGGGGAAACAGGGGCAGTGGAGGAGGAGCAGGAACTGTGTGCACCAAGCAGGTGCAGGAGGACAGAGACTGTGTGTCTGTGAGTGAAGGGGGCGGGGTGGAGGCTGCGGGAGGGGGACGGAGGCTGTGTGTGAAGGGGGCGGGGTGAGGGCAGAGGGAGGGGGACGTGGGCTGTGTGTGAAGGGGGCGGGGTGGGGGCTGCGGGAGGGGGGCGGGGGCTGTGTGTGAAGGGGGCAGGGTGGGGGCTGTGAGTGAAGGCGGCGGAGTGGGGGCTGCGGGAGGGGGGTGAGGGCTGTGTGTGAAGGGGCGGGGTGGGGGCAGCGGGAGGGGGTGGGGGCTGTGAGTGAAGGGGCGGGGTGGGGGCAGCGGGAGGGGGACGGGGCTGTGAGCGAAGCGGGCGGGGTGGAGGCTGCGGGAGGGGGATTGGGGGCTGTGTGTGAAGGGGCGGGGTGGGGGCAGCGGGAGGGGGACGGGGGCTGTGAGTGAAGGCGGCAGGGTGGAGGCAGCGGGAGGGGGACGGGGGCTGTGAGTGAAGGGGGCGGGGTGGAAGCTGCGGGAGGGGGGTGGGGGCTGTGTGTGAAGGGGGCGGTGTGGGAGCAGCGGGAGGGGGTTGGGGCTGTGTGTGAAGGGGGCGGGGTGGAGACTGCGGGAGGGGGACGGGGGCTGTGTGTGAAGGGGCGGGGTGGGGGCAGCGGGAGGGGGACGGGGGCTGTGCGTGAAGGGGGCGGGGTGGGGGCAGAGGGAGGGGGACGTGGGCTGTGTGTGAAGGGGGCGGGGTGGGGGCAGCGGGAGGGGGACTGGGGCTGTGCGTGAAGGGGGCGGGGTGGGGGCAGCGGGAGGGGGGCGGGGGCTGTGCGTGAAGGGGGCGGGGTGGGGGCAGCGGGAGGGGGGCGGGGGCTGTGTGTGAAGGGGGCGGGATGGGGGTGGGGGCAGCGGGAGGGGGGCGGGGGCTGTGTGTGAAGGGGGCGGGATGGGGGCAGCGGGAGGGGGATGGGGGCTGTGAGTGAAGGGGGCGGGGTGGAGGCAGCGGGAGGGGGACGGGGGCTGTGAGTGAAGGGGGCGGGGTGGAAGCTGCGGGAGGGGGGTGGGGGCTGTGAGTGAAGGGGGCGGTGTGGAGACTGCGGGAGGGGGACGGGGGCTGTGTGTGAAGGGGCGGGGTGGGGGCAGCGGGAGGGGGACGGGGGCTGTGTGAGAAGGGGCGTGGTGGGGCAGCGGGAGGGGGGCGGGGGCTGTGCGTGAAGGGGGCGGGGTGGGGGCAGCGGGAGGGGGACTGGGGCTGTGCGTGAAGGGGGCGGGGTGGGGGCAGCGGGAGGGGGACGGGGGCTGTGCGTGAAGGGGGCGGGGTGGGGGCAGCGGGAGGGGGACTGGGGCTGTGCGTGAAGAGGGCGGGGTGGGGGCAGCGGGAGGGGGACGGGGGCTGTGCGTGAAGGGGGCGGGGTGGGGGCAGCGGGAGGGGGGCGGGGGCTGTGCGTGAAGGGGGCGGGGTGGGGGCAGCGGGAGGGGGACTGGGGCTGTGCGTGAAGGGGGCGGGGTGGGGGCAGCGGGAGGGGGCGGGGGCTGTGCGTGAAGGGGGCGGGGTGGGGGCAGCGGGAGGGGGACTGGGGCTGTGCGGGAGGGGGGCGGGGGGCTGTGCGTGAAGGGGGCGGGGTGGGGGCAGCGGGAGGGGGGCGGGGGCTGTGTGTGAAGGGGGCGGGGTGGGGGCAGCGGGAGGGGGACTGGGGCTGTGTGTGAAGGGGCGGGGTGGGGGCAGAGGGAGGGGGCGGGGGCTGTGAGTGAAGGCGGCGGGGTGGGGGCGGCGGGAGGGGGGCGGGGGCTGTGTGTGAAGGGGGCGGGGTGGGGGCAGAGGGAGGGGGGTGGGAGCTGTGTATGCCGGGAAGAGGCGGGGCCGGGAACCGGGACTCGAGCCCGTTAACTCCGACCCCAACCCACCGCGTCACGTGAGGGGGAGGAGTCTCACATTGTAGCACTGCTCCTCGCACTCTCCCCGCCCACTGATCACGTGAGGCGGGTGCCCCGCGCGGCCGGACGTGTCGTAGGGCGGATCGGGGAGGGGTCTCTCCGTTGCTGGGCTCCGCGAGGGCGCCGGGTGGCTCCTGCCTGCCCGGGCCATGCTCCCGCCCTGAGTATGGGCGCCAGCGGCTCCAAGGCCCGCGGCCTCTGGCCCTTCGCTTCCCCCGGGCCGGGTGGCGCCGCTGGCCCCGGCGGGGAGCAGGCCCTTGCCCGGGCGCGCGGCTGCCGTAGCGCCACCCCCTTCGTCTTCACCCGCCGCGGGTAAGGGCGGGGCGGGCGCCTGGTTTCCATAGGGCAGGGGGTGGGTTGCTATGGGGTGGGATTCCATGGGATGAGGGGTCTCGTTTCCCTGGGGTGTGTTGCTGTGGGAGTTGGGGGTGTAATGGTTAGGGCTCCCGTGCAGCAGGTGGCAGCCAGCAGGTTCCCATGGGGTAGGAAGGTGTCAGAGTTGGAGGGAGGGAGTTGCTCTGGGGTAGGCAGTGGCTGGGGGCTGCACATCACGTTCCCTATACGATAGCGCAGTCTGGCAAAGAGGCAGGATCTTCTGACCCCCTGCATGATGTCTTTCTCACTTCCAGGCCACATTCAGATGAGTTTCTTCTGCTGTAAAGTGGCCCTTGCGCTGTCCTGGTGGGCATGTTGGATCCTGGGGTCTGCACCAAAGAGCTGTGACATCTGAGTAAACTGTCACATCCTGGAAAATCTGAGGCCTAGATGGGCACCATTGTGCCCCTGAGCAGCCTTAGCTGGAGCCTTATAGTGCCCAGTGACACCTGGCACTTGCAAGTACCGCTGGTCCATATGTTCCTATCCATGGAATATTCTCTGTGGTACCCCTCTAGGGTCGACTGCAGAGTCTCCGTTAAAGTTACACACTTTTTTAGTGATTAGAGGGTCCAGTTTGGATACAGAATCACTTTTTTTAGTGATTAGAGGGTACAGTTTGCACCCTGAAGCCCTATGTAGCAGGCTGGGAGGAGGATGGATTTGCCTATAAGGGGCATTCACTATAAAGGGTGAGGGTGCTGAGCTCTGGGAAGACAGAAATGTTACTCTTCCCAGGACTCTTGGCAAGAATTGGGAGGGGCAAAACAAAAGGCTCTGAATGTAGTTTCTCACACTAAGCTTTGGAACTTATGTTTCACAATCCATGGTAACGTAGCTCCCCACTGTGGCATCTGTGCACAGATAAGAGTATATAATTTCTTTTGATTTGTCTCCTTTTTATTTAAAAATAGATAGTGCATCTAATTGCAGCTCTTATTCAGATGTGATTTTTAAGGAGATAGAACTGTCGGGCCAAGGAGATGGGGACTTTACCTTTGGGGAGGAAGAGTGAATGACTGAGTCCAGTGACCCAGCTGTGTCGAGGTCACAATGAGGGGCTCAAGAAGAACTGTGCTTCCTGCCTTATGAGGTGTCACAGTTGGGGTGAGGAATAGCCCCCCAGTTGTAGAGGTACCAGGGTACAGTCACTTAGATGTGCAAAGTCAGTGGTGTTCAGTAGCAGCTACTCCTTCAGTGAGAAGCACAGACTGTACCTAGTGAGGCAAAGACATGGGATCTTGCTGATTGCCTGCCAACTAAGCTTTGTGCATTGGGGCAGAGCAAGCCCTATCACCTGTTTAGATTGAGGCTCCTGTTAGTGCTTTTTACTGATCACTGTGTCTGGAGTTATTTCCCATCAGTAGCTGTTTGAGGCTTTTCACCTCTGGAAGAGCCTCAAGTCTTTTGTCAAGAACTTGGAAGCAGACTGTACCTGCCTGATCTTTGTATTCTTCTGTGGACAAAATCTGGCAGGGGCAGAGTCCTATCTGGGAGCTAGCAGACTGTTAGCTGAGCAGGAAGTAAATGTAGAGCTGCAGCTAAAGCCTTTATCTTAGTGACTGGGTTGAAATGGATTGCCTCCATCATACCTATGTGCACCACAAAGTTGTTTCTTTGCCAGTTCTTAAATTATGTGATTAATATTTTGCCAAAATCCTTGACTTTTGCTTTGGGTTCTTTCCTCCTAATTAGCTGTTGGCGTACTGGTGTACCTCCTTTCTTGACAGGAGAGTCATCAGGTGCATCTGAATCAAATGGCATACCTGGCAAACTGTTGCCCATGGTTAGCTGAAATTCTACCCCTCTTCCTTGGATATAAAGGAAGGTGTAATAACTGATGTTTATCTGCGAATTGGCATAGTCTCAATACCCCTCTTTAATCTAGCCTAAATCGGTAGCTTGTGTGTCTCTTTCTTTATGCCCACAAGCCAGTCGTGAGGTGCAGGATTTGCAATGTGTGGAAACAGGGAAATTCAACAGCAATCCAAAAGGCTGCAGTTGGGCCTTTATTTTTTGTTTATATGTGGCTTCTGTCCAGAAAGGAAGCTGTGCTACTCTCTCATCCCACCACTGTTTTGAAGAATTGTGTGGCTTCTTTAGAGGTACCAGTATATTGCTTTTGTATCTTATGTTCATTTCAAGGATAGGGTAGCATTGGATGGTGTAGCAAGGGGAATGTCAGTGCTGTAGCTGTCGTTTGTGTCATTGGAGGACTTCAGGTGCATGTGAGTCAGTTTGTACAAATCTTGGTACACTCAGTATCTGTGTGTGCATGGAGCTGTGGTGTTTACATTAGTGCAGTCTTAGTGCTATATGGTAAAATTGGTTCAGTCCCATAGAGAAAGGGAACCGGGTGCTCAAACATATCGTAAACTGGGACAAGGGGGAAGTTAATAGCCGAGTTGATTCTGGGGCCTTTTACCACCAGGTCACGGGTTCTGATATAGATCCGTTAGTAGTGACCCAAGTTGGTTATCACCTGATGATTTTGATTCCTGTGAAATAAACTGGTCATCTCACTTTGGATCCTAGTGAAGAGGTGTTTATATCACAAAACCCACCATCTGTGTGCCTTGATTAGCTCCATTGCTAGCAGATAAG
Organism: Chelonia mydas; assembly: GCF_015237465.2. NCBI lineage: Eukaryota > Metazoa > Chordata > Testudines > Cheloniidae > Chelonia > Chelonia mydas. The sequence goes on from NC_057853.1 coordinate 47,182,518, forward strand.
CCAGGCACTGAATAGATCAGACTGAATTCCCCTATTGCCACAAGAAATCCTGAAGTCATCTAATGATTTATTTTCCTCTTTAACTGCAGCAGTCTCTCTTGGGGTAGGAGAGAGTGCTCTCGAACTGCAGGGTCCCCATTTAGTGAGCTTAGTTCGTGGTTCCTATTTCATGCCTGATCCAAGTGTGCTCTCTTTTAACTTAAAACTAGGTGTGTTTGAGCAGTGAACGTAAGACTTGATCTTGTAGTTAAAAATGGCGTTGTACCCTTTGTGCTGAATAGCTGTCTAACTTGGCAACAACTTGAGCTTGTTTGTCCAAGAGTGAAACTGTTCTGGTGGCTGTTGTACCCTTGAGTGCTACAGATCCGCCAGTGTGTGCATGGAATCAGAGCTGGGAAGCGTGCTTGGTACTGATTTACCATGGCTCCATTGGTCTGTGTTTAACTGCTTATAATTGCTTCTGTACAAAACCAACTTTCCGGCTGTGTGAGTTGATAGCAAACCTTATCTCTGTATACAGAATGGGAGCAGTAGCTCCAGCTTCTTCTCTGTCCCATCTCACCCCTGGTTTGGCCAGGCCCCTGTGATGGAGGGACTGCAATCTTCATGGTCCGTTTAGTCCCTTACCACTCCACTGAGCCTGACTGCGCAACCTCGGGGTGGGCTGATCTGCCTACACAGCAGCTGCTGGCACTTCCATTGAAATCTGAGTACTGTATGTATTTAATGCCAGTTGCTGAGTGGCTTTATGATGCGGATTTCTGTCCTGCTAGATACTGCACTGAGGCCAACTCCTTGTTTCACAGCTGCTGAACAGCTGTCAGATGGAAATGACTCTTGGCTGCTGACCCAAGCTGACAGGCTCCATATCGCATTTTCCAGTCCCATGGTGCTCAGCCCTTTCCAGTGTGTAATGTCCAAAACAGCTGATGTCTGCCAGCCCACTCCTACCCTCTTCCCAAAATGTTTGGGTAGGGATCATTGATGGCCAGTCCTCCCAGTCTCTTATGTGCTCCTCTCCTCGTTCCTCTGCAGCTCCATGTATTATGATGAGGATGGGGATCTCGCCCATGAATTCTATGAGGAGACTATTGTCACCAAGAATGGGAGGAAGCGCGCCAAACTGAAAAGGATCCACAAGAACCTGATACCTCAGGTAACATGCTCAGAAACAAAAGTGACCCTACTGTGACAGGTTTGGGCCCTTTGAAGTGTCAACTGATGTGCTGGGATGCCACTGAATCAGCCTATTCGGCCAGCCTGGGTTCTCTTTACCTGGCTTTGCTCGCAAGCCTCTTCCAATCAAGCACACAGGCAGGGCCACACCCAGCTGCACAGAGAGACAGAGATCCGCTCTGGAAAGATTTAGCCTTAGAGGCTTACCCCAACACTCTGGGTTTGTACCCTTTAAAGGGAGTGGGCACTAAAGGTTTTATGAAATGCTCCCCCTCCCTCAATGTGGAGGGAGATATGCACAACTTCTCTCCCCCCCCCCCCAGTTAGAAATTACATAAAGTGGGTTATATTATAAACAAGAAATAAGTTTAACTACAAAAGGTGAATTTTAAGTGAATGTAAGAGATAACAGACAGAACAAAGCAGATTACTGACCAAATAAAACAAAATATGCAATCTGGGCTCAATATACTTAAGAAACAGGTTACAAAATGTAATTTCTTACCCTAAATGTTGTTTTAGGCAGGTTGCAAAGTTTCTGTGGTTCAGAGTTCCAGTTATATTTCTCTTCAGACTGGACCCCTTTCTAAGTCTGGACTCCTTCCCTTCAGGTGGCTTTAGCAGTCTTCTTGGGCAGACAGGCCATGGAGAGGAGTCCCGTTCCCCTTTCTCTCCACCCTTCAATAGGGTTTACATAAGGCGTGAATTCTTTGTTTCCCAAACTTGACCCCCCCCCCCTTTCCTTCCAGTGGAATATTAAAAGAAGTCCCAGGTAATGTTTAGTATCAGGTGACAAGACCACCTGACTGTGTAGTATCACAGAGTCCATGAGTCAGTGGCAATATGGAGCATCCTCAGGAAGGCCAAGCCTTTTCACAGTCCATTTTCCTCGCTGATGGGTCATCAGCCCAGTCTGGCTTTTCCATTGTTGTACCTGAAGTGTTAGCAGAGGGTGTCACCCAAAGTAGCGTAGTTGAAATACAGATACAGAGTCAATATTCCTAACTTCAGATACAGAAATGATGTAGGCTTTCAACTTGGGTAATCACATTAAGTAAATTTTAACGTTTCCAAAGAGATCTTACAAGACCCATCTTACATAAAGTGAATCTGTTATGTCAATCATATCATAAGCATATTTTCATAAAGAATATGGAGTGAAACGTCACAGTGCGCCAAACTGAAAGGGGTCCACAAGAACCTGATACCTCAAGTAACACGCTCAGAAACAAAAGCGACCCTTGTGGGGACTCGACCGGTAATGTATTAACATGCTATGCAGGACTCCCGGGTTCCTTTGTGATCTCTTACCAGTGGAGCACCTGGGATTTGTGCCAGGGCTCATCCCCTGGAAGTCACTGCAATCCTGACTAGATATGCCTATGGGACAATGGCTTTCAAATTACATGGAAACCTTTTGCCCAGATTTCTCTTTCTGCTCAACGCTCCCAAAGGGAAGCGTAGGTATTCCACCCCCACCCTTGTGTCCAGGCCTCCTTGTTCTGAAGCAGAAATGATAAGATTGAGTAGAGGGCACCTATGTATGGGGGTGTTCTGAAAATCCTGCATGATTAAGTGCCTGGCTCAACCCCCTATCTCTCACTGACGGGGTGAGAGAAACAAATACTAAGTAACTTGACCGTTTTAAACAGCAAACACCAGGGAAGCTCTGACATTGGTATGCCCCATGGAGCCACTTGATGGTGCCAGTCTGGAACAAAATCCAAACTGTGATTTAGTGAACCAGCAGAGTGAGGTCAGGGAAGCCAATTAGCATGATACACTTGTGTCAGGAAGTTCCTGCTTTCTGAAGCCAACAGTCTGACCTTAAAAATGAACATTGACTCCCTGTTCTGTGATTTACAGTATTAACACTCAGCATTGATATAAAACCCCTTCATTTTCAAACCCTCCGCTCAGGTCCTTGAAGTTATCTTTTATTATAAACTGTAAAAGGAACAATATAACAAACCGTCCTAAAATCAAACAAAAGAATAAATAAGGGGGTGGAGGGGAAGAGTCAGATATAGGAAGGGACCGGGGGACCAGAGATTCTAAATGTGGGGTATTGGTTATGATTTGACTAGTTTTCAGGGGTTTAAAATTGAGAAGTGCTGAAGCAGATATTAGGATAGAGCAGACTTCATGCAAACACAGCAGTACTGTCTCTAGGTCAGTGAAAATGGGTGTGTTGTCGCCATCTGACAGCAGTTCAGTGGCTACTATGAGATGAGTTTGGGGGGGCTGGGGTCTCAGTCCAGCTTCTAGTGGGCAGCTGTCCATATTGCACAGTTGCCACTAATTGACGCCATTATTGGCATTCTCAGGAGAGAGGCTGAATGGGCTGTGGGAAGCAAGCTCCCCTCTTGCCCCTTGAGGGGATCCATTTGGACGGTGGAGTGAGGCACATAGACAGTATGCAGTTTCTACCACCACTACCTGTGCTGTATTTGTTTTATGGACAGGGGACCTCATTCTCCAGGACTGTTGAGCTGGCACCTTTCATGAGCACTAAAAATAAACTCCGCCTAGCTATGGCTTTCTAGTAGTAGCCACAGAAATCTCATCTGTTCCAAGGCTTTTGTATGTAGTTATGAAGGTCTTGTTTATTTTGCAAAATACATTTGTTGCATTCACGCTATACCCAGGCACCCATATGAGCTGGTGCCGCTTTCTAGCAGCAGCTGCCATGTGACAAACTTGTCCACATTGTCATGAACCAAGCAAGGCCCATTAATTGGGAGGCCACAGGTCAAGACATTCCCTTATTCCTTTTTTTGGTGTTAGTCTCCTGCAAAAACTGTGGCTGTTCTCCAGAAAATACAGATCTTTTATTAAATATAATAAAACTTTCTCAGTTTTTGTCATCCTTGCAATAGGCCTTTGTCCTTCGCTAGCACCTTATAGTTCTGGCTGTCCAGAAGCCTTGCAAACACAAACTAACCAGTTCATTTCAAAGAAGCATTGTCACCGTACTGCAGGTGGAGAAATGTAAGCATAAAGGGTGAAATGACTTCTCTTCCCATAGTCTAAACACTAGACCACGTTCCCAGCCTCTCGTATGTCTAGTGGGGATTGCCCTGGTTCAAACTAGTTCTGATCCCTCTGTGAAACCAGAGCATAAAACCCATTAGCGCACACATCCTTTGCCTATCGACCCTGAAGCTGCTTTGCTTTCTGATGTGTTTGTAATGGAAGAATATTCACACCAAAGCACATTAAATGCATAAGGCTTAGAGTTCTGCTTTAGTTGACACACATGCTTGTTACGTTCACAGTATCTATCACTCCTTGGCCAGAAAGCTTGCTTGTGCACAAGGGTCTTTGAACTTTTCTTCTGTTCAGTCACTTAGTCCTTTCTTTTCCAGTCTTTTAAATGACTTTTAAATTAAAGGTGCCAGACTAATAGCCCTGGAAGCTGATGACCTTCTAGTCATGGATCAGGTGGAATGCGGACAGCGACAGGCTGAGCTGCTTCCCCCCCTCTCTCATGCTATTGTCGTTCAGACCCATCGTGCTCAGCGTCGTAGGAACTGAGCACCTTAGTCTGACTTTTAGGGGCTACTTCTAGCAGCACATCCAGTCTGTTTTGCCTGCCTGGTGCTCAGAGTGTCAACCAACAGCTCGGTTGTGATGGTTTAATGGACTCTTGTCCATTAAGAACTGGACTGGGACATAAGCTCTATTGTCTGTCTCCATCTGCTGTGACTTGCAGAGCATGGGACCTTTGTTTGCAGGCCTTTTCTTAAGACTCTGCTCTGACCAGTGTCTCCCCTGCCTTTTTACCCTCCTTGCTCTTTTTTCAGGGTATAGTGAAACTGGAGCACCCTCGCATTCATGTGGACTTCCCCGTTATCATCTGCGAGGTCTGAGCTGCGGGGGGAGCGTGAGCTGCTGTTGTGTGCCGTCAGTGCACCCAACCTGCCCAGCCTTACCATACCTAATGTAACCACACAAGGCTGCCTTGTGTTCCTGAACCACAATGGACTGCCAGCACAGACGCACACACTCTTGACTTTGGAGCTCCTCTTTCCTGGAGGAGGAGGAAGAGATGGGGTGGTGCAGAATTGGCTAGTTACCTGGAATAGAATTGGCTAGGAATCTCTTCACAAGTCAGACGAGACATGTGACCTTGTTTAGCAACATGCTTAACAATACCCTCGACTGAGTCAGAAGATTGAAATCCTTCTCGCGGCTGCCATCAGATGTTTGGATGGATCACTGAACTACCCATGACACTTGTGTTTGAGGTTTTAAAGGGAGAGCCATCCTGCATCTCTTGCCGAAGAAAATCGCTGCTTCTCAGGTACCTGCCCCAGATAGAGTTGAGGTCAGTTAATTCACCTCTGTGGGGCTAGGGGCAGCCCCCTAATGCCCCTTCCCTACAAAGTGGTGATGAATAAAAGAGTAGTGGTATAGTTTATCCTGGGGGGGGGCGGGGGGGTTGGTTATGCAGTGCTGCCCCCAGGTTGGTCTGGGAATGGAGGGTAAATGGGGCGGTCTGAGGTGGAGCTAATCTCGAGAACCCCAATGAAACAGAGTAGCGCTTCTCGGGAAGGTAGGAGACCAGATTTCATTGCATCAGACCTCAGTCTCCTCTTTTATACAGCCCCCTCCCGTGCTCAGCGTTATTTTGTACTTCCTAGCGATATGGTTCGTCTAGTCCCCAGAAGCCTTTCCAGTGGCTCTAGATACCCCAGCTCAGCTGTTGGGGTTAAGACCTCTCCGAAAATCCCATTGGCCAGTGGTGGCGCTGTGCAGAGCCAGCAGAGCAAACAGTCCGATCTTTGCAGCAGGATCAATGGATGCTGCTGGAATCAGCAGCAGTCCTCAGAGCTGAGTGACTGGGCTGGCAGCCCATGTTAACCCACACAGCTTTGCAGTTTGGATTCGCACAGCGGGGCTTAGTTTGCCATCCATTAGCATGCATCTGCCTTGGCGGGAGCAGGCTGCGCTCCTGTTGAGTGGCGTTCTTCCCTCTCCTGAATCTGGTGTGTTGGAGTGTGGGGTACAAGGTGTGAACTCTTGTATTAGCCATAGCGTTTATTTTGGGGCTCAGTCCCTCTCAGAATGTGGTTCTGGGTAACTTTCATGTGTTGATCAGTTGTGCCCTAGAGCCACCAGCGTGCCCCAGCTGTGTGTAGCTGTGATAGAGCCAAGGCAGGAATGAAGAGTCAGCTTTTACCCTCTAAAGCAATTGGTGTTAGCCCCCTCCTGTCTTGGAAATCTCCCTGAGATATGAAGCCTGGGTTCTTCCACTGCACCCATTCCTCTCTTTCTTTCTCCCTATGGGGACAAGAGGGAATGCAATGCACTTTAATGGAAGGTTCTCTCTTCCCCACCCAACTTGATAAAGAAGCACGTGGCTATTGGGGCAGCTCCCTCTTCCAGCTAGACTCATGGTGGCAGTACTGAAACTGTGCATTGGTGCGTCTGCCACTTCATGCCTGCTTCCTCATTTGAAGGATTGAGTGCTGGCTGGCTGCTGCTGAGCTGGGGTGAGACTACCCCCATCCCAAACACTAGAAGTCGTGGTCTCTCGGTTCCGGGTTACATGAGAATGGGCAGAGTCGCTGTGCACAAGCAGGATGTCAGGGATCCTTACCACTATCTACCCCTCCAAGAACTCCTGTGAAGCTTTAAAACTGGATCGAGATGTGGTCCCACAGCAGTCAGCTTATTAGAGACATCTTGTTTCCCCTTCCAGAGCATGTAATTTACTTTCTGAGCACTTCAGACATTTGCTACCTCGATGTTTAATTTAAGCTGCTGCTGCAAAGTTGTAGCAGTATCCGTGTGTCTGTATTGGTTGTATCCCTCTCCACACCCCTGAGAATAGTTCTAGGGGCTGTATGCCATTCTGATAGGGGTCTGGTAGTTAGCAATAGCAATGCTGGCGCTCAGACTCGGCCTTGTTCCCCAGTCGCTCTCTGTAGTGGTTGGAGTGAAACTACAGCACCGAGGGACCAAAGGTTCTTCTCCCCCGCCCCCGCATGGAAGTTAGTTTTCACAGGTAGAGTGCTTTGATAGCTCCAGCAGAGAGCACTTTTACACTGTGATGCTGAGCATTTCCTTCTAGATCAGTGTTCTTCCACCTACTTGGAAAAGTCGCTCTTAAAAAATATCCTATTAAAGTGTCTCTTGTTTGCACCAGCCATTCTCTAGCAGGTGACTTGGGTTCATCTCAGACCAAGGCTTGCAGATCTCCTTGAAAGAGGCACATCTCTGGTGGCTGAGCTGGGCTGGAGGACACCATCTCCAACAAAGAAATGGATCAAGCTATGTGAGGCTGACTCAGCCCTGGACCCCTGCTCTGATACGGGGAGACAGCTCTGAAAACTACCCTCTTGCTTCTGCTTGTGGGGTGTGTGTAGGAGACAACTTGGGCTGGGAGCCCTCCTCTGGCTTCTCTTGATGGAGGCAAGAGACTGCAGGAGACCACTGGCCTCCTCCTGAGTGGAGAGCAGTATTGGTTAGGTCCTGAGTGGTGGGTGGAATCTAGCACAGGGGAAATGAGGAGGTGTTTGGTATGGAGGAGAGTGCATGGGGAGGGAGGTGGCTTCTGTAGAAATGAGAACCGCTCGCCAGTATCTTATTTCCCCCCACGTGTCCCCTGGAGCAGAGGTTGGTAGGGCATCACCTCCCATGTGCTTTGGTGTGGGGTGTTGTACCTGTGTTTGCAAATTCAGGAACAGGCTCCTCATCCTTGCGCTGGGCAGGTTTGGGGCAGCAGGGTTAGATCTGTGTTCTGAATGCCAAGCTGGTCTAGGGTAGTGTCATGGGCTGTGCCAGGTGGAGCCGGCCGTTAGTTAAACAAGCTCCATGCCAAGAGTTGGTCAGAAATCAGTGAGCTGAATGGTGAGCTAGGTCTTTTGGGGAAGACTCTGTATGGAGGGAAAGGCAAGATGCTTCCCACTCGTATAAAAGAGAGGGAGCAGGAAGGGGAGTTAGTCCTTCTGAGTAGGCTGAGCTCCCCCTTCTGTGATTCCCAGAAACCATCTGCACACCACAAGCAGCAGGGATGAAAGGCTTGACTCTGGAAGGAGATGGTGTTTCATAGCAGCAAGCAGGGCTGGCCGGGAGACGGTGCATCTGGCAGAGCTTGTCGAATGGCTTTCACAGAGGAAGCCATGCTTTCCCCTTTGTACGGAGGTTTGTGTAGCACATCTTCACCTTGGCAAACCCTTGCTGCACTTGGGAACGGGAATGGGTTGCCCACTGCACAGTGAGTAACACTCTTGAGGTACCCAGCCAAGACTGAAAGGCACTGGGTATGTCTACACTGCAATTAAAACCCTGTGGCTGGCCTGTGTCCTCTGACTTGGGCTCACAGGGCTCGGGTTAAGGGGCTGTTTAAGTGCAGTGTTAACTTTCAGGTCCAGGCTCAAGGACCCTGTGAGGTCTGGGGGTCCGAGTCTGAAAGTCTACACCACAATTAAATAGCCCCTGAGCCTGAGTCAGCTGGCACAGGCCAGCTGTGGTATCAAATTACAGTGCAGACATACCACTGTATGCAGAGTACAGTGTCTGTGTCTCACATCTGGCCATAACATAGTAGCTTAGCCCTGTCATGTTCTTTTACTGGCTGCCTTGCTTCTGAATAGGGAGAGGTTACCAGGGCACCCTTCGCTCAGCAAAGCACCATGGGTAACCTATACCCATTTTCACTGTCCTTTAAATGCTCTGAGACAGCCTGTTGGGAAACTCCCTCTCTTCACACATCCCGAGCAATCCAGTCAGAGTCTTCCCCCAAGGAAGGGCTCATTCCACCCTACTTCTAAAGCAGCAGGCTACCTACCCCTCTTCCTGACCCACTTCTTTTCTAGGCTGGTTAGCCTACTGGGGTTGAAGCTGTGCAGTCAATCTTCATGGATTCTAGAATCCCAGCCTTTCTCTCCCCCAACCCTATTTCCTAGTAGTGCCGGTCCCCTTGAGCCTACGCAGATGGGATGAGGAGGACCCTTGGGAACTGCTGAAGGGATATTTAAAATGTGAAGGTAATTGTAAATAGTATCTATGTCCACTATATTGTTGGAGCAAGCAAAAAAACACACTTGGTTTCTTTTCAATTTTTTTACTACTTCTTTCTGTGCGACTTTGTGCTTTCAAGTGTGGATGTGTAGAATTGTACTCACCAACATTACACTTACAGCTCCTCTAGCGAATGGATAGGAGTTTCCAATTCAAACATGTACAATATTTTTGGTCCTCCTTCCTCTGCCTTTGAGTGCATCTGTCTAATTTTGTTAAATTTCAATAAAACTATTTGTAGATCCCAAAAGTTCAATGGCTGTCTTATTTTTGGAGGGTGATTTAGTAACTGGTCTTACTGCCTCTGTATGTAATGGACAGACAGGACATGTTAGAGCTAACGTAATGTGAACTTGCCATGCAAGCTTTACCCATACAGATGTCGCTGCCCCTGTAGCAACCCCCCTAGTTCTACTCAGGGGCCTTACCTGATCCTCTCTCCCCTTCAGTTGTACTGACACAAGGAAAAACTCTTCTGAATTGTGCCCAGAAATAGGGCTTGCCTGAGGGGGACACATCTGTCTGCTTACATCCACCTAAGAATCTGAATCGATGTCTCTAAAACATGGTGTTTTGTGCCATCTGTTTTGTGGTAGTAAGTGAAAGCTACCAAGCTAAGGTGTTTATAAACAGATTCGTAAATAGAATGGCCATAGTGGCTTTGGAATCTATCTGTGGAGTCTTTACAAAATTAACAGAGTTTGTCTCCAGCTGATCAGGCTTATCCCCTTTAATTACACAATTGTTTTCAACTGATGGGGGGGGAAGAGGCAAAGCTAAGCACAGCTGCTCTTTAGACTCCTGCAGCACAGTGAATACTTCTAATCACCCCACCCCACTTGAAATAACAGGTATGTGGTACCTCAGCATGCTTACACCTCACATTATTGCTACATAGGCTGGTCAAGTGCCGAGTATGGATGCAGTTTGTGGTATTGAACACATGAACAGTTAGCCTGGGGGGGCTATCTAAGTGCTGAAGCTTGGATTATGTGGTGATGAAGTTTATTTACATCATGATGGTCTTGGTTGTGATCTTGAGATCCTAAGATGTGAGTGATCCCCTTGCAGGTACCCGAGAAGCAAATGAGCAAATCCTTTATTGATTTGGTAGAGTTAGCTTGCAAGGATTAATGTAGCAATAATTAAAAATTTGTTGGCCCTGACACCACAGTTGTAGTTGCAACTGGAATTCTGATGATCATCAATCACAGTTATTTACATAGTGCCTAAGGACCAATCAAGAATTGTGCCAGAGCTGTAAAAACACATAACAGGAGGCAGTTCCTTCCCTGAAGAGCTTGTAATCTAGACGAGACAGACACACACGGTGGAGGGGAAGGGATAGAACACACCAATCGAGTCAACAATGTGGTGTTGGCAAAGATGGTGGTGTTCCATGATTTTTTTGGGTGGGTTCAGACAGGAGGCTTGGTTTGATTCCCACTTTTGACTTGTGATTGGAACAACCTCCAAGTATAATTTTCTTTTAAATTATAGATTTGGGATTGGAAAAAAAATTTCCCTAGAGTTTCAAAAGCTCTGGTTAAAGAGATTTTTAGATGCCAACCACTCAAATTGTCAAACTCAAGAATGGCGTCTCATGACTTTTCTGTGACCTCTCATGCACAGGCACTGCAAAACCACAAAGTCATGGGCAGGTCTGTCCACATGCACTCATGCTGAGGACAGAATTGGTGTTGAAGCAAAGTAATAATCTGAAGTAGTTGCTGACAGTGATCCAATCTACAGCAGCTAAACTGCTGTGTGTAAATTTCCATACGGTTTCATGTGCTTCAAACTTAAGCTCTAAGTTATACTTCGAACTTTTGCTTTTCAGTAAAGGCTGTTATAATGTAAGGGACATAATTTTACGATCTGATGTAAAACTTAATGTCAAGTTATGTTCCTACACTCCCTGATATTTGTCTAATTAGGAGTAGGTGAAATTTGTTTTTTTGGGGGAAAGATTTCTGAGTCCGATTTGTGCATTCAGAAGTTAGTGTCTTTTGTTTTATGCATTCTTTCTCTATGAAAGACCAGACTTGTACGAATTGGAGGAAGGTATTAAAGCTTTTCTGCACTGCTCTGAGAAAATTGTGATGGGTGGAAAGGGATGGCTTAGACTGTCAATTCACCTGTTACCAAGGACAGAGTTAAGGTTGTCCGAGTGCAGAATTTTTATTTGGTGAGGGAATGAATGGGGGTTTAAGAGTAGCATCTGAATTATTTTTGATTCTGTGATTTCAGGTTTGTAACGTTTGGGTTTTGGTGTGCAATGGAATGTCTTGTTTCAAAATACACTCGGCAACCTTAACTAAAGTTAACTTTCCCTTAAGGGTTGGTCTCCACTGAGTTTTACTGGTAAAACTTATGTCGTATCAGTGTATGGTTTTTTTGTTTTTTTGTTTTTTTTGGCCAATATGATCGTGCTAGTAAAAGCCCTAGTGTAGAAGCAGTTTTACTGGTATAAATAGAGTCCTGCAAATCCACAGAGATCCACTTTATATCATGGTTAGAATCATAGAAGATTAGGGTCGGAAGAGACCTCAGGAGGTCATCTAGTCCAACCCCCTGCTCAAAACAGGACCAACACCAACTAAATCATCCCAGCCAGGGTTGTGTCAAGCTGGGCCTTAAAAACCTCTAAGGATGGAGAATCCACCACCTCCCTAGGTAACCCATTCCAGTGCTTCACCAGCCTCCTAGTGAAATAGTGTTTCTTAATATCCAACCTAGACCTCCCCCACTGCAACTTGAGACCATTGCTCCTTGTTCTGTCATCAACCACCACTGAGAAAAGCCAAGCTCCATCCTCTTTGGAACTCCCCCTTCAGGTAATTGAAGGCTGCTATCAAATCCCCTCTCACTCTTCTCTTCTGCAGACTAAACAAGCCCAGTTCCTTCAGCTTTTCCTCATAAGTCATGTGCCCCAGCCCCCGATCATTTTCGTTGCCCTCCGCTGGACTCTCTCCAATTTGTCCACATACTTTCTGTAGTGGGGGACCCAAAACTGGACACAATACTCCAGATGTGGCTTCACCAGTGCCAAATAGAGGAGAATAATCACTTCTCTCGATCTGCTGGCAATACTCCTACTAATGCAGCCCAATATGTGGTTAGCCTTCTTGGCAACAAGGGCACACTGCTGACTCATATCCAGCTTCTCATTCACTGTAGTCCCCAGGTCCTTTTCTGCAGAACTTCTGCTTAGCCAGTCGGTCCCTGGCCTGTAGCGGTGCATGGATTCTTCAGTCCTAAGTGCAGGACTGTGCACTTGTCCTTGTTGAACCTCATCAGATTTCTTTTGGCCCAATCCTCCAATTTGTCTAGGTCACTCTGGACCCTATCCCTACCCTCCAGCATATAGCTCTCCTCCCAGCTTAGTGTCATCTGAGAACTTGCTGAGGGTGCAATCCATCCCATCATCCAGATCATTAATAAAGATGAACAAAACCGGCCCTAGGACCAACACTTGGGGCACTCCACTTGATACTGGCTGTCAACTACACATCGAGCGGTTGATCACTACCCATTGAGCCCAACAATCTAGCCAGCGTTCTGTCTACCTTATAGTCCATTCATCCAATTCATACTTTTTTAACTTGCTGACAAGAATACTGTGGGAGACCGTATCAAAAGCTTTGCTAAAATCAAGATATATCACGTCCATTGCTTTCCCCATATCTACAGAGCCAGTTGCCTCATCATAGAAGGCAATCAGGTTGGTCAGGCATGACTGTCCCTTGGTGAATCCATGCTGACTGTTCCTGATCACCTTCCTCTCCTCCAAGTCCTTCAAAATGGTTTCCTTGAGGACCTGCTCTATGATTTTTTTTCCCAGGGACTGAGGTGAGTCTGTAGTTCCCCGGGTTCTCCTTCTTCCCTTTTTTAAAGATGGGCACTATATTTGCCTTTTTCCAATTGTCCGGGACCTCTCCCAGTCGCCATGAGTTTTCAGAGATAATGGCCAATCACTCTGCAATCACATCAGCCAATTCACTCAGCACCCTCAGATACATTAGATCTGGACCCATGGACTTGTGCATGTCCAGCTTTTCTAAATAATCCTTCACTTGTTCTTTCACCAGTGAGGGCTGCTCACCTCCTCCCCATACTGTGTTGCCCAGGACAGCAGTGTGGGAGCTGACCTTGTCTGTGAAGATTGAGGCCAAAAAAGCATTGAGTTCTTCAGCTTTTTCCACGTCATCTGTCGCTAGTTTGCCTCCCCCATTCGTTAAGGGTCCCACACTTTCCCTGACCTTTTTCTTGTTGCTAAAATACCTGTAGAAACCCTTCTTGTAACCTTCATATCCCTTGTGAGCTGCAACTCCAGTTGTGTTTTGACCTTCCTGATTACACCCCTGCATGTTCGAGCAATATTTTTATACTTCTCCCTGGTCATCTGTCCAAATTTCCACTTCTTGTAAGCTTCCTTTTTGTGTTTAAGCTCACTGAAGATTTCACTGTTAAGCCAAGCTGATCGCCTGCCATATTTGCTATTCTTTCTGCACATCGGGATGGTTTGTTCCTGCAGCCTCAATGAGGCTTCTTTAAAATACAGCCAGCTCTCCTGGACTCCTCTCCCCTTCATATTAGCCTCCCAGGGGATCCTGGCCATCAGTTTCCTAAGCGAGTCAGTCTGCTTTTCTGAAATCCAGGATCCGTATTTTGCTACTCTCCTTTCTTCCTTTTGTGAGGATCCTGAACTCAACCATCCTCATAGTCACGGCTACCCAGGTTGCCACCTACTTCTACTTCTCCTACCAATTCTTCCCTGTTTGTAAGCAGCAGGTCAAGAGGAGAACGGCCCCTGGTTAGTTCCTCCAGTAGCTGCACCAGGAAGTTGTCCACTCAAGTGTCTACCAACACTCTCCAAAAACATCCTGGATTGTCTGTGCACTGCTGTATTGCTCTCCCAGCAGATGTCGGGGTGATTGAAGTCCACGGATCATTTTTGCAGATCGGATGTATCTGCGCATGGCTCTAGGTATAAAGGTGCCGTATAATGGTGTAGTTAGTTCTGCTGCTTGGCCTGAAATAAGTTCTGCCAGTGTAAGTACTCTTATGCCATTATGAATGCATCCACACTAAGACCAGGTCTGTGCTACAGATTTCTGTTGGCCCAGCCGTGTCAAGGCTGTGAAGAGGTGTTCCCTGACCAACATCGCTATGCCAGCAAAAGCCCCTAGCATAGATACTGTTATACCAACACAGCAGCCCTCTAATTGATGTATTTCATTCTTGGGGTTGATTTTATTTTACTGGTACAACATTCAGCTTTGCTGGTATAAGCTGCAGCCATACTAGGAGGGCTTAGCTGGTGTAGTATATTGTGGTATGTTTCTATACTAGGAAAGCACTCCTAGTGTAGCTATAGCCTGAGCTTGCGGCTTTAGCTATATTGATTAGAGTTAAAATGGAAGAATTTTCTAGTGTTAGACAAGCCCTAAAAAATAACTTACGCTGACTATACTCATTGGTCTGACAGAGCACCACTGCGGGTTAGAAAATAAATCTAGAACCACATCTTCAGCAGTCACTCAAGAGACTGGCAGGTCAGTTGATAAATGGAGGTAGTGGTCCAGGAAGTGTCTCAAAACTGAGTGTGGAGCTATTCTAAGAGCTTGCCTCGCATGGGTGGCCTTTGATCCCAATAACACTGTATGTTGAAATAAACATTGTCTCGCTTTCTGCACTGCATCCTGCTTTCTCTCTTCCCCCTCCCCGAACAGCCAAACGGCTTATAAATGGTTTCCTGCTGTACCACGGCATTCATAATTTCCTTAGCACAGGCCTGGTCCCTAAAAGAAAATGAGCCATTGACGAAAATTCTAATGAGTGACTGACACAGCGAAAATCTTGTCAGCACTCTTGGCTGGATGATGTGCAAGCATCTGGGAAGCAGCAGTTGCTGGAAGCAGCTTATCTTTCCAGCATTGCTTGTTGGGAGGTGGCTTGGGAGGGGGAAATTGAAATGGCTTAAAGCTGCTAATTGGAATGGGAACTCCTGTGACTTTTCTTACATTAGCAATTCAGGTTCTTCCTATCCTGTTTTTCCCAGATGACTGGAGAACTGGGTAAGATTAGGGCGCCATGATCGTAAAACGTAATTAAAAGGGGATGTGGCTCTTGTTTAGACTACCCAAGTTTTCCTTTTCTTAACACCTATTTAACTCAGATGCCTTGTACAGTTGGGAGAGAAGTTCTCTTTGTTAAAGATGTGACCCTGAAATTGAAAACTGAGAACTCTGTCTCTGAAACCAACAAAAACAGGGAAAACTAGATGGGTGTGATCCTTGTGAATTCAGAGTCCCAAGCTCTGTGTAACTTTCAGAGAGTTGGCTTCCCATCACAGCAGTGCCCATGTATGCCTTGGGTATACCAAGTTACATTCCAGGAAGTAGTTCCATAGTGTATCCCAAGGTTGCTCTATTGTCTAGCATAGAACCATGTAGCCTTTACTGCACTGTTTAATGCTGTGACTTCCAGCCCACAGGGCTCTTTCTTGACCTGAGTGACCTCTGTTGCAGTCTGTCATCCCCATCATTGCATTAAAGAGAAGGCAGCTACAGGCTCCAATTTGAATGTATGTGGCTCTTGATCATGCAAAATTTTAGGCACTTCTTCTGTAGGCAAAGCAAGCAGCCATTTAAAGTCCTGGCTCTTGGGCATTCTGAGGTGGGGGAGGAAAATGTTGGCCAGGATGCTGAAATTCTTTGGCTCTTCAGATTCATGAGATTTTTGGCTCCCAGCAGAGCTTGGCTGTAGAGACAACCCCATTTAACAGCCTAACTGAAGCACAGCACCCATTAGCAGTATCTGCACCAGGGCTGAACCCACAACCGCAGATTGAGACTAAAGGGCCATGCTGACATGTCTTCAGGCTGAGATGTCTGTCAGGAATGGCAGACCACTGGTCCTTGGCCAGCAGCCTTAGGAGAATTGACGAGCTGTGATCCAACATACATGTGTAGCTTGGGGGAAGGATGTGAAAGAGTAGTCTACAAAACGGGAGGAATAACTTACAGGCGAGGTGCTGCCCCAAGGGCATAGTAGGATAATGGGGTGCAGCTCTCCAAAGGAAAGCTCATACAGGAGCAGTTAATGTTGGGGAGAGAGACACATCGGATCAGTGTTGGACTTCCTAGCAACTGTCCAGGTAAATAATGCTTAGTGGGGTTCTGGTCCTGCTGCTGCTGAAGCAACTGGAAAGACTCCATGGGCTTTCAGTGGGAATTGCGTTAGGCTACATGCCTGGCTGTGAATTGCAAACAGATGTGAGTGGATGATCTGCTCAACCTCGGCCATCTCTCCTGGGTTAGAGCAAATGGAGTGCTGATCATGGAGGCGGCTGGATTCATAGCCCAGAAGACTAGTCCTCTTGTTTCTCTACAGAGCAGATCCCTCCAGCTGGCAGCAGGGCGGTTAACCCCCCTCGCCCCCATCAGTCTTGACCTGGCTGAGAAATGGTGTGTGTTATGGTAGCCTCAACCGAGAGATGGGGGCTCCGCGGTGCTAGGTACTGGTGCTGAAAGAGACAATCCCTGCCCCAAAGAGCCTGGAATGTAAATAGACAAGGTGAAAAGCAGGGAGTTCAGCTTTGTTTGGGCTTTGGCTTTTCAGATGAAGTTGGTCAGGGCCAGGTGTGTTCTTTGTGATTCTGACTCCAACATTCAGCCAGGGGACACCCGCCCCGCCCCGCTAAATTCAGAAAGGCCTTTGGACACTAACACTCACCTTCCCTGCATTTGGACCAGTGACCTAGAAAGGGCCCTACCTGCTTGGAAACTAATCTTCCAGAGCTCAGCGACCTTCTCCCTTCTAAACCTACATCACCCAGCAAAATGACTGATTCCCCATGTTGTGTTCCAAGAGCTCTGGATATTAGGGTCACCCAGGCACTACGAATAACTGTCATTCCAGCTGCTGCCCAGACGAGGGCAGCATCCAGTTGCTTTTGAAGCATGCAGCTGTGCATCCTTATACTGCTGTGTCCTGATCTAGCTCAGAGATCTAAGCCATCCAGGCTGCAATTCACATTTTTGAGCGTGTGCTGCCGTTTGCGGCCATCCCAGACAATGAGCGATTTGTTCCGCTTTTGCTGTCTTCAGTGGTATTTCACCCACTGGTGAGAGCTTTGCCTTGATTGGTGAAATTTGACAAGACCCGTCCATGTTTGCCTGCTGGGGCCGCCAGAGCTGTTCTCTCCAAGCAGTTGAGCAGAATGTGGTAATGGTCTGAAAAGTGTATCTGGGCAAATGACACTTCTTTGGTGACTCCATGAGCACTAGCTTCTCTTCAGGCTGCAGAGCGAGCTGGATTCCCTTCTGCCCTGTCCAAAGGTCAGCTGACCCCCGATTGCAAAATCTTTAACAGGAGGTGAGCTAGGAGGCCGAAGTCTAAGAGCAGAGGGACAATTCAAACTAGGATCTGAGAGTGAGCAGTGGTGCTGGTGAGAAAAATGATCTCTTTGGGTGTGAATGGAGCAAACCTTGTTGGCCACTGTGAACCCATGCAATGCTCCTCATAAAGAGTAATTGCCCCTTACGTCTGCCCTATGGTTTGCAGGGAAGTGGGCATGAATCTTGGATGTTTCTATTTTTGGGCGTAGACTAATTCCTCACCTGTCCAGAGGTACTGACCACCTCTGGGGCGGGGGAGAAATCCGTCTGCAGGCTTCTCATGCTGAGTACCCAAAACCGGAAGAACCTCTGCAGCTAGGCTCCTCTTTCCCTGAATCTTGCTGTATTAATTTCAGGCTTCCAGAAACCTGTGTGTGATCAAAGATGTGTGCCCCCCTCTAGTGTCCCAACAGCCCCTGCTGGGGAGATGGGAGGAGTCCTGCAAGGGAGGAGGCTAGGCAGGACCTTAGCTACCAGAGGGTAGGTCTACACTGCAATAAAAACCTCATGGCACCAAGACCTACAGCTTAGATCCACTAATCCAGGCTCTCAGGGCTCAAGCTTTGGGCCTGAAAATTGCAGTGTAGATATTTGAGCCTCACGGTGTCTCTGCGACCCAGCCCCCCCTCGTGGTGTCTTGAAGCCCAGGCTCCAGTGTGAGTGACTGTCTACATTGCAATTTTATAGCCCCTAAGCCAGTCAGCTGACCCAGGCCAGATATGGTGGGCACGGGTCTTTCAATGCAATGTAGATGTAGACGTATCCTTAGAGTCCCTTGGCTTTGTTTGGCCAGATGCCTTTCCACAGCTTTGACTGAGCCTCCCTTACTGGCTTTCCCAAATTCCTAAGAAAATAGCTGTCCTCTACCTGTAATGGGATAAACTGGTTTCCTGAGCTTTGATTACCAGTGACTGGACTGTTGCATCCCATTCCTCTGAGCCAGTGTCAAGGCCCAGCCACAGAGATGGGTGGGGATATTTAGATCAGCAATTAGCATGTTTAGCAGTGATGGATGGACAGCTGGATCAGAACTTCGGGTGTGGGCCCATCACCTCGTCAGCTCTCTGGGACAGGGCGCACCTTCTTGTTCTGTTTGTGCAGCCCTTAACACAGTGAGGTCCTGACCCGTGACTGTGGCTCTCAGACACTCCTGCAACCTCTATAATGCCAATTCCTGTCTCAGGGTGCCTTGGGCTTCTGCAGCTTCTGTTGGCGTTAGCACCATATAAAACTGCAACTCGTATTCTCCATGAGACCACTGTACACAGGGGAGGTCCAAGGGGGCTGTATGTGCTTGCTAGGGCTGAAAAGGAAGCATGATCAGTCAGCTATTCTAACACCCCATCACCACCAGTTGGGGCAGTCCCAGCTGCCTCTGGAAGTCTGGAGCTTTGGCAGTGTACTCTATGGGAGATCAGCTGACTTTCCCAACCTAGCAATGAGGAGAGGTTACTCATCCCAAGCTCTGGGCTCACAAGAAGTTGCTCACCCTGCTAACTGAGCTGAGGGGGAGGAGGTGGTGATTGCAGTAGGAAGTGGTCAAGTCTAGACGCAGCAGTGAAGAGCATAATTAACCCCATTGCTGAGCCTTGGGCTCCACATCAGACGCCCCCTGCTTTTGTGACCTGTTTGGGAGCTTGCCCCAAACATCCTGCATGTTGAGAAAAGAAAAATCTCAGTGACATCCCCCTGGTTTTAAGCCAGTCCTGTTCAGTGTCTTACATTTCCCAGAGTGCATGAATGCTCATGTGATGAGATCAGACACCTTACTGGGCTACAAGGCCATCTGCGGTCAGGCCACCTCCAGTACAAAGCCGATCAGACTATATAGGGCCATGCCGGCTCAAGACCAGAAGAGTTGGCTTTTGCCGACAGCAGTGTCAATGATTCAGTAGGTGGTGTGCCACTCTGAATTGGTGCTATACCAGTGGAGTGCTAGGGGGTGCTGTGCTGTTGGGGCTGCTGTCTTCAGCTGCCATGCACAAGCAAGGGCCACTGACCATGTGTGGTCAGCCTAGTGATCGCGAATGCTCCCCAGCATCTTTCCTGGTTCCGTTCCCTGCTGCAGGGTGACTGCCATGTTCCTCCCAAGAGGTGGCTGCATGTCCCAGGTCGGTGAGCGATCCCTGCAGCTAGCCAGTGATATACTCTGGGATCTCTCAGGAGCGTGCCCAGTATAAATGTTGGGTGCTTGTGCTGTAATAGCGTGTAAACATGGTGCTCTTTCTCCATCACAGACCAAGTGCCATGCACACAGTCAGGAGTTAGGCGAGGCCTGTGGAGCAGAGGGGCAGGAGCCCTGTCTCACTGTCATACTTTGCCCTTCTATGACTCCTCCTATGAGAGGATCTCGGCACACATGAATGGAGACATTCCTCCACAGGGGTGTGCGGAATCATCACCTTCATTGTGCTGATGGGAAACTGAGGCACAGAAGCAGGAAGGGAGTTGCCTAAGGTCACCCAGCCAAGCAGGGACAGAGCCAGGGCTGCACCAGAAGTCTCCTGACTGAGAAGATGGATGGCCCCTGCTCCCTTACTTACCCCTGCTTACCGGATGGCCCCTGCTCCCTTTCCGCTCCTGAGTTCCCTTATCAGTGAAGCACCTGGCTGCCATTTACCCCAGGCCTTTTCAAGCTAGCGACAGCCAGAGACCTGGGTGGTGTTCAGAGAGAAACTGGCTGAATTTGGCACAAGGCCCTTCCCTAACAATGCAACTGCTGCGTTTGCCACCAGCCTCCATGCAGAAGGAGGGAGCTTGGAGGCGACTCCTGCACTTTATCAGTGCTGCCCAGTTCAGGACAGAATGCGATGTGTAGAGAATCACAGCTCAAGGACAGCCGATAAACTGTGGAACAGGAAGGCTTTGATTTGGGCCACTGGCTTGAAGGGAGACTGAGCCAGGAAACATCCAGGCTGAATAGCTGTTAGATTTCTCTTAGATAATCAGCTTCATCTCCCCAGGGGAAAGGGTGTGAGGCCCAGGGCTGGTGGCAGTTAAACACAGTCTGGGTGAAGAACTGGACAATAGATCACATGGGGATGGGAAAATGGACAAGATAGCAGAATTGGTCTTTACAGAATAACCCTGGTTGCTAACGATGAGAGAGCTGTTAAATCCCATCTGGTCCATCCATAGCTCTGCAAGGACCAGGACAGGATTGGCCCTTGCTGGGTATTGTCTAGAGCTTTGTGGCTCCTCCCCAATTTTCTTTAATTCAAAAGAAGCCTCCTGCCCCACAAAAGAAGATGCAGAGTGTTCCAACATGACCCTCAACCAGGGTGGTTCATCGCTGCTCCATCGCAGAGATTCTGAAAATCAAGCCAGTCGGCACCGAGAATGACACAGCTGTGCCGAACTGTCAATGAAGCAGGCGATAGCAGTTAAAAGGGGGAGGGAAGACGACACTAGGAAGGCAGCATGTGAGGTAAATATGTCCAGTCCTCTCTCAAGTGATACAGGGTGGGGGTCCAGCAGGCAGAGGCTGTCCTGGGACTCAGGTGATTTGGGTTCTGTTGCTGGCTCCACCCCTGACCACCTGGGTGATCTTGGGCAATTCCTTCCCCTCCCTGCACCTCTGTCTTGTCCATCTAGAACAGGGGTGGGCAAACTTTTTGGCCCGAGGGCCACATCGGGGTTACAAAACTGTATGGAAGGTGGGGTAGGGAAGGCTGTGCCTCCCCAAACAGGATGGCCCCCGCCCCTATCTGCCCCCTCCCACTTCCTGCCCCCTGACTGCCCCCCTCAGAAACCCTGACCCATCCAACTCCCCTGCTCCTTGTTCCCTGACCGCCCCCTCCTGGGACCCCTGCCCCTAACTGCCCTCCCTGGGACCTCACGCCCTATCCAAGCCCCCGTGCTCCCTGTTCCCTGACTGCCCTGACCTCTGTCCACACCCCCACCCTCTGACAGGCCCACTGGGACTCCAACACCTATCCAACTGCCCCCTGTCCCCTGATTGTCCCCCCCACCCAGAACCTCTGTCCCATCCAACTGCCCCCTGTTCCCTGACTGCCCACCCGGGACCTCCTGCCCCTTATCTGACCTCCTGCCCCTTATCTAACCCCCTGCTCCCCGCCCCCTTACCGTGCCGCTCAGAGTGGCAGGACTGGCTTATTGGAAAGCCTGGGAGGTGGGTGGGTGCAAGCCATGCTCCCCATGCGGCAGCATGGCTGCGGGGCAGGGGGGACAGCAGGAGAGCAGCCGGGGGCTAGCCTCCCCGGCTGGGAGCTCAAGGGCTAGGCTGGCCTGGGGGCTGGCTGTGGCCTGCGGGCCATAGTTTGCCCACCTCTGATCTATCATAGAATATCAGGGTTGGAAGGGCCCTCAGGAGGTCATCTAGTCCAACCCCCTGCTCAAAGCAGGACCAATCCCCAATTAAATCATCCCAGCCAGGGCTTTGTCAAGCCTGACCTTAAAAACTTCTAAGGAAGGAGATTCCACCACCTCCCTAGGTAATGCACTCCAGTGTTTCACTACCCTAGTGAAGGACGTAAGTTCTTTCGGGCAGTTTCTGTTGGTCACTCTGCATACGTACGGCACAAGCACCGCGTTGGCCCTGGTCTCTGCCTCTGACTGCTACCATGGTATAAACAGTAACTGTCCCAGTCTCCAGGGCTCCCCCCGTTCTCTGGGGAGAGGATTCTGCAGCCTCAGCAATCTCACTGCCAGCAAGCTTTTCCTGAGATTCAGCCTAAGGTTTCCTTTCCTTAACTCACTGCTAGTTAACGCCCTAGTGCTCCTGCTAGAGCACTTCCTCTCCTCCCAGCTGCGTCCACCCTTTGGATACGCGCAGATAGCATTGCCTTCTTTTTCTGCCATTGTTCAGACAAGCCCTTGCCAATTCCCTTCCTTTCCTCCTACCTTTTAAATCAGCCCTTCCAACCCCTGATCATCTCTAACCTTCCTCTCTGCATTCTGGCCAGCCCACCTGTCTACATTTGCCTGGGCCTGAGGCCCCCTGACCCAAAGGTGTGATTCTGGAGGAGTTCTCCCCATCATGAGGTTCTGTTCTCCTTGGACAAGGCAGGCTTGGTTCTGCAAAGCCTTTGTCCAGGTCAATTTTAAATGCCCCAAGCAATGTAGCTCTTACCTCTTCCCTTCCACCGGCATCCTGGTCCTATATCATCTGCTGGCCTGTCTTCAGGCAAAATTCTCCAAGCTGCTAACAGGTCAATGGCCCAGCAAGATCTCCCCAACTGTAACCATGGGAGACCATCGTGTTCCTGGGGAAATATGAGTAGCTGCTGCCCCGCTCACTTAGATGGGAGAGCCTACACCAGTGCATAGATGAGCCCCATAGAGAAGGGCAGCCATATGCTTGTCTTGTGCTGTATCCATCCAGGTCCACATCAGCGTGCTGCCTCAGTGCCTCCCAAAATTACAATGGGGTTAGAGAATGGCTGAGAGAAATTCAGCCACCCTGGCAAAGCATAAAATGTCTGCAGGTTTAAAAAAAAAAAAAAACCACCCAAATTCCAGCCCCAAGCAAAAATGAAGCTGAACTTTTGGAAGAGGCAGCTGCTGGCTTCCGGGTGGAATCACAACCTTTGAGAAGTCACAATTGTGCTTGAGGAGACAGCAACTCCTAAAAGTCGCATCACTCCTCCATCACTGCTTCCCCTTCTGCCTGTGCAGTCAGCCAGTATTTGGGTCAAGCAGGGTTCTTTCCCTTAGGAGGAGGAACCAGTGATAGGAGTCAGGTATTTCTTTGGTGCAATCCTGTTTGTTTACAAAGAATGTTCAGCCAGTCCTGTTTCCCTGAACACAGTAAGAACAAACAGCATCAGGCAGTTTCCTTACACAGAAATCCCCACGCCTGTATCTCCAGTGTTTCCTGTGCCCAAAGAGCTCTGTCTCTTTGCTGCCTCTCAGGGTCAAACTCATGACTGCTTCTCTCCCTGCCTGCTAGCTTTCTCAGCTCTAGCACATACCCACAGCTTGCCAAACCATCCCCTAGCCCTCATATTTGCACTTAGGGAACCCTTCAGCCCACATGGCTTAGCTTCTAATCTGTTCTTACCATGCAGACCATTGCCTTGGATGGTGGCTTATGTTATTTTAAGATATCTCACTATACAAGAGGGCTTAATTGCTCCTTCCACTTCCACCTGAAAGAAGACTGCTTAGCCCCGCTATTGGCTTTAACCAGATCTGTCATTGTCTGTAGATTAAAGACCTAACTGATGGCAGCCATTATCGGCTTCCACTATAGCAGATTATTTTGCAAAACAGCCAAAGGTAGAGGCAGACCTGCAGCATTGTCAGGACTCCGGAATTATATCCAAGGTTAAATGGCACACCCCTATAGTGACAGCAATGAAAAGGAAGGGGGCTGTTCACATTGATGGTGATGTTAAGATTACCATTAACCTAGTATTGCATGTGGCTTAATATCCTTTGCCTATAGCAGACACACTGCGGGAAGCGCACAGGGTGTGAGTTCCACCCCAATCAAATTATGACATACTTGGTAATGGTGTTTAATATGGTTTATTGTCCGCCATTTTGGTTTGTAGAGGACAAGTAGACTTGTATTTGCCTCATCAGCTGATGGGAAGCATTTCTCCAAGACCAGCCTTTCCCAAGCCTATCTGGAAACAGGGACTGACAAGACGTAGCTCATGATTAACACACACCAGGGCTTAGTTCCATATAAGAGGCTTGTGTTTGGAATAGCACCTGCTATTTGGCTGCAAGTCATGGACCAGGTATTACAGGGCCTTCCTGGTACTCCGTGTTCCTAGGTGCAACACATTGGTCACGGGAGCCAGTATCAAGTACATAAAAGGTTGTTACAAGAAGGCAGGAGGAGAATTGTTCTCATTAACTTCTGAGGTTAGGACTAGAAGCAATGGGCTTAAATTGCAGCAAGGGAGGTTTAGGTTGGACATTAGGGAAAACTTCCTAACTGTCAAAGTGGTTAAGCACTGGAATAAATTGCCCAGGAAGGTTGTGGAATCTCCATCACTGGAGATTTTTAAGATCAGGTTAGACAAACACCTGTCAAGGATGGTCTAAATAATACTTAGTTCTGCCATGAGTGCAGGGGAGTTGTCATAAACATACAGCTAAGCGTATCATAAAATCCCTCCTTTATCTGTAAAGGCTTAAGAAGCTCAGATAACCTGGTTGGCACCTGACCAAAAGGACCAATAAGGGAAGAAGATACTTTCAAATCTGTGGGGAAAGGTTTATGTTTTGTTTTTCTTTCTGTTCTCTCCAGGACAATGACGAACCAGGGCAGGGAAAATACATCTCCTAAAGCCCTACCTGAACTAAGCATCTAAGATTACAAATTTTTACTGGAAAAAGGCTAATGTAGTGCCATCTTTAAAAAAGGGAGAGAGGAGGATCCAGGGAACTACAGGCCAGTCAGCCTCTCCTCAGTCCCTGGAAAAATCATGGAGCAGGTCCTCAAGGAATCAATTCTGAAGCACTTAGAGGAGAGGAAAGTGATCAGGAACAGTCAGCATGGATTCACCAAGGACAAGTCATGTCTGACTAATCTAATTGCCTTCTATGATGAGATAACTGGCTCTGTGGATGAGGGGAAAGCGGTGGACGTGTTGTTCCTTGACTTTAGCAAAGCTTTTGACACGGTCTCCCACAGTATTCTTGCCAGCAAGTTAAAGAAGTATGGGCTGGATGAATGGACTATAAGGTGGATAGAAAGTTGGCTAGATTGTCAGGCTCAATGGGTAGTGATCAATGGCTCCATGTCTAGTTGGCAGCCGGTATCAAGTGGAGTGCCCCAAGGGTCGGTCCTCGGGCCGGTTTTGTTCAATATCTTCATAAATGATCTGGAGGATGGTGTGGATTGCACCCTCAGCAAGTTTGCAGATGACACTAAACTGGGAGGAGAGGTAGATACACTGGAGGGTAGGGATAGGATACAGAGGGCCCTAGACAAATCAGAGGATTGGGCCAAAAGAAATCTGATGAGGTTCAACAAGGACAAGTGCAGAGTCCTGCACTTAGGACGGAAGAATCCCATGCACCGCTACAGACTAGGGACCGAATGGCTCGGCAGCAGTTCTGCAGAAAAGGACCTAGAGGTTACAGTGGACGAGAAGCTGGATATGAGTCAACAGTGTGCCCTTGTTGCCAAGAAGGTCAATGGCATTTTGGGATGTATATGTAGGGGCATTGCCAGCAGATCGAGGGACGTGATCGTTCCCCTCTATTGGACATTGGGGAGGTCTCATCTGGAGTACTGTGTCCAGTTTTGGGCCCCACACTACAAGAAGGATGTGGAAAAATTGGAGAGAGTCCAGCAGAGGGCAACAAAAATGATTAGGGGACTGGAACACATGAGTTATGAGGAGAGGCTGAGGGAACTGGGATTGTTTAGTCTGCAGAAGAGAAGAATGAGGGGGGATTTGATAGCTGCTTTCAACTACCTGAAAGGGGGTTCCAAAGAGGATGGATCTAGACTGTTCTCAGTGGTAGCTGATGACAGAACAAGGAGTAATGGTCTCAAGTTGCAGTGGGGGAGGTTTAGGTTGGATATTAAGAAAAACTTTTTCACTAGGAGGGTGGTGAAACACTGGAATGCGTTACCTAGGAAGGTGGTGGAATCTCTTTTCTTAGATATTTTTAAGGTCAGGCTTGACAAAGCCTTGGCTGGGATGATCTCGTTGGGGATTGGTCCTTCTTTGAGCAGGGGGTTGGACTAGATGACCTCCTGAGGTCCCTTCCAACCCTGATATTCTATGATTCTATGAAATTGTAAGTAATAGGAAGGAAATGCATTAGATTATCTTTCTTTTAGCTTGTGAATTTTCCCTAGGCTAAGAGGGAAGTTTATTCCTGGTTGGTTTTTTTTTGGTAACCTTAAAGTTTTGTCTAGAGGGGAATCCTCTGTGTTTTAAATCTGATTACCCTGTAAAATTACCTTCCATCCTGATTTTACAGAGGTGCTCTTTTACTTTTTCTTTATAATAAAGTTCTGCTTTTAAGAACCTGATTGGTTTTTAGTGTCCTAAAAACGCAAGGGGCTGGTCTGTGCTCACCTTGTTTACTCTCAAGCCTCCCCAGGAAAGGGGGTGAAGGGGCTTGGGGGGGATATTTTGGGGAAACAGGAACTCCAAGAGGTCCTTTTCCTAAATCTTTGTCTAACTCACTTGGTGGTGGCAGCGATATCGTTCCAAAGACAAGGAAGAATTTGTGCCTTGGGGAAGTTTTAACCTAAGCTGGTAGAGATAAGCTTAGGGGGTCTTTCATGTGGGTCCCGACATCTGTACTCTAGAGTTCAGAGTGGGGCGGGAACCCTGACAGAGTGAACTAGATGACCTCTTGCGGTCCCTTCCAGTCTTATGATTCTATGATCAAGAGCACCCGGAGAATACTTCAGAGGTACTTGTGAGGCTGCCTGAATGTGCTCAGGGAGCAAAGAGGGAAAATGGGGCTTGTTCCAGGACCCCATTGAATTCTGTGCCCAAACCATTGACAAAGCTTGTTTGATTCAATCACAAGACAAGCCTTATGGCTGCCCAACCACAAAAGTGTCCTTTCTGGGGACAGTCAGTTATGACCACAGGTTCTTGCCAAACAGAGGGACTGTGTGACATCCCCTAAACAAATTGTTACCCAATGGGCAGAATCGGTGTCGGCCCATACGCTGCACCAAGGCCTTTTGATGAGGCCAAGAAGCTCATGTTGTCTGAGAGAGCTCTTCCGCACTAAGGCGCATTTGTGCCTGTAAAGTCAGCGTGTGTCGTTTCCCCATATGCAATAGGGGCAGTGAAATTGCGTGTGGCGGAAGATCATGCCTGTTGCATCTAGATCTCTTCCCTTGGCAGAACAGAACTATGCTCGTAGACTTTAAGGTTAGAAGGGATCATCATGAGCATCTAGTCTGACCTCTTGCACATTGCAGGCCACAGAACCTCACCCACCCACTCTGTAATAGACCCCTAACCTCTGGCCGAGTTACTGAAGTCCTCAAATCATGGTTTAAAGACTTCAAGTTACAGAGAATCCACCATTTACACTAGTTTAAACCTGCAAGTGACCTGTGCCCCATGCTGCAGAGGAAGGCGAAACCGCCCCAGGGTCTCTGCCAATCTGACCCAAGGGAAAATTCCTTCCTGATCAGTTAGACCCTGAACATGTGGGTGTGTGGTTACAAAGGGGTGGTCATAGCACCAGAGCAGGCAGCTGGAGCAACCCCCGCAGGAGGAGGATGCATAGAGTGACCAGATAGAAAGTGTGAAAAATCGGGATGGGGGTGGGGGGTAATAGAGCCTATATAAGAAAAAGCCCCAAACTGTCCCTATAAAATCAGGACATCTGGTCACCCTAGGGATGTGACTAGGTGACTCTTGGCCCTGGAAGCGAGACAAAGGCTGGAGGAGGAGCAACGGGCAGAGCAGGGGCCAGGCAGCTGGAAGCAAGTCAGTCTAGACTGGCTTGGGGTGCAGGAGGAGGGTCAGAGCCCTCGCTCTGGGCTCCCCTCCCCACAAGATGGACTTGGCTGAAAGTCACTGATTTCTCTGCCAGCAAGTTCTGTCCTATGCTGCGTTCCTGTCAACTAAGAAACCTTCTGTTTTACCGGCTAGCTGAGAGTCACGTCTGACTGTGGAGTTGGGGTTCAAGGCTCTCTGGCTTCCCCAGGAGCCCCGCACGGGCAGACTCACTGCAGGAAGCGCACGGTGTGTGAGTTCCACCCCAGTCAAATTATGACAAGCTACTTGGTAATGGTGTTGAATATGATTTATTGTCCGCCATTTTGGTTTGTAAAGGACAAGGAGACTGCCATGTTAGACAGCCTTCTTTTTCCCTTAGAAGAGACAAGGCAGGAAATCTAGTGGCTAGTTGTTAGGCAACGGGAAGGATTATATAGGATGGGAAGGGGTTCTTCTTCCTCTGCTCTTACCTCAGAGAGAAGGGAAAAGATCAGACACTAATTATCCGCTTCGATAATAGCTCAACTCTAATTGAATGGGAAACCATCTGGTTTATTGTTTTGTTTTAAAGGAAGCATACCTCCATCCATGGGGTTTCTACCTCAAGTGGCTAGGGCTCTTACTCACAGACAGGATGTCACAAACGGGTTAGGGTGGGAAGTTAGTTAGGCCCCTTACCTGATTCCTCCTCCTCATTCTCATCCATCAAATCTTGGTCTCCACAGCAGCAGCATCTGAACACCGTATAGAGAGCACCATCATTTACCCTTTTGTAATTCCTGTGTGAAAGTGTGCCTGGTTATAAAATCTGTTCAGTATTATTAATCCTCCCTCCCTAGTCCCTTCTTGCCTGTCCTATTCCTAATTCCCTAGTTAATAAAGAATCGGTTGTTTAAATTGTGGTCTCTGTGATTATTTTAGATAAGCTCTGATAGATGGGCTATACTGAAGGAATCTTGGGAGCCTTCCGTTGGCTCCCTGCAGTCTTCTGGAAGTAGGGTCCTGAAATAAATAATAAAAACTAACAGGTGTGGAAGGGGATGCTGAATGCTCCAAGGTCAGACCCAGGAACATGGTAAGCTTCTTGCCCTGGAGACAGTATGCTCACAGAGAGGAGGCATGCTCCCCCAGAGTCCTGACTGGTTTCATATGGAGTAGTTCCAGAGCATCGTCCTGGTGACTCCGTGACAGTGGGCAAGACCTAGCAGCCAGACACCTGGGAAAGAATTCTCTGCCAAGAGCCCTCCCCATCTAGTGTCCCATCTCCAGCCACTGGAGATATTTGCTGGCAGCAATCGCAGATGGGCTACATGCCATTGACAGAGCAGCTCTGATCTTAGGCTGGGGAGTTACAAAGTTTTACCGATCTCTGTAGGGGAACTGGCTTATTCTGGGTCTAGATCATCAACCTCCAACTTCAATCTGAAACCCAAAGACAAGGAGCCCTTGCAATGGTTGCAGAGAGGGGCGATATTTTTGGCTGCTTGCTGTTACAAGATTAGTGTGACAAGCAGAAGCTTTGAAGTTAGCCACAGCACGCAGCAGGGACAGATCCTCAAGTGGAGTCAGAGACAGTCTGTATGTTCCCCATGGTCCAGATTAAACCCTTGCCAGTGACAAATGCCATGGTAAGATGTGCCACCGAAAACGGTCCATGCTGGCTGATGAAGGAATGGCCTAATATGAATGGATTAATGGATGGCCGGAATGCTATATGGCCAGCTTTCTTTGCTTGAAATGACCAGTTACGTGGATGTCCAGGCTGCCGAATGTCACAGGTGGCTGGTGAAAATATTTGGGGGAGGGGGGGAGAACTGAGTCCCACCCCTGTGAGTGTTTGGAAGGTACCTACTCTGAGGGAGAGGGGAAATCAGCCCTGCTCTCTGGAGGGTAGGGGTGGGGGTTGCTATCTCTATCCCAGCCCAGTGTGGAAGGGTTTGGAGAGCAAGCCTGCCCCATACTCACCCTGCAGCAGCAGCTCCAGTTCTGTGGGGCTGGGCCCGGCTCCCCGCTCAGGACAGTTGGCATTCACAGATTTGGAGGAGCCTGCCCCGGCATCGTGTGATATGTGCATCCATATGCAGGCAGAGTGCCACTGGCTAGCGGGCTTCACTTACCAAGCTGGGCGTGCATGTGGGCAGCAGAGTGGCAAAGCAGAGAGGTTTGGGAAGGGGGCTGAGCCCCCTCTAGCCCTGCCTAGCCACCACCTATACCTAACATGTGGCCCTAGGGTAGTTGTTCCAATGTAGCTCAGGTCATGCTTCTGCCAAGAATTACACGAGGCCCTTTGGGAATGAAAATCCTGGCTGGGAGTTGTGCGTGGTGGATAGGGATTGATAAACAAGCAGAGGAAATGGCATGGTTGTTAACAAACACAACACGGACCTAGATATGCTCCTTTGCATTCTTGGGGGTGGCCATCTGCCCCATGGCAGCAGATCTACGTAGCCCCCAGGGGGCTGTTAATGGCACGTATGTCTTTGATTGCAGAAGATGCCCATTCTAAATTGCCTGAAGTATTCTGTGTGAACTCAGCTAATTCCATGCAGATGGTGGGAGTGTTAAGACTTGTTTGCACAGACAGGAGTTCCTGACCAGATTGTAAGTGACAATGGAACTCAATTCCTATCCAAAGAGTTTAATTTGTGTGTCAAAAGAAATGGGATCAACCACGTCACATCAGTGCATTCCCTTTTTGCCTCAAACGAAGTAGCGGAAAAGTTTATTCAAACATTCAAACAAGCAATTTGCACCGCAGCCCCAGATAAAGGCAGTTTACAGTACAAGATTGTGAATTTTCTGTTGGCCTATAGGAACGTAGCCCATGCTGCTACAAATCAGGAGCCAGCAATGTTGTTTATGGGATGTAATTTAAGGTCTCTCCTGGACTTGTTAAGGCCCGATCTACAGAGAGACATTCATAAGAAACAGTGTGATCAACTGGCTGCAAAATAATCCCACCCAACTGCATAGATTTCACATGGGAGAAAGTCTTCATAAGAGACACCCACGATAAGTCATGGAAACCTGGAGATTGTGTCACAGACTGGTCTTCTGCCTTATCAGACAGAAGAGGCACCAGACATGCCATGGAGAAGACAGAGCGATCTGCTTTGGAGCACAAGTCCTGTGGAATGTTCTGTCCCACAGCAACGCCTGTTGAAAACACTGAACTTGCAATACAGCCACAGCGACTTGTGATAGCATCAGTGAGCCTCAGGGCCCTGTTTCTGCTACAAGAGACCGGAATGCTATAGGGCAGAAAGCTGTTGCTGATCCAGCGGCCTGAGAAAGTGCAGACACTGTTCTGAAATGGGTGGGGGGATGTCAGTGAGATGTGATCCACGGAGAAATTACAAACCAGTTCTCAGACTGAATTTGTATCATGTTGTGTGTTTAGTGAGTGATGCATTGTATTTTTTTGGCACTTTACAATTACATTAAAGGTGGAGGAGCCTGTAGGGTATAGGAATAGGGTAATATCCCTTTAAATAAAAAGGAGTACTTGTGGCACCTTAGAGACTAACCAATTTATTTGAGCATAAGCTTTCATGAGCTACAGCTACATCCGATGAAGTGAGCTGTAGCTCACAAAAGCTTATGCTCAAATAAATTGGTTAGTCTCTAAGGTGCCACAAGTCCTCTTTTTCTTTTTGTGGAAACAGACTAACACGGCTGCTACTCTGATCCCTTTAAATAGTTTGTAAACCCTCTAGTGGCGCTCACTGTGTTTTGTTTAAGAAGCTGCCAGACGCAGAATCCAGCCACAGCAGCAAACTCTATGTAGCCAGGCCTGGATGCTGGGGATGTTCAATAAGCAGAAAGAAAAGGAAGACTTGTGGCACCTTAGAGACTAACAAATTTATTTGAGCATAAGCTTTCGTGAGCTACAGCTCACTTCATTGGCTGCATTCAGAGGAAAAGCAGAGTTATTTGGACCCCACTGGGCCTGGCTGGTTCCTTCATATTATGTTTGTTTCTCCCCTGGTTTCTTCTGGCCACGAGTTCTAGATTGGTGGCCAGACCCCGAGGGTGCTCTGTCTCCTGCATGTTTCTCCCTCTTGCGACTGCCAGTTCCATTACCGTGCTGGAGCAGAGGGGGATCACGCATGGCAATGGTGTCGTGCTGGTGCCATAGGCCCATCCCCTGGAGTCCAGTGAAGGCGAGGACTGAAGTGGAGCCAGCGTGCAGCCAGGAGCCAATGCTGAGATCTGTGTGCTGTCGTGATGTGATCTGGGCAGCCTTTGCTGCTGAGCTTGGAGCCTGCTCTTGCTCTTTCAAGACTACACAGGTACCGAGAATGGCAATAATCAACGTCCAGGAATGCATGGGCCAGTCCAGCTGGAGGCGTCGCAAATTGGGTTGTTATAATAAATGTGACATCTTGTCTTGTCCCCGAAACGATCCTGTGTAGTTTTGTCGGTATAACACTGCATGTTGGGAGTTGAGAGCCTTTGGAGGGATGCAGTGCTGAGTTCCCTAAGCTGCTACAGCAGAAACAGTTCTGCTGCCGTGATCATGAGGGAGGAGCCTGTCTCCAAACAATGCACATCCCTAAACGCTCCCTAATCTCTAGCACCTACTGCACCGGTGCCTACCCTCCATACCCAAGGAGTAGCTGATAAAAGTGCCTAAGATCAGAGAAATCTGTTCCTTCTGTGTAGGAAGCCACACTGGAAAGGGCCTACTACCCCTATGGCTCTCACAGAGCTAAGCACTTCACGTTGATAGAGCTCAGAGCCCTTTCCAGTGCTGGGTCAGTATCACCGTCCTTCTTGGAGACTGAGGCCCAGAATGGTGAAGTGACTCAGCCCTGTCCCACAAGGAGTCGCTGGCAGGGTTGGGCTAGGGGCCAGTCGCTTGCTAATTACTGCCTTCACAAGCTAACTGCTTAACCGACGCTCCCCAGGGACCTCCTCCTCATTGCTCCTTTCGCCCCTGTCCTAATGTGAGGGCCGGGCAGAGGCAGCAGAAGGCAGTTGGCAGCTTCCTTCGGGACAGGAGGTTCTGTTTAAGTACAATGGCCTTGTCTGCCCAGAATTGTTTCCCAATGGGAGGGACAAAATTTTCTTCTCTTCATTTGCAACATTTAAACTGGCACAGGCTAGAGAACAGCTTGTTCCTGAGCGTCACAGAGACTCAGTACCAAACGACAGGGGCTGCGGCCAAGCCACACCGCACCACACCACGCTGTGCCACTCTCAGCTGGCACAGGCAGGCCAGGGCAGGACTGGCAGGGCAAGGGATGAGCAGGGAGCAGTTCCAGTGCCTCACTAGGGGGCGCTCTGCTTTCTAAACCAGGACTGCAGTGCTGTGGTGTTGTAGGTGCCATCTTTTGGCAAAGGCTTAAAACTAAGCTGCTGCTCACTTAAGGTTATTAAAATTCCCATGGTAGGTCCTGCAAGAGTATGTTATTTAGCCCTGCTATCCAGGCCTGATTCCAATTATACTCTGCCTCCCGGAATTCCCCCTGCTGTTTCAGTGGGATTCCAGATGTCTGGTTCCCAGGGAGCACCTCTGCACCAACTCTAGCTCGAGAGCCCAAGGTAGAGAGCAAATGCTTGCTGTTTGCACCAGCTCCCGAGCAAAGAATGTACATCACGCCACTAACAATATGGCATGTTGTTAAAGACTGGACCGTGCTCACATGCTAAGAAAAGGGCTTGTAAGGCTCTGCCTAACAGTGCCATCTGGTGCCTCCTGCATAGAAATACCGCTTGGAAACTAACCCATCTAGCCGAACAACTGCAGAGACTAAGCCCCAAAATCTGTGCCTGCTGGTGAATGTAAAATTGAACAGCAGCCCTATCTGGGAAATCCTGCACTGCGTACGCTGAAGGGTTAAATACCCAGTAGTCAGCTGCCACATGCTCTCACACCAGCCAAGCAGGCTCTGCAGTAGGAGAAGGAAACTCCACCCCAGCTAATGCTCCAGTTTGCTAATGGGAAGATCCTTCCCTTGCACGTTAGCACACAGCCGGGGAATTGGAGTAATCCACCCTCCAAGTTCGGGGTGTGAGGAGCTTCAGAAAGGTTCCCTCCACCAGCCCAGGTTCTCCAGCCCACTGCAGGGGGTCTCCAGCCCACATTGGGGGTGCTCAGGAGGGTGTGGGGGCCAAGAGCCGTACTGGCAGGGAGGGGGCTGTGGGCTGTTTCCACAGCAGCTGGAGAAATGGCCCAAGTTGTTTTTTCTTCCCTTGCTTCGGGATTATTCCATTTGCGCTGAACTCTGAACAATAAAAGTCAGTGCTGGGCTCCCCTGCTGCTGGTGACCACGTCCCCTGGCAGCGCTCCTGCTCCCTTTGATTCCTTGGCCCCCTCCATATCTCATCTGCCTTGAGGTCACTTCCTTCCTTAGCTAGCTCACCCCTGCTGCCTACTCCCTGGGGCTTGTGCTGCCAAAGGGCTTCAGAGCTCTGCTCATGGGGGGGGGCTTTCCCATTGGCTGCCCGTGATGTCACACCTGGGGCAATGGGCTCACGGTGCTGACCTGCTCTTTCCTGCGTTGTTTACTAGTCTCTGCATCACCAGAGGCAGTGAGACTCAGTGTAAGCTGTGCACTGCCTGGAGAACCCCGTTCCTCAGCCTTTGAGTATCTGCTGCATGCACTCCCCATACCAGGGCTGTCCCAGCACCCCCCAGGCATGACTCATCACTCATTTATTTCAAGGCACACAACCTTCCCCTGACCAACAGCTGCGTTCACCTAACATGGGGCACATTGTGGCCATGTGGCTGTGAGGGACTGTGGGTCCTAGCATGCAGCGCTCCAAGTAACACCCATAAAGATGGCAGATACCGATCCCCATCTCTGGCAATGAGGAGCGTTGCATGCTGGGACCTGTGGTTGTACAGGATCCTCAGGGTGTAACCTCAGACTGTGGGGCTGCTGTGCCTCCTTAAATCACTAATCTGGGTCATCTCTCACAATGCCTGGTGACAAGCAGCAAACCTCTCCAGATGCTGTTATCACTCAGTACAATCTCATGTGGAGCCCCACACTCAGCCAGATTGCATGAATGCTCCCAGAGCCACCCATGAATCACACAGAGAAAGGCACCAGCCAAATCCCCCCGAGCTCCCAGCACTGTACCTCAGGAATATACCATCTTGCACTGCTCAAGACCCTTTCTTGAACAATGCAAGTTTATTAATGGGTTCACCACTTCATCAATGGAAAGTGGACATATACCAGCCTTTGTAATGTGAGTAGATTTACCAAACACGTCAGTCAAACCCACCGGTAAAGATTAACATTAGAATAAGTTTATTGATTACAAGGGATGGATTTTAAGTGATTATAAGTGATAGGCAAAAAGTCAGAGTAGTTACCAAAAGAAAATAAACACATGCAGTCTAACTTCTCAACCATATTAGACTAGGCAATATCTGGACTAAGGAGATTTTCTAAGCACACTGGATACTTCAGGTTGATTGCAGTCTTTCATACGCAGGCTCTCCTTGTTAGCCTGGGGACCAGTCGCCTCAGGTGCAGCATTCTTGTTGCCTTCAGCATGGGTGGGGTAGGCGAAAGGATCAACCCTGCGGCCTCTATCCCCTATTTTATATCCTCACTCCATGTGCTTGGAGAATACAAGTCCTGGCATGTCTGGTGGGCATTTCTGAGTCCCCAGGCAATGCTGAGCAATTCCCCTGGTGTGGCCTTGTGCAAGTGAGCTATTGAATTGTAACTCCCTTGCTGGACAATGATGGCCCGGGTGTTGCTTAGCTCCCTTGTTGTTATCTATGGGGAGCTAATATCTGGGCGATTCCCCAACTCACAGCATATTTTAGTGACAACCATAATACACAATCTCATAACTTCATATGCACCAATGATATACATACTTAGATAGAACAATGGCTTTCAGCAGATCATAACTTTTCCCGTGATACCTTACATGGCATGCTTTATATTGGGGTGGACAAACTACAGCCCGCAGGCTGGATCCGGCCCATCAGTGCTTTGGATCAGGCCCATGGGATTGCCACCCTCATGGTGCCGCGGACCCCGCACTGCTCCCGGAAGCGGCCGGCATCACATCCCTGTGGCCCCTGGGAGAGGGGGGACAGAGGGCTCCGCATGCTCCCCTTGCCGGCAGGCACCGCCCCCCGCAGCTCCCATTGGCTGGGAATGGGGAACCGTGGCCAGTGGGAGCTTCAAGGAAGGTACCCACAGGCAAGGGCAGCGCACGGAGCCCTCTGCCTCCATTCCCAGAGGGGCCGCAGGGACGTGGTGCTGGCCGCTTCCGGGAGCGGCGCAGGGCTAGGGCAGGCAGGCAGGGACCCTTTCCCTGGCCCCGGTGTGCACCATTGCCACCCAGAGCTGCTCCAGGTAAGCAGCGCAGGGCCAGAGCCCGCACCCCAAACCCATCCCGCACCCCACACCCCAACTCCCTGACCTGAGCCCCCTGCCACACCCTGCACCCCTCCTGCACCCCAACGCCCTGCCCTGAGCCCCCTGCCTGCACCTCGGACCCCTCCTGCATACCAACCCACTGCCCTGAGCCCCCTGCCGCACCCCGCACCCCTCCTGCACCCCAACTCCCTGCCCTGAGCCCCCTCGTACACCCCGCACCCCTCCTCTGCCCCAACCCCTTGCCCTGAGCCCCTTCCTGCACACCGCACCCCCTCCCACACCCCACACTCCATCCCGCACCCCAACCTCCTGCCCCAGCCCAACATTCACGACCCTGCATGCAATTTCCCCACCCAGATGTGGTCCTCAGGCCAAAAAGTTTGCCCACCCCTGATTTATATTAAATATCTCAATTATATATAAATGATTAATATGGGGGTTACAGGGTGCTCCCCTGACGTATAGAGTGTCACAGCCTCTGTAGTGAATATGGCCTTTGGCGCTGGTGTTGATCTCCAGTCTGGCACCATGCTAGGCTCCTTGGTAGGCCAGCCGACCTGGCTAGAGCTTTGTATGCTGGGATATCTAGTCTTTGTGGGCCGCATCTCTGCAGGAAGGCGAGGATGGCCGGAGGTTGCACAGTAGAACTCCTTGCTCCTCCATTTAACAATGATGGTGAATTGTGTGGAGGAAAAGACTGAGATGGATGTCAGCGGAGAGGCTGCTTCTACCGGTTGGGCCTCCCCAGGATCGGCTCGCTGGCTGCCCTGAGAAGCCCCAGGGCAATCCCTGAAACACAGAAGGGATTAGGGAGCCGGCAGTCTTTAATGCAGCCAGGGTCTGCAGAGCCAAAACCCAGAAGGGTGGGCTTCTATGCAGCCAGGGTTGGGGGGTGCAGTGCAGCCAGGATTGTTCAAGGCCCTGAGCCCCAGATGCTGGAAGGTGAGTGAGCTGCTGACAGGGGAGAAGTACTGCCCAGAGGGAGCAGTGACCCAGCCGCCTGCCCGCCTGGCCTGGGGGCTGCTGTTGCAAAGTCACCGTTGCACAAACAAGGCTCAGTGCGCACCAAGCCAAAAAGCTTTCAGTAAGTGACTCTGTGACAGTTTCCTGTTGACGGCTTTGGGGGCCGGGGTTTTCCTTGTCCCCTTTACGTTCTATGCCATCCGATGGGGAACAGGAGGCCGTCTCTTCCTGAGCATGGGTCACGTTCCAGCACTCAGTGCCTGGGAACGGGTAGGGGGCAGGAGGTTTGGGCTGCTGCCTCTTCTTGTTTCTCTCCCAGACCCTGGGCAGCCTTCCTGCCTTGGAATCTTGGGGATCCCCATTGCAGCTTATGGGCACCCCCAGGCTCAGCCTGACACCCCACTTGTCTTCACCCTTTCCTGCTTTCTAGGCCATGTGTCATCATGGCCACCAGACAAGGTGAACTGGAGCCCATCAAATCCTGCTCCTTCCATAGCCAGAACTAGACAGACACAGGAGCCATTCACTGCTCCCAGCCCTGCATGTCAGTACCTGCAGCTGGGAATTGTCCCCAGGTCCCCTGGCATAGGGGGGCAGGGCCGCTGCATTCATTCTATCCCCAAATAAGGGGGCAAGGGGACACTGAAAGGCAGTATGCTCTGGACTAGAAAAGGGAGATAGTAATATCGACAGCTTGTTGTTAACCCAGGGGACTCACTGCTGCAGGAGGCAAATTCAACTGTGGGGTTTGCAAAAAAGGCTGCGTAATAAGTGATCGCTATCACATTGCGGAGCTGCATGAGCTGAGGCACCAAAGAGCATAAATCCATCTCACTCCATGGCGTAAGGGCTTGGTGACCCTGACACGTGCCACAGTCCACAACCAGGCCTGGCTCTCAATCGGTTCCTCAGTGGCCTCTTCACTTGGTCGTAGGATATTTGACGATCCAAACAAATTCAGTCTGACCAGTTCCATTATCCCCTGTTTGTTTGTTTGTTTGTTAGTTTGTTTCTGATGTGTTTGACAAGAAGCATGATTTTTCTTGTCAGCCGCTTGGCTGCTGTGCTCCCGAGGTACGATCATCAAGGTGCTTTATAATTCTAGTTGTAATTATCATTTCACCGATAGAGAATGAGGAAGGGGAAGGTGCCTGTTTGGCTTGGTAATAGAAGTAGAGACGGTTCTGAACAAAAATAACGCATCCAGAATCTATCTATATTTAGCTGTCTGACAGTGTCTCTCTTTGTCCTCCCATCATCCTCCCAACCCCCCCGATCATGTGTAGAGGTTTATGAGTCTGCCAGTGGCTCTGGTCCTGTTGTCCAACCAGGCCAGTCTCTTACTTTTAGATCTGGAGTCCTGGATTCACCCTGAAGTACCTGGAGCAAGTCCCTTCCCCTCTCTGCCTCCATTTCCCTCTGCAAAATGGGGATCAGAATGGTGACCCTCCCTCGTAAAGCACTTCGAGCTCTCCGACGGCAGGGCTCGGGTTCAGTCAGAGTGTGGTGGGACACCAGGCTGGAGTCTCTTGGTTGGTCTGCAGAGGCTCAGCTTCCACTTAAAACAAGAATAAAGGCTCTAGCTGTTCCGGTTGCGAAGCTAACCTCAAAAGTGGGACCCAAGCCTAACCAGTGCAGAGCTGGGGCTGTAGAGAGCCAGCAGGGACTGGAGAGGTGGGACCGGCCCCAGTGACCTCAGGGAGGAGTAAACTGTTTCCTTGCTCAAGTCTGACAGGAGAGAGAGGCTCAGAGATCTGCACAATTTATCCTGAGGTCTGGGCTACACTTGAACGTTAGGTCAATAGAGCTACGGCCCTCGGGGGGCAGGGGGGTTGTGGGTGTGAAAACCCTGAGCACTCTAGCCATGCTGCCCTAACACCGGGGTAGATGCGACTAGTGGACAGAAGAATCTGTCCATTGACCTATCTAGCTACCGTCACGTGGAAAGCTGTTTTACCTACAGTGATGGACAAACTCTCCAGTGATGTAGGAAGCACCTACAGTCTGGTGCTATAGCTGTGCCACCGTAGTGGAGATGTAACACCAACAGACCCTGGTTGTCAGTGGGCGGGATCGAACCTGGGACTTCTGGAGCTAAATGTCATATGGCTGTTAGAAAACTCATTAATCTCTCTCTAAGTCAGGGGTGGGCAAACTTTTTGGCCTGAGGGCCACATTGGGGTTCCAAAACTGTATGGAGGACTGGGTAAGGAAGGCTGTGCCTCCCCAAACAGCCTGGCCCCTGCCCCCTATCTGCCTTCTCCCATTTCCTGCTCCCTGACTGTCCCCCACCCATCCAAGCCTCCTGCTCCTTGTCTCCTGAACCTCCCCTGCTCCCTATCCATACCCCAGCCCCCCATGCCTATCCAACCCCCCCATTCCCCCTCTCCTGACCACCCCTCCCCCCGAACCTCTGCCCCATCCAACCACCCCCTGCTCCCTGTCCCCTGACTGCCCCCTGGGACCCCCTGCCCCTTACCATGCTGCTCAGAGCAGCGTGTCTGGCAGCTACGCCACCTGGCAGGAGCTCACAGCCCTGCTGCCCGGAGCGCTGGCGGCATGGTAAGCTGAGGCTGTGGGGGGACAGCAGAGGAGGGGCCAGGAGCTAGCCTCCCCGGCCAGGAGCTCAAGGGCCAGGCAGGACGGTCCCACGGGCCGTAGTTTGCCCACCTCTGCTCTAAGTGGTCTCGGTGCCTCTTGATGGGACAGAGCACCACACCGAGGAGGTGTGTGGCTTCCTCTAGCTGAGGAAACACATCTAGAGTTTCAGAAACTTCCCAGTTGAAATCCCAGACAAGCCCCCACTTGTAACACCATCAGACCCCGGTCAGCAGGTGGAATCGAACCTGGATCTCTGGAGCTAAATGCATGAGTCTCTACTGTATGAGCTAAAGCCATATAGCTGTTACCTATGGCTGTAGAGCAAACTTATTAATCTCTCTCTTTCTAAGTGGTCTCGGTGCCACTTGATGAGACAGAGCGCCATACCCAGGAGGTGTGTGGGTTACACAGACATGGCCTGAATGATTTACTCTTATTCTGGGTTCAGTTCCTGTGTCTGCTACACTCTTCCTGTGTGACCTGGGGCAAGTCACTTCATTTCTCTGGGCCTTTCACCTGCAGGAAAGTCAAGCTCCATTTCCTGTGGAATGCACACTCACGATGAGGTCAGATCTCATCTACGTCCACGCAAGTGATGCTCTGCATGGGTCATCGAATCCACCCTGCACTTCCCCTGCAGCAGGAGGGTGTGGCCAAAACTTCTGGCAGTGCGTTAATTCCAAAGGGGCAGGCTCTGGGCTAAACCCCAGCTTGGTGGGCTTGTTCTGGAGAACTTCCACCCATGGCCCAGGGAGCTGGCAATGACAGCCTCAGCTAGGCTGCAAGACAGAGAAGGGTGGCCCCTCCTGCCTCCTGCGGGGCAGTGGACTAATGAGGAGAAGCTGCGTCCCAGTGGAACAGTGCTCCCAAGGGCTGAGCCCTCACAATGATACCCTCCTCCCAGGATTGCACCTGACACTTTGTCCTTCTCCAGCCCCTCCCATCAGCCTGGTGTCATCGCCCCCATGTCTGTAAATGGGGAAACTGAGGCACAGGAGGGGCAGGGACTTGCACAAGGCCAGATAGCGAGTTGGCTTTGTCCAGGCACCATTTAGTCCAGGGGTTCTCACAACACATTTTTTGGTGGCCTCAGACTGTGGCCACCAACTCTCGCTGGTGGCTGCACTGACACTTTTTCCTTAAATTATTTCTTTTTCCTAAATTAATAAAGTAATATGCACCTATATCCATCCAAATCCCCATAATTTATTTATGTAAGGTTTGGGGGTTTGTTTGTTTGTTTTTTGCACACTCAATAATAAAAATAATGGACAGTTGTCTCTATTCTTTACTGGACCTAACAGAATAGAAACACAACTAAGGTGCTTTGCATATTCTTGTCTTTTTTTATTATTGTTTCTTTTGCTTTTTTGGTAAAAGTGGTTGCACAACAATTCTGAAGTAAATTTAAAAATGCTTTAACATAATAGAAGTCCAAATAATAACGAAAAACCATATCTGGGCAGCTTGGGTCTGGGGAAGGGGGAGGCACGGCTGTGGCGACAGCTGAC
Organism: Chelonia mydas; assembly: GCF_015237465.2. Lineage (NCBI taxonomy): Eukaryota > Metazoa > Chordata > Testudines > Cheloniidae > Chelonia > Chelonia mydas. The sequence goes on from NC_057853.1 coordinate 47,223,974, forward strand.
CCAGGGGCTTCTCTAGGCAGGTGGCGGGGCTTGGGGCTTTGGCTGGCCCTGAGCTCCCCTTGCTGATGGGGGGTGCTACGGGCTACAGCCAGCCTGGGGCTCCTCCCGGCAGGTGTGTGTGTGTGTGTGCGGGGGACACTTGGGCCTTCGGCCAGCTGGGGCTCCTCCAGCTGAGGGAGGGGGTGCTCGGGGCTTCTCTGGGTGGGGGGCTTGTGGTTCCAGCCGAGGGGGGGCAGAGGGGTCTCGGGGCTCCGGTTGCCGGGGTGGGGGAGGAAGGGATGGGAGTCAGGGGCTAGCCTCCCCAAAGGGGGGCTCCACCCGCTCCATGCACCTGCCGCTCGCCTCCTGACCCACCTCCCGCCTGCCTCCTGCATCCCTCCTCACTCCCCCATTCACAGCCAGACGCCCCCCTCACTCTTCTGCTGGCTCACTGCCCACCTCCTTACTCCCCCACCAAGCTCCCCCTCCCCTCCCATCATCACTTTGCTCCTTAAGCGTTGTGTGTCCCACCTGTGTCTCCAGAGAGGTGGAGAAAGGAAGGAAGGACAGTGTTCCCTCTATTTTTTCCCATTTATGTGCAGAATGAATTTTGTTATGTGCACCAATACGGAGGTGTTGTGTGACACATCACCTTCATATTGGTGCCCATAACAAAATTCATGTGGTGGGGCTGGGGCCGAGGGGGTTCGGAGTGTGTGAGGGGACTCAGGGCTGGGCCACAGGGTTGGGCTGCAGGGGTGTGAGGGCTCCAGCTGGGGGTGCAGGCTCTGGGGTGGGGCTGGGGATGAGGGGCTAGGGGTTGGGGCAGAGGGTTGGGGTGCATGGCTGTGTGGGCTCCAGCTGGGGGTGCGGGTGGGGCCGGGGATGTGGGGTTTGGAGTGCAGAAGGGTACTCTGGGGCTACGGCAGGGAAAGAGGACTCCCCCCAGCTGTCTCTCTCCACAGCAGCACCTGGGCTGGCGGGGGGCATGGGGGGAAGGTGCCTCTCCCTGCCGTGGCAACTCTGGGGCTAGGGCTGCAGGATAGCGCCCCTTTGCTCCAGCAGGTCCGGGCTGGGGCTGGGTTTGGGCTGGGCCGCTCTGGCCACGCCTGGAGCCACGCTGCTGTGGCTGGGGCCGGACCACACCGCCCGGCCTGGGCTGGGGCTGGGTTGCTCCAGCCACATCTGCGGCCGCGCTGCCCCGGCCGTGGCAGGGCCAGGCTGCAGCAGAGTTGGGACTGGTGGAAGGGTGCCCTGACCGTGGCAGGTTGGGGGCCAGGGGAGCTAAAGAAGCTGCTGCACAGCTTACAGGGAAATCGGAGGGGCTGATAGTTCCCCTTCGCGCCCCGTCCCCCCAGGAAACTGCTGTGGCAGCAGGGAACCCCCCTGGTGGCCACATTTGAGAAATGGTGATTTAGTCCCTGCAGCAACATTTGCGGGGTGCAGAACTCTGAAGTCGGGCAGCACCTTCACTCTGAGCAGAGGCTGGCACATGGGGACAGCTCTCCCCGCTCAGCTCTTGTGCTCATTGGCAGGGTGGGGGAAGTATGCCCTGTCCTGGGCACATCCACTCCATGGCACTGTGGGGGAGTCAGAGCAGCGGCCCTGGCAGAGACAGGGCAGATCAGGGACAATCTGTCCAACTGGGGGCTGTGAAATTCCTCAGCCTAGCAGCCCCTGGCAGCCTCCTGGCCAGCTCCGTGTGTGGGCGTGTGCCAGAAATCACACATGCAACCCTGAACATACTAACGCACACACACACTCCCTTTGGACAGGCACCCGGAGGGACCTGCACAAACACACACATAAAGGAGCCTTCAGCAGGACCTTCGCTTCCATTCTCAGTGGAAAAAAACTGACTCTGCCTCCTGGAAATAGCATGGCAAAAAACCCACCAAATCAGCCCCATAGACAGACGGGCCTTTCTTCTGCACAAGGACAGTCAGGGCAGCTCCAGAGCACCAGGCTGTGCTGCCAGTCTGCAGTTCTGCTCAGGCTGACTCCAGCACCGCCAGCTGGAGCCTGGTCTGTCATTGCCGCACTTGCCAGCCAGCCAGAGGGCTGATGCCCTACCCACCCACCTAGCCCCTGCCAGCCAGGCTAGCCTCCCTGCCTGATCTCTGCCTGGAGACAAGCGTCACCTTCAGCCACTCCATGGAGCTGCTCCGTGGCCAGTGGTGGACCCTGGGGAAAGTGCTTTGATTTAAATGGCTCCTGTGCTGGGAAATGTTCCTGAGCCTGGACTCCTCTATCCACAGAGCAGGTACAGCATGGGCTGTGTGGCAGGGCTGGCTTTCCCGTATCATGCACTGGTGTGGCTCTGCCCAGCTTGGAAGGACCTCACTAGGCAGAGAGGGGAGATTGGTCTCTGTGGCCCATTCAGTCCTTGAGCCATCAGCAGAGACTGCTGGCAAGGGGTCCAGTTAGTGCTGGCGTGGGCGCCTATGCACTAGGAACTGGAGTGGGACTCGCTCAACCCATTTCCCAGAGACCTCTGGGCAGACATCAGTCACTGCAGAGCTAGGAAGGCCCTGTACTCTGAATCCCTGAGCCAGTCAGGCCCTTGCACACAGAGCAATAGTGAACAAGACTTGGGTAGTGGTGACACATGGGGCTGCCTTGGGATCACAGCTGGAGCTACCGGCATCAGAGAACTTGCTCCTGGGTCCCATCCCATGTGGCTTGCTGGCTGCCATCCCAGCACCCATCCCAAGGAAGCAGGTGGGCTCAGTGGTGAGATACTGGAGAAGCAACATGCGTCAGAGGAGGGGCCAGGGGGTGGCGAGGGGGCAGGAGAGCTGCAGGGAGCAGGACGCTTACAGATACATAGAAGATGCGTGGGTATCATGCTGATGGAGGCCTTGCATAAATGGATGGATGGGGATAGAGACGGAGACTTGGTTGGGGGTCATTCAGAAAGGGGGCAGGTTCTCTTTGGGTGCCTTGGCAGCCATCACTCATGTGGCTCAGGCGGAGGGGAGCTTGGATCAAATGGGGCTTTAGGCATCAGCCATTAGATTCCGGGGGCCCATGCTGGGTGGTGGGGGGAAGGACCCTCCGTCTGAAGGAACATGATGACAGGCACCCCACCCCAGGCTGCTGAGGAAGGTGAGTTCTTTCTCCATGGAGCAGCATGGCTAACCTTTGAGTGTCATGGGAGCTTGACCTCCACTAGGTCCCGCCAGGTCCATTCCACCCTGAGGCCAGAACAGATTTCTACAGTTTCTTTTCCTGGCCCCAGCCCAGCAGAGCTCGGGGCAGGAAACCTGTATTGTTCCTGATTCTAGAAAGCTGCTGAGTCACCACGGTGAGGCCGGAAACGGGAGGCACCGAAGGGCTGACCCAGCAGCTCCATGAGCAACCCAAGCACTCAGCGGCGGCGCAGTGACAGGCAGAGGAAATCCCCCCCGGCCCCCCCCCGGCCCCTAAATGCCAGCGTTCCCTGGGACCACACAGCCATGATGCTCCCCGGGAGCACTGTGCTGGTTCTGTCCTGCTGCTCCTTCGCCTGCCCCTCGCATCCCCCTGCTAGCCGAGGGATTCTGGCAGCACCCGTGTACCCTGGGAATAGGAATAGCAAACAGCCCCTCGGGCAACTGCTCCTTAGCGCTGAACTGTAACTGTGCCATGCTTGGGAACAAACTGGAACTAAAGCTACAGTTGCAGAATTCCAGCAATTTTCCCTTCTAAGGCAACGAGGCCTGAGAAGACAGCCGCCCCACCCCCGTCTGCCACATACCGAGTCCCACCAATTCTAGGCCAGCCCAGACAAGGATCAAATCCCCTGACACCAACTCAGGACACATCCCAGGGTCCCGCAAATTCCCTATACAGCCTCAGTCTGGGCCCAGGAGAGTGTCTTGGGGACATCTCCCCACCCCCACTTCGCTGGTGACTGCAGAACGTCTCTGGGGCAGCTCCGGCATGTGCTCCTGTGGGAAAGTCTTTGTGCATTTCTAACGTCCTTTATGGGGTTTAGCACCTGTAAAGAAGACGGGGCACCTGCGCCATTGTGCCCCGCCAGATCTCCATGGCACACCCGCCGGTGTTCCACGAACAGCCGGCCAGGGGCCTCTGCGCCAGCCCCAGAATGTGGCTTCTGTATTGGCCCTGCACCTACGTGCAGTTCAGCTTAGGGGGCAATGGGGGCTAGTCTCTCTGGCATCCTCTAACAGTGCAGGCTCCGGTCCCCTCGCCTGCAGACGGTGCTCTCCAGTCCTGCTGGAGTCAGGCAGACCCGGAAGCAGAGGAAGAATCGTTCAAGGGGAGTAGAACCTTCCGACACATCCTGGTGGTACCAGACACACTCACAGAGCACAGCTTGGGGGCACTGTGCCAGGCCCAGCTGCTGTGCAGTGCCACCTACAGGTTGGGAGAGGTGCACATTGGAGCCAAGAGTCCGGAGAGCTTTTGGGTGACTCTTGTTGCAGTATTTCCTTTTTGGGTGGGGCAGGTGGCAACATCAGAACAGGATGGGAAGCAGCGCTCGATCCAGCCCGTGCTAAGCCCCGATCTTGCCCCGTCGGCAGGGTTGGGGGAAACTGGGCTGGTGCATGATGGAACAGCAGCAGTCGCCTTGGGTTGCAAGTGGAAGCGAACGCGGGGGAGATCCCCTGAGACCTTGCTGACCTCTGAGCCACTCTTCCTCCCATCTCTGAGCTTTCTGAGGCCTTGTGGTTGCTGAGCAGGGACTGCACAGCTTCCCTTTCCATTTGCCAGCAGGAAATGAGGCTCGGTTCCGGGAGAAAGGCCTTCCAAGCTAGGGGGGAGTCTAGGGGGACAAAGGGGTGGGCACTGGCTAAGGCACATAGGGCAGCTCCATTGGGGCGGGTGAGAACTGGGAAACGCACACCTCCCTGGACTGCAGAGACTGAGAGTGTGCACCTCTGGAGAGGGGGACCGAGCCTAGGAGAGCTGAGAAGGAGAGAGAGACATTGGGAGACAGAGCCCCTGGAATCCCAGCCCCGGGACGGCGCAGCCCAGGAAGCATCTTTGTCCAATCCGGACCCTTTGGACTGTTTGAAGATCCCCTGCCTGGGTCAAAAATCTCCTCCTCGCCAGCTCCGTCATTCACTTATTTCTCCCTTCCTTCGCTGGGTGCAGCCATCTGTGAGGGGTTTCCCCCAGTGTGGACCGATCTCTCTACCACACCCTACCTGTGCTGCCACCCGGAGCCACAGAAAGCTAAGCCAGGTGGGTGAGTAGTTTTTTATACTGTGGGAGGGTGAAGGGACCTGCTTTACCTGGAGAGAATAACGGGCTGGGACGAACCTAGCAATAGAAATGAGATCAGGAAAGGAGTGGTAAGAGCAGGGAGTTGGGATACCTCGGTTCTCTTCCCAGTGCTGGAAGGGAAGTGGGGAGTTTAATGGTGAGAATGTGGGGTGGGGGTGGAAATTAGGACTCCTGGGTCCTATTCCCAGTTCTGGAAGGGAAGTGGGGGGGGGGAGGGGAATCGGACAGTGAGAACGGGGGGGCAATGTGTGTCAGGACTCCTGAGGTCTATTCCCAGCTCCATCACATGCTCATTCTGATAGTGTTACCTAGTGGCTGGTGCATTGGGCTAGGCCTTGGAAGAGCTGGGTTCTAGACCTGCCTCTGCTGCTGGCCTGCTGCATGATCATGTCAAGTCACTCCCTCTCTCCGTGCCTCAGTTTCCCCATCTATAAAATGGGGCTAATGATATTGACTGGTCTCCCAGAGGGGTTCTGTGAGTAAATGAATGTCCACAAAGTGCTATGACTCCCTCCAATGTGTGGTGCAAGGACACAGCCAGTGTTAACCTATAGAGGGGCCACAGGAGGCTAGCAAAAGATCTGATCCTGCCCCAATGCCAGGGGTAGGAGACAAGACTTAGTGCACTAACCCAGAGCGTGAGGGGGGGTCTGTCAGTGCCATGTGCTAGAAACACCCCGGCCAGCTGTCCCAGAGGGGAGTAGAACATCCAGTGACCTGCAATGTTCATTGTGCTCATCTAGATGACCTGCAATGTTCATTGTGGGCACCTGCTCAATGCCCTGCCTCCTTCATGCCAGGTGTGTGGCAGAAACCTCCCCTATTTAGAGTAGTCCTGGCTAGGACCTTACGCTGCTGAGGGTGAATCTGATCCAAGGGCGTTGCTCAGGGAGTTTCATGGTAACTGTGTTTGCCAGCGTACGCCCAGCGTGGGCAGAAGCAGTGCCAGGCATCTCACACACCGCTCCCTGCCAAGGTGCCTCAGCCTCTGGGGTGAGCAGGGAGGTTGGCTCCGTGGCCCAGTCAGTCCTCAGCCTTTCTGCAGCGACTAAAAGCTGGTGGGCTGTTGGCATTGTGACGGGCCCATGGGACTGACACCCCACAAACTCATGTCACACAAGCCAGTGACTAGCCATCAGGTGGGGACACCCTTTGGCTGCCCACATGCCAGTGCTTGGAACAACCAGCCCCAAGGGTCAATGAGAAGGTGGTCTGATCAATGGTGCGGCAGCTTCAGACACCGTGAGGGCAGGCAAGCGAGAGGTTCTGGAGAGAGCATCTTGCTCGGGTAGCGCTGAGGACTGCATGACGTGCAGCAGAGATCAGCTGGTGCTGAGATGCTACAGCAGCAATGCACTAGAGCCGTGTGTGGCAGCAAGACCCCTGGGGAGCTGCGTTCAGGACCTGGCTCTGTCACCCATTTGCTATGTGTCTTTGGGTAACGCTTAGTGCCTCAGTTTCCCCATCTGTGCAATGGTGATAGTGACCCCCACCTTTGCAAAGGGCTTTGCAATCTATATTGTTAGTGTGATAACATGAGACTTGGTAACTGGAAGGATACAGGAGCTGTGGGTCCCAGGCTGTGGTTTGAGTGTTGTGGAAAGTAAGGGGGGGATGTGTGTGTGCGCTCTGGTTCTGTATCCAGACCAGCGTACTTAGCAGGGACTTTCTAGCTCAGTTCTCTGTACGGGGGACAACTGTCTCATTTACAGTGTTTCCAGGACTAAAACAGAGGAGGCACTGTCCAGAAAAGTGAGAGTGCTAGACACAGAGCAGTTCCCAGCCACTCCTGTCCCAGCCTCTCCCAGCAGGGGGCGCTGTAGGGTGTGGGGCAGGAGTGCTGGCTGGGGGGAGTGGAAATGTTGAGGAGGCCTTGTTTCACTCTCCCCTCTGGACTGCTGGTGAGTGTCTCATGCTTCCAACCTGGAACACACCCGGCTTCCTGCATTTCTTCCTGGCTGTTACCTCATCCCAGGCACATGGATTTCCGGGCCCGTCAAGAAGCCGGATGGGCTGTGTGTATTATCTCCTCCATCAGCCCCAGCTTGGGTTGCTTTGCTTTGTTCCCAGCAAGGAGGCATGGAATGATAATCCTACGCTGCAGCCATTGCGCAGTGTTATACCCGCGGGGCAGCCCCCCAGGCAGAACGGCATCCCCTAGTGACAGTCAGCCTTGGCCCCTGTAGAGACCTGGCCTAACATGGGGTGGAGGGAATTGGGGTCTGTAATGGGGGTGGTGGGCAGGGGGGATTGGGGTCTGCAATGGGGGGTGGGCAGAGGGAATTGGGGTCTGTAATGGGGGTGGTGGACAGGGGGATTTGGGGTCTGTAATGGGGGGAGGGGGGAATCAGGGCCTGTAATGGGAGGGTGTAGCTCGGGGGGGGGGGGAGGGGAAGTGCGGACGTGGTTGGCATGGCTGGTGGTGCGTATCCACCCTGAATTGGCTGCCTATGCTCATGTGCGGGGCTTGGGGTTGGGCTGGCTGGCCTCGTTGCTGGGAGCTGCCCCACTGCTGCCTCCTGAGCCCTTTGTGTGGAACAATGCCCCAAGCTCCACAGCCAGCTCCTCTGGGAGTCCCCATTGTTTGGCTCGCCTGGCCCCTGCCTCAGCCTAGCCCCAGTGCCTTCCCCTTCCCCCTCCTCCCACTGGGAGCTCACCCCCCACCCTGAACTGCAGAGCCCAGCTTGGGCCAGTGCCTTCCCCTTCCATCCTCCTCCCACTTGGGCCTCACCCCCTTGCCCCTCCCCAGCGCAGGGGTGGGGGGGCTGTGATCGGATTACAGATCAGCTGCCCTTCATTTCCTCTGCCGCTGGAGATCCGTCTCAGCTGGAATGAAGGCACCGGATGATCCAGTAGCTCTCCTCCCTGTTGTTATTCCCTGGCCTGGGGCCTCACATGATGGGCATGCACTGCCAGAACCCACCCACTGCTGCTCAGAGGGCATTGCTGGTACCACTCTGCCCTGATGATTCTGGCACCTGCTGTAGGGAGTGGGGCAGGAGCACTGGCTGTGGGGAGAGCACCGAGCTACTCCAGCCTCCCCCAGCAGGGGGTGCTGTGGGGAACAGGGCAGGAACACTGGCTGTGGGGGGACCTCCTAGCTATTCCAGTCCAGCCTCTCCCAGCAGGGGGTGCTGTGGGGAGTGGGGGAGGAGCACTGGCTGTTGGGGGAGCTCCCGGCTACACCAGCCCCAGCCTCTTCCAGCAGGGGCGTAGGGAGGGGGAGAGGAGCGCTCAGTGTTGGGGGAGCTCCCTGCTACTTCAGCCCCAGCCTCTCCCAGCAGGGGGCGCTGTGAGGAGGGGGCAGGAGCGCTGCCTGTGGGGGGAGCTCCCAGCTACTCCAGCCCCAGCCTCTCCCAGCAGGGGGCACTGTGGGGAGGGGCAGGAGTGCTGGGTATGTGGGGAGCTCCCAGTTACCAGACCTGGTCTCTCCCAGCAGGAGCAGTAAAGAGTGGGGAGGTAGCAGTGCTTGTCTGTGGGGTGGCTGCTTGTTAAGAACAGCCCTAAGGTGTCCCTCCATTTGTGTAACCAGCGAGTAACGCCTGGGGTGGGAGTGGATCTTCTGTACCTTACCCTGTGGGGAGGGGCGGTGGTGGTGGTGGGGTTTCTTATAACAGCTGTCACTAGTTGGCCTCATCCTGTTTGCTTGTTTGGACTCGTGCACTCGGGAAGTTCTAGCAGTAGAAGCTAAAGGAGTGAATTTAAACCACTGTAAGCCCACATGTGGACAGCCAAAGGGAGCTAAGCTAAACCAGAAGCAGAAACTTCTGGACTAAGCATATGTGGTCAAACTCCCCATGTAGACAAGCCCTTAATTACTTTACACACAGTGTCTTGTAAGTAGCTCACATGTGACTGGAAAAGCAGGGCCCTGCTAAAAGCAAGCCCCAAGGTTATTCCCCTGGTGCCCTGCAAACCCAGTGGAGGGAGGAAGGGGAGGTGCCCAGGCCAGCTGGCAGTGCAAACATAAAACTGCATTCGATTGTGGGGGTGTGAGATTGGGGCTGTGGCAACAGCCCTGGAGCTCAAAGGCCTCTGGTTGCTTGCAGCCAAGATACAGCATGGGCAGCGGCAGGGCAAACAGCCCCCATATAACCCGCGTGCCTCAGCCTCACCCCGCAGAGACCAACCTCTATTTGTGAGACAGGGGCATCCGCTGGAGGCCAGCAAAAGCATTCAATACGTTCCCCTTGGACCCACTCCAACCTTGAGGGAAGCTGCTACTGTAGATGGGCCCAAACCATTTGAGAACTGGGGCCCGGTTGTGCACCCTGTAACGGTGTCCCCAATGATCTCGTCCTACTATCCCTCTTTGCAGCAGCAAACCTGGATGGATCAGGAGGGATCTGCAGTGGGCAACCTTGGTCAGCCTGTGGGCCATTTCACTAGTGCAGAGGGACCCTGTGGCCGACTCAGCCCTCGGTCTCGCTGCTGGGAGTGCCAGCAGGTTTGGTGGCAGTGGGTGTCACGTAGATACCGGCCCATTTGGAAATGGACTGGGACATCCCTCCCCATTAATTCATGGCCAAAAGGCCACTCATCAGCCACCCCAAGCCAAGGCTCTTTGGTCTCTTTTGACCTGGGCTGGGTTATGGAACTAGGGACCTAGAGGTGAGAGACTCCATCTCCATCCCCAGAGCCATCCCAGTCCCCAGTGCCGTAGGTGACTGAAGGCACTTTTTGGAGGCTTTAATCAATAAGGAATCCAGCGTGCGGCACTGTTTCTTTAACCCCCATGTTCCTGCTCATAGCCCAGGGCTCCCAGAGAGGAGTGTTCAAGCAAAGCGTAAAGCTTTAGAGACATCCTGAGCTGACAAGCACCATTGCTGCCCCTGGTGGTGGCACTCTCAGCAGACAGACCTGGGACACCATGGGGTCTCAAGGCCCTTCTGGGACAGGGTTGAGGCCCACTGGCCCAGTGGTATGGGGAAAGCAGGAGCTCTGTTATGTAGTTAGATAGAAGCCTGATTTCCAGAGACAAGGAAAACCCACGACTGCAGCTGAACTCAACCAGGGCTGATCGCTCAGCATCCTGTGTCTGCAGGTTCCCCAGATGGCACCATGCACCAGCCAGCTGCCAAACTCAGACAAGCCCCATTGAACCCCTGAGTGCTGTCGGCTTCTATGATCATGAGAACATGCAAATAACCTCGTGGTGGGAGAGGATCCAGCTGCTTGGCCTTCTGGCTCTGAAGAGCTAGTTTTGATTGAGCTCTAGTGGCACTTTGGAAGGGCTCCAGAACGCCGGCTGGCTGGAACGCGCCAGCCATTTGGCATGCCAAGCCCTGCCCTGGCAGCCAGTTGCCAGAGCTCTGGGGGAGCCATTGAACCCAGCAGACTGGCGGGCGCATTCCTGGGAAGGAAAATGGCCCTGCCGAGACAATGGCCATTCACTGGGGCTGACATTGTTCCCCCAGCAGATGTTTATGTAGAGTCCATAACAAAACAAATGTTCCGAGGGATTCCCAGCCGTTGACATAACAACCGCTTTGTGACTTGATCAGAGAGCCAGTGCTCCCAAGTCAATCCTTATACCAGTGGTTCTCAAACTTTTGTACTGGTGACCCCTTTCACATAGCAAGCCTCTGAGTGCGACCCCCCCTTTATAAATGAAAAACACATTTTTATATATTTAACACCATTATAAATGCTGGAGGAAAAGCGGGATTTGGGGTGGAGGCGGACAGTTTGTGACCCCCCCGTGTAATAACCTCACGACCCCCTGAGCAGTCCCGACCCCCCATTTGAGAATCCCTGCCTTATACCAACTCCCGCCGGGCGAGGGCAAGGCAGCAGGCATGCCAGCCCATTGTCTGCAGCTCCCGGAGAAAACAGGCTCCGAACACTAGAATCGCAGAGGGCTCCGGGGCTGGGGCACCCGGCACCCACACACACAGACAGCCAGCGCCCTCTGCCCCGCGACCCACAGCGCCCCCTGCTGGGAGAAGCTGGAACTGGAGTAACCAGGACCGCCCCCAGCCAGTGCTCCTGCCCCACTGCCCACAGCGCCCCCTGCTGGGAGAGGCTGGGGCTGAAGTAGCTGGGAGCCCCCCACAGCCAGTGACCCTCTCCACCTCCCCACAGCGCCCTCCTGCGGGCAGAGGCCGGCGCTGCAGCAGTTCGCCGCTCCCCTAACTGCCGCCGTGTGCGGGCTCCGTTAGCCCGGCCGCTCCCCTGGCCCCGCCCTGCCCCGGCGCGCGCCGCCCCCTGCAGTTCAGTAGCAAGCGGCGCTTGGCATGCCAAGCCCGCCGGGCTGTACCAAGTGGGTCCTGCCGACTGGGGAAGGGGGTAAGGACTAGTGCACATAAAAAGAATGGTCCCCGTTGCCACGGAGCGTTAGAAACGGCGCACACCGAGCCAGGGACCGCAGGACTTCCCTCCCGCTTCCGGCCGGCTATGTGCGCTGAGCCGGTGCCTCCCTGGGGGGGCGGGTCCGCAGGGATTCCCCCTCCCCTCCGGCTCGCGTTGGGCCGCTCCAGCCGCTGGGCTTTTAAAGGGGCTGCCGAGGCCGGCAGCGGCGAGCGGGGTGGTGTTGGGCTCGTGGCCCTTTAAAAGGGGCTCGCTGGGGGGTGATGGGGAGCTGAGCCCCAGGTGAGTGCGCGCCCGGAGCGCAGGGGAGCTGCTGGGGCCCGCCCGGCCGCGACCCGCTCGGGGCTGGGCGAGCAGGGAACTTTCCCAGCTACCGGGGCGGGGGGCGTGGAGCGCTCCCACCGGCCCCGGTTCCGGCGCGGGGGCTGCCGAGCCCCTCCGCGGCCCGGCGAGCGTCCCGCTCTGGAGCGGAGCCCGGCTGGCTGGGAAAGGTCCCCTGTTCCCCCGCTTGCCCTGCCCCGCTCCGGCAGCTCGCGGTCTGGATCCCGGCGTGCGGCTTGGCTGGGGGTCCGGCGAGGCGGGCCGACGGGCAGCTGGTTACTCTGGGGAGCCCCGGCTCTGTCCCGGACGCGCCGCTCCGCGGAGTCCCTCTCCCGGCTCTGCGCCGTGCGGTGATTTGTGCCGCTCGCCGGCCGGCCGGGCTGGGAGCGGATCGGTCCTCGCTGCAGCTCCGCTCCGTGGGGCTGCTCCGCGCGGCTTTGTGCGAGCGCTTGCTTTGCTGACACCCACATTTTTCTCTCCCTCCTCCCCCCCCCAGCTTTGCTATTTGATCTCCGGCGCTTGCTTCCCACCGAGCGGCTGGCCTCGCAGGCTATTGCAATGGAAAAAAGTTCGCGCTGCCCCGCAGCTCTTGCGAAGCCTGTTGCTCAGTGCGCGGAGCTGCCGAACAAAAGGTGGCCTGGCTGGGACATCTCGGCGGAGCTGCGGCGGGGGTCGCACAGGGGGAGAGGGAGGGATCGGTCGGGAACAAAGCGTGTCCGACCCACCGGCTGCGCTGATAAGCGAAGGCCCGCACATTCTTGGGATGTTTCAGGGCTTCAAACCTCCGGCGTGGGGCCTGATCCTTCCGGTTTACCGCTAGCGTCAATCCGGAGTGACTCGACCCGAGTGGTCGCGGTCTGCGCCACGTGTGGGGGAGATCGGAGCCAGGCCCTAAGTTGCAAGCTCCCTTCCAGGGAGTTTACGTGCCTGCTGTGTGGTGGGGCCCGGCTCTTGCTGGTGGGACTGTCAAGAAAGCTATGCTGGAATTGCACCACTGGAGCTGAGCTCTGGAGCCGGCCCTTGGCTGGGGCTGGGGAGGCTGCTCAGCCTGCTGTGCTGACCGACCTGGGTCTGGGACTGCTCTCGGCCCTGTACCGCTGCTGGTGCTGGAGGGTTTTGTGGCTGGCAGCTTCCCCTCCTAAGGACGAGTCTCTGCTGCCCATCGAGTTGTACTGCGCTCAGGTGGGTTGCGGCAGGTCAGGACCAAAGTGCGGCGGCAGAGCCCTGGGAGTTAGCTCCATGGCTGGAACAACAGAGGCTGCCGCAGGTTGGGCTCTCGGGGCAGGAAGGCTGGTCTGGGGTCTGAGATGCTAGGCTGAAAGGCAGGAGATCTCGGTTCCGTTCCCAGCTCCACTGCAGTCGTCCTGTGTGGCCTCAGGCCAGTCACTTGAGCTTTGAGCATCAGTTTCCCTTCTGTATTCTCCCCAGCTCAGAGCAGAGATGCACGAATGTTTGTGAGGCGCTCACAAGGGGGCCAGTGGTAGACCATTGGAGTACCTCGATGGCTTGGAGGGGCGTTGGCAAAGCTGGGTTTGTGGGTTGGGCTAGTAGGGGGGCTTCAGGGGCATTGGCAGAGCTCTACTGCTAGCAGGGTGGGGGAGTGCCTTTTGCCCTACCCTCTTACAGCCTTTTCCCCCGGCAGGCTGTGACCTGAAGCCATCCTGTGACCGAGCAGCCCAGCGAGAGAGAATGCGGGGAGGCTCTGCGCTGGCAGTGCCATGGCTCCTGCTCCTTGCTGTCCCTGGCAGCCGTGGGCAGGACGAGAAGCCAACCTTTGCCCCCCTCTTCACCCGGAAGCCCTTCATTGTGGCCTGGAATGCGCCGACCCAGGACTGCAGGCCCCGCTTCAAGGTCCAGCTGGACTTCAGCCTCTTTGACCTGCAGGCCTCTCCCAACGAGGGCTTCGTAGACCAGAACCTCACCATCTTCTACAAGGAGCGCCTGGGCCGCTACCCCTACTACGACGAGCAGCAGGTGGCTGTGAACGGGGGTGTCCCCCAGAACAGCAGCCTCACGGATCACCTGGACCGGCTCCAGGAGGGCATCCGCAAGTACATCCGCTCAGAGGCCAAGGAAGGGCTGGCTGTCATTGACTGGGAAGAGTGGCGGCCCATCTGGATCCGCAACTGGCAGAACAAGGACGTCTACCGCAAGAACTCCCGCCAGCTGGTGCTGTTGCGGCACCCCAGCTGGCAGGAGGACCTGGTGAACAAGGAGGCCCAGTATGAGTTTGAGAGCTCGGCCCAGAAATTCATGCTCCTCACCCTGCAGCACGCCAAGAGCTACCGACCCAAGCAGCTGTGGGGTTACTACCTCTTCCCGGACTGCTACAACCACGACTACAGCAAGAACCCGGACAGCTACACGGGGCGCTGCCCTGACGTGGAGGAGACACGCAATGACCGTCTGGCCTGGCTCTGGAAGGAGAGCACAGCCCTCTATCCCTCCATCTACCTAGACCAGATCCTGGCCTCCTCCGAGAATGGCCGCAAGTTTGTGCGCTCGCGGGTTATGGAGGCCCTGCGGATCTCCCACCAGCACCACGACGGCTACTCGCTGCCCGTCTTCGTCTATACCAGGCCCACCTACAGCCGCAAGCTGGATGTGCTGAGCAGGGTAAGGCGGCGCCCGTGCCCCAGGGACCGACCCATTTCTGCCAGAGATGCTGGGGCTGAACCCTGCTTCCTCCCAGCCCAAACCCAGGCCTCTAGCTCTCTGGCTCTGGGAGAGGGTAGTGAGTGGGCTCACCACTAGGGGGCAGTGTGATCACAAACCCTCCCAGTATATTACAGCAAAGGCACCAGAGCATACCAAGGGGACAGACTTTGCAGTCTTTTCCAGGCCTCATGTGATCTCTGCCATGGAGGGTGGGAGGAACTGGTTCTTCCCGTCATCCAAGGCTTTAAACACCAGCTCCCCAAATTCAACCCCAGCTGTGCCTGGTGGCGCTTTATGGGGTAGAGCAGGGTCCTGGTCCTTCTTGCCCCTCTGCATCTGAGTGGACTTGCCAGCAGCCCTGTTGTTTGTGCCAGCTGGGCATAGGGCTCTTGCATGGTGGTAGCCAAGTGAGCTGGGACAGGGCGGCTCTGTGGCCCTCCTGGCAGGCTGAGGTGGGAGGAGAGAAGGATGGGCAGTGGAGGTGGAGTGGGGGGGAATCTTCCTGTGTTAGCCAGGTGCGTCTATGAGATCACACTCCAACTCCCTGGTCCTGCCCAGCGTTGCCATGGCTGAGGAGGGCTTGGGGATGAGTTCCTGACCTTACAATGCCCCGGCTGGTGGGGGGAGTGCAGCTGTTGAAATGGGAGCCGTGGCCCTGCCACTGTGCAGGCTAACTGCCTGTTGACAGCCATGACTTCCCCTTTCTGGATCCCGCCCCACAGGGCCCAGCTTCAGGAGGCAGCCGGAAGACAAGCATGGCTTTGAGAGCCAGGACTCCTGGGTTCCATTCCCAGCCCTCCTGCCTGAGCACAGGCAAATCAGCTAGAGACAGATTTTTCTCAAGAGCTCAGGTGAAAATCCAGTGCCTGAGCTCTCTGGGCCCCAGGTGTGGTGTGGGGGAAAGGTCCCATTTGGGGGGGGGGGGGCATACAGAGCTGTGGTGGGGTGCAGTCTGAAATGATCCCATCCTGTACTATGCCCCCGTTAGCCAGCCCCCCTGCCCATCGTGGAAGGTCCATGCTGTCACAGGATGCCCTCTGCGGTGCTGAGGATCTCCATTGGGAAGTCTGTTTCCTGGTGCCCTGTGGTGTAACTGTCCCTACAAGAGCCTGCGGGGGGCAGCATGATGGGCGGGGAGGTGGCTGTGGTGGGGGACGAAAGGCAGGAGTGGGAGGGTGGTGCTGGTGCCATTGTTCTGGCCCATCCATGCCTGACACTTAGTGGCAGGGCCTGCAGATACCCAAGAATGGCTTAATGTATGAAACCATTGCAGTCTCTCCCTGTGGGGCAGGGGCATGTCCGAGCTGTGAGCAGGCAGGCAGAGGCCAGTATCTGCCACAGGGGGTGCCCCATTGTCCTGTGTGGGGCTCCAAGCCATGCTGTTGGGCTGACAGGGGTGGGAGTGTTAGATCTGGCCCACTCCTGTTGCCAGCCCGATATGGGGAATCGAGTGCTGGCTCCGTGGTTCCAGGAGAGCAGTTCCATCAACCTCCCTCCTGATGGGATGGGGCTGTGCCCTGGGTGGGCTCCTCCAGCAGAGCATGGAGGAGCCTCGGGTGCTAGCAGGTGGTGGGCGGGCAGGCACCAAGCCCCTTGCAGCAATGGGAGAGGGGTAGGAGGCAACAATCTCCTTTTCTAACTGTTGAGGATGTAGCATGGGGCACCCCACTGAAATGGGGGATGTGGGGTCTCCCAGCAGTTTTGTATAAAGGGCCCCCTTGTAACAGAACCTGTGTGAATGGACTCTGGTCTGAGCCCTGCTCCACTCTGCACTCCTACCCTGCAGGCACTGGGAGAGGGAAGCTGAGCCAAGCCCCATGGGACACCTCTCTGCACAGAGACTCTGTGGGATGTTGCAGAGTAGCAGCCGTGTTAGTCTGTATTTGTAAAAAGAAAAGGAGTACTTGTGGCACCATAGAGACTAACCAATTTATTTGAGCATAAGCTTTCGTGAGCTACATCCGATGAAGTGAGCTGTAGCTCACAAAAGCTTATGC
This sequence comes from Chelonia mydas, assembly GCF_015237465.2. Classification (NCBI taxonomy): domain Eukaryota; kingdom Metazoa; phylum Chordata; order Testudines; family Cheloniidae; genus Chelonia; species Chelonia mydas. The sequence continues at coordinate 47,240,473 of NC_057853.1, forward strand.
TCAAATAAATTGGTTAGTCTCTAAGGTGCCACAATCCTCCTTTTTCTTTTTGTGGGATGTTGGTTGCTGAGATGGGGGTGAAAGTGCCACTGAGGCCCGCTGCATCCATCAGCCCATCTATAGTGCTCAGTGTGCCAGCTTTGCTGGGCACAGCACCCCATTAGTGACTGAGTAGAAGTCCAGGGGGCCCTGCACAAAGCCAGCTGCTAGCATGGCTGGGGCTGCAAAGCTATTTCTCTGGGGTGGGCTGGGAGTCAGAGGTTCTCAGGGTCCTCATGCTGTCCTGCACAGCTGGGCAGCTCCTAGTGGTATGGGAGGGGGGGGGCCTCTCCACCCCTGGCCTTCTGGGCATGTTGAGGGGGTGGAGGCAAGTGGGAGGACACCAGTGACCCCAGCTGGGCAGATTCCCCCCTGCTCTTGGTGATTGCAGCCTCCTTTGCTGCTGTCTGCCAGGGCAGCACATGCCTAAATGCTTCCTCCTGTGTCCTGCTGAGTGCGGCTCCTGGCTGGGGCTGCTTCCCAGGGGAAGTGCTCCGGGGGCGGAGGGGTCCTTGGGGTGATGGGAGTGGGGTCTCTGTAGGTGGCAGGCTGCTTCTTTCTGTGGTACATACATTAGTGCTAGAGTGCAGCTCACCTCTTAGGGGAGAGGCCTGATCTTGTGTGCAGGGGAGGAAGGGCCAGGTGTTCTAATGGCTAGAGTGGGAACCGTGTGCCAGGACTCCTGGGTTCTATTCCTGGCTCTGGCTGTGGAGTGGGGTCTAGTGGCTAGAAGAAGAGACTGCGAGTCAGCACTCCTGGGTTCTATTCTCACTGCTGGCACTTAAATTTTCTGGCCTTGAATAAATCATCTTCTGTCCCTGTGCCTCAGTTTCCATTTCTGTAACTTGGACACACTAGTCCTCAGGGAGGCAATGAGAGGGCTAATTATGAGGCATTGGATGCTGGTGTTTGGCAAGTGCCCTAGTCATAGCTTAGACACAGCACTGGCATGGAGCAGGACAGCCGGCTGCTGGCCATTCTCCTAGGGAAATGGGGTCTAGATAGTATTATGATAAAGTGGATGCGCAACTGGCTGAAAGATGGTACTCCAGGGTTTGCTGTCAGACTGGGAGGGTGCATCTAGTGGGGCCCTGCAGGGATCAGTCCTGGGTCCAGAGCTAGTCAATATTTTCATTAATGACTTGGATGAGGGAGTGGGGAGTTTTCCTATAAAACTATGCAGGGGCCACCAAGCTGGGAGGTGTTGCAAGCCCTTTGGAGGGCAGGGTTAGAATTCAAAACAACCTTGACCAATTGAGAATTGGTCTGAAATCAACAAGATGAACTTCAACAAAGACAAGGGCAATGTACTACACTTAGGAAGGAAAAATCAAATGCACAGCTACAAAATGGGGACTAACTGGCTAGGTGGCTATGCTGCTGAAAAGGGGTCTGGGGGTTAGAGTGGATCAAACGGCTGCAGTAGAGTTGCTGCCCCCCCTTGCCCCCCCGCAAAAAAAAAAAAAGCTAATTTCATCATTCTGGGGTGTTTTAACATGAGTGTCGTGTGGGAGGACATTGTCCTGCTCAGCACTGATGAGGCCTCATCTGGGCACCACACTTTAGAAAGATGGGGACAAATTGAAGAGTCCAGAGAAGAGTAGCAAAAATGATCAAAGGTTTAGAAAACCTGACCTGTGAGGACAGGTTAAAAGTTTGGGGCATGTTTCGTCTTCAGAAAAGAAGACTGAGGGGGGAGCTGATACCAGTCTTCAAATATGTTAAGGGCTGTTACAAAGAGGCTGGTGATCGATTGTTCTCCATAGCCCCTGACAGTAGGACAAAGTAATAACTTCCAAGGGAGGTTGTGGAATCTCTGTCACTGGAGGGTTTTAAGAACCAGTCAGACAAACCCCTGTCTGGGCTGCTCTAGGGCGACTTGGTCCTGCCTCAGCCCAGGGGGCTGGACTTGACGGCTTCTCGAGGTCCCTTCCAGCCCAACATTGCTCTCATATCCAGTAGTCCACATGCAGCCACCAGGGGCTTTTCGTATGGCTACAACAGCCTCCTGGGCAGTGAAGGGGTGGGGAAATCGACCTCTTCCCCCTCCCTCCCTGTTGCTCCTGGATGCAGTGCTCTGGACGTCTCTGGAGACAGGTGGGGTACAATGCTGCAGGAGCAAGGTGAGTTCTCGACCCACCTTGATAGGGGTTGGTGGGGCTCAGACTTCAGCCCTGGGGTGGTTGGACAGCAGGCTCCAGGGGTGGGACTTCAGGAACCTGGCCATGGGTCTGCAGGTGCCAACCCTCAGCTCTGGCCATGTGACCCCAGCTTCGGGCTCCGGTCACTGGCTCTGGTCCCAGGTTCCAGCTGCAGAGCTGGCCCTTGGTGCTGACCTCTAGCCCCAGCTGTGTGGCAGCAGGCTCCGACCCCCAGCTTCAGCTGCATGGGCACAGACCCCCCCGGCTCCAGGCATGCAGGCTTACCACCCCCTTCCCCCCTTTGCCTTGGGCTCCTGCTGTCTCCCCTGCATCCATCACCCCAGGTCCTCACTGCCTCCCCCTCTAACCCCTCCCGCCCCCCACCATCCAGGGCTTAATTTGTCCTGGGGCTTGCTGAGAAAAGTGATATTAACAGACATGCAAATATCTCAGCCTCCCAGCTAGCTAATAAGTCTCCTGGGAAAAGTGATATGATATGAACCAACAGACAAATACCACTTTTCACAGCACTATTTTTATTGAGTCTGCAAAAAACCCCACCAACCCTACATAAATAAGTGACTGATTTGGATGTGTAGATGTGCATATTTAAGTATTTTAGGGAAAAGTGTCTGTGGCCACTAGCAAGAGTTGGTGGTCACACTCCGAGGCCACCAAAAATTGTGTTGAGAACCCCTCCGCTAACCTCTCAGTGCTGGCTCCAAGTTTGGATGAATGTGAGGTGAAGGGACTTTAATAGGCTACAACCCCTTTGTGAGACTAGGATAGCAGGGGGCTGCTGTGGGTCAGGATTGAGGGGCATTGGCAGGGCTGTGTGGGGAGAGCCCAGGGCGGGGATAGCAAGGGGCTGTGGGTTGGGACTGAGGGGCACTGGCAGAGCTGTGTGCAGGGAGCCCAGGCCTGGGATCTCGGAGGGCTGCAGCAGCTGGGTAAGTGAGCAAGGCCATGGGTGGGGAGGCTGCTCGGAGCCTGGTTCTCAGTCGCTCCTCCAGTCCCACTTGCTAGGCAACTTCCTCCTGCAGCCACCCACCCCCATCCCAGGAAGGAGCTGAGCTGCACACATGCCCTGCCTCCCACCTCTGGTGCTCTCAGCCCATTTCCCTGGCTGCTGGTGGGTCCCAGACGCTTCCCTCCTGCCTGGCTTTCAGTGCTTGTTCCATCAGGCCACCTGCTGTCTCAGCAGCCCTGATGGCCAGGCCCGGCCCAGGAACATGCATGCTGGCCTGGGGCAAGGAAGGGAGGGGCAGGAATGTGAGGAGCACAGGGTGGGGATGCTCCACCCCCACCCCGTCACAAAGTGCCTGCAACCAGGCTGGGTGTGGCCCTGGGATATCTCTGGTAACTGGCAACCTTTAACCCCCAGCTGCTTCATGGACTCTGGGTGTGGGTGTGTGTGTGTGGGGGGAAGACACTGCTTTCCCTGGTGCCAGAAAGGCAGCCACCTCTGGGGCGGAGCACAGCAGCTGGTCTAACAGCACCCAGCAACAGTGTGGAGCACGTAATGGAGAATCCCCGAGGCAGCTGGACTGGGGAAGAGTGGGGGGGGGGAGAGGAGCATTTATGGAGGTGCAGTGTAGGGAGAGCTGGGATTTGGGCAGCAGAATTGGGGGGAGGGGCCTAGCAGGAAAAGTACCCTCGGATCTTTAATGGCCTCAGGTGGCAAGTTTGTGTGCCCAAAAGCACCTGCCTCTAGCACCACAGCAGCGCTCTAGCGCCACCCAGGAGGCCTCCTGTCCCGGTCCTGGCCAGGCCTAGCCCTACTCAGAGACTAGCAGAGGGCACGTCTCCAGTGCAGCCCAGCTGGAGTCTGAGCACCCCACCCCCCCAGGGGATTGACTGCTTTGGCACTGCCCTTCCACATGAGCCAATCCTCCTGCCCCTGGAGTATCCAGGTGGGAGCAGTATGCAGGTTGTTTCGGGGCGCTGCACCTGCCTACCTCCTGCTGCAAGTTTCCACCCTAACCATTGGCCCTGTCTGGATTCCTCCCTCGCAGACGGACCTGGTCTCCACCATTGGCGAGAGCGCCGCCCTGGGGGCGGCTGGTGCCATCTTCTGGGGCGATGCAGACTACACCAAGAGCCAGGTAGGTACAGAGGGAGGACAGCTCCCCCTTCGCCCGCAGCAGGGAAGCATCCTCCTGCCATCGGAGCTCTGGGATCGAACATGGGGAGCACCTCTCAACAGTCCTGCTCCTGCCCCCGGTGGAGTCAAAAACTGAAATGGGATTGGGCCCGGTTCCCCGCTGGCATCTGCCTACCGCAGCCTGTGCTGAGTGAGCCAGGGGCTGCGCACAGCATGTGTTGTGGCCTTCCTGGGTGCTCCAGTCTGTGCCCATGAGGTCTGAGCATCCCATGGTGCCTGACCCCGGGCAATCAGTGGGGCAGAGGAAGCTGCCTGCCTCCTTGGGGCCCTGCCAGTCCTGGTCTGCTTGGCATTTCTGCCTCCTGGCTCAGCCTGGGCATAGGGTAGTGCCACCCCCTGCATACAGCAATAGTGCTGCCAGCCCCTGGGGATCTGAAGGCAGGTGAAGGAACAATGCTAGCGCCTGGCAATGCTGTTGGTGTGCCCTGGTGGGCTTGAGCTGCCCCTGGGTTCCTAGCAGGACCTGCCATGGGGGTCAGTTCACTGCTGCCCTCTGGCTCTCACTCACCTCTCGTTCCCTTCCCAGAGCACCTGCCAGACCATCAAGGCCTACCTGGAGGAGGAGCTGGGTCACTACATCATCAACGTCACCACGGCAGCCCAGCGCTGCAGCCAGGCGCTGTGCCAGGGCAGGGGGCGCTGCCGGCGCCGGGACAGCACCGCCAACGTCTTCCTCCACCTCAACCCGCTCAGCTTCCAGATCCGGCGCCGGGGCGAGGCCGACAGGCAGCAGCCGCTGCTGCGGGCAGAGGGGGAGCTGTCTGCCACTGACACCGCCTACCTACGGACCCACTTCCGGTGCCAGTGTTACCAGGGCTGGCACGGGGACGAGTGCGAGCGGCAGCTGAGCACCCACAACAGTGCAGCCTGCCCAGCCTGTGCCACTCTGGGACTCCTGGTGCTGGGGTTCCTGGCCCGTTTGGACTAGTCTGGCCCCTTACTCAGGTCCTCGTGGCAGTAGGCCGTCTCCTGGTGCTTAGCATGGCAGGGACATGGGCGCAATAGGTGGCACTTGTAGCCAGAGCCCCGCGTGCCCCTCTGTGGGGCAGACAGACTTACAACCCAGGAGCCTTTTGTATTTCGTTTAGTGCCAATGTAGCAGATCTATTGGAGGTGGCCCCCTACCGCTGCCACTGCTGAGGGGGCGAGAGGCCCCTCCAGCCTTCCCTGCTGGCCAGCAGAGTGCTTGCGGCTGTGGGGGTGGGAGATGTTCCTGGGCAGTGATGCGGCGATAGGGGGCAGCCCGCAGCTAGGAGGGGCGGGGGGGGGGGAGATCTGCCCTGGTGTGGAAATACAAGGGCTGTGCCCTGGACTGGCTTCATCCCCCAGGGCCAGGTAGCTCCTCCTTCCCTACTGCTGGGTGTGCCCCAGTGCGGAGCCTGGTCCCATGGTGTGTGGGTCAGGGGGTGATCATCCTTTCCCCAGCTCAGCAGAGGGACAGGGGACTGTCAACATGAGCTAAGCTGCACAGAGGGTGTGGGGTGCCCCCTAGCTCTACCCTAGGCTTTGGGGGTGTGGAGGAGGGAGGGGATGGCAGGGCCCTTCTCCTGTTGTAAGGAGTGGGGCGGATATGCAGAGAGCGAAGGAGTGTTGGGGAGGCAAGGCCTGGTGTGACAAGTACTGCTGTATGTGTCTGGAAACCCCCCTGGGGGCAGAGTTTATGGACTTGGGGAGGATATGCCCTTCCATGCCTGGGTGAGGCGGGGGCTGGGCCGGACGCCTGCCAGGAGCCAGCACCCTGCCTCTGTCACTGAGAAACCAAAGTGCTTTATCTCACCATTAAAGGCGGAATGAGAGCGGACAGCTGCTGTTTGCTTATGGCGCAGCTCCCCCTTGCCCTGGGAGCAGGGGGCAGCCCCATTTCCCAAGCCCTGCTGCGGGGGAGGCTGGGGCAGGTGCTCGGGGGGCTTTTGGTTTCCATGGGGTGGATTTGGGGCTGGCACAAAGGGACCAGCTCAGTGTAGGGTGCCCTCCTGGTACAGCAGGGCCCCTCTTGGCTGGCACAATGCCTGAGATAGGGAGGCAACTCTAGCTGAGTCAAGTCTGGACCATGAATCTCCCACCCCCCCGCCCATGCTGACAATTCCCTGTTTCTCCTGGCCCCTGGTGTGTGACTCAACAGCCAGCGTGCATGGTACCAAGCACCCTTCCCTCCCCCGCTTACTGAGCTGCCCTCTGTTAGCTCCTGGCACAGGGCAAGGAGACATCTGCCCGTGAGGTCTCCTGCTCCTGTATGGCGTGCACTCTTGCCCTGGCTGGGCTGGGGCTTCCCGCTGGGCTGGGTTCCTTTGCCCCTGGGATGGCAGCACAAGACAGCTGCGGGGAAGGCTAGCTTGTGGAGGGAGCACTAGGGCTGGGAGCTGGCGTGAGTCATGCCTGCAGCTCCAGGGCCAGGGTGGGGGTGGCGGGCAGCCCCATGTCTTCATAGCGCAGCCCCCAGCTAGGTCATTTATCATTCAGCCTGTGACTTGTTCCATGTACAGAGGCTGGTACCTCATGGGATGCCAGCCCCTTTGCCTGACCTCCAGGACTAGCCAGAGCCCCCTCATGCCAACATGTGTCCATAGAACTGCTGGTGGCCCTGCGTACTGGCAGGGCAGGTTCTGCATGGATTCTCTGCTCCTGGCGGCTGAAATGCAGCCAGCGCTGGGGAGGAACGCAGGGGTGTTTTTGTTGCGTGCTGCAATGCCGCATGCTCATTCAAGGCCAACAGTGAGGAGGAAAGCTGGGGCTGCTGAAACCACAGTGGGGGGTTTCCCTGGAAGCCATGCAGCTGGGGGCTCAGGGTTTATTACAGGAGGCGAGACCCATCTCTGACAGCTGGCCCTGCTCATGCACTGCAGGGTGTTGCACTGAGCTACATGGCTCACCCCCTGGCGAAGGGCCCCTGCCGTGGATTCTCTTGCTGACAGACCCCAGATCTGAGCGCTGGAAGCTTGGCTCAGTGGGGTGCCTGCTGCTCTGGGATGTTTCCCTTCCCCTTGGTCTCATGCCCCTCGGTATGGTGTGATGCCACTAGAGAGGGCGGCTGTCTTTGCCCACTAGTCTTTGTGTTCTCCTTAAACAGTGCGCATGCATTGGGTGCTACCCCTCCCCTCACATACCACCACTGCCCCAGCCCTGGGCGTGATCACCCTGTGTACGGACCAGCACTAGGGGAGGGGCCTTGCTTTTACAGCTGGTCTGAAATACAGCAGCACCCAGGGAGTGGCACTGATTGACGGGAGAGTGCTCCCTACTGAGTAACCCCCTCTGCTGCCTGCAACACAGCGCCCCGAGCGCCCCATTGTGGTCAGCAGTGACTGAGGGGAGCGTGCCCCCTACTGAGCCCCTTTGCAGGCCTGGTGCTACTGGAAGGGCATGGCAGGGCATTTGCCCCCCAGCAACTTTCTAGGGCCCCCAAATTATTGTCAGAAAAGCCAAAACATGCCAGTCTTGATCCTTTCTATAATAGAAATCACAGCGCAATAGCCAGGTGCTAAATTTTACTTTGGTAAACACTTAAAATCCAAGATTTCCTTGTGGTCTATTAACGCCTGGCCAGGGGGCTGTTTCATGTTTCAGTGACATCCAGGGCCCCCAAAGTAGATCCAGTAATGAGACTCTAGAACAAGGGTTGGCAACCTTTGAGAAGTGGTGTGCCAAGTCTTCATTTACTGACTGTAATTTAAGGTTTCGCATGCCAGTAAGACATTTTACATTTACAGGGGCCAGCAGACGGAACCCCAGACTGGCAGCTGGGGCAGCAGATGGAGCCCCAGACCGGCAGCGGGCTGAGCTGCTCTGCCCGCTGCCGGTCCAGGGTTCTCGCTGCCGGCCCCTTGCCAGCTGGGGTCCCAGCCGCAGGCCCCGCTCAGCCCGCTGCCGGTCCAGGGTTCTGGCTGCTGGCCCCGCTCAGCCCGCTGCCGGCCCTGCCAGCCGGAGTCCTGGCTGCTGGCCCCGCTCCGCCCGCTGCTGGCCTGAGCTTCCATTCATCCACACAGGCGGCGGGCTGAGCAGGGCCGGCGGCCGGGACCCCAGCTGGCAGCAGAGTGCCACTAAAAATCAGCGTGGTGCCGCCGGTTGCTGACCCCTGCTCTAGAACCAGCCCTGCACCCACTTATACTCCCTGCAACACAGCACCAGCTCTGAGTACCCCACCCCACTTCTATAGCAGCTGGGGGTTGTGGGGTGGTCACCCACCCAAGTCTTGGCTAGCCCAGCCCTGCTTAGTGTGTGCCAGCCAGCAGGTGCACAGGCAAGGTAGCTGTAGTATCACAGTTGGCTCCTCTCTGCCAGGGTCACTCCTGGTGTCTGAGGTTTGTGTGTGTTTTTGCAGGGCATGTGTGTCCCATGATGCTTTGGGGTACGTTTTCGGGGGGCAACAGAGCCCGACAGCACTTTCCGGTAGCCCTGTTAGAAAAAGTCCAGGTGCTGCAGGCACGGTGGCCCCATGGGGAAGGGCCCCAGCAGCTTGCCAAGCTTGGGCCCGTGCCTGGATGGGATGGAGATGGGGTCAGGAGGGGGAGGGCAGCTGAGTGGCTGGCACTTGCTCTCGTTACCTACCAATAATTTCAAAGGGGAGACTGGGCCTGACTTGCGTGCGGCTGCTGGCCTTCCAGTGCAGTTTGCAAGAATGGCCCCCCTTGTTCCAGAACAGAGAGGGGGAGGAAGGGGAAGGAAGAAGGGGGGGATGGGAGAGATGAGGGGACAGAGGGCTCCATGCTGACTCCCACCCCTGCCAGGTACCATGCCCCAAAGCACCATGGGACAGAGTGAGGGGAAGGGGTCATGTGGGGGTTGAGGCAAGGGTTCAGTGGGGAAGGAGGGGTTTGTGCAGCCAGTGGGGTGGGGGCTGAAGGGGGGGAAGGGGAAGGGAAAGGGGAAGGCCATGGGCTCCTTTTGCTGGGTGTCATGGGGCAGGCCCAGCAGCCCGTCCGCTCTCCCTCCCTGGAGGTTTCCCAGCCCAGCTCCCCTTGGCAATGCTGGCCTCCCTGCTGCCCGGGCATGTGCCTGTGCCCCAACCTTGCCCCTCACGCTGTGCTCCCTGCTGGCACTACCAGCCCACTGCCCACCCCTATGGCTCCTGCTTCCAGCTTTGGCAGGAGCTGAGCTTGGGCAGCCAAAGCAAACACAGCCCAGGCCAGCATGGGGAAACCTCCCCAGGGCCTAGAGCAGGGCTAGTGCCCTGCCCTGACTGCAAGGAGGGGACAGCTGCTGTCTGGCAAGGCCTGACTTCCACTGGCTTCTCCAGCGCTTGCACGGGGGGACCTTCACAAGACCCCAGTTCTGGGTGTGATGGGAGCCTGTGCTGGCCCGAGGGGGAGCCCCCTTGTCCTTCAACACATGGTGCGAGGGGTTAACGCCAGAGAGGGGCACAAGGACCTTGGCACATCCCGAGAGTGGGTACAGCATAGATGGGAGCAGGGCAAGCATGACACACCCTGCCCTGGAGGGCCCATAGGTGCCATTTCAATGACCCACCCAGTCTGTGGCCACCCAGCTTAGGTGACCAATGAGATGGTTTGTGTGATGTTGAGACCTGCTTGCTACAGGCAGGCCGGAGCCTTCTCCCCACTCATCACACAACTGGTACTGCCAGCCGGAGCCTCTGAGCAGCCTCTTCGCTGGCGACCCTAGGGAAATCAGATCCACTGGTTGCAGCCAAATGGAGATGCATCCGATCCCCAAAATTACTGTCCAGAGTGCAACCATTTAGCTGTCTGTTCAGAAGAGGCCTGTGGCTGGGATAGACAGGGCACTGTGAAGCCAGGCTGAGGGGCACTGGCAGAGCTGTGGGGTGTGGGGAGCCCCAGGCTGGGCTAGTGGGGGGCTGTGGGTCAGGACTTCAGTGCATTGGCAGAGCTGCATGGGGAAAACCTACAAGGGGCTGTACCGGGAAAACCTTGCCGGGTGCCTGCCACCCTTGTGTCTCATTCCAGCCAGCCCCATCTGTCCCCTTTGACCAGCTGTAAAACCCGATTCATTTGCAACGGCCTGTAGAATGCAGGCGCTGGAGGAGATGCTGGGTTATGACCTGCTCTGGGAGGCTTCACAGCTCGCTAGTGCTTTTCTTGGCCCTGGATTTGCTCTCCTGGGCTCGGGGCGATGCAGGGGTTAGACCTGAGCCTTTGCTTTCCACTTCCCCATGTGAGCCAAGAGTCTGAATTACTCTCTTCCTCCCCCCGCCACCCCGATCCGGGCTGATGGGGGGTGGAGGGTGTGTGTTTTCTCTGACCCAGATCACTTCAGACCCTTTGTCCTATGACAGTGAGAGGTGGGTGGGTGGGGGAGCCCTGTCATTTCCATGTTCCAGGGGTGTTTTAACCCTTTGTGGCTTTTCAGAAACCTGCTGAAATCTCAGCTCCTCTTCCCTGGCAGGCGAAATGGCATCCAGGAGGGTCATTAGCACGGCCTGCCCTTTTTGCCAGTACTGTGGGAGCAGCGTGGCATTCCCCAGGCATAAGGGCATCTCCTCTCCCCACTGCAAAAGCGGGTATGGTGCTGTGCCCAGGCCAGGCTGGTATTCCTGGGCCATGACAACCACAGACGGCTCCAGAAATCATACCTAGGACAGGCAGTAGTGTTGTTGGCCTCTCCCTCTCTGTGCTGTAACCAGAGAGCGGCATTCGGTCTCCACTGACCCAGTCCGTCCTTGGCCCCCCTCTGCCAGTGTGCCAACCAGGGGGTCAATTAGCGGGGATTACAACTCCCATTACAGGGCTGCCACCAGACAGGACCAAATTCCGGCCTGGGGCTGGGTTCAAACCAGCACGCCTTGCTCCCTGCCCCAAGGTGTCCTCCTCTGCCTCGGCAATCCTGCCACTGCGAAGGCTCCCGTGTCACTGTCCCTTCCCAGAGTGGACAAAGCAGTCGCCAGTGGGTGCTATGCACAGCTGGGGGCACTCAGTGGCAGGATGGGGAAGGAGAGGAGCAGCCCCCCCACCCGCAACTACCCCCCCAACATAGCCCTGCCCCCGGCCATCCAAACTAGGAGACTGTTTTATTTGAGCTGCAGCCAGCCAGTTTACTCCAGCCATGACCCCGCCCTCACTGCAAAGGGGCAGCCTCGCCTGGCGTAGTGCGGGCACAACCCGGCGCACCCTGGGCACGGCCTGGAAGGCCTGCTGCCCGCTGCCCAGCAAAGAGTTAATAGGCTGAGCTGCACGAGTCAAGGCCCCGGGTCTCCAGAAGCTGAAGGCTGGATTGTTTCCTTTCCCAGTCTCCCTGGCGGCCCCCCCACCGCAGTGTAATAGGAACCAGACTCGGCACTTGAGGGGGGCTGAGCTCCCCCCAGTGCTTGGCCGGCTGCTTTTCTGAGAAGCGTGTGCGGGCGTGTGCTGCCACCTGCTGATCGATGCCTAGAACTGCTCCCCTAACCACAACGGGACTGGGCTACAGCCCCACCCCCCCAGCACTGCACCCTTATCGCACACCGCCCCCTGCAGGGCACCCCGCCGCACTGCACCCCCAGCACTGCACCGTTATCTTACACCTCCCCCTGCAGGGCACCCCGCCGCACTGCACCCCCCCGTCACTGCACCGTTATCGCACACTGCCCCCTGCAGGGCACCCCGAAGCACTGCATCCCCAGCACTGCACCGTTATCGCACACTGCCCCCTGCAGGGCACCCCGCAGCACTGCACCCCCAGCACTGCACCGTTATCGCACACCTCCCGCTTCAGCGCACCCCGCCGCACTGCACCCCCCGTCACTGCACCGTTATCGCACACCTCCCCCTGCAGGGCACCCCGCAGCACTGCACCCCCTGTCACTGCACCGTTATCGCACACCACCCCCTGCAGGGCACCCCGCAGCACTGCACCCCCCGTCACTGCACCGTTATCGCACACCGCCCCCTGCAGGGCACCCCGCAGCACTGCACCCCCGGTCACTGCACCGTTATCGCACACCTCCCCCTGCAGGGCACCCCGCAGCACTGCATCCCCAGCTCTACACTGTTATCGCACACCTCCCCCTGCAGGGCACCCCCCAGCACTGCACCATTATCATACCCCCCCTGCAGAGCACCCCACAGCACTGCACTGTTGTCACACACTGCCCCCTGCAGGTCACCCCTCAGTACTGCACCCCACAGCACTGCACTATCAGTCTGGCTGGGCCTATTCAAAGGCTATGGGGCTCAGCAGAGCTGTGACCCAGCCAGCTCACCTCCCTAGGTGGGGTGAATGCTGACAGTCATGTGACTGGTGAATCATGTCACCCCATTGGGCTAGAGAAGGCAGAGGCCTGGAGAAGGCTGCTGAGGGCTGCAGAGTTTGGCAAGGCTCTGGCAGGGAATCATATTGTGCCAGCGGAACAGGGACTCCAGGCAGGAAGGCCTGGGGGTGGCTGCCCAAGAAGGAGCAGGGGCCAGCACAAAGAAGCTGGGGGAAGGGGAATGGAGGGGAGCCTGGGAAGGGGGAAAAGCTGAACCCCAAGGGCGAGCAGGCAGAGGAGTGTCTGAGCCAGTGAAGACCAACCAGACCCTTAGATAGGCCCAGTGTGAAAACTGCTTGGTCTTTGGTTTTGGCCTCGCATACCGGGGATGGGATAGACCTTTTGTTAGGGACTTAGCCAGAGGGCCAAGTCACTGCAACAGCCAAACCAGGCTGTGAAATTATTGAGGAGCCCTGAAGAGAGGGAAACTGAGGCATGGCTGTTGCAGGACCACCCTATTCCATAAGAGGGTACTCTGGGGGCCACGGCTGGAGCCCCCAATGCTGCCCCCCATCATACACACTGAGGCAGTCTGAGGGGCTGGTCCGGTCCAGTCCTGGGTTTTGATTTGGCCCTTTATGGCCTGCTTTGGATCCAGATCCTGGTTTGGCTTCAGAGCTCCGGTTTTGGGGGTGGCTGGCACCAGGGCTGTACGGGATGTGGCCCATCTGGCTTGCACATGTCCACCTCCCCCATCCCCTTCGACGGACCACCTGGAAATGTTCCGGAGTAGACCCCAGCCCCCGAGATTCCCCCGGGACACCGGCTGTGGTTACTGGGATGGAAACAGCCCCCCCTTCCCCCCATTACGCTGCCCCTTAAGGCTCTCATAGGCTGGAAAGCTTCACTCATCCCCTTCATCCCAGGTTGGAAGGGTCTGCTCCATTCCACTCCCATGGCCATTGGCTGGGGAAGGAGGCAGTCTCAGGGGAAGGATCCCAGAGCTGGTGAGAGATTGGAGCTTTCTCATAGCAAATTAAGCTCCTGGCTCAGAGAGAGGCATTGTTCTAGCTGAGCTTCCCCCAGCCCCTCCTCTCCAGCCCCACCAACCAGGCAGGACGTAGGGGCTGGCAATGGGCTCCATCTGGGTCCTAAGCCGCCTTCAGGGGCCTGCATGGTCACGTTGGGCCCACAGGGACATGGTGATATGGGCAGAGCAGGGCTGTGATCAAATGTCCTTCAGGGAGTGGGTCCAGCCCGGGGCCTGGTGTTTTACCCTGGCTGCCCCCTTTTTAAATGCTCTCCCTCCTGGAGGCGGTCCGATGCCAGGGCCATATTTCTGGCTTTCCAGATCTGATGCTTCGGAAGCCCTGGGCGGCAGTGGGGCTTGCAGTAGCATGACACCCTCGGCCCAGCTGGGGCGGTAGGGGTGAAGTCTCAGCACCAGCGGCTGTGCAGAGCATGGGGATGCAAGGATTCCTTGGGGGTGGAGCTGAACCACCTCAGGACAGCATTTCCCATGAGCCTCTCTGCCCTTGCCCCTGCTTCCCCATCCCTCCCCCCAATCAATTTGCATCCTCACATCAGCCGGAGATTTATAGGCAGGTCTCCACTTTCTTCAGTTGCCCCACTGATGCTGCAGGAAGTGGGGCAGGAAGGGAAGGGGCCCGCCCCATGTGGGCTGTGGGGACTGACTCCTGTGGCCTGAGAAGTAGCCTGGCTAATTTTGGCTGGCTCCACTTTGTTACACCGGATCCTGGCAGGGCTAGTCAGTGTGGGCCACTGCTTCTGCTACTGAGATTAGCCGCAAGGATATGGGCATGGTCCACGTCCAACCCCAGGACATGATTTCCCTTCCCTGCCCATGCCAGCTGGCCCCCAGCGCTGTGAGCTTCCTCGGAGCAGTGCCCTATCCATGCCAGCTGGCCCCCAGTGCGGTGAGCTTCCTCGGAGCAGTACCCTGTCTTTGCCAGCTAGCCCCTAGAGCTGTGAGCTTCCTCGGAGCAATGCCCTGCCCACACCAGCTAATCCCCAACACTGTGAGCTTCCTCGGAGCAGTGCCCTGCCCACTCCAGCTAATCCCTAGCGCTGATAGCTTCCTTGGTGCAGTGTCTTTGTTGCTGTGGCTTGGATTCTGGCCTTGCAGTTTAGCACTGCAGCTCTGACCCATGTTCCATTGACCCCATGCTATCCCTTTGACCCCTTCTCCTTCTCTCCCACCGCAGGAAAATCTTTAACCTGGGCACAGAGCAGCCAACCCAGGGCTCTTCCATCCCATCTGCAAAAAACTGCTTCCCTTTTGGAGCAGCGGACCTGGCAGCATGGCCCAGCATTTCCTTCACATGGGGAAAACACACCTCACCCCCCTCTGAGGACAGGAGCGCAAGGAAAAGAGGGAGGGGCCATGGTGGGGTCCGGTTCGGTATCTCCTAGGGCAGGGGTCGGCAACCTGTTAGAAGTGGTGTGCCAAGTCTTCATTTATTCACTTTAATTTAAGGTTTCGCGTGCCAGTAATACATTTTAACGTTTTTTAAGGTCTCTCTCTATAAGTCTATATATTATATAACTAAACTATTGTTGTATGTAAATAAGGTTTTCAAAATGTTTAAGAAGCTTCATTTAAAATTAAATTAAAATGCTGATCTTACGCCACCGGCCTGCTCAGCCGGCTGCCAGCCTGGGGTTCTGTTCACCTAGGCCGGCAGTGGGCTGAGGCGGGCCTGCGGCCAGGACCTCGGCTGGCAAGGGGCCAGCAGCCAGAACCCCAGACCGGCAGCAGGCTGAGCGGGGCCGGTGGCCGGGACCCCAGACTGGCAGTGGGCTGAGTGGCTCACCCTGCTGCCGATCTGGGGTTCTGTCCGCCAGCTCCTGCCAGCCAGGGTCCTGGCTGCCGGCCCCGCTCAGCCCGCTGCCAGTCTGGGGTCCCAGCCCTGTCCGCATAGAGTGGGTACCTACCTTCTCCCTGGTTCTGGCCCATTCTCTTCCTCTCTCTGCACTCAGCTGAGGGTGGGAGTGCACTGAGAACAGAGCTGGGGGTTGGGGTGCAGGGTCTGGCCAGGAGCTAGAATGAGGGAGGGAGCTCAGGGTTGGGGCAGGAGGTTTGGGTGTGGAGCGCTTACCTGGGCAGCTCCCATTTGGTGCGAGGGGTGCAGGTGGGAATGTGGGTGTGTGTGTGCAGGAGCTCCCGTTTGGTGCTCAGGGTGGGGGTGGGGATGTGGATGTGGGGGGTGCCAGAGTCAGGGCTGGGGTTGTGGGGGGGTGCAGGGGTCATGGCACGGGGCTGGGGTGTGTGGGGGGTGCAGGGGTGAGGGCAGAGGGCTGGGTGTGTGTGAGGAGGGTGCAGGAGTCAGGACAGGGGGCTGGGGGGGCTGGGTATGTGTGGGGGGTGCCAGAGTCAGGGCTGGGGTTGTCAGGGGGTGCAGGGGTCATGGCAGAGGGCTGGGGGAATGGGCTGGGGTCGTGGGGTGCTCCCAGCCCCCTGCCCTGAGGGGCTCATGGCAGGGGGCTGGAGGGGCTATGCAGATTCCACCCCCTTCCCCAAGGTACCAGGAGCAGAGAGCGCGCTGCCGCTCCACTTTTCCCTCTCCCTGTCCCTGGCAAGGGCCGTCAGCTGATCGGGGGCAGGGAGGGAGAGAAGGAGGGAAAGGAACCCAGCACCTGGGGGAAGAGGCAGGGGGAGGGGGAAGCTTGCCTGCCCTGCAAGGGGAGAGCGGTGGGGGGAGAAGAGTGGGCCGGGTCGGGCAGGATTTTTAATTGCACGCTGCTGTCCCCGGCAGACAGCAGCGTGCCATTAAAAATTGGCTCCCGTGCCGTCTTTGGCACACGTGCTGTAGGTTGACGACCCCTGTCCTAGGGGAAGAAATGTGGGGGGAGAGGGGAGAGAATAGGACCCACTGACACGTCAGCCAAGGTCATGGGGAGGGCAAAGCTCTGGAGCCAGTGCCAGGCCTCCCACCGCAAGTCCTTGCGAAAGCCAGCAGTTTGATCCCAGCCCTCGCTCCTCTGCGGGGACAGTCTGGGAGTTATTAGGAGAGAGGAGGCTGGGACGAGCCAGCAGGAATTAGCTTTGGAAAGTTGACAGCACTCGGCTCCCCTGGGGGCAGCAGGAATCCACCCTCCGTCTCTTCCAGCTTCCCCATCCCTCGGGGGCTGCCGGGGCTTCCATTGAGATTTCACTCTCCCAATTTGAGGAGCGGGGCCCCCAGGAGCTCTCCCGAGGCCTCAAGGTCTAGTCGCCAGCCATTGGCAGGCAGGCTCAACATGGTGGCCGCCGCGTTCCTACTGCCCTGGGCGTGCATGCTGAGCCTGGCCCCGGTGGCTCAAAGCACGGCAGGTGGGGGCCCTGTTCTCTGGGACCGCCCCTTCGTCACGGTGTGGAACGCCCCGAGCCAGGAGTGCGGCACGAAATACCATGTGTCCCTTGACCTGGGGGTCTTCGACGTGGTGCTGAACCGCCATGAGTCCTTCCTGGGCCAGGAGATCGCCCTCTTCTACAGCAACACGCTGGGCCTCTATCCACACTACACCCCGGAGGGGACGGCGGCCCACGGGGGCGTCCCCCAGAACGGCAGTCTCCAGGCCCACCTCGGGAAGGCGCGGCATGACATCCAGGCGGCTATCTTGGAGCCAGGCTTCCGGGGCCTGGCGGTGATCGACTGGGAGAGCTGGCGCCCCGTGTGGGCTCGGAACTGGGATGCCATGGAGCTCTACAAGGAGAAGTCCCAGGAGCTGGTCCGGGAGCAGCACCCCGACTGGCCCCCAGACAGGGTGGCTGAGGAAGCTGAGGAGGAATTCGAGCAAAGCGCCCGGGCCTTCATGGAGCAGACCCTTGCGCTTGGCAAGAGCCTGCGGCCTGGGGGCTTCTGGGGTTTCTACGGCTTCCCCAGCTGCTATAACTATGATTTCGAAGCTGCCAACTACACAGGGGAGTGTCCCGCCGTGGAGCAGCAGCGGAATGAGCAGCTCAGCTGGCTCTGGAACCAAAGCCGGGCGCTCTACCCCAGCATCTACCTGCCCAAGGAGCTCCGGCTGACAGACCAGGTTGACAAGTTCGTCCGGCACCGTGTGGCCGAGGCATTTCGGGTGCAGGGGCAGACGGGGACCGGCAGCCTCTCAGTCCTACCTTACACCCGCATCCAGTACGACTTCACGGAGGACTTCCTCTCGCAGGTGATGCCGCCCCGCCCCAGCATTGCCAGGCCCCCCCAGGGCATGCCACCTGCTCACCTCCGCCGAGCTGCCAATGGCCCAAGTCTGGCCTATCCCAGGGGCCTGCGGGGTCAGAGCTGGAGCCCGCTGCTGCTGAGAGAGGGGGGCACCAGGCAGGACATGTGGGAGGGCATCCCCTAGCTGCCAGGCAAGGGGGCTGCAAGAGGCAGAGGCCAGCTTTAGGGGCGGGGGTGTTTCCCATCTTCTAGCCCAGGTCCTCTCCCCCATTGCTTACCATTGTCACCCAGGGCCAAGGAGCAGCTGTTGGTGGGGAAGGGGTAGAGGGAGGAAGTCTGGCAGGATGAAGTCACTTTGGAGGAGTGGGGGGTGGAGAAGCCTTGGAGGGCAGAAGGGGGATCCATAGGGATCCCAGCGGGAGATGTGTGAAGGACAAGGGCCATATCCGGGGCCATGGGTCCAGAGGAGAGCAATGCTTTCACACAAGACAAAGGTCTGGGCTCCTGGAGGGTTACTCTACATTTGGCCTGTTTCAGGCTATTCCCCTGCCTTTTCCTTGCACCTCCAGGAAAGAAAATACTCCCAACTCAAGCAACTCTTTGCCACGCTCCCCTCCCAGCTTAGCAGAGATCTGTCTTTGTTACACCGCTGTGGCCCCAGTGGTCCCGAGTGGTTAGCCAGCAGCTGGGGCCTTGCTGGGTTCTTTCTGAGTCAGGTTGTTTATTTGCAAAGAATGGGCACAAAGTCCAGCTTCCCTGAACAGAAACAAACAAACAGCTGGCAGTTTCCTTACTGAGAAATCCCCAGGCCTGCCTCTTCAGTCAGTGCTGGGCCCACTGAGCTCTGACCCTCTGCTCTCTCAGGGCCATGACCCCTCCCTGCCTGTTGGCCACCTCTGCTCTAGCACCCCCTCACAGCTTGCCAAACCAGCCCCTAGCCCCTGCATTTGCCATCAGCCTGCACAGCTTACCTTCTGATCTGGGCTTGTCATTGCCTTGGATGGTGGCTTCTGTTGTTTCCAGCTATGTCACTACATAAAGGGGCTTAATTGCTCCTTCCCTTTAGCCTGCAGAAAGGTCGCTTTAACCTGGAGTGTGATTGTTTGTAGATCAAAGCCCCTCTTGCCGGCAGTCATTAACACATGTCAGCTTTGCATGTGGGCAGAGAGGCCATGGCACTATCTTTGACCCACCCCGCTCACCTGGAACAGAACCACAGAGGTTCCTCAATCTGGCTTGAGGCCGTGGGTGCTGGTGGTTGTCTCCTGTTGTGCCGGAAGGGGGAGATCTGTGCGGGAAGGATGCATGCAACAGCCTTCAACCCCTCCTAGGTGTTAGTAGCCGAAGCTGTTATCTTCATGGTGATTCTCTGCTTCTTGCAGGAGGACTTGGTCCATACCATTGGGGAAAGTGCTTCTCAAGGTGCCTCAGGGGTTGTGCTGTGGGGCAACGAGGATTACAGTCACTCACGGGTGCGTTATGTGGGGGGCTACGGCTGCTTCCAGGTTGGGAATGGGAATCCTGGCTGGGGTGTGGATGCTCCTGCACTCAGAGGATGGGAAGATGTCGGGGGGGGGGTCTCGCATGGTGTGCAACTAGCAGTTCCCAGGTGTGTGTGATGCTGAGAGTGGGAGCCCTGGGGTCTGGCTCCCCCTGCACTCAGGAGCTGGGAGGGTGCGTCCCGGGGGGACTGTGTGGAAGGGGAGCACATCAGGAAAATGGGCCCCTCCTTTCCCCTGAGAGAGCCCTGCCTGGGCCTGTACTGTGTCCCCCCTACAGGAATCCTGCCTGGCACTGAAGGAGTACGTGGACAGGAGCCTGGGCCACTACATCGTGAATGTGACCAGCAGCGCCACACTGTGCAGTCTCACGGTGTGCTCCAGCCATGGGCGCTGCGTGCGGCGGGCTGGGTACCCCGATGCCTTCCTGCACCTCAGCCCCTCCAGCTTCACTGTCCGGAGGCACCGCAGCTGGCCCCACCTCCGCCTGCAGGGACAGCTGGCAAAGCAGGAGCAAGCCAAGCTGGTGGAAGAATTCAGCTGCCAGTGCTACGCTGGCTGGGCAGGGACCCGGTGTGAACGTGAGGGCAACCGAGAGTGAGAGCCTCAGCGGAGACACCCCTGTATGCACCCCACATGGCCCCCTACATCCCATGTGGCCCCATACACCCCACCCTGACACACCCACACCCCACATATACACCCCCATGTGGGCCCACACACCTTATGTAGCCCCATACAGCCAACCCCTGAAACACCTCCCCCCCCACATGGCCCCCATGCACTCTACCCCAAAATGCCCCTCCCCCCCGCATGGCCCCATTACACCCGCATGGCCACGTCACCCTGAAACACGCTCAAACACCAATATGGATACAGTCTGGGATGCAGTTAATTCCTTTCTGTCATGTACCCCTCACATAGTGTAACTCTGTACTTCATAACAGGAAACATGCATGATATGTGGAACCCCATCATAAACCGACATGTAAGTGTCAGATCCATCCTCTGCTAAAACCACCTCACAGGGAGGTGTGTACCATGTATAGAGATCTCTGTCATGTCCACAACGGAGAGAGATTCATATCTCATAGCCCAAAATGTGTGCTGTAACTAGCAGCATGCAAGGGCTACTGCAGTGTAAGCCTCCTACACTGAACCATTCAGTGTGGCTGTTAAACAACCCCTGCCCCATGGGCCCATGCACCCTACATGGCCCGATACACCCCACCCCTGGAACACACCATACGTATACACAGCGCCAGGCAGGGTAGCAAAGTGCAATTCAAAATGACGCACAGCACCTGGCTGAAGCGATCATTCCAAAATAAAAATAAATCACAAACTAGAGCCATGCAAAGAATTCACATGCCACCCCCAAGAGCTGATTCACGCATGCAGAGCACCCGGCACTGCCACCCAATCAAATGGCTTTTTGTTTGCACAAGTGTAAGTGTGTGATGGCCCCCTCTTGGCTGATACCCTGGGAACTGAACAGGAGACCTCCAGATCTAACCACGTGAACAACTGCAAGCTTGAGCTGAAGAGTCCAGGTGTCTTAGCAGGGCCTGTGAACTGAATGACCCGTCCCAGCTGTGGATGTGCTCCAGAGACTTGATTTGAACCTGCAGTTTATTCCACCACTGCTACAAGCCTGAACCAAGAACTTTGCCATTACTGTATGTAATTGATTCCATTCAACCAATTCTAGCTCTCATCTATATGTCTTTCTTTTTATGAATAAACCTTTAGATTCTAAAGGACTGGCAACAGCGTGATTTGTGGGTAAGATCTGACTGGTATATTGACCTGGGTCTGGGGCTTGGTCCTTTGGGATCGGGAGAACCTTTTTTCTTTTACTGGAGTATTGGTTTTCATCACCATTCATCCCTATAAGAAGTGGCACTGGTGGTGATACTGGGAAACTGGAGTGTCTGAGGGAATTGCTTGTGTGACTTATGGTTAGCCAATAGGGTGAGACCGAAGTCCTCTCTGTCTGGCTGGTTTGGTTTGCCTTAGTAGTAAAGGACCCCCAGCCTTGAGCTGTAACTGCCCTGCTATAAGCAATTTGTCTTGAATTGATACTCTCAGTAGTGTCCCGCCAGGGGCCACATCGTTACAGTAGGGATAGGGTCCAGAGTGACCCAGACAAATTAGAGGATTGGGCCAAAAGAAATCTGATGGGGTTCAGCAAGGACAAGTAAAGAGTTCTGCACTTAGGATGGAAGAATCCCATGCACCGCTACAGGCTGGGGAGCAACTGGCTAAGCAGCAGTTCTGCAGAAAAGGACCTGGGAATTATAGTGAATGAGAAGCTGGATTTGTGTCAGCAGTGTGCCCTTGTTGCCAAGAAGGCTAAAGGCATATTGGGCTGCATTAGTAGGAGCATTGCCAGCAGATCGAGGGAAGTGATTATTCCCCTCTATCTGGCACTGGTGAGGACACAGCTGTAGTATTGTGTCCAGTTTTAAGCCCCCCACTACAGAAGGCATGTGGACAAATTGGAGATAGTCCAGCGGAGGGCAACAAAAATGATCAGGGGGCTGGGGCACATGACTTATGTGGAGAGGCTGAGGGAACTGGGCTTGTTTAGTCTGCAGAAAAGAAGAGTGAAGGGGGATTTGATAGCAGCCTTCAACTATCTGAAAGGGGGTTCCAAAGAGGATGGAGCTCGGCTGTTCTCAATGGTGGCAGATGACAGAACAAGGAGCAATGGTCTCAAGTTGCAGTGGGGGAGGTCTCGGTTGGATATTAGGAAACACTGTTTCACTAGGAGGGTGGTGAAGCACTGGAATAGGTTACCTAGGGAGGTGTGGAATCTCCATACTTACAGGTTTTTAAGGCCCCGCTTGACAAAGCCCTGGTTGGGATGATTTAGTTGGTGTTGGTCCTGCTTGGAGCAGGAGGTTGGACTAGATGACCTCCTGAGGTCTCTTCCAACCCTAATCTTCTATGATTCAGTGACATGGTGCTGGTGAGGGGTTGGTAGCAAAAGGAAGACCAGGTTAGGGATGCAAGCAGGTAGCTGCAGGAGGTGTGATTTTGCAAGGGGATGACACTGAGGGCTCTAGGTATATTTACACTGCAGATGGGAGTGAAGTTCCCAATCCAGATGGACAGGCACATGCTAGCTCAGCTGGAGCTAGTGAGCTAAAAACAGCAGGGTGGGCATTATGGCACAGGCTAGTCAGACCATGGCTTGTACCACTGCCCATGCTGCAACGTCCACACTGCTATATTTAGCACACTAGCTCAAGCGAAGCTAGTGCATGTCTAGCTGCTGCTCCCAGCTGCAGAGTGGATATACCCTAAGGGTTACCAGCTTTGCTCCCAAGACCCAGCCGACGTTGGATTCCCTCATAAACACTGAGCTGGGACAAGCTGGACACCTCAGCTCCTGGGTAGAGCTTTCCACACTGGAAAGTTGGTGGCTCATCCGGAGGAGGTGAAATCAACAGACTCCCAAACCCAAGGCTTAGGAAGTGACCAGCAGGATGACTCATTGTTTAGCACTCCTGTGCCTACCCCCCCTCCCACAAGTAACGTCAATGGAATGCTGGGCTTGTCAGACCTATACGGTAGCACTGAAAGGGGCTGATGTGTGTGTGTGTGCTGGGAGCGGAGGAGGAATAGCATCCCACCAGACACCATCTTGTCTTCTGCAGACTAAACACCATCCTGTCTGGAAAGGCGAGTCCACAGAGCCTCATTGCCAGCAGGTTCCTTCCTCAGAGCACTTCACAGGTCACTGGGAGGATGCTACTCCAGCTGCTGCACTAACTGCTAAACAGGGGGCAGGAGACCATATTGATGGGACTTAAGATCAAAGCCTTTGGACTGGGTGTCAATGGGTTGGGCCAGGCCAGGCTGGACCAGGCCATGTGTCAATGGGCTGGGCTGTGTGTCAATGGGCTGGGCGGGTGTCAATAGGCTGAATGTCAAAGCACTGGGCCAGGCACGGTGTCAGTGAGCTGGAGGTCAAAGGACTGGGCTGGGCTGGATGTCAAAGGAATGAGCTGGGCTAGGTGTCAATGGGCCAGATGTCAAAGGACTGAGCCGGACCAGGTGTCTAGGTCCAGGTCAGGTGTCAATGGCTGGATGTCAAAGGACTGGGCCGGGCCAGGTGTCAATAGGCAGGGCCGGGTGTCAATGGGCTGGGCTGGGCTGGGTTGTGTGTCAGTGGGCTGGGCTGGATGTCAATGGGCTGGGTGTCAATGGGCCAAGCTGGGAGTCAATGCACCATGTGTCAATGGGCTGGGCCATATTTGAATGGGCTGGGATGGGTGTCAATGGGTTGGGTGTCAAAGGGCCAGCCAATGGACTGGGCAGGGCCGGATGTCAAAGGACTGGGCCGGGTTGGGCATCAATGGGCTAGGCTGGGTGTCACTGGGCTGGGTGTCAATGGACCATGTGTCAGTGGGTCAGACTATGTGTCAATGGGCTGGGCTAGGTGTCAATGGGATGGGTGTCAGTGGGCTGGGCCGGGTATCAATGGGCTGGGCCCGGTGTTGTAGAGCTGAAGAATGCAATTGTTTCTTTTTAATTACTATTATTATTAAGACTTTATTAATATGACTTTATTTTGTATCAAATGAACGAACAGAACTTCATGAGTAAAGCTTTATGAATGAAACAGCGTTCATTCATAAAACCAGCTATCGCAATAACCGGCTAAATGGCAATAAAGCCGCTTGTTAAGTCCCCACAGTTCAGGCTTATTGAAACATTGTAACACCAGTTTACTGTTTGCCTCCCAACATTGTAAATTGTTCATTACACTTATTTTGATAAGACTCCATATTGTAACTAAAACTCCATTTTGAAATACTTACTCCATTTCGCAAAACCCTGCTGTAACCTTATTAACTTAATTCAAATGTGTGAAAGAGGTATGCATGGATGATGGAATCAACCTCCAGCCCCAGCCTGTCCTGATAAAGTGAACTGCACACACCAACAGCTGAAGATGCAGACTACAGCCCTGACAAAGTGAGAAGAGTCCACCCTAAAAGAAAAGAACAAAGGTGCAATTGAAACAAGATCAAAGTCAGGTCCAAGGCTGAAAGTCACGCCTGCAATTGACGGGTGATCAATCACACAATACCCAGAGGCAGCGTGACACAGCAAGACCCATAGACTCTTGTTCAAACTAAGGCCTATAAAAAAAATGGGTAAGATGAAAGACTTTGGGTAACATTCTGCTGCCAACATCGAAGGGAACTGGTGTGCGCCCGAAAGAGACATGGCTCTTCCTCGTGCCCAGCTTTCCTGGCCAGTTAGCCACCATGGGCTGCGAACCCAAGCTGCAAAACCAAGCTATGGACTCAGGCTACATTCAGGACTGGTAACTATACAGCAGCTGCAGAATATTTGATGTGTGTGTGTGTGTGTGTATGTGTATGTGGGTATTAGGTATTAGCTATTGGTTATAAATCAAATTGTGTTCTCATAATAAACGTGGCATATTGCCTTGTCCCCTGAAAAGATCCTGTGTATTTTTATCAACATAACAGTGTCAATGGACGAAGCTGGGCCATGTGTCAGTGGGCCAGGCTGTGTGTCAACGGGCCGGGCTGGGTGTCTATGGGCTGGATGTCAATGGGCCAGGCTGGGCTGGGCCGGGCTGTGTGTCGATGGGCCAGGCTGGGTGTCAATGGGCTGAATGTCAAAGGACTGGGCTGTGCCAGGTGTCAATGGGCCCAGCCAGGTGTCAATGGGCTAGGCTGGGCTGGGCCAGGTGTCAGTCGGCTGGGCTGTATGTCAATGGGCCGGGCTGGGGGTCAATGGGCTGAGCCAGGAGTCACTGAGCTGAATGTCAAAGGTCCGGGCCAGGCCAGGTGTGAATGGGCTGGGACGGGTGTCAATGTGCTGAGTGGGGGCAGGTTGTGTGTCATTGGGCTGGGCTGTATGTCAATAAGCCAGGTCTCAATGGGCTGGGCTGGGTGTCAAAGGACTGGACTGGGCCGGGTGTCAATGGGCCGGGTGTCAAGGGGCTGGGCCACACCATGTGTCAATGGGCTGGGCCAGGTGTCAATGGGCCAGGTGTCAATGGGCCGGGCTGGGTGTCAGTGTGCCGGGTGTCTATATGTTGGGCTGGGTATCAATGGGCTAGGCTGGATGTCTACAGGCCAGGCCGTGTTTCTATGGGCTGGATGTCAATGGGCTGGGTATCAATGGACTGGGCCGGGTGTCAGTGGGTTGGATGTCAGGGTGGATTTGCTTTAAATCAAATTGATTTAAAACATGATTTAAATCATTAGTCAGGAAGACTCAATTTAATCATGGATTTCTACATAAAAGTGCATTCTTGTTGGTTGCTATAACCTTAATACTTATTCTTCACAACTCAGAGACAGATGTAGGTTTCATTTTTAGAAGGTACACACTATACATTTTTAAAGTGATTTATTTTGGAAACTTTTCAGATTAGTTTTACAGCTATATCAGAAAATGAATGATTGTTTGTTATTTCATTTGCCAAAGGTAATTGAAGCAGATATTTATGAAGTCATTGGGAGTTGAACTATTTCCAATTCAACAGGTTAATCATTAATATTTGGAGGATTTTCTTGCCATGCTGTATTAGGAGGAGAACATCACCAGACAGATATTTAAATTGTTTTATTTAACTAAAACAACAACATTATGTATTCTGGATTTTTTTCTTCAACAGCAAGCATATAATATTTTAACAAAACAAGCATATGAATTTTTGAATTTAGTTAAACATTCAAGTTTTTTAAAATCAGGTTTGTTTTGTTAAAATTGTTTTTAACTAAAATAGTTAAATGAGATATTTAAAAAAAAACAACAAAAATTAAATCAACGATGTCAGCCAGGTCAACACGAGAAACTTAGAATATTGGCTTCTGCAGCTAACTCAGTCGTCTTCACCTTCATTTTCCTGTTTGTTCATCATCTGGAAAAGAAAAACAAGCTTTCCTGCTTTTTCAGGTCCCAAACAATTTCTCAATTTGGAATGAATTAGTCCAAAGGAAGAAAATATTCTTTCTACACCGGCAGAAGAAGCTACTGCTGTTAAAAGTGAGATTATCGCTTCAACAGTCTCTGAATCCAAGTGCTTACGTGACTTCCACCAGTTCACTGGTGTGACTTTCTTTAAAACATCATCAGTAAATATATATTTCTTGAATGGTTCACCCTTAGCTCTGAAGTTTATTAGTTGGCATTATGGAGGGATAGTTGGGATTATGGAGGGTTGATTGCTGGATGTCCATGTCACAGCCAACTCTTCTTCAGCAGTTAAGGTTTGACCCTGGTACCAAGTATTGAGAATATTTGCAAGAAAATGAGCTGGAGATAGTGCTTGTCCCATTCGTTTTTTTAATGCTTGTAATGTAACTCCGTCATTGCATATTTCTTTTTTTAAGATCTCACTCAGTTCCTTCCAAATTTCAGCAGTTTCAGCAATAAAACAGCTATTTCCCTGCATTTTGTTCAAGGCTACAGAAATGGGCTTCAGGGTACTCGGCATGTGTTCAACATTTCTCTTAAGCCCAATGTTGAGAACTTTGGCTGTGACAGTGCCATCTATTTTTTCACAATTTTGTTCACAATCATCAGATTAGGCCAGTTCTTGATCTAGTGCTCAAAACAGTCCACTCCTGAGTTCCATCGCATGTCTTGTGGGAGAGTTAGCTTGGTTCCTCCCACTGTTTTCAGAGCAGCTGCTGCAAAGTGGTTGTTACCGAAGTGTTTTGCAATTTCAACAACATTAGCCTTTATTTCTGGAACTCTGAAGTCTTTGGCTAGGAGGTGCATCAATGAGCACTGCAACTGTATGTTGATAACTTGGGACTCTCTTCACTCTCTTCTAAATTTCTTCTCATCTTGGACACATCTGCAGCATTGTCTGTAACCAAGCTGCATACTAGATATTTGAATTTTTTTTCACAGTTTGTTATAACTTTTACTGCTACTTTTTGTAAGTATTCTGCTGTGTGTGCATTTCCTGATGTATCAATTGTTTCTGTAAGGAAGACATTCCCTTCTTCTGTTGTCACACAAGCACATATAACAGGAACATTGTGGACATTGCTCCACCCATCAAGACTCAGGTTAACAATTTTACCCTCTAGACCTTTTGCACACTGATCAATTTCTCTTTCATACACTTTATCCAGCAATTTGCCTGTGACATCTGCTCTGTTGGGTGGACTGTATCCGATTAAAAATCTGATTAAAAAAAAAAATTGATGCTTATCCACCCTGCCAGGTGTCAAAGGGCTGGGCCAGGTGTCAATGAGCTGGGTCAGGTGTCAAAGGGCTGGGCCAGGTGTCAATGGGCCAGGCCAGGTATTAATCGGCTGGGCCGTCTGTCAATGGGTCCTGGGTCAATGGGCCGGGCCTCAGAAGACTAGGCCCTGCTGTGCGGTGTGTCTATGGACCGGGTGTCAATGGGCCGTGCCGGGTCTCTCTGGGCCGGGTATCAATGTGCTTGGCCGGGTCCTTGGGCCGGGCCGGAGCGAACGTGGGGAGCTGCTCCCTTCACACACGGCCGGCCGAGGAGCGGGTTCAGCGCCCGCCGCTCAGCAGCCTCCGGCCAGCAGGCGGCGCTGTGCCTGGCGCCGGGGGAGAGCGACGGGACTGGACGCGCGACCAGCAGCGCGCGGCGCCGCCATGTCAGTACCGGGGCCCTGCGAGGGGGTGGAACGGCGGGGAAACGGGGCTCTGCCCCATAGCGCCCCGTTCGGGCTTTGACCCGGCCTGGCAGCTGAAGGGGGAAGCCCCTGGCCCTGCCCCATAGCGCCCCGTTCGGGCTGTGACCCGGCCTGGCAACTGGGGGGGGGGGAAGCCCCTGGCCCTGCCCCATAGCGCCCCGTTCGGGCTGTGACCCGGCCTGGCAGCTGGGGGGGAAGCCCCTGGCCCTGCCCCATAGCGCCCCGTTCGGGCTGTGACCCGGCCTGGCAGCTGGGGGGGGGAAGCCCCTGGCCCTGCCCATAGCGCCCCGTTCGGGCTGTGACCCGGCCTGGCAGCTGGGGGGAAGCCCCTGGCCCTGTCCCATAGCGCCCCGTTCGGGCTGTGACCGAGCCTGGCAGCTGGGGGGGGAGCCCCTGGCCCTGCCCCATAGCGCCCCGTTCGGGCTGTGACCGAGCCTGGCAGCTGGGGGGGGGAGCCCCTGGCCCTGCCCCATAGCGCCCCGTTCGGGCTGTGACCCGGCCTGGCAGCTGGGGGGGGAAGCCCCTGGCCCTGCCCCATAGCGCCCCGTTCGGGCTGTGACCGGGCCTGGCAGCTGGGGGGGAAGCCCCTGGCCCTGCCCCATAGCGCCCCGTTCGGGCTGTGACCCGGCCTGGCAGCTGGGGGGGAGCCCCTGGCTCTGCCTCATAGCGCCCCGTTCGGGCTGTGACCCGGCCTGGCAGCTGCGGGGGGAGCCCCTGGCTCTGCCCCATAGCTCCCCCTTTCGGGCTGTGACCCGGCTTGGCAGCTGGCGGGGAGCCCCTGGCCCTGCCCCATAGCGCCCCGTTCGGGATGTGACCCGGGCTGGCAGCTGGGGGGGAGCCCCTGGCTCTGCCCCATAGCTCCCCGTTCGGGCTGTGACCCGGCTTGGCAGCTGGGGGGAAGCCCCTGGCCCTGCCCCATAGCGCCCCATTTGGGCTGTGACCCGGCTTGGCAGTTGGGGGGGAGCCCCTGGCCCTACCCCATAGCGCCCCGTTTGGGCTGTGACCAGGCCCAGCAGTTGGGGACTGAACCCACAGGCATGCTTGGGGTGGTTCTGTCTCCCTGCACCGTCTAGATGGTGGGTCTAGTGACCCACTGGATCTCAGACAAAAGAACCCCTGTCTGTACTGGGCAGGGAAACCCCATATTTACCCAGAGCTCTTGCTAGTGCTCAGCCAACAGCGTCAGTGGGTAGGGCCCTGCCCTGCACCTGAGCTGTTCCGGGTGGTAAATGCAGGAAGCTTGGCCAGCCCATGTCCGTGGAAGCCACGACGGGGACACGGTGGTGAGAGCCCCCGAAGGGTGTGAACGCCCAGGGCTGTGCCAGTCGTGCTCTGGGGCCTGGTTCTCCTTTACGCCCCAGGTAGTTCTTTGTGCCAGTGCACAGAGGGTGCCGAGCGCCACCCGGTCACGATGAGGGAGTTTCGCCCACACTTTGTCCTGGCTTAAATGGCTGCACAGGGCAATGAGGAATCAGGTGCCCTTTGTGCCAGCGAGGTTGATGCCAAGGGGCTCTGCCAGGCAGGCGTCAGCCCCTGGGGAATAGCCCTGGCCTTTACACCTCGTCTGCAGCAGCTCTGGGCACAGGGGCCATCCTGGGGGGAAGGGCTAGAGGAAGGGAGCAGATGGGGGTGGGATGAGGTGGAGCTGGATTTGCACCGTGGTGATTCTGCACCCCTGCAAACCCCATAGGGCTCACTGAGGTAGGGGCACAATGTCGGGCAGCTCTTGGGGCCCTGCTTCCCTCATACCTTGAGTAGGGGAGGCTGCAGCTTCTTGGGCCAGGTGCAGGGAGGGATCTGATCCAAAGACGGAGAATTAGGACGAACCTCTGGAGCAGGGGAGCTGAATGGCAGGTACGATGCCCTGGAAGTGGAGCTGTACTTGCTGTGGAGGGGTCTCTCCACCCCTACAGGAGTAAGGGGGAGCCCTGGTGGCTGACCCACTCCCCCCCAGGATGGGAGCCCCATAGCTCTGTCTGACCCTGGGAGCAACCCCCTCGTCCGCCTCTAATTTCTGTTCCAGTGCCAGGGAATGTTTGCAGGGGGCAGCTGGGCCCCCTTCTCTCCAGGACACTGCAGGGGTTTGTCCGCGTGCCCAGGCGTGTGTCCACACTGCCCCAGGCTGCACAGACACAGCCCACCTCTGTGCTCTGAGCCATGTAAACACCGCCCCTCCCCCGCGGGTGCCCGTTGGGACCCCGGCAGGGTGAGCTTCTCCCTGGCTGTGCCGTGTGGGTGCCAGCTGGGACCCTGGCCAGGTAGGTTCACTTGACAGGCAAGCCTATCTGGAGATTGGTCCTCTTTCCTCCCCACTCTGCTGCCCTGAAGCTTGGTGCCCCAGGGTCTCGTGTATGGACATTAGCAGTTAGGGGAGTGCGCTGGGTACCATAGTGAATACTCCCTGGATTAACCCTTTGTATGCCCCAGGCCTTTGTGCTGGGGTCTTGTTTTTATTTGGAGGTTGAAGGTGCCAGGATGAAGCCCCAGAGACCAGGTCTAGCTCAGCCAGCACCAGGGCACGCGCTCTCCTCACTGTGCCCCCCGGATGTTCCCCTCACTGATAGCTGTGGAGGGAACGCCGTCTCTACCGCCACCCTACTTCTTGGCCTTTGTGCTGAGGCTGCCCATAAGGGGCTGGCTTGTGCCCATACGATGGCGCCATGGGGAGATCAGGCTGAGAACCCACCAACTCAGCCACCTTTGAACTGAAGTCCTGTCGTGCCCTACCTGGTTTTTAGGAGCCCCCAGCAAGCAGAGCTTTTCGGGGCTGCGTGCCAGCGCTGGGG
This sequence comes from Chelonia mydas, assembly GCF_015237465.2. NCBI lineage: Eukaryota > Metazoa > Chordata > Testudines > Cheloniidae > Chelonia > Chelonia mydas. Next base: position 47,271,088 of record NC_057853.1, read on the forward strand.
AGGGGCTGCTCCACACCAATTTCCATTCCAGGCCCGTGGGCCGGCTTGTCCTATGTTTAAACAGACACGTCATTCACTGCTGGGAAGCAGAACTGGGTGTCTGTGGTTGGCTGGGGAACGTGCAGCTTCCTGTGAGGTACTTGTGAAAGAGGCTGGACAGCGTCTCCAGGGCCCCAGTCAGAGCAGAGGCTCTGAGTTGATCCCCAGGCAGGGAGGAGACGCAGAGCACAGGAGCTCGACGAGCATTGATGCTGGGCAGGGTGAGTGAACACCCAGCAAAAACATGCTCCCCGGCTAACAGAGCTGACTCTATCTCCATAGTGATTGGGAGCCAGGAATTCCTGGAATCTCTTCCCAACTCCACTACTGGCTCTGGACATGCCTCAGTTTCCCCAGTGGGGGTGATACCTAGCTTGCAGTGGGGAATGGGAGGCTGGCTTTGTTCTTGGCAGGCCTGAGAGGGGGCCTGACATAAAGGGGGATGCCATTGGCTTTAATGCCATTCCCCCGGGGCCTGAATGGATATTTTGATTCTCATCATGAGGTTGAAATGGAGCAATGGCAAAGGCAGGCTGGAGAGTGGGGCTCGTTTGCAGAGATGGCTGAGGCTGCTATAGCTCCTCCCCAGAGCAGGGTGCCTCCCTTGTTTGGGCCTTTTAATATGAAGCTGAACGAAGCCCCAGAGATGAGGCTGTGGCTCAGGGTGAGGGGATCTGAGCTGGGGTTGGCTGCACCTGGGTGGATTGTGCAGGTACTATGGGGTGCAGGACAGTCAGATCTGGGCTGTCCCAGGTCACGAGACATTAGCCTGTCTCAGGATTGAGCTGCTCAGCCTGCTGAGGCCAGGCCCTTCTGTGTCTCCAGATGCTGGCGGGAAAGCATGGTTGTTGCTATCTGACTGTATTGAGAAAACTGCTTAGCTGGTGGTTCCTCTTGCAAACTGCCTGTGGCTTCCCAGAGCCCGCTGGCCCCTAGGAAGGGGAACTAGCTGGGGGGAAAGGCGCCTGCCAGTGCCAGGAAATTCAGGCCCCGTTGATGAACGCGAGGTCAGCGTCTCCAGAGTGGTCCCAGGGGTAGGCTGGCCCCTGTAGGCCCTGGACAGAGGATGGCAAGTGTTTGCTCTGTCTCCTCACAGGGCTTTTTAAAGTGACTTTAGTGCTGATGAAAGGTGCTGGCCTGAGCAACCTGCAGACCTGTGCTCTGATAATGGGAAAGGCTGGGGCTGGAGTAGCCGGGACTCCCCCTCACCAGCCAGTGCCCCCTGCCCTGCTCCTCACAGCGCCCCCTGGTGGGAGAGGCCAGGGCTGGAGTAGCTAGGACCCACCCTCACCAGCCAGTTCCCTCTACCCCACTCCCCAAAGTGCCGCCTGCTGGGAGAGGCTGGGGCTGGAGTAGCTGGGAGCTCCCCCCAGTCAGTGGTCCTGAACCCTCCCCACAGCACCCCCTGCTGGGAGAAACTGGGGCTGGAGTAGCTAGGACCCCCCCACACCAGCCAGTGGTCCCTGCCCTGCTCCTCACAGCGCCCCCTGCTGGGAGAGGCCGGGGCTGGAGTAGCTGGGAGCTCCCCCCAGCCAGCGTTCCTGACCCTCCCTACAGCGCCCTCTGCTGGGAGAGGCTGGGGTCTTCTCAAGGCGCCTCTAAATCCTGCGAGCGGATGGCTCAGAGGAAGTCGTGGTGGTGACTGTGCATGTTGCAATTTCTCAAGGTTCATGACCCAGCCAGAGCGGAAGTTGGGGGGGGCAGGGTGAGGATTTCACAGCCGTCCCCAGGCCTATCTGCCGTGCTGTCACATGCTGGCTCAGTGCCAATGGGTGGGGTGACTCTGGGAGGCAGGGACGCTCTAGCTGAACTGTCCACTGACAAGGTGAAGCCTTTACTGTGCTCCTTTTCCCCTAGCTTGGGTGCACAGGTGGTTTGTTTGGGTCCGATCCAGCTGCCCAACAGCAGTCTGTGAGATGAGCTGGCACGCAGGAGAGGTACCCCGTATGCCATGGCTTGCTGCCATCTCCTGGGGGGCACAGGCAGCCTCTATTAAAGTAGGCTCCAAGCTTCAGCGCGGGTGGGGTCTGTGAACCCATCTCCTGGGTTTAAAGCTCCCTACAAGCCAAAGCTGACAGGAGGCAGGGACCTCCTCAGCCTGGTACAGACGGTACCCATCTGGAATGGACTGTGCTTCTGGCATGGCCCACTTCGCCCAGCCCAACCTAACACAGCCCTCTCCCTCCTTGTCCTGATGGTCGGGCTGTGGCCTTCTCTCAAGTGGGCAGCAAGGGCACGCTTGCAATGAGTTGGTGGTTCTCAGCCTGGTCCTTCTCGGACGGGTGTCCTGATCACAGAACCTGGCATCGCAGTTGGCACTGATCAGCCTCATTGGTCTGCGAGGACTCGACCAGCCGCAGAGTCCGATCTCCTGTGCAGACTGCGGAGTCCCCACTCCTCTTCATCTATGCAGGAACAAGGCGCCTGGCCTGAGATAGCTTTAGGCCACCTTTACCCTCCATGTACCCTTGGACCAGCTGTCACCCACCCCTGGATGTCACCCACCCCTTTTTCACTAGGAGGGTGGTGAAGCACTGGAATGCGTTACCTAGGGAGGTGGTGGAATCTCCTTCCATTGAAATTTTTAAGGTCAGGCTTGCCAAAGCCCTAGCTGGGATGATTTAGTTGGGGATTGGCCCTGCTTTGAGCAGTGGGTTGGGCTAGATGACCTTCTGAGGTCCCTTCCAACCCTGATATTCAATGATTCTAAGCTAGAGCATCCTCGGGGCTGCTCGGATCTACATGCTGTGTCCCTGGCCCCTAGGGGCCATGTACCAGGTGTGACCAGCTGGAGCCCAGCACTCTTTGGCCCATAAGCCTTTGCTGGGGCAAGGAAGGGGACCAGCGCAGCTTGGCTCTGGCAGCTCCGGGACCCAGCAGGTATTCCTCTGGGACCTTCCTGCCCCATTTAGCACCCCATCCTCTAATAGATGTGGTATTTATAGGGCTAGTTTTATGGGTGGATTTTCAAATGCTCATCCAGAAATGGAAAAAATTAAAAGGAATAAACTCTCCAGGTGCCAGATGGAGTGAGGCAGTGACGGCTCTGCCAATTGCTTTGTTTCCATCAGCTGTTGGCGCAAGATGACCCATAGCACATACTGAACCCTTGGAAGACTGGGTGTGCTCCAGGCTGGATTTGCCTCTGGGAGTTTCTCTTCCTCCCCTGGGGCCTGGTGTCTCCCTGCCCCGCCGCAATCTGCCCAAGGCCAGTGGGAATGGCCTGTTGCGGTGATCGTTGGAATTCCAGCAGCAGGGTTGCATCTGGCTGTGTGCACCCGCCCAGGTGTGTCGTGGCTTCGGGGAGCGGTGCTGGCTCTCTGTGACTTGCAAAGCTTTGCCTGCTTGGTCTCCCATCAGTGGGAAGAATGGGCTCGGTTTCGGAGCTGCTCACGGCAGTTCCCCTTCACCAGAGGCCGGATCTGGTGGAGGTCTGCGCTGAGCTCATCAACGAAGAGTGGAAGAAAAGCAAGACCTCTCGCATGTACTCACTCCAGAAGTCCACAGACAACTTCCCCATGTGTCTGGTGCTGATTAGAACCCAGAGGGACACAGAGGCTGCCGAGGAAGGGAAGATGGCAAAGACCCAGCTCCTTGGGCACGCCAGGTTATCCCGCGTTGTCAGCCAGCCCGAGAGCTTGTTTGTGGAAACGGTTGTGGTCTCCAGGGCGCTGCGGGGTCAGGGGTACGGCCGGAAGCTGATGGAAGCCACCGAGAGCTACGCCAAGTCCCGTGGCTTCAGGCACCTGCATCTCACCACACATGACAAGCAGCACTTCTATGCCCACTTGGGCTACACTGCATCTGAGCCGGTGCAGAGCATGGGGTTCATGAGCTCTGTGGTCCCCATGGAGTTCCTGCAGATGCTCTCCAGCCCCCCTCCTCACACTAGAGCACCTGCTTGGGGACCGGGAAAGCCCAGTCCCACCGCCTCCCATCTTAACAGCAGAACTTCAGGAGCCAACCCGCCTCCACTACCGTCCTCCACACCCCCTGCCCACTGCACCGCCACTGTGTGCCCACCACCACCTCTGCCACCGTTGCCGTCATCTCTGTCTCCACCGATCTGCTCTTTAAACTCCTCACAATCTGCCATTCCCCCTCCACTCCCCTTGCCACCTTCACCTCCCCATGGTTCCCCTTTCCATTGCAGGATCGCTGCTGCGGGGCTGCCTCCACCTCCCCCTTTACCTCCACCAGCTGCCCATGTAAGCTCTGCACACCTTCTGCCCCCTCCCCCTGGTCCTCCACCATGCCACCTCCCTCTGCTAGGCCAACCAGTTTTTCCTGGCCCCATCGCCTCCAGTTCACCAGGGGAGGATCCCTATGGTCAGACCCTGCTGGAGACACCGTACCGCGACCTCAGAGGGCTCCCCATCTTCTGGATGAAGAAGGACATTTGATTCCTGCACAATGTGCTAATGGGATGCTGATTAAAAGTTGGGGTTGGGGAGAACTCCCCTGCCCCCGCCTTACCCACTGCTTGCTCGTTTTAGTTTTGATTGGGCTACCACAAACTCCCATGGGGTGGGGGAGAGTCCAAATCCCAGTCATTCCCTTTTGGGCCATCTGCCATGTTCACATGGGTAAATCAGGGAGCCTGGATCTCCCCTGGTCCAGCCAGAAGGGGATTTCTGTGGAGAGATCCTGCAAATCTATGATGCAGAGACACTCATGCGAGCTGCCTCCTTGGATCATTGGGGAAGCAGCTGGAGAAATCTCTAGTAGCAGCAGCAGGGCCCGCCTTATGATAGGGGCCCCCAAGCTGCTGGGGTGGGGAAATCAGCAAGTGGCCTCCTACTCTATTCCCATTGCCAGTGGGGAAGGCTTTTGAGGCCCAGATATGGGACATGGGGCTTGGAGCTGAAAGCATGGTTGCAAAGGGATTCCCCAGGTCTGCTCTTTGTGGGTCCAAGGCCAATCAGATAAGAGTCCCTCTAACAAATCTGTGTGGGGCTGGTCCTTGTGGGTTACACCTGTGCCAAGCCTGGCTGGTCTGCACAGGAGCGCAGCCCATGCCCAGTTCCAGCCCAATGCGAGCAGGCAAGGATTCAGCGAGGGCAGGAGAGCGGCATGGCTGGCTAAGCAGCAGGGCGCTGATCTCACCACCTGCGAGGCAGAGGCGTGCCTGTGGATTGCTCTTTGGGGTATAGCTGTCTGGATGTGTGGCCTGGGGCTACAGGGCATGCTCACAGGCAGAAACAGAAGTGCCCAGGGAACTTTTACCCTGAAAGTTTTCGGTGCTGAACAAGTTTGGGCACCTACAGAGATTGGGGGTGGGGGCAGTGGAGCGGGGGTTTTGTGAATCCCTGGTTCTGAGATTTAGGTGTCTAAAGTGGCAGTTGTGTCTAAACTCCTATTGTGAATCTAGCCCAAAGTCCTTTACAGAGGAGATCAGGATCATTAGCCCCCTTTCACAGATGGGGAAACTGAGGCACAGAGCGGCCAGTGACTTGCCCAAGGTCACCCAGCTGTCCAAGCTAGGAGTAGAACTAGGCCTTGCAAGCCCCACTCCAGTGCTTGACCCATTAGGCTACACTGCAGGAGTCTGGCCAGCGCAGAGGGGAAGATGTCTCTCTCAGGGCCCCTCCCACCCCACAACCTGCTCCCTGGGCTGGGATCCGCCAGCACCCTGAGCTACTGCAGCTAATAACAGGCACATTCCAGCTGAGACACAGGGAAGGCCTGGGCCACTGCTAGGCCATCAGTCTCACAGCCAGACCCCCAGGGCGACGGTCACATGCAGGCGCCCATACAGGGCAGACAAGAATATCTTCAATGTGTCAGGAACACGGGGAGAAGGCAGCGGTGGCCACTGTTTTGCTGCAAACAGATCCTTTGGGAGGCATTTATAACTAGGCACTAGACGGACCGGAAGAAGTTATTGGGGCGCTCTATGTAGAGGGATGGTGGGTGGGTGTCAGAAGGGCATCCCAGCTGGCATCAAGGAGGTGCCACCCTTCTTGTTCAAGAGAGGACAGGTGGGCTGGAGGGTGCGTCCTCCGACCCATCGCTCTTCTGTCACTTCTTCCCTTGTCTCTGGTTGCCAGCTTCTAGTTTGACTCTCTCTCTCTCTTTGGAGTGGGGAACCAAACTGGAGAATGGGTCATTTTAAAATAAGCCCCTCCCAGGGGCTGGGTTAATTGAAATAGGGGTGGAGCTAAAGCCCTATATATACAGGTGGGAGAGTAGTAAGGGTTAGCTCCAGACCCATTCGCCAACCCCCCTATGTCACTCAAACTGTGTGATGTGACTCATGGATTTCAAGGCCAGGGCGGTCTCTCGTGATCATCTGCTGACCTCCTGCATGACAGGTGAGAGAACTGCCCCGTGATAATTCCTAGAGCCAATCTGGATTTAAGAATCCTTCGTGATGGAGAAGGACCATGACCCTTGGTCAGTTGTTCCAGGGGTTAATTGCAAATGATCCTGTACTGGGCATGTGCTAGATGGGACAATGGACTCATGGCGGGCGCCACTAAGATGTGAATTTCCCCAGGCTAATGGCTGGGAAACCCCATTGCGAAAGCATATCTTGAAAGGAAGGGAATAAATGCAACTTTCAGCAGACCAGGCGAGTGCCTCTCCAAAAGGCCTTTGATCCAACAGCTGGGGCAATTTTGGTGGGTTCTGACTCACGAGGCTGCTTCGTGATATGCTGGGAACCATTTGGCAACTTGTTTCTTAACCAGAGGGAAGTCTTGGTAATGTGAATTCTTGCTACAGTTCTGTCTGCTCTTAACTGTGCTGAGAGGTGGGGAGAAGCAGCTGGTTTTGTGTGTGTGTGTGTGTGTAGGGCGGTGGGCTTAGCGAGGGACTACTTTATACACACAAAAGAATTAGATCTGTTCATGGAGGCAAGGTCCGTGGCTGTTAACTGAGATGACCAGGGACACAACGCCATGTTCTGGCTGTCTTTAAACCCACAGATGCTGGGAATGGACGACAGCAGATGGATCACTTGGTAATTGCCCTGTTCTTTTCATTCCCTCCGAAGCACCTGGCATGGACACTACCAAAGACAGGGCTAGATGGACCATTGGTCTGACCCACTATGGCCGTTCTTAGGATTGTTACTGGGTTCTTGTAAGTGGAGATGCGCTGAATGGATCTGAAAGTCGAATGTGGCTCTAAGGATACACAAGGGAGATGGGCCCATGCTGGCTGTTATCTGGAGCTCAGTGCTTTGGATCAAATGGAACCAGCATCAGAACCACCCCTATTTTTTCTCAAGAAAAACCAAACCTGGCCTCCTTGGCCTATGGTTACTATACAAGAGTCACTTCCCCCACTGATGAAATGCAGCCACTTCTGGGGTGGTAACCCCTACCTCTGTCGTGGGCCCACTGGAGTCACCAGGATCAAGGCTCCTTTGTAGGAGGCAGCACTCTGCAGAGACCCATGTTCCCGTGTGATGAGGGGAACCCCCAGGAGCCTCCTGCACCTGGGAGGGGAGCAGCTCTAGTGGGGAAGCACTGTTGACATGCAAGGTGGCTGTAGCTGCAGCTCTTCTGAACCCCAGTGACAACCCCGGGAGAACTGGGGAAGAGAGTGGCTGAGATCAATCTGCTGCAACCCGCCCTGCCCCATCACCCTCAAGAGCCATCAGCTGTGTACTATATAGTAATCGTTAGTCACGTTATCATTCACACCGTACACCTTGCCACTGGGATCTTCATTTCCTGTGGCACTTGCTGGGAAAGGGCCCTCAGCTGAGGTGGGGGAAATGAGAATGAGTCCCGGTGGGACGTAAGCCACCCCGAATGCTGGCCTGTCAATACCCCAGTCCCCTGAGGAGCTCCGAGTGTGGAACAGCTGTCTGTACATCCCTGGAACACTGCACTGTGTGAGCTCCGTGGGGCCAGTCGTACTGACCTGGCAATGTTTCGGCTAGCACAGCATCTCTGCTGAAGCTGTCGGGTGCCTGTTATATCCCCCCATCTAAAGATGTTACTGAGCTCCTTTTGGAGGCTTCCTTAGCAAAAATGTCCCCTCCCCATCACATGCCCATGTGCTCCCTGACTCTAGGGGATATTAGAGAGACATTAGACACGAGAGATTAGAGGCGGGCAAGGGAGTATCTTTTATTGTCCCAACTTCTGTGGGTGAGAGACAAGCTTTGGAGCGACACAGAGCTCTTCCTCAAAGTGCCACAATTAAATACCAGATCTGAACAATTAGTTAGCATAAGTCGTTAACACATGTTTCAAGGGACCGCTCAAGGTGTGGTGGCCCATCAACACCCCTGCAGTCAGAGTGGGGAAAGCAGCTGAGAGGGGTTGTTAGTGGGTTACAGATTGTTGTGGTAAGCCATAAATCTATTGTCTGTCTCTGTTCCATCCTGGATTTTCAGTGTCAAGCAGCGTTATGAATTTAAGCTCCCAGGCTCGTCTCTTGTAAGTGTTGTGCAGGTTTCCTTTGTGGCTGAGGACTGAGTGGTCAGACAAAGAGTGATCGCCTTGTGAGAAGTGTTCAGCCATAGGGTGCTTTTGTCTTTTATCATTTTCCTGAGAGAAAAGGAGGACTTGTGGCACCTTAGAGACTAACCAATTTATTTGAGCATGAGCTTTCGTGAGCTACAGCTCACTTCATCGGATGCATGCTGTGGAAATCGCACAAGACATTTTATACACAGACACCATGAAACAATGCCTCCTCCCACCCCACTCTCCTGCTGGTAATAGCTTATCTAAAGTGATCATCAAGTTGGGCCATTTCCAGCACAAATCCAGGTTTTCTCACCCTCCGCCCTCCCACAAACAAACTCACTCTCTTGCTGGTAATAGCCCATCCAAAGTGACCACTGTCTTCACAATGCATATGATAATCAATGTGGGCCATTTCCTGCAGAAATCCAGGTTCTCTCACCCCCCTCCAAAAACCACACACACAAACTCACTCTCCTGCTGGTAATAGCCTATCCAAAGTGACCACTCTCCCTACAACCTGCATGAAAATCAAAGTGGGCCATTAACACATTTCCTGTGAGAGTTCATTCCAGAGCATGGTGATTGCCTGCTTTCACCCACATAGTTGCTACTGGGGCATTTAGTGCACTGGATGGGGTACAGCACCTGTTTTGATTGGCATGTGTAAGACCCATGGATCTTGAAAGGTGTGCTGTGAGGATGGGGTAGGGGGTGTGTGTGTTGTGTTGATCATTGTAGCAGTGGAGATATGTTTGCAGGTTTTGCATCTGTTGTTCTGGCAGGTGTGAGGTGAAGTGTCCTGCTCTGTGTGGAGCTTGCTTCTGATGGTGTGCTTTATAGCCAGAGACTGGTCTTTGCTCAACTGCACATGTAACCCACACTGGGGAAAGTGTGTCTCTGTCCCCCTCTAGTGGCTGGGTCATGTAAGAGGCTAAAAGTCTACTCCAGCTGCCTGCTAAGAAATACCTGCTAAGGTATTTCTTTAGCTCAAATAGTGCTTGCGCGTCGAATGCCATCGATCAAACCCCGCTAAGGGCTCAAGAGGGGCTAGTTACATGCACACTGGTACTGTAGGGTTGTCGGGTTCACAGGGGCTGCACACATTGGTTTGCTATTGCAGGGTCATTTGTTAGCACTGGAATTCACACACCAGGGTGTTATTTTTGAGTTGATCTCAAGGGCTGGATGTTGCACGTGAGTTTGTTGTTGTAGGGTTGCTTGAAAGTTCTGGGCTATACACACATGGGTTTGTTATTGGAGGGTTGTTTGGAAGTGCTGGGCTATAAACACGTAGGTTTGTTATTGTAGTGTTGCTTGCAAGTGCTAGATATTGCAGGTGAGTTTGTTATTGTAGGGTTGCTTGCAAGTGCTGGGTGTTGCAGTTGGGTTTGTTATTATAGGGTCTCCCAGGAGGGCTGGGCTTCTGGTGCTAAGTGCAGTGTATAGATAAGTGTTGGAGTGTTTGTACTGGGAAAACACAGACCTAGAATTACCAGAACTGTGAAAATAGCCTGGGGAAAAGGTAGGTGATATTCAAGCAACAAGGTCAGTTGTAACTGAGCTCTGCGCAGCAGATTGGGGGTGGATTAGAGCCTGTCTCTGAGGTGCTGGGAGGCAGTGAGAGCCCAGGCAGTGCATTCTGGGGGGATTAGAACATGGCTTTGGGCTGTCACGCGGCACCCGAGACTGATCGGTTCCTAATCTTCTCTCTCCGAAGATATCTCTGTTGCAGCTGGGGAGAAGTGAGCTGGCATTGGCTGCCCTGGCCCCATGCAGCCGGGTCTGGTCCAAGGCCCATAGATGCCATCTGGAGGCTTTCCACTGACTCCAGGGGGCATCCGATCGGGTCTTAAGTGGGGAAAGTTGGAACTGTTCTAGACCCCTTCCCCCAGCTTGTATTTGTCTCGCTGGCCATTGGAGTGACCGCAGGGAGGGTGCATCTGAGCCGCCAAGGGGCAGGGACGGGGGCAGTGGCATGGCTTGTGCATGAGCGTGAGATTTAACGCTCCCCGCTGGTACTGCGTCTTACAGGCAGCCTGAGCATGAAGCGCCCAACTCCCAGTGGTGCCTAACTGCCCCCTGCACACAGTGGTGGAAGTAGAAATCATTTCTTGCTGGTACTGCACTCATGGGAGGGACACAAGGGGGGGCACGTGACCTCCCCGCGTGACCCTCCATGTGACTCCTCCCTACCCTGCCCCCAGCCCGGGGACCTCATGCTCTTCCCGTCCCTTCTGACACCCCCCTTTGTATACAAACATCAACATGCTTACCTACTCACTTTCCCCCCACATATGTAGTATTCAGTCTGTTTATATGGAATATGGGAGTTGGGTGGGGAGCCATTTCAGCACGTCTGACTTATTAAAAGACAAATTTTAAGTAGAACTGTATCCTTAACTGCTTTATGGTATTGTACCCAAACATTGCATTTCAATGGGGGATTCAACTTCCTTTATAGCAGGGATGGGAAAACTTTTTGGCCCGAGGACCACATCTGGGTATGGAAATTATATGTCGGGCCATGAATGCTCATAAAATTGGGGGTTGGGGGGTGGGAGGGCTCCGGCTGGGGGTTCGGGCTCTGGGGTGGGTCTGGGGATGAAGGAGGGTGCTCTGGGCTGGGACCGAGGCATTCAGAGGATGGAGGGAGATCAGGGCTGGGGCAGGGGGTTGGGGCATGGGAGGGGGTCAGGGGGCAGGCTCTGGGCGGCGCTTACCTGAAGCAGTCCCCAGAAACAACAGCATGTCTTCCCTGCAGCTCCTATGCAGAGGCACTATCAGAGGTTCCCGGCCAATGGGAGCTGCGGGGGTGGCACTTGGGGTGGGGGCAGCATGCGGAGCCCCCTGGCTGCTCCTATGCATAGGAGCTGGAGGGGGGATGTGCCTCTGCTTCTGGGAGCCATGCAGAGTGGGGCAAGACCCCGACCCTGCTCCCCAGCTGGAGCACCAGAGCAGGGGAAGCCCAGACCTCGCTTCCTGGTGGGAGCTCGAGGGCCAGATTAAAACATCTGGAGGGCTGGATGTGGCCTCTGGGCCGCAGTTTGCCCACCTCTGCTTTATAGGAACAGGTTTCAGAGGGGTAGTCGTATTAGTCTGTATCAGTAAAAACAACAAGGAGTCCTCGTGGCACCTTAAAGACTATCAAATTTATTTGGGCATAAGCTTTTGTGGGCTATAACCCACTTCACAAGATGCCTGATGAAGTGGGTTATAGCCGACGAAAGCTTATGCCCAAATAAATTTGTTAGTCTCTAAGGTGCCACGAGGACTCCTTGTTGTTTTTATAGGAACAGACTCCTGAAACTCTTACCAGTCTACAAAAGTGGTCCATAGTCATGCAAATAGTCCCATTGTCTTCAATGGAATTGATCAAATGATTAAGGGTTTACAGGATTAGGCTCCAAGTTTGTAAATTGTTCTGGATGAAATTGACAGTGCTTAAGCTGGCAGATCAGAAGGAGCTTCATTCGAATAAAGGTGGGCAGATGTGTGATAAATCTTAGCTCCGTTGCTAAGATGAGGAACGTATTTTCAGCAAAGTTCTTGGCAGATTCCTGAGGCAGCTGGTTTAAGGCTGTCAGTGTCCGGCATTATAATCTTCACTTATCGTACTCTCACCCACAAAGCTGGAAAATGAGGCATTTGTTTTCTTTGTTTTGCTGCTCCAGTTCCAGGTAACAAAATGCATGTTAGACTAGTTTGGCTGCAAAGAAGAATTCTAGGTACACTGGGGACAACACCTGATTCCCACCAGGCTGCAGAACTGGGCTGACATCACAGTCCAACCATCCTCTGCTCAGTGCAAACAAAGGCATTCCTCTAATGATTTGGGCTTGATGTGATGCAGTATGAATGTCATGGATAATTCAGACCAATGAGAGAAACAGAATCAAAGGGGAGAAACAGAATAAAAAACACTGTTTAAATACCTTCCATCCCCCTGCCCCCCTTGAGGACTCCTGACCAATGTAGCAGCACAATACCTATGCTAACAAACTTAAACAAAGCCTTTGTTTATGTTTGTTAGCATATGTATTGTGCTGTTAAAGCCATTTAAAGAATGAATGTTCTCCCTAGCCCCATTCTGTTCCTTTAAGGGCAGAGCACAGCCCCACCCTGCCCTCCGGATGGGTGGGGCTAGCCCCAAGTCTTTCTGGTACCCCGTACCCACTAAAAATCTCTTGCCAGTACTGCGTACTGGAGGGTACCGCCCTGCTTGCACCCCTGCCTGCAAATCTCCCCCTAGGAGGTTCCCCCAGCGTGAGCTTTTCGGTGCCCATGCAGGACTATCTGTTTACCCTGGTGTGGAGGGGCACCAGCAGAGAGAACCCAGCGTTGCCCTTAGCCACGCGCCGTTGAGGCCCTGGCCGCAGATCAGAGCGACGGCGGAAGACAAGAATGTGGCTGTTTCGTTGTAGGAGGGTTCCAAGATCAGGACCCTGTTAACAGGGCCGTCCCTAGGGAAAGGCGGGGCCCAGGGAGGAAGTGATGAATTTGTCACTTCCGGGACCAACCCGTCACTTCTGGGACCAACTGCGCTGGCCAATTGTGTCGGCCTGTGGGGCCCCCCAAAGCGCGGGGCCCAGAGCAGTCACCCCGATTCGCTGTACCCTAGGGACAGCTCTGCCAGTTGTACGTAATAAGAGACACTCCCTGCCCCAAAGAACTTAAGGCCCAGATCCACAAAGGTTCCCAGCTTCCACTGGGAATTAGGAGCCTTAGATCCCCTCGCATAATGACAGGTTTCAGAGTAGCAGCCGTGTTAGTCTGTATTCGCAAAAAGAAAAGGAGTACTTGTGGCACCTTAGACTAACAAATTTATTTGAGCATAAGCTTTCGTGAGCTACAGCTCACTTCATCGGATGCATTCAGTGGAAAATACAGTGGGGAGATTTATATACATAGAGAACATGAAACAATGGGTGTTACCATACACACTGTAAGGAGAGTGATCACTTAAGGTGAGCTATTACCAGCAGGAGAGCAGGGGCGGGGAGGGGGGAAGCTTTTGTAGTGATAATCAACTGCTGGAAATGGCCCACCTTGATTATCACTACAAAAGGTGTTCCCCCCCCCCCCCCACTCTCCTGCTGGTAATAGCTCACCTTAAGTGATCACTCTCCTTCCAGTGTGTATGGTAATACCCATCGTTTCATGTTCTCTATGTATATTACCATACACACTGGAAGGAGAGTGATCACTTAAGGTGAGCTATTACCAGCAGGAGAGTGGGGGGGGGGGGAACACCTTTTGTAGTGATAATCAAGGTGGGCCATTTCCAGCAGTTGATTATCACTACAAAAGCTTCCCCCCTCCCCGCCCCTGCTCTCCTGCTGGTAATAGCTCACCTTAAGTGATCACTCTCCTTACAGTGTGTATGGTAACACCCATTGTTTCATGTTCTCTATGTATATAAATCTCCCCACTGTATTTTCCACTGAATGCATCCGATGAAGTGAGCTGTAGCTCACGAAAGCTTATGCTCAAATAAATTTGTTAGTCTCTAAGGTGCCACAAGTACTCCTGTTCTTTTTTAGATCCCCTTATGCATCCCAACCTGGGAGTTGCACCCGCACGGGCCAAGCAGGGGCTCCTTTCCTGGGGCACCGATCCAGGGGTGATGCTGCTTGCTGGTGTCAGCTGGGACTTCTGGCAGTTTCCCTGGGAGGGCAAGTCCCTGGTCCAAGTGCGATCTGGTGGGAAGGCCGGGTCAGAGGTGAGGTCCAGTCCAAATGGCAGGAAACAGGGGAGACAGCATCATGGGGGTGGACAAAGCCCAGGCTGAAGTCTGGCTGGGATGCACTGATACAATCATAGAAACACCACCTATAGGTTTCAACACCCATTACACCTGTAATTTGGAAGGGAAAACAAAGGACGAGGAGGGACCCAGAACAAACTAAGCCATGGGGTTTTATACTTCTCAGTCCTGGGGCATAATTTGCACAGCTGTCCTCTCCAGTAGCCCTTTGGAGCCCCAATGGGCTCAACCACAAGCCGACCTTGGGCAGTCACAGGATGTATCAAGAAGAGACCAGTTCTCAGCTGGCATCAGGTCCTCCTTAGCCCAACGTGGGTGAGATGGGCTGGGGACTTTCCCCAGCATTCCAGGGTGACCTGCCACAGTCTGTCCGGGGTGCAGGTTGTGTTGGTTGCTCCCATTGTCATGGGTGGAGCTCAAGGAAGAGGATGTGGGGCTGAGAGAGGAAGCCATGGACAAGCCGTTCCCCTTAATGTTAGAACAGGTGTGGCTCCCTGGTCTCACCCTGCCTCCAATTTGCTCTCCCCTTGTAGGGTGTTCATTCAAGAAGGAAGCAGGAGGGGGTCTGGACTGGACATAGTTGCAGAATGTCCACCATGACTCTGGGCCTAACTGTCTGGCCCTGGGTCCTGTTCTGCCTCGGAGCCATCCCACCCTCGAGAGGGCACAGCTGGGAGAGTGCATCCACCGGCCCCCTTCTCCAGCACAAGCCGTTTGTGGTGGTGTGGAACTTGCCCACGGCCCGGTGCCACCAGCGCTTTGGGGTTACCCTGCCTCTCGAGGACTACGCCATCGTGGAGAACCAAGGCAACGCATTCCAGGGCCAGAACATGACCATCTTCTACAAGAACAAATTTGGAGTCTACCCGTACATCTCCCCGGAGGGCGAGCACCACAATGGGGGGATCCCCCAGAAAGTCCGCCTGAAGCAGCACCTAGAGAGGGCCACAGTGGAGATCACCCAGCTTCTGCAGCCAGACTTCCACGGGCTGGCTGTGGTCGACTGGGAGGAGTGGAGGCCGCTGTGGAGACGGAACTGGGGCCCCAAGGCAGTGTACAAGGAGGCCTCTGAGCAGTGGGTCCAGGAGAGGTTCCCAGAGATGTGCGCCAAGAAGCGAGCCTACTTGGCCGAGGAAGAGTTTGAGGGGGCAGCCCAGGAGCTCATGGAGAGGACGCTGGTGCTGGGGAAGGAGCTGAGGCCCTGGGGTTTGTGGGGCTTCTACAGGTTCCCTGACTGTTTCAACGATAACTGGAGGAAGGGGGGGAATTACACGGGGGAGTGCCATGCCATGGAGGTGCTGCGAAACAACCAGCTTATGTGGCTCTGGGAGGCCTCCTCCGCCCTCTATCCGAGCATCTACCTCCCACCTAAGCTTCTGCCGGCCAAGCGCCAGAGTTACGTCCACCACCGCCTGCAAGAGGCCTTCCGGGTGGCACAGTTCGGCCTGGAGCAGCCCCTGCCTGTGATAGCATACTCCCGAGTCTCCTATCGGCACTCCGCCAGGTACCTGTCCGAGGTAAGAGCCAGGGATTGGGATGCAAAGGAAAGAACCAGAGCTGGAGATCCATGTGCCTGGTATCCTGCTCATCGCTAGACTTCAGCCTTCTTGGTGGTTGGGAATAGCCTTGGGTCAGCCACCGTTAGCTACCAGGTGGTGAAGCTGCACCTCTAGGACAGCCAGGGGCTAGCAAGGGTGGGGGCTGTTGTAATCAGGATACGCCCAGTTGGCTCAGGCCTTGTTTACACTACACAGTTTTGTTGAGGAAAGTCAGCTTTTGTTGACAAAACAGTGTAGGTGTCCGCACTGAAATACTCCTCCCGCCGTAACTCCCCTGCTATGCTGACATCATAAAGCCACCTCAATGAGAGGCTTATGTCGGTGTGGTTAGGACAAGGTAGTGTCTGTGTAGACACTGCCTTCCTTATATCTGATTGCTCCTGGGGTGAGTCTGCATGACTGTGCTCCCGCAGAAAACGCCCCCCGCCCCCCAGCAGAATTCCTGTGCTTCCCTGCAGAAAATGCCAGGGAAGTTAAGGGAAGCTATGCATTGGGAGGGGGTGGGGGTGGGGGTAGATCATGGGTGTCGTTTTTGGGGTGTTATTGACCCCCCCAAACAGAGGCGAGGCAGGAGGGGTACACGGGGTTACATGCCACTGCCCCTACTCATTTGTGCAAGTGCAGAGCTGCCCAGCTGAAGGAGGCAGCATTTGGGCTCCTCTGACTGCCGCTGAACGCAGCCTCCTGGGTCCTAGTGCCAGTTGGGCTCCCCTTCTGTGTGCTGGGAGCCTTCCTGTTTTCTGGGCAACAGTGAGTGCCCGAGGTGGGGCTAGGTAACGGGGAGTGAGGGAAGTGATGGGGTGGGGGGAAGAGGCAGTAGGGAAGAAAAGGGGGTGTGGAATAGGGCAGGGGGAGGGGAGGGAGTGAGGGGATGGGAATGGAGAAGAAAAGGGGATAGAAGAATTGCGGAGGGGGGAGGGGGGAAGTGGGACCCCGGCATGCAGCATCCCCTCGGCAGCAGCTGTGGCTCCCCCATTAAGCAGGCCCATCGGACCCCACCCTGACAAGCCCTACCCCCCTCCACCTGGACCCCTCCGACAAGCCCCCCCCCAGGACCCCACTCCACTGAGCCCCAACCAGCTGCACCTGGACCCCCACCTCATGAAGCCCCACTCCCCCAGCACCTGGACCCCCCCACACTAAGCCCTTCACACCCAGACACCCCGCCGAGTCCCATCTCCCCTCACCCAGACCTCCCCTGCTGAGCCCCAACCACCTTCACCTGGATCCCCTGCAGAATCCCATTGCCCCTGCACCCGGAACCCCTTAACGAGCCCCTGTGCATCCAGATCTCCCACTGACCAGCCCGCACCCAGACTGCCCAACACAGAAACCTCTCACCCACACCTGGATCCCCCTGCATTAAGCCTCTCCACAGTTGGATCCTGCTGGGCTGAGCCTGCCCACCCACACCTGTTGTGCCTGGCAGGGGTGCAGGGCCCCAAAGCATTTCTGGGGCAGGCCCAGCCCTTGCACTGTGTCAGGGTCAGGTGCAGCCTCACTGCCAGTCGCTGTACTGGGGGAAGTGGGGGCTTCAGGATGATCTCTCACCTCAATGCAGCCAGTTGCCTGTGCTCCCCACTCCCATGCTGGAGCCACATATATTTACTGACAAATAAAATTTGCAAAATTTTAAAATTGTATGCATAATTTTTACTTTTTTGATGCAGGATTTTTAATTTTTTGGCACAGAATTCCCTCAGGAGTAACATCTGCTGTTGGCCATCTTGTCAATTTTAGGGCTCTGCTGGAGCTGTGAAATTTACATGAAAGTCGGCTCCTGGCTCCTCAGCTGCACAGTCTCCGCTCCCTGGATCTCAGTCCCCCACACTGCCCCTCTTCAGTCAGTGGAAGCGCTGCTGGTGAGGACGAGCACCAGCAACAGAAGGAGGGCAGTGTGAACATCAGCCACCGCAGTAATTTGATGTGGTGGCTGTAAGTCAAACTTACACAGGTCGACTTATCTTTGTAGTGTAGACACAGCCTCAGTCAGTGCAAACCCTGGCTTGTTTTGATCTCTGCTTAGGGCTTATTGCACATCAGTGACACTGACCACTGAATGAGGGGCGTTGCCAAGTGCAGGTGGGGCCAGGGGCTCAATTGCTGCCCCGACAGTGCCATAGGGCTGTGCTGTACTGGGGTCACATGCAGTGTCATGGGGGATGCCAATATCACCTGCAGGCCAACATAAACATTACATTCACGCCTCATGGGCGCCCTCAGGACCACGCTGCACCTGTCCAGAACTGGGCAGGTACCGATCCTACGGGCACTGCCTCTCACACAACCACAGATGATGCAGTGCCAGTGCCATGAGACCAGCAAAGCAAACAGCACTGTATGGTAACATGCTGCCAGCGACTGGTGCCAGAGTTGGTGCCCAAGTATTCCTTGTCTAAATGTCCCTTTCTTGTTCCCTTTTTTTCTCGGTCAGGCTGACCTGGTCCATACCATTGGGGAGAGCGCAGCGCTCGGCGCCACCGGCCTGGCACTGTGGGGGGACAACTCCTACTCCCGTTCAGCCGTAAGTACCCCAGTTCGCCCTGGTCAGGCCCTCAGCAGACCCAGGGGGTTGTCACCTAGATACTAAGAGCTGAAATAGTCTGTACGTTCATTTCTGGTGGACCTGCCCTCTGTCCACGTGGCATGAACGGTGCCCGTCCACGTGGCCCGATGCCTGCATTTACTCACCTGTGTGTTAGTCGTAATGCAAGCAGCTGTGCAGGAGGTGTCTGGGAAGAGGGACTCACTCTTAGGGGTGTGAGATGAGTGTGTGGGGTCTCAGATCCCTTCCCCAGCTGGCACTGGCTGCTCCCCTTTCTTGGCAGGGAGGCCCACGAGCCAATGGGCCCCTGAGACCCAGCTCAGTTTGGAGGTGGGGTCCCTCTAGGGCAGGGCTGGGCTGCATCGGTGGGGCAGACAGGTAGCAGTGTTTGCTCCCCGGTCATGCCAGCGTCTGCAGTGGAACTGGGTGTAAATGTGGCTTTCCGCCCCCCAGGAGAGCTGCAGGAGCCTCCGCCATTACATCACCCACACCTTGGGGCCCTACGTGGTGAACGTGACGTCGGCGGCCCAGCTGTGCAGCCGCCAGCTGTGTCACGGGCATGGACGGTGCGTGAGGCAGCACCCTGACGAGCTGGGAGCCTTCCTGCACCTCCGCCCGCAGCAGTGGGGAGCGGACCCCATGCTGACCAATCACCTGGGCACGGACAAGCCGGGCCAGAGGGCATGGGGGCAGTTCTGCTGCCACTGCTACCGCGGATGGACGGGCGCCAGCTGTGAGAAGCAGGGGTGGACCGAGCCCAGCAGGGGCCCTGGCTGCACTGCGCCGGCCCAGTATCCGGACATCTGCATCGCAGTGCGGGACAGAAACACGATGGGCTCCCAGGTCTGCCCTAAGTCTTCCTACGAGGGGAAGACGGAGCTCAGGTGACCGCCTGGATCAGGGGGTGGCTCATGGGACTTCAGCAGGTCCACAGACATGGAACCTGGGGAGAAGGGAGCCTGTGGTGGTCGTGGAAATTCCTGCACTGACGCGCCCTTTATTCCTGGCTAGACGGATGAATCTGCCACAGGATGATCAACTGTTCCTAGGGGATCAGCCGGGACTGCCCAGTCCAGCCGTAAGAATCGATCCTTCCCGCCCACAAATAAAACGATCAATGAATCCATGCTGGGATAGCCCCTTTAAAGGGGAGGAGATGCCCAGTCCCAGACGAGTTCATCCAGGGGAGATCTAGCCCCGTGGAACACACCCAATGTGAGCTGCATCAGCAGAGACAGAACCAGGGCACCTTCCACCCCCAAAGCACATGCCCCAACCCTGTGAGCTAAAGGAGTAGCTCCATAAGTCGCTCCTCGTAGGAGGTTCTTATCTCCTCTGAGAGCCAGGGCTAGCGAGAGCCACAATGGCCAGTGAGTAACAGGCACTCAGTTGCCTGTAGATCAGCAAGGAGCTGCCTCGGGCATTAAGTCACAGGCAGTGGGGGAGTTTGGTAGGGAGGATGGTACAGTTCAAAGGCCCCAAATCCTCAGGAGGCAGCATGACTTCCCCACCCCTGGCCTCCTCCCTGCCCCCAATGCCCCTACGCCGGATTCCCCCCCCCCCCAACCACTGCATTTCTGGAACAGGGCCAGCTGCACATGTTCTTGCTGCCATCTCAAGAGGGGCCCTGGCACTGTGCAAAGGGCTGGGGGTGAGCTGTGATGGGCCGCGGCCATCAGATGCTCTAGTGAGGGGAGCAAGCCAAGAGCCATGGGCTCCGATGCCTTGGCAGTGGGTCAGCTCTCGCTGACTGGCCCCTGGCTTTTAATTCCTGAGCCCTTGGGGATGGCTGAGCTGTGTGGCATGGTCCCATCTCTATGTTCTACATCCCCAGAAGCCCCACCGTGGTCTCTCCTCCCCATGGCTTCAGCCGGGACGTGATCAGACCCCCAGCCCCACTCCTACAGCTTCAATTAATGGCCAACTAAAACCAGTCCATTAAGATGACTTCAGATGAGGGAAAGGATTTCAGCCAATCACAGTCCAGCAGTATTTATTATGTTCCCACCCCCAAATTAAAGTGAAAAGCTTGTGCGTCCAATCACACCATGCCTTTTCCACTCTGGCCACTCCCTGTTCACTCTTTAGCTCCGCCCCAAAGGATTAAATGAACCAGAATGATACGTGTTACCTCCATGTGAATGCAATATAACTTATCTAAAGCCTTAACTGTGTAAAGCTGGTGTCTTTCTCTGCTGCCCAGACTGGGAGCTTTGCTTAGAGGCTCTGTGACGCTTCCCGGGGGTACCCAGGGTTGTGAGGCCCCTTGCTACCACTTGCCCTTAGTGTGAGGAAACCTTGTCTGTTCTCTGCCAGGGGTCAGCTCCCTGGCTTTGCCAGCCATGCAGGCTCTGCTGTTCCTCGGTAGGTTTGTGATAGGCTCTGGAGTGCCAAACCCCTGGTCCACTGGCCACTCGTGGGATTCACAGTATGCCCCAGCTCCACCTTCGCACACAGCTCTGCTTCACACACACAGCACTTAGACATGTTTGTAGTGAACACGCGCGCTAAAGTGCATTTACCAAAGAGCAGCGAGTCAAGTGCTGGCAAGTAGCAAGCTTGGGACCATGGCATTACATGTAAAATAAAAGCCTTCTGGAGCGCAATTTAATTAACAAGATACTGGTGTTGATAAATTACACAGGCCATTGCTTGACCACAGTTTGGTTCATCATGAAATAGAGTCAGGAGATCAAATACCCAGTATCAGTGGATTTATTGCTAAAAGCCAAGAAGAATATAGAAAAGGGAAGAGGTTCAGTACAGTTCCAGGAAGCTGGCTCATGCAGCCTTGTTTTGTTCATCTCACACAGCCAGTGCGCTCCCAAAGTTACAGCCCTCGGTTTGTATCCTGCCTGGTTACAAGTACAGGGTACATGGGAAACTACATGTAACCACTCAGCGTTGTGTCTTGTGTTCTGGTACCATGGTGTACCCCTTATCGCTTTGTTCTGAACACAGGCATTCCAGGTACCCTGGGGCATGAAGGCACCTCCTACGTGTAGAACAATTGGTGTAGAACAATCTTATGTCCTGTCCTCCTCTTTTGGGACAGGCTGTGTTCACCTGGGAGAGTAACTCCCTTTCTGTTGCTGTGGCAAAACATTCCTCTGACCTGAGCTCAACAGCGTCTCTATTTGCTTAAGCCAAAACCTGACTTCTGCAAGGTGGTGAGGGCTACATCGCATGGAGGGCAGTATTAGAGCAAAGGTAGAGGCCAATTTAGGTTATAAAACTGGCTGTGCCTAAGGCTATTTGTGCAAACCAATGCATGGTGCCGCTACTATGCTCTGGCTAATATTATACATAGATATGTGCTACCGGCATAGATTGGTCAACACTGTGCTGTATAATGATGTTAAGCTCACCCGTCTTTGCAGCATTTTCCAGCCAGGCAGCCCTGCCAGCTCTTTTTCATGGACCCAGCCACACGCTCTACTTGTCTCCTCTGTGAAGGCTGAAAGGCAGGACACGCCTTTGTTCTTTTTCATAAGCAGGACACCCCGCTGCTTACACAGCTGAGCAGGCAAAGAGAGGGAAGCATCTCCTGCCCCCTGGCTGAGCAGAATCTGTCCCAGGCCTGTCACCACCTGGCGACCTGCTTTTAACTTCAAGGTCAGAATTTCCAGCCTAGATCCATCATGCCTTACATATCACCGGCAAGTTCACAGTGGCTAAGAGGACCAGTGCGTTACAGTTGGCAGAGCCCTCACATACCACCCTGTAAACCCCTAGGCACCCCCCCCGTGCCCTCTGCCAGTGTGGGGTCACAGGTTCTTATGTAGTGCCCAGGATGAACCAACAGCTGCTCGGTGATTGGAGTTCTCAGCAGAGGGGAGTTGGAGCAAGTTGCGGTCCAGGATAGATGAGGTGAACTCTGGTTTTCTGATTCAAAGAAACCTGCCCCCTTCCCCACACTCTGGGTGTAAGTCACCCCCGCAGAGGGGCCCCACCAAGCTTGTGCTTCGCTGAAACCCCATGGTAGGGCTTATGGAGTACCTTGGCTTTGTGCTGGCCCTCTGCTTGGGGTGCCGGTCATCCTCTTTGCATAGCACCAAGCAAATGCCAGCCTGCAGCTTTTGTATATGTCCAACTTCCACTGACAACAGCGGGGGAGGCTGAATGTGCAAGGCCCATGGGATCTGCCTGGGAAATTGAGGGTGCAGGTCTCCAAGCTTTCCCCAGGATACCCCAGGGGTTTTTGTAATCTGATTTAATTCCCATTCCCTGATGGGATTGTCATGTTCCTCTGCAGCTGATGTGATGTGTCTGGAACCAGCAAAAGCCCTCATCCCAGGAAAGACGATGCAGTGACACGGTTTCACGTGAGAGGCAGTTTTCTCTAGTGGGCAGAGCACACGAGCCAGAGCCAGGGACTCACCAGCCATTGCACCCACCCCTAGTGAGAGTCAGTCCCTACAAAGTAATTAGACGAGGCAGAATTATTCTTCCTCCCACAGGGAGGGACTAACTGACTGGGGGTCCCCCCATGTCCCTCGAGTGCCAGTTCACTGCCTTAACCACCAGGTTTGCCTTCCTCAGTGCTGTTGCAGACCCTCTGGCAGGTCACTTGCTCTGTTGTGCCTCAGTTTCCCCAATCTGGATCATCAGCCTGGAAGGGCCCTCCTGGATTGTCAAGTCCAGTCCCTAGTCGCACCCCACCATAGCAGCCCCTCCAGGCCACCCCACCATAGCAGCCCCTCCAGTTCCAGCCTCAGACTAGTTGTGGGGGATGTCCCCTGCCCCTGCTCCTATCAGGGGTGGACGGTGTTCCAGAAGGCTTGAGCCCTTCTCATTCCCAGCCATGAAGCGGATATGGGTCTCATGGGGTTAACTATTTCCAGAGCTCTGAAGGAGGGTCTGAGACAAGTCAGGGGCTGGGGCCCCTTTTCCCCCGACCTACCCGGCTTCGTGGCCCTCCCGCCCCGCTCCAGATCTGGCTCAGTCCGCGCTGCTGCCCAGGCTGGCTGCCTCCCCTTCCCCCGGCTGCCCCCCAGCTGTGGTGGCATCCCAGGCATTCCCCGAATAGAGCCCATCGCGCCCCCGCCCCAGCTCATTCCCCCTCTATTTATAGCTCCTCCGTGGCGTGGGCTCCTCTCCGGCCTATTTTAAGCCCAAGCAGCTGGTGCTGTAGGCACCAACGCCGGCTTCCCGGGCAACTCCCAAGGGACGTGGGGCCCTCCTCCAGCGGCTCCCGCGGCATGGCCACTGGCAGAGGCACAACGGCTGCAGCGGTTGCTGGCCCCACAGCGATGCTCAGGGAGGCTGGAGAAGGTACGGGGGGTGGGGGGTGGGGCGGTCGGCAGGGGCACCGTACCCGTCAGCGTGTGGGAAGGGGGTGGGATGGAGAACATGGGAGCCATTCCCCTGCTCCTGTGCCAGCCTTGAGCTGCCTCCCTTGGGTGTTCATCCTGCCAGGTGCAGCTGTGGGATTATGAGGGGCAGGGTGAGGCCACCTGGCCCAGCCCTGGGAGGACAGAGACCCCAGAAGAGATCAGACCGGAGGAGGTAGCTGCCAGCACCCGCCTAAGAGAGGACCCCAGTATGAGTCCAGCCCAGGAGAGGCCGGGCTTAAAAGTGGAGCCCCCAGCTCAGGCCCAAGATGGGGGAGGTGGCTGCAGGTGGGTCCAAGGCCAGGCTGACCCCAGCGAGGTTGCTGGCAGCACAGGCTGGCATGTAGGGGTAACTGCACTGGCACTCCCGCCAGCCTAGTAGGATGTTAACACCCCATTAACCCCCTGGTTCTCCCCCTGCCCCCGTCCTATGGGGCTGGCTCAGTGCCTGCTCTGCACTTTGCTAACCCCAGACTGGGGCCTGCCCCTCCCTGACAGTTGGGCACAAGATGGGGGTGCCATCAGCTCACACTTAGGGCAGCAGAGAGCGCGCAGCGGGGAGAAGCTGGCGGAACTGGGCGTTCCTTGAACGAGTGCCAGTTCAACCTGCTTGCAGGGGACCTTCATGAGCTGCAGCACCTCTGTTTTAAAGTACCAACCTCCAACCCTCACTTATCTTGGCTGACACATGATGGGATTGACCCACAGCCCTCCAGTACTAAAGACCCAAGCTTGCGCTTAGGGGGCCTGTAATCGATTCATAGTCTCTGCTGATTGGCCCAGAGGAGGACCCATACCACACAGGGCAGTGGGTCACAAGTGCTGTGTTAAGGTTGGTGATCCTTAAAGCCCCAGCTTCTGGAGTCACGGGAACACATGAAAATGTGAGCACCTTTTTTAAAAATGTACATGTCTAGCCATTATAGTTGCAGAGACAAGCTTGAAAAATGTGACCAGGAATTGTCCGACAGGCTCAAAAGTGAGAGGACAAAGGCAAAGACCCCAAAATTGCTTTAAAAAAAACCCTCAGTTTTTAAGACACTCTCATGATTTTGCTAGAGCCCCCCCATGGTAGTTGGGGCTGGCCATATGGCTGAGCCCCACACTGGGGCTGGGTTGGTTAAACCCCTCGAAGCACAAACACCTTAATGCTGGGCTTGGCTTGAGCTAGCTGGGGCCCATTGTAGCAGAAAACGAAACCCTACAGGGGGAAGCCTGTGGCACGTAGGCTGCAGCAACCCTTGGCTTTGTGGTGTGGGAAGCAGAACAACGCAAACGTCTCATCCGTAGCTAGTACAGATGCCTGGCTGGTGGGGTTTGCGCACCAGAGTCCATCCATTCCCAGCTCTGGGGTCGGGAAGGAATTTCCTCCCTGGTCAGCTTGGCCATGTGACAGTTATATTAAGGTGACAGGGCTAAGAGGCTCCAGTGTTTGCTGCCGGCGGCTACATGTCACATGGGCCAGGTGGGGGGGGGGGTGGCGCTTGGTAACAGGCTCTGGCAAGGTTGTGACTGGTTCATCAGCTCATGTGACAAACTGCAGCCTCACAACTGGCCGTTGCTGGTGTCCTTGATCAGAGAGGCCAAGGGTTGAACAGATCCCAGAGGTCAAGTCTGGGGCATTGGCAAAGAGACACTCGCTCTGCTGGCATCTGGTCTGTGGGCAAAGCAAAGCGCGCTAGTCTGGCACTGCTAGTCAGCATCGTCCATCGCTGCTTCATTGTCAGCCATCAGAGCCTCTGCCCATCAGGTCTGAGCACCACCACCACCATGTGCATTAACGAGCCTGTGAGGCGGGTGGGGGGGGATTACCCCCTCCATTATACAGCTGGGGAAACCGAGGCACAGAGCAGCAATACGATCTGCCCAAGGTCATGCAGTGAGTCTGTGGCATAGATGGGGGTGAAAACCTGACCCCATTGACAGCAATGGGGTTTCAACACTCTCCCCCTGCCCATGTTTCCAGATGTGCATTAAGCATTCTTGTATGTTGTGTCAGTGCTGATAAGGGCTGGATCACAGTAGTGAGCCAGCTGGTAAAGGCGCCAGCCTGCCCTCCCTCCCCCAGCCATCTACTGCCAATTTAAAAAAGGGCCAACCATTTCCTGGGATGACATAAGGTGGGCCCCCTTACTAGCGACAGGGGTAACCAGAACTGACCCTTCGAAATTGTGGGGACTGAGCAAAAGGGTTTGGGGAGGGCATGAGGAATCAATGGGGCTCTCTGGGTGGGTGGGGGCGATGAACTGCTTCCTCTTAGCAATGATTTGCCGCATTCTGCAGAAGGTTTTGCTTGTCAAATGACAGGTGGCAGTTAGGTTCTGATGTCCAGCTCAGTTGGATTTTGCATGGCCACAGCTAAGGACAGGAGCCGTTTTAGGAGAGCGGGACATTAGCATGATTAAGCCGGGTGGCATTAACAAGTCAGCTGTGTATTTATGGCCCCGCAGTAGCATGACATCAGTATGTGATGCCCATCTAGGGCACAGCTCACAGCAGCCACTGAGTCTTGCCGTGGGCTGGCCGGGAATCACACAGCTGCTGCATCCTGTGGGATAAATCCAGCTAAGTGCTCGGGGGTGTGACCAGCTCTTACAAACTATAACGATGTCTGCTTGGCACAGCTTAGACGTGGCTCCAGGCTGGGGGGACCGGAAGTCTGCTCCAAGCAGTGGGACTGTGCACTCCAGTCCCTCTGCAGCTCCCCTGGAGACTGTACACAAGAAGGGGTTTTGCATGGCCAGAAGCTGCCAGATGAGACCTGGCAGGACTGGAACAGGAGGGAAAGCGCTGTGGTGGCCAGGCTAACAGGTACCCCCATGGGTTCTGGGGAGAGGTGGTGAGAGCCCCAGAACTTGGCCATTTAACCTGGACAGGACACACCAAGGGGAATAGAGTGTTGGGAAAAATCCTGCCTTGGGCACCTCCATCACTAGCTATGTTCCACTGAAACTAACCAGAGTCAGAGTGAAACCGACCAGGCTGAGGGCTAGAGGCCAAGGCAGCAGGCCTCAAAGCTCCTCCTCCTTCTCTGGCAGAAATCGAGGTGAAGGCAGACACCTCCCCACCCAGGGAGCCCATCGACCTCAATGGCAACGACCTGGCAGAGATCAACCTGCACTCGGTGGAATCCATCAGTGACCTGTACTGGGTGCCTGGGGGCCACAAGGCCGCGGAGGGTGAGGACTATTCCCCCCAGGGGCTGGTGGTTGTGTCCTTCACTCGGGGGGAACTCTGACCATAGCGCCAGACAGGCCAAGGGTGATCCCTAATCACCTTGCTGCCTGTGCAATGCTGCAGGCCAGCTGGGCTGGGGCAGTGGGGATTGAACCTCTGATGTCTGGATCTCTTTGGCCTGAGCTAAAGGGTCCAGCTCAGCTAGCCAGGGCCATAGCAGGCTCATCAGCCACCACTAGAAGGCAGCAGCAGGGCACTACACAGACCAAAGCATCCTGGTTGCTTTAGGAGCATGGTGATGGCTGAGGTGGGGGGAGAGTCTGGGGCTGAAACAAAGAGGCTCTCAGTACTGGGGGTCAGGGGACAGATCAGCTCTGGGGATCCAGTGGCTGTTGGGGGGTGTCAGCCTGGGTAATTAATGCCAAATCCCCCCCAGAGATAGGGCAAGTATGGGATAGCCCTGAGGCGGCGAAAGGAGCAGTCACAGGGTGAGGGGGGGTCTGCTCAGATCAGGCTGGTTCCTCCCTCAGGACACCTGCCCCCCGACCGATTCTGTTGCCAGCCTGGGATTGCTCAGCCAGGGGTCGGGCTGCGCTATGCCTTGACTGGCACAGAAGGGGCAGTGGGACAGACTGCACTGGCATGGCCCTGCAGTGGGTCCATTGCATGGCATGGGCCTGGCACTGCAGCAGGGAAGCTCACCACTTGCCCTCATGCAGATGCTTCTCAGTGGGGCTGCTGGGCACTAAGGGGGCACCAGGGCAGGGAGTGTTAGTGGCTAGCATCTCACTCTTTTCTAACCTCTCTCCCCAGGGAACGGCCTGTCTCAGTCCACCACCCCACAGACCCCTCAGGCTCACTCCACCAAGCGCTGTGGGGCTGGGCCAGCCCTCCTGCCGACACTGCGAGCTGTCCGCACCACCCCCATCTGCCCCTGCTTCCATCCTGCCTGCTGCCGCACAGCCCTCTTCGCCCTGCTCGGGGCCCTGGTGCTGGCCAGCCTCACCCTCGCCACGCTGGCCGTGTACCTGAGCGGTACGTGGGACCATCTTCTTCAGCACTTGCCACGCTGGCCCTGCCCTACTGGGCTGGGGGCACCTGCTGTGCAAATGGGACCTGGGCAGGGAGTGGCAGGGGTGGCCCATGTAGAATCAGAGCACTTGCTGGCCCTGGGGTGAAGGAGGCAGTGCGGGTAGCAAGGTGCCATGTGGGAGCCGTGCCAGGAGCCACTTTAGTAGCAGACTAACAGGGGCAGAGTTCCCAGGCCAGGCTGAGGCATTGTTGGGGCCCCCACATCCCATCCCCAGTGGGAGCGGGAGCTGAGCCCCTGCCCCATCCCACTCTCTGCACCTCCCATCCTCCTGCTGCCCTTTCCACCACCCTGAGCCAGGGAGAGCACTGTGGAAAAGGTCCCAGCCTGTGGCCACGCTGGCACAGCAGCATGGTTGGGTATGGCGAGGCAGCTGGGTTTGAGCCCTGCCAGTGGCCCCCTCTCCCTGTGGCAGAGACAGGCTCCATTCCCACTCTCAGCCCTCGCCGGGCACTGGCTCGGGGAGAGTTCGCTGCCGGCAGCTGCAGGGGGCGAGGAGCGGGATAACCCGCGTGGGTCGCTGCTAACAGAGATGGGCCGAGGGGGCCGGCCTGATGGCAGCAGCAGCCATGCTCTCGTGGATGGGATCCTCCTGGGTTCAATGGCAGACTCCCTGAGCATCACCCTGTTCTCTAGCTGAGCTCCCAGGCTGCCCCCAAGGGGACGCTGCAGCGTGGCGGATGGGGCTCTCGGCCTCAGTGGGAGCTCAGGGTTGAAGCAGCAGTGGGTCTGCCCCCTAGTGGCATGGTTTGGCTAGAGACGGTCCCTCGACTGCAGGTTATGAGTTCTAAGCCCGTGGTGACCGTGGCAATAGGCAAGAAGGGCCAGAAGGGGCGTGGGGAGCCAGAAGGAGCACCACCTACAGGGTTTCCTCTCTCCCCTACAGTCCTGCAGAGCGAGTCGCTGCGGGTCCTGTCCCAGTGGCTAGAGGCCCAGGGGGAGTCCGTGCGGCAGATGAGGGCCACCAGCTTGCAGCTGTGGAAGCGGTTGAATGTCAGCGAGGCCGCGGACCAGATGTGAGCCGACCACCCCGGGCCTGCTGCTCCTTCTGAGGGGGGGGGGGGGTATAAGTCCAGAACTGCCTCCCGCACCCTGGGGCAAGCGCCCCCTCTCTGCAGGGAACATGGACTGACCAGAAGCCAGGCCAAGCACTTCTGGTCTCAGGGGGTCATTGCTGGAGTACTGGGAGCCTGTTCAGGGGCAGGCAGCCTGTAAAGGACTAAGGGGGGATAATGAGGAGAATCGCCATCATTACACCCCCCCCCTCCCCCGCAGCCTATTTATTATCCACTCCACACTCACGCCTTATTTATAACCCCTCCCCCTCTAACACCAGCTTCTCCCTCCCCCCAGCACTATTTATCCTTTCTAAATATAAATTTTGTATGTGACGAAGCTGTACTAGCACGCATCCCCCCACCCTCCAACAGCCCCATGGGACCCAGCTACCAGCTAGCTTCATGGCCTGCTCGAACCGCTGTGGTTGGAGTTCAGGGCATGACCCCCACCTGGGCACCTGCCAAACAGCCCGAACCTAGGCACACCCTGAAGCTACTCTACCTTTGCTGGGGAGGGCACAAAGGGCCTGTGAGCTGAAACAGGAGGCATGCTAGAGGGGTCCCAGCCCAGTGGTGGCTGGGGGGAGCCCATGGCTCAGGCTTGAGGGGCACCAGCCCAGCTGGGGGAGGCAGTTAGACCAGGAAAGGCAGATGCTGGAGCCTGACCTTCCACAGCTGCAGAAAGCAAGAGCCCCTCAAGGCTTGTTTAGGCCTTCAGGCCTTTTCTGTAGAGAATCAGCCCCAAATCTCTTCCCCTCCTTACCCTTAACTCATGGTTTGCAACCTATTTACCAGTGTGGGCAGCATATGCAGCCCACATGATGTTACCTGGGCTGCAGGTTGAGAACCACAGTGCCCACCCCCCAAATCTCTTTGCCCAGCACCCCCTCCACAGAGTGGGGCCAGGAGCAGAGTCCCGGGTGCAGGGTTAGGTGGCAGGGGCCCAGGGCCCTGCAGTGCCAGGCCAGGCAGCAGCCCCAACCATGCCGGGCAGTAGGGCAGCCGCAACCCTGCAACACAACCTGGACCCTGCTGTGCAAGCCAGGCAGGCAGCTGGGACCCCAAACTGACCCCATCAGGCTGGGCAGCTGGGACCCTGCCACACAGACCACATGCAGCCCATGTTGAGAACCACTGCCTCAACCCCTGGAAGTATTTAATAATGGGCGTGGTTGATTCTCCATCCCTTGCAATGTTCAGATCAAGCCAGGGTGTTTTCCTAGCAGCTCTGCTCTGGGGATTAGTGGGGCAGGCCTGTGTTTCACAAATGGTCGGACTGGATGGAACCCAGGAGACAAAGCAGTGGAGAGCTCCTCGCTGGCTTCCCCCAGTGGCAAGGGGCAGGGTAGCTGGAATGCTG
Source organism: Chelonia mydas (assembly GCF_015237465.2). Taxonomy (NCBI): domain Eukaryota; kingdom Metazoa; phylum Chordata; order Testudines; family Cheloniidae; genus Chelonia; species Chelonia mydas. Next base: position 47,301,442 of record NC_057853.1, read on the forward strand.
CCTCTTGCTCCCTTTGCAGGGCAGGATGGTTCTGTGGCCGAGGCTGCCATGGGGACACCGGCCCAGCATGCATGGCAGGGGGCTGGGAAAGGGTAAGGGTCCCATCCTGCACTGCCAGACGCAGACAGGAGGAGGGAATGCCTGGCTCCTGCATGGGGGAGGCAGCCCTGCTGCAGGCAGAGCATGTCCTCAGGAGCTGCAGAGATGGCCCTAGGGCACACCCCTGCCCTGAACAGCCCATCCCAACCCAGCAGGCCCGCCCACATCCAAAGCCCTGATCGCCTCTCCCTGCCCTCCCCAGCAGCAGGTGCTGCCCTGCACTTACCGCTTCTGAAATCAGACTAGGCAGCCTAGACATTTGCCTTTTAATGATCTCCGCTAATCACCCTGTTATAAAACCACTCCAGCAATCCATTTGAGGGAAGCCCTGTAGGATAGGGTGAACACCCCAATGGCCCAGGTGAGCATCCCATAGCAAAGTCCCCGTCCCTCCATGATACAGAGCACAAGCTGGGCCATGCTACTGCCCTGTCCCACCTCGCTCTGCCCCTGCTGCCTTTCTTCTCCCCCTCTGGCATGGTTTCTTTGTGTGTCCCCCCCCCACTATGGCAGAGCCCAGCCCCGCAGAGCAGCAGCGAGAAGTTGATGTGACCTTCATAGCCAGAGAGCACCTGGGCCAGCTTTGGCCCCTTAGGCCATTGTGCTGTCATTGTGCTGTGGAGACCATAAGGAAGGCCTCAACCCCAGGCAGGGAGCCACCTTCAAAGCACTCCAGGGGAGATGCTTCCTAGCAAGGGGTGGCTGGCCCCATTCCCCCAGCTCTGGGCAGAGGCTAGTGGGAGCAGGAGGGGACCCAACCCCCGACAGGCAGGTAACAAGGCTCAGAAGAAAGTGAAATTGCAGCCTTCAGAGGGGCAATTTTTCATCCGGAAGGGCAGAGGGAGTGTGGTTCCTGGCCTTTTACCCCCCTCCCCCAAGCACCTGCCAAGCAAGGCAAGAGGGGGCACTACAGAAACAGGGGGCCCTCCTCTCCCAGCACACGCTGTAGGGTCACACTAAGCCTGCCTGTGTTTTCTTTTGGGGGTGGGGGGGAGGGGTCGGAGTGGGCGGAGAGGAAGAATCACTTCCAAAGGGGATTTCTAAAGAGACAATGCCTGGTTAAAGCGAGCACAGTTCCCAGCCCTGCAATGCCTCATTGAGCCTTTACAAGGCTTGCCCCGCCCGCACTGCAGCCCTTTGCTCCCTCAGCATGGTTCGTTTCACCTTTCCCACCAGCTCAGTTTCTCTCAGCTTTGGGGTGGGGGGCAGACAGGTCTGGGGCTAGTCCAGGCACTACACTCCATTAGTTACTATTAGACTGAGTCAGACCTGGCTAACTCGGGGTGAGATCTGAGGGGGACAGAGCTGGGGGGGGGGGAGGGGGGGGCTGTGCTGGTAGCCCGCTCCAGTGCTCAGTTCTAGGCTCTGCCTTCATCACCCACAATCCCCACCCTCGTCTCTAGCAGCCAGGGGCCCAGGGCCCTGAGCAGGCTGCTGCTCGCTCCAAGATCTCTGGCTTCTCCCTGGAGGGGGTGGGGGAATCCCATCTCCACCTCACTGGTCACACTAGGGACTGCATCAACCCCTCTTGGCAAGCGATCCCCACTTCACACTCTGACCTTCCCTGTACCCTGCTATGGGAGATGAACCCCAAGACCCCACCCCACAAAACACGAGCACCTGAGGGGAGCAGCAGCTCCTCAGCAGTGACCCTACCCCCATGGGGCCCTGTTAGTTCCACCCTGACACTGGTTGGGGATTTCTCTCAAACCAGTGGCTACTGATGGCCCACGGCCCCATGGGCCCATCCTGAGCCATGCTCATGACTCCTGGAAGGGCAGGGGAAGAGCTGGTTGGCCTGCGCACATGGGAGGGGCCCAATGCAAGCATGTATGTATTGGGGAGGGCAGGGTGAACAGCCCCTGCAGTAATGCCACACCCTCAGCATTTCACCAGCCACTTCAATTGCCAATTCCCACTTCACCCAGCTAAGGCAAACAGCTCCCACAGCAGGGGAGAGAACAAGACACCCAGCTGAAAATCCGCCTCCCCCCTTCCCCGCTGCCTCCAGCCTGCGCACTGATTCACAGCATTTCCATGGGACAGCACCTGGATGGCCCAATGCGCTCGCAGGAGCGGGTGGCGGCCAGAGGAGGCTAAAATCACCAGCTAAAAGTGGGGGGCTTCCCCCCCACCCAAACCTCGCTTACATTTTTTTGGTTAAAAAAAATAAAACTGGCCCATGGCCGTCTCGCTGGGATCCACCAGCCACGCCATTTAAATACAAGTCTGTACATATCTAAAAGCCCCCGCGGCTGGGGGTGAGGGGCGTGGCAGGAGCTGATGAACTGGGAGGGCTGAGCACCCCACCCCGCAGCTCCTCCCCTGTGTCACAGTGGTCAGGGTCTGCAGTCCGTGGGTTGTACAGGAGGCGGCGGAGAGAGCAGCCTCCGTCACAGGACATCGGCTCGTTTATCGCGCACGCGGCTCCTGGCTTTCGTCCGGGCTTTGAAGGCGGCCGAGTTATACAGGTGCTGGGGGTGAGAGGAAAGGGAACAGTCAGCTGGAGGGGGAGGGACAGGACTACCAAGTTGTGCCATTAGGGCCCATCTACCCACCCTGGCTGGCCCCAGAGCACAAAGCAGGGTTGCTCACGGGCAGCTCTGCTGGTACCCTCCACATCCCCAGCCGTAGGGCTCCCAGACCTTCCCTGGGGAGATTACTCAGCCAACGCTAGGGGCTTCTTTCTGGTATTCCACCTATTATCCCTCTACATCCCTGCACGGGGCACTCCACCAGATCCTCCCCCCTCCAGCCGGTGAAGTCAGAGGGGGGCCAGCCCCTCACCAGAGAAGAAAGCAGCTGCTTGAGCCAAGTGGGGTTCTGTCTCACTCGCTGGGAGAGCCCAGTGCCTTGGCCACCAGCCTGGAGGTGTCCAGGCCTAGTCCCATGTTAACCGAGCTCCTGGGACTGGACCCACCATCCCAACAAGCCCTGGGATTCTGACCCCAGGTGGTAAGGAAACTCCTGGTTCTGGACCCCCAAGGCTCATGGGGAGAGCTCTGCCTGGAATGGGGAGCTGTCCCCTCTGCTCTCCCTAGCCTGGCCGCAGGAGCCAGCGATGGGCTTTAGCAGGGCCGGAAGAGTCCTCCCCAGCCATCACAGCTACCTGCAGCCTTTTCCAGCCCTTCCCTGGTGCCTCCCCACTAGGCTCAGTGCCCCCTCAAGGAGGGCTGCGGGTGAGGTGGAAGGGAAGGAAACCAGGGCTCTGCCCAGCACCTCCTGGGACACAGGCAGCCCCGCAGGGGGCACTGGAGCCAGGCAGAAAGGGACCACAGGCCTGGCTCAAGTTGCCGAGCGACTTACCTTCTCGAAGCGGGAGATCTTACTGGCTTTGATAGCTGCAGCATCAAGCACCAGTGGAGGCCCCAGGTCAAAGATCTCGCGCAGCAGCTCATTGTTCTAAGGGCGACATGAGACGAGACCTGTTGGTGTGCCCCCCAGCCTTCATAGGGAGGGGGCAGATGCTCCCCCACCACACCCAGCACCAGCAACAAGCTCCCCGCTACACACGGCCACCTGGGGCAAGCCAAGCACCTGTTCAGGAGACGCTCCCCCTTACCTGGGAGGGTCTCTGATCCCACCTCCTCCCAGCCAGACCTTCTCAGCACCCCGCCCCCAGTTCAGTACCTGTAGGTGATGCCTGACCCCGGAGCCCAGCACCTCCTTGAAAGCGTTGTACGTTCTCCTCCTGACCCAGCTGTCCACGTACATGCACTCCAGGCCAAACTTGATGGTCTCCTCGTGGCACTCGCCGTTCTGGGGGCAGGGAGGTGGCATTAGTGCCTCGCCAGGCAGCCCAGGAGAGCACGAGCGCCACCCCATCCGACACGCATCCAAGGAGCATGGGGAAAGAGCCGCCCCCACCAGGGAATGCCACTGGACAAAGCAGGGCCCATGAGCCCAGCAGCTCCCAGCTTAATGACTCACCCACAGTGCACTGGCATAAGCCAGTTGGCAGTTCTCCTCAGATGCACAGGCCCCTGTGCCCTGTGGAAGACACTCACCTTGGGCCAGCTGTGATGCCAACATAGCTGCCAGCCACTTACTACTTCATAATTCCTGCAGACTGGCTGGTGGCGGCCATCCCAGCCCCTTGGCATTTTAACACACGCTCAGCCCTGCAACCCGAGTGGGTCACACACTGGGCACTGCTGGACTGAGACACTCGAAGTCCTTAGTGACTGAGCCCTTTGCCAGGCTACACCTCCAACCCCACTGGGGCAGGATAACTGGTCTGGAGTCACCTCAAGATGGCATGACTCCACCCCCAGAGAGATCCCAGCGAGGTGCCAGCTGGGACTTGCAGTCAGGGCTGGGACAGTAACAGGCTGAAGGGGCCTAGAGCTTTGTATCCCAACAGAGAACCCTGCCAAACAGCCTGCTAGCAGGACCCAGGCTGGCCTCTGCCATGGGCATGCCCGGTTCTAGAGCCCACACTCCCCTCCCCGTCAGCGAGGCTTCTCTAGGGCTGGCAGGGATTAGTGAGCACCTCGATGAAGTGCAGCACATCGCGGAAGATGGAGCGCTGCTTGCGTCTGTCCGTCTTGGCCCGGTACTTGTTGCTGTCGGTGGCCAGGGCTTTGAGACTGGTGCACAGCAGGTCCATGTCCTCGTAGAAGAACTCCTCCTGTGTGGGAGGGAACGAGGTTGGGGAGGTGATGAGCAGCCTGCTTGGAATTCACCCCACAGCTGGAAGCCTGGCAGAGAACAGGGATTAGCCATGGCTGGAGTGCTAGGAGGGAGTTAACCTGGAGCCTGGCTAGGGTTTCTCCGGATAGGGGCAGCTGGGCTGGGAGGGCTCTCTAGTGGGGGAGCAGGTCCTACTGCCAGTCTTCCCAATGGACACCACCCACTGAACACATAACCAGCCCGTGCCCCTGGGCATCCCTTGCCAGTGATGTGGATCGTGGCAGCAGGGGACAGAACAGGGACCCTGCCAGGAGCATAGGGAAAGGAAACAGCAAGAGGCAAGAGCAAGCCAGCCCCCTTACAGCAGGGGCCCTGGGCAGGCTTCTCAAGACAGCCTGCCTCCTCTGCTCCTTGCTACTGCAGCACTGGGCTGGCCACCAAATCGTGGCAGACACACCATGGCTGAGGGTTCGCGTCCCACGCAGCACTGAGCCTGTCTGAGCCCCAGCAGCACCCTGAAACGTACCTCCAGCTCGTGGGCCAGCTCGAAGAGCAGCGCGATGGTCTCGCCCGCCACAATCCGCAGGTGGACGTTGTCGCTGGACAGCAGCATCGGCAGCTTGAGCAGGTGACTGCAGCAGGAGAGCCAGGGAATCAAGGCTGAGCCAGCACCAGATACGCTGCGCTCGCCTGGGCATCTCAGAGGGCAATGGGCAGCCAGGGGAGACCCTCCTGGGCCTTGCTCAGGCAGGAGGGGGTGGAGACAGAGCAGGGGAGCCGGCCTGCCACACTTCCTATGGAGAGCAGCTAGCACACTCCTGTGCTACTTGCCAGCCACAATGGAGACTGACCTGGCCAGTGCTGGAGTCTGGGCTAGCTCCCACCCCATACAATGGATGGGATACTTCTCCGCTCAGTCAGCCCCACAGTCCAACCCCCTGCCACCCAGCTGGTGCAACAGGACATGCATTGCCCTCTGAACCCTTGTCATGAAAGGGTCAAATGGCAGCTCACTCCCTGCACACATCTAGCTCCTTAGCACTGTCAAGTCACTCACTTGTCCAGGATCTTCTTGATCTGGGAGCTGGGGCAGATGGTAAGGAGCAGGGACCAGGACTGGAGGGAGTTGCAGTGCAAAGTCTGGAGCAGGGGGCTGTGGTGGGTGGGGACAGAGCTGCCCTCCTCCAGGCAGGAAGTGCCAAAGATGCCCTCCAGGGAGGTGAGACAGGAAACCAGATCCTAGGGCAGGAGAGAGTGTGAGCGCACCAGGGAGTTACACAGCCAGGGGAATCGGAGGGCAGGAATGAGCCCCAGCAGCCTCTGATGAGAGCACCTCAGCCAGGTCAACACATTCGGGGTCTGCCCATAAGAATGGTCCTACTGGGTCAGACCAAAGGTCCATCTAGCCCAGTATCCTGTCTTTCGATAGTGGTCAGTGCCAGGCCCCAGAGGGAATGAACAGAACAGGTAATCATCAAGTGATCCATCTCCTGTTGCCCATTCCCAGCTTCTGGCAAACAGAGGCTAGGGACACCATTTCTGCCCATCCTGGCTAATAGCAGAACCTATCCTCCATGATTTTATCTAGTTCTCTTTTGAACCCGGTTATGGTCTTGGCCTTCGCAACATCCTCTGGCAAGGAGTTCCACAGGTTGACTGTGTGTTGACTGCCCAGCCCAGAAGCAGCCTGTTATCCAGAGAAGCTCCAGGTTCTGTGCCAGAGGAACTCCTTGGACAGGCCTAACCCTGTCATGAGCTGCTGGGGGTGGGGGATGTCTCTTGGTGCTTCCACATTGTCCTGGTCATGGATGAAGAACCAGCCGCAGAGACTGGCTGCCTGGGGATACTGGCAGTAGCTGGAGGTGCAAGGACGTGAAGATGAGGGCTGAAGACTCCCGGATCCTACGCGACATGGCAGCCAGTTCCCTGGGTCCCTCCCACGGGTGGGTCTGATCACTGGGGACAGGACTCCGCTCTCCTCTGAACAGCTGCTCTGGTAACAGCGTGAGGATCACAGCCCCTCCCACACTGGAGGGGAAACATCCCATCATCCAACTAGGCAGAGCCAGGTGGGACCAAACAAGCCAAGGGCACAGCTAGTGATTAGTGAACTGGACAGTTCCAGGGCAGGGACGGCAGCCAGGCAGGACCCCCAGGCTGGTACGATAGCACTGCAGACAAGGGGGGTTAAGACCACCTTCCCTGAAGCAGCCATGTGATGAGCAGTAGCAACTGCTGCACCCCGCGAGATGGTGGCAGTGGTGGTTTGGTGCATCTGGCTCTGGGGTGGGAAAGGAAGGGGACACCAGACCCTACTGGGGCTGAGCAGCCTTCCCTAGCTTTTCCATTTAAAGCACCCATTGCGTGCTAGCCCGCGGCATAGTTACCTCCACATCCGCAGCAGCAATGTAGCAGCACATGCCCAGGGCCGTGGCACACTAGACAGGAAGAGGAACGGGTTATGGAAGTAATGCAGGGCCAATCCCTACCCCTCGATCCCAGTGCCTAACTCCTTCCAAGCCACCCCTCTGGTAAAATCCTCCAGCGCCATGAGCTAACACAGGTGCCTTTGCTCTAAGACTATGCTTGGGCGCCTCCCCTCCTGTGGGAAATGGCCAGGAAGCCCTCTGTTCATACTGGGGATTGTGCTGGCTAATCTGGACTGCTCCTGGCCTCCATGGCTCTTTGTGCGCCCCATACTGGCAGGAAGCAGGGGGCACAGAGCAGAAGCAGACTGTGTTGGGGTGATTTCCCGCTGGTGACCAGCCTAGGAGCTCTCTCTGCACAACGCAGGCACAAGGCAGGGCAAGCTGCCCTCATGCTGCCTGCCAGTGTTACGCCACCTGTGCCCTGCAGGGACCTGCCTATGGGCAAGACAGTGGTACAGTCTCCCAGGCCCAGTCAATCCCTGGCCTCTGAGCATGGCAGGGAGGAGGCCGAGTGGGGCAGTCGGGTTGCATGATCCCATACGGCCCGGGAAACTGGGCTGACACTGAATTGCTCTAAGTCAGTAAGGCCGAGGCTGTTCTCCTTGTGGGAGCACACAAGCAGCACTGCTCAAAGTGGGGGGTGCCACCTCGAAGGGTCGGGGAGAAGCTATGAGTATTACAGCCCAGCTAGGGAGCCCTGGATCTGCAGTCCAAGCTGGAGAGACTTTGTTAGCAGTGGCAGCTCCCGGTTCATTCCCTGGTGCTGGCTAAGAGGGCGGCTGTTACACCAGCACATTCCAAAGCCGCACCCCATGGCACATGATGCTAACGATTCAGCGCTGCCAGCGTGGTCAGGAGCCTGGGCACCCCGTGACCGGGGCAAGCTGCAGTCTGATTCCTAGCAGAGCAGGGGTTGGGGTGCCGCCCTGCTGGCCTGAGTGACTGTGCACACAGGGGCTCAGGAGGGAGGCCTCCTGTCTCTGCATCCCTGGGGCTGGTCCACCTGCTTGGATTCCTCTAGCCCCTGTCCATGGATCCAGGCGGGTTGGACAGAGGGGAAAGGTCAGGCCTCCACTTCTCAGTTCTGGAGAGTACCCTCCCACGCCCTGGATCACGGAGCCAGCCTTGCAGATGAGACCACTGACAGAGCAGAGATGGGAAGAGAACGAGGATTCAGGGGAGAGAGGACCCTGTCCCAGCCTGTCCTCTGACATCGTATTGAGTCTGGTCCATTCTCCAAGGGGCCAGGTCTGCAGGCTCAGCATGAGCAAGTCCAAAAGCAGGTTGGCCCAGCCAGGACTGGCACTCAGCCTCTCTCAGAGCCACATCTCCCCAACACACCCACAGCTGAATTCCTCCCTGTAGAAGCTGGAACCAGTGGAAAGTGAATGCTGAGTTCCATGGCCACTGGTCAGTTTCACACATTCTGTGACGATAACCCAGCCACAGTCCTGGTACAAGCCTAGAGCTAACCCGAGACAGACCCAGGTGCAAGGGAGACCCAGCCCCACACAGCTCTCTTTAAAGCACATCAGCGCTGCTCTCTGCTCTGCGCCCCTGGAACCCAGCTGGGCTCCTGTGTCCTGGAGACTTGCTACTTACGCTCTGGCGAGCGATGGGGCTGGCTGAGGAGTCAGTCAGGATGCTGATGAGGAGGGGCTTCAGGGTGCGGAAAACCTCCTCCCCCTCGGGGCCCGAGCCCATCTGAAGGCACAGTAGTGTGAGAACGCTAGCAGCTAGAGACTGCTCCTCCCCTTTACCTGCATGGCAGGAGAAGAGAACTTCCATCAGCTTCAAGATATTCTCCCTTCCTCCACCTGGGAGGCTGCCTCAAGCGCCAGAGCAGAACAGGGCATGTGCATGCAACCAAGGAACATGCAGCGAGGTGCACCGACACCCCTCAGCTGCTGGATGGAGGCAAATGTCCAATGCAGGCAGAGCAGAACTTTGCTCAGCACTTCGGGCTGGTGTCCTGAGACTGGAGGGGGGCTCTCAGCCAAGCTGATTTATTTGGTAGAGTTGAGGTTTTCAACCTGCCCAGAGAAGAGCGAAGAAACTGGCGCTCCCACTGTAGAAGCTGAAGGCAGAGTTAGTTCCTGCATTCACTAAACTGCATTATGGGCTAGCCCTGCCAGGACAGAGCCTTGCCAGGCAGGCAAGAATAAAAGATTTGCAAAGGGGGTTTGCAAAGGTTTAGTTTCGAGACACTGCATGTTCTGTTGGTCATCCCCCTTGGGTGTCTCTGCTCCTGCTACTTACCCCGCCCCCCTGCAGCTGATGGTCTGCGGGCGTTCCTGCTATGATCTGCTGAGGTCAGGAGAAGATCTAGGCTGCAGATAAAGACTGGTTTTACGCCAAGGGGCCGGATCTGCAGGGAAGATGGTGGCCCCCTGCCCCGCTACGGAGGCCCTTCCCAGGGCTGGAAGGGCAGGGGTAGCCTTACCTTTCTTCAGGCACTTCTCCAAGGAGTCTGTGAGCGTGAGCCTGCGTTCCAGCAAGAAGTCAAAGAGTGTCTTGGAGGAGAAAGCCAGCCGCAAGCTCTCCAGAGCTACCTGTCGGGTCCTGGTGCTGGAAAAGATACCCTGAGCTAGACATTGAGAGGGAGGTGGGGACCTGAAAAAGCTGGCAAGGGCCACCCCAGCCACTCATCACCTAGATCAGCTTCCTTGTAGGCAGGCAGGCTCAGCAGGGGGAGGGGAGGAAAGAGAGGGAAGACATTCTGGAGCCAGTCCCAAAGGGCTGACAAACCTCCCAAGCCAGGGAAGCCCGGAGAAAAGGGTGAGTCACCATCCCAATGGGTTCTTCTCAACAGGGGGTGCAGAGCACACCCCTTCCAAGGCCAGCTTACCCCTCTTGAGGGAGGTGCTCAGCCCAGCAGGGCTGCGGAGCAAAGGGGGTGCTAGCTATGATGACACGCTTCTAAGGGTTGCTCCACAGGGGAGTCCTGTCCAGTCTGGCCTCGCTGCAGCTGGAGCAGGAACAGAAGTACTTTCCCTGGGGCTGTGCAGGATGAGATCCCAGGGGAGCTGCCTTCATACCCTATCTGCCATGGCTCCCATCAAGTTGCAGACGCCTCCCAGACTAGTTTTCCCTCTCCCAGCTGGACAGAGCAAAGCTGGGGATGAAATCCAGACACGCTCTTAAAGCTCTTCCCTGTCTGGCTGAGCCCACTGGCATGTGCTGCACTTACTAGGAGCAAAGGGCTCCTGGCACCTACGGACACCCATTGCAGGGAGAGAAGGGAGAGAGAGGAGGCGAGAGCTCCCAGGACAGCTGCAGCACACTGAACGCCTGTGCTTTCCCTGAGGAAGGGCCAGTGCTGAGGAGTGGGAGGAAGCCTTGGCATGGGCCATCCCCGTCTCACCTCTTGTCTGTCACGTTGTCAATGCACTCCTTCAGTTTGTCTTCCACCTCCTCCTGCTGGGCCTGCTCGTCCACAGCATCGCTCCCTGCAGGCAACAGCCAGAGTCAAATGCCGAGCAGCCAGATGGACCCATTCTTCCCACCTCAGGCCCCAGTGCCAACCCCCACATCCAGTCCCAGGAAGGAGAGCAGCAGCTGTGCCACCTGGCCCTGTGCTTCGTACACCTGATCAGAACCACTGACCCTGCAGGGCCGACCTGGAGGCAGCTCCATGGTCAGCTAGAGTGACTGGGCCTGGGACAAGCCCTCGTGCGCCATCAGTTAAAGTCCTTTACACAACCGAGGCCTGGAATTTCTTAGCCTGCCCCTGATTTTTATGGGCCCGGAGGGAGGGAGGGAGGGGAAAAAAAAAAAAAAAAAAAGATGCTGGGGAGAAGGGAGGTTCTGGTGAGACACAGAGCGCTCTGTTGCTATGTGCTTGCTTGCTCCTGCCTGGCTGCAGGTTCTAGCCAGCCCTTCTCCGCCTGTCACACCCCCTGCCTCTCACTCACCGGTGCCCTCCTCAGCAACGCTGGTGCTCTCACTGGTGCTGCTGTAGTGACTCAGTACTTCACTGGCTGCCTCATCATCGCTGGCCTGGGACTCTGCCTTGGCGCTGCTCCGAGCTCCTGGGGAACCAGAAGGGGAGGGGGCTGGGGTTAGGTCAACAGGGGCAGCCCCCAGAGAGAGCAAAGCCCCACACTCCACTCCTGGAGAGCCTCGCTTGCCCCTTTAATCACCTTCCTACCCTGCCCCAGCAACTGTAAGAAATACAATCCTCCTCCTCCGGGGTCTGCCATCACTAAGCTAGCTGGCCCAGCTTCCTGTAGCTGCCAGTAGCTTAAGGTGTACAAAGGCAGACTGAACTTGCCCACATAACATGCCAGGGAAGCTTGCAAAGGGAGATCTAGTCAATTCCCCCTCCACTCCCCTGGATCTCCCATATCCCCCATCCTCTGCCCATTAAGCCTCACTCACGAGTCATCCAACTCAGGCTGCCAGCTCCGCCAGGCAGGGACCTAGCTGTATGCCTGCAAACCACCATGCCTCCCAACAGGCTGTGCGGGCGCCACATGCCTGTAGCCAGCTGTACTGTGACTCGGGGTGCCAACTAGATCCCCACTGGTGACGAGTCTGCCCCGAGGGCTGGGTTCAGCGACTCACACGCCTTGCTACTATTGCCACAAGCACTGATGGGGACAGAAATATCAGATTGCACCATATGTAGCCTGCAAATAAGGAAGCAGCAAGTGTCTACGCAGATAGCAAGGGAGGATATTGGCAAATTAGCAACCCCAGTTTAGACATGCCCTGCTGATAAAGAAGGGAGACCTGGAGCCTCTGATAATCAGCACCATATGGAAAGGGGACAAGGCGCAGGAGATGAGAGAGAAGGGAGCCAAGACTGGCCACAAGACAGCTTTATAGAATCATAGAATTTCAGGGTTCAAAGGGACCTCAGGAGGTCATCTAGTCCAACCCCCTGCTCAAAGCAGGACCTAATCCCCAACTAAATCATCCCAGCCAGCGCTTTGTCAAGCCTGACCTTAAAAACCTCAAAGGAAGAAGATTCCACCACCTCCCTAGGTAATGCACTCTAGTGCTTCACCACCCTCCTAGTGAAAAAGTTTTTCCTAATATCCAACCTAAACCTCTCCCACCGCAACTTGAGACTATTACTCCTTGTTCTGTCATCTGCTACCACTGAGAACAGTCTAGATCCATCCTCTTTGGAACCCCCTTTCAGGTAGTTGAAGGCTGCTATCAAATCCCCCCTCATTCTTCTCTTCTGCAGACTAAATAATCCGAGTTCCCTCAGCCTCTCCTCATAAGTCATGTGTTCCAGTCCCCCAATCATTTTTGTTGCCCTCCGCTGGACACTTTCCAATTTGTCCACATCCTTCTTGTAGGGTGGGGCCCAAAACTGGACACACTACTCCAGATGAGGCCTCACCAGTGTCGAATAGAGGAGAACGATCACGTCCCTCCATCTGCTAGCAATGCTCCTACTTATACAGCCCAAAATGCTGTTAGCCTTCTTGGCAACAAGGGCACACTGTTGACTCATATCCAGCTTCTCATCCACTGTAACCCCTAGGTCCTTTTCTGCAGAACTGCTGCCTAGCCATTCGGTCCCTAGTCTGTAGCGGTGCATGGGATTCTTCCATCCTAAGTGCAGGACTCTGCACCTGTTCTTGTTGAACCTCATCAGATTTTTTTTGGCCCAATCCTCTAATTTGTCTAGGTCCCTCTGTATCCTATCCCTACCCTCCAGCTTATCTACCACTCCTCTCAGTTTAGTGTCATCTGCAAACTTGCTGAGGGTGCAAGTCCACACCATCCTCCAGATCATTAATGAAGATATTGAACAAAACCAGCCCCAGGACCAACCCTTGGGGCACTCCGCTTGATACCAGCTGCCAACTAGACATGGAGCCATTGATCACCACCTGTTGAGCCTGACGATCTAGCCAGTTTTCTATCCATCTTATAGTCCACTCATCTTCTTTACTTCTTTAACTTGCTGGCAAGAATACTGTGGGAGACTGTATCAAAACCTTTGCTAAAGTCAAGGAATAACACATCCACTGCTTTCCCCTCACCCACAGAGCCAGTTATCTCGTCAAAGAAGGCAATTAAATTAGTCAGGCATGACTTGCCCTTGGTGAATCCATGCTGACTGTTCCGGATCACTTTCCTCTCCTCTAAGTGCTTCAGAATTGATTCCTTAAGGACCTGCTCCATGATTTTTCCAGGGACTGAGGTGAGGCTGACTGGCCTGTAGTTCGTTGGATCCTCCTCTCTCCCTTTTTTAAAGATGGGCACTACATTAGCCTTTCTCCATTTGTCCGGGACCTCCCCCGATCGCCATGAGTTTTCAAAGATAATGGCCAATGGCTCTGCAATCACATCCCCCAACTCCTTTAGCACTCTCAGATGCAGCACATCCATCCCCATGGACTTGTGCTCATCCAGCTTTTCTAAGTAGTCCCAAACCACTTCTTTATCCACAGAGGGCTGGTCACCTCCTTCCCATACTGTGCTGCCCAGTGCAGTAGTCTGGGAGCTGACCTTGTTCATGAAGACAGAGGCAAAAAAAAGCATTGAGTACATTAGCTTTTTCCACACCCTCTGTCACTAGGTTGCCTCCCTCATTCAGTAAGGGGCCCACACTTCCCTTGACTTTCTTCTTGTTGCTAACATACCTGAAGAAACCCTTCTTGTTACTCTTAACATCTCTCGCTAGCTGCAACTCCAGGTGTGATTTGGCCTTCCTGATTTCACTCCTGCATGCCCGAGCAATATTTTTATACTCCTCCCTGGTCATTTGTCCAATCTTCCATTTCTTGTAAGCTGCTTTTTTGTGTTTAAGAGCAGCAAGGATTTCACTGTTAAGGCAAGCTGGTCGCCTGCCATATTTACTATTCTTTCTACACATTGGGATGGTTTGTTCCTGTAACCGCAATAAGGATTCTTTAAAATACAGCCAGCTCCCCTGGACTCCTTTCCCCCTCATGTCATTCTCTCAGGGGATCCTGCCCATCAGTTCCCTTGGTATGTGGCTATTAAGAGCTCAGTCCATCCCAGTCTTCCCAGTCCAATCCATCTTCCCCCTTTTTGGCTCTGATTGCAAGTTCTTTGGGGCAGGGCCCATTCATGGTTTGTGGAGCACCAAGCACACTGACTACACGCTGAAGTTAGCTCATGAACAAGCAGCAGCACCAGTTACTCTGCATGCCAAGCACAAGCAACAGGCCAGCAGGATCACGAATGGCTGAGCTGACCCAGAGCAGCCTCTGAGCACATGGACAGCAACCGAGGGGAGGGGGAGGGATGCCGGAGGGGGAGGGATGCCAGTGCGAGAGGCAGCAGGAGTGTTGATGGAGCCGGGTGCTGAAGGCCAGGGAAGTCCAGGATTAAGTGCCCACGCCTGGCCTTCCTCTCTGCCTGCTAGGCGGCATGCAGCCATTGAATCGGTGCTCCCCACGCAGGGTTGTGTCCTGGAGGAGTCGGCTGGGCAGCTTGGGTTGCAGCCGGCCCAGGGGCATGACAGCACCAGAGACCGGGTGCTTTGGAGAAGTGGTGCATACACAGCTTCGATGGGGGAACTCAGCGACACACTGGGCAGCAACAGGAACCCAGCAGCTGCCGTGGAGAGATAAGTGTCTTAATCACGTAAGCTCACAGAGCCAACTGTCCTCCTTCACACCCCCACGGGAGGGAGTGGTGAAGAGTGCAAGCCATACTGGCCAAAGACACGGACCCTACAGAAAGCTGGACATCAGAGCGAGGATGCTCCAGGGGCTAAACCAGCTGGAGACATCACAGGTAGCCTCCAAACGCATCTCTTCCCGAAACAGCTGCGATCCCTGAAAGCCCAGTCCAGCGCAGACTGAACTCGCCTCAGTATTCCCCCAAGGGCAATCTGGATCCACCCCCCTTCAGACTGCCCCATTGCCCCTCCCCACTTGAGGCCTGGCTTGGGGGAGGGGAGACATTGCTCACAGCTGGGAACTTTGTCAAAACAGAAACAACTTAATGCCACTTTCAGTGTTAAACCAGCCAGTGCCAGCTCAGCACACAGCTGACAGCTCTTTAAAGCCCAGCACTTCAGAAGAAGCTGGAAGGAGGCCAGGCAGAGAACACTGCGTGAAGGGTTTGCCTGCACCCCTCCCCCCATACGCAGGTCAGTGGTGGTACCCATGACTGCACTTTGGGATCACTGGGAGAAGCAGCACTATACACATATTAAAGGGTAGTTTGGAGGAGCCCTTCTGGAGAACTGCATGGAGTGAGCCTTTTACCCAAGCAGGCACCCATAGTGGGGGAGTGGCACATCCACAGACTGCATCGGGTGGCACCCCCCCAGCAAGGCCAGAGGCACACAGGCCCTGGAAACTGTGTGCTGATGCAGCACAAAAATGCTGAGCTGAGTGGTAAACAGAGACCGGCTCACCTTACATAACCCCACACAGAAGCGGACAAGCTTTGTGGGAAGAGAGCCAAGGGCTCTGCTGCTATAACCAGAACAAAACAGCACCACATTAAGTTACAGCGACCCAACTAAGCAGGCAGCCACTGCCAGAAGAGGTCAGAGGTAGAGCAGAGGGGTGCTGGAGTTGGGGGGGGGGGGGAGATGCCTGGATTGGGGTGCAGGAGAGAGAAAGGGAACAGGGACTGGGGCACAGGGCTGAGGCAGAAGGATGCTAGGGAAGGGGAACGGGGACAAACCTTTGGGTTTTATTTTTAGCCTCTTGCTAAGGCACAAGGATTAAGACCAGAAGGCAGCTGGTATATCGAATCCTACTCATCACAGCAAGCAGAGCGCCAGGGACATGTTTCTGAAGGGTTAATGTTCTTCGGGCTCCATGCCTGCTGTGAGAACAGCGTGGCACTGAATGCCTGAGCCGGATTGGCAGAGAGATGAAAGTGTAATGCTGAGCACACAGCCTGCCCTCTCAGAGATCCCTCCCCCTGGAGCTTGCCAGCAGGGTGCCGCACAATGCAGTGGCCAGGGGGAAAAGCAGCAGGTTGCGATCTTTGGGAAGCCGAGTCAGCAAGTCCCTCACAACAGGGCACGTGGGGGTCATGGGCCTTTCAAACCCAACGGAGATACAAAACCTGTCCCGAGCCCCCTGGGCAGTTGAGAGACATGCAGAGCAGGATGGGGCTCAGATCCGCTCCCGAGAACAGCCCACCCCATGCAACCTTCTACGTGGAGCTCTGCAGAGCACATTGGCGAACTTTTACATGCTCAGCTAGCTGCTGTTGTGGTTAAGTGCCTGCAATTTGCCCCTCATGCCAATGCCAAGTAGCGGTACAAGGAGCTCTGTCAGGCGAGCAATAAAGACAGATCTGTATTGTCTAATGATACACCCTGACACATGGCAAGGCTCACCCCACTTCTCAGCATCTATCTCTCACACCTCCCAAGCAGGGGAGGAAGAGAGAAGCCCCCTTTGCAAATCCCCCGCTTTCACCACAGCCAGGCGTGCATGGACCCACCTACTACTAACAGATTTGCATTCTGAGATCCTCAGAAGGAAGTCTCTGTAAAATGGCTTCTAGCCAAATGGCCACCAGCCAAACCAAGATGGGGCTGCCTGAGCAGAGTCCAGAAACAGCCCATTCCTAGCAGCACAGGCAAAGGGCGCCCTGCTGTGGATTTCAGCAAAACCAGCCCCCAGATCTTATCCTGCACCCTCATCTTTTGCATTGCTCTCTGGCTATTAGATTTAACCCTTTGGCTAATAAGTGCCTAGAAAATTACTCCAGCCCTGGTTAATAGCCTTTGTTTACACATTGCAAACATTTAAAACCATGTTATATCCATGTTAGAGAATACCACGTTCAAATCCAGCTTTGGTAGGGGAGTGTCTCACATCTCTGTTGAACAGAGTTGCTTAAACTGGTTGTTTGGAGAGTGCCATGCACATCCAGGTGCTACCGCAACCTAAAGAATAACCTGCGCCATAGGCAGGGGCTTTCCATGGTTTGGGATAGATCCACATCAGCCAGACCTTCCAGGTGATCCTACAATGCCCAGGACACCAAACAAGTGTTTGCACAGCACTGGCTTCCAAGTCTGTAAGCAAACAGCAGTCTGGCACAATTGCAGCTGCGTGTATTTGGAGTACTGCAAACAGCTGCATGCGTGAAAGTGCACTCATCCAACAAACCTGCAGAAGAGACATGCTCGGCATGCCTCTCTTACAGCTGTGAAGAATGGAAAGTTCCAGGCTGGGTCAGGGACACCGCAGTGTAAAATATATCCCACTTAGTGAAGTCGTTCCCTTTGCAATAACCTTGCTGAAGATTCCCCCATAACGCCAACTATGACGTGGTCCGCAAAGAACAGAAACAGGGCTAGCAATGCATTCCCCAGCAGTCACTGAACTGCAGACGGACAATAACAGCTTCCGTGATTTGTCCACTCAAACATTTGTCTCTAAGTGAGAAGTTTTACTACTGCATTTTACGGATACTGAAAAAATACATCCAGGTATGTCTGCTCCCTCCTCTGGATCTCACAGCATGTCCTGTCTTCAGTGTCTTCCCGATACTAAGCTACCTGAGGCAGAAACAGGCTACTTTTGCATGGCATACAGCATAGATCTCATTGTGGGCAGTTCACTAGCAGCAAAGAACATGAAATGGAGATGAGATGGAGTACAGGATTTCAGAGGAGATGCACGCACAGAAATAGCAGAACAAGTGTGGGTTGCAAAAGAGCTACAGCTTTGTATAACAACCGCGACAAAATTCCCACCTGGGAGCTCTTCCTGTTTGCACCCAGGTATCAGAAGACTCCAGTAGCAAGCACAAGCTAGGTAATGGACACATTGCTTCCTTTTAGTTCAGACATAGGCTGACAGAAGGTACCCTACTTTTAGTATCCTTTCATGCAAGAATGCTGCTTAGGAACAAGATTAAGAGTGAACTGGAAAGTGAAAATGGAGATAGATAAAACAGAAATGTGCCTTTGAAAGAGGGATTTCAGCATAGAAATAAGATTTAAAAAGACACTGTCAACTTGAAAAAAAGCCACATTCCTGTCAACTTTTTTGTTAACCTATTATATAGTTACAAACACAAAAGATGCAGAGAAAGGCTTTTTTGTTTGTGTTACTAAAATGCCTAGCGCAACGGGACTTGGTCCGTGACTGATCTCTAAGACGCCACCATAACCCAAATAATATGACTAAAAATGAAATAAGAATAAATTCTCTATTTACCACAGTGTACTTTGTGCATTTGACAGCACTAGTCAGTTTCTGTTTCCCATATATAATCAGTTTCTCCCCTGCTAAAAAGGCCTTGAACAGAAGCAGCAAGCTGAGCAAATTAACCCTTCCATTTTTTAAAAGAGAGGAAATTAGACAAAAGCGTAGGCATTACTATCTAAAGGAGACTATCAGAAACTGGGATTTTAAGTTAGTTTCAAAAATTCAAGGTAATCCTTTAAATGTTTTAAATCTTAAATGTTAAATCTGGAACATCCTCCTGTTCTTCCCAGTTTAAGACGCATGAAGCCAGAGCCACTTTAAGTCCCACACAACCACGGATATATTCTGGGCCTTCTTTCTACTGAATCCAGAACTTCCGTAGAAGTCTAATTTTTTTTCCTCCTGGCTGAAATCTTCCCCCCCCTCTAAGCTTTGTTAGTGGGAGCACATGCGACATATCTCCACTTACTTCAATTTTCCCCCTTGTTGTTCACCTTTAAAACTAGATTCAGTTCCCAAACTTTTTTTTTTTTTTAAAATACACATTTGAGGGCTCCATTTTGGCAGAAAGTATGTACCTAATTTGGGAGAAGGAAGCAGATCCCAGCTGCCCCCATCTTTAATATGAGGTGCTGTATGCCAACTACACTTCTAGGTGCTTTGATTACAGCGGAACATGCACGCTGGAATCTGTAGTCTTCACAGACTGAAAAGTAATATTGAAGATGATCCTGAGCTGCCCTGATTTAGCAGGCATACCACTGCCCCCAAATTTAATCTTAAAAGTCCAAAAGCATTATATTGCTGTTGGATTTATATTTTTAGTACTTTGTCAAAGTTTGAGCACCCCATAAATGTATCATTCAATTAAACATTTTTAAACAGATGCCCTGACCAAGTATCACCACAAGGGGACAGTCAATGCACAAAACAGCAACAGAACTGCACACAGAACGAAGTGTATTTGCACCTGCTGTTTCAATTCACAGGTCCCTAAATGACTAGGAAAGGCAAGATTTGTTCAGCTAAGGAGAGTTCAGTCAACCACAATGAGAGGAAGGATGGACAGGGTCTAGCGGATAGGGTGCTAGTGAGAGATTTGGGGGACCTGGGTTCAAGTTGCTGTTCCTTCACAGATTGCATGTCAGTCATTTAAGCCATATCACCGCTACAGGAACTAGTAATGTCAATGCAGGTTGCAGTGAAGAGAAGTGGGTTTCCCCTATGCTGTAGTAACTCCACCTCCCTGAGCGATGGAAGCATTCTTTTATTAACCTAGCCATGTCTACACTGGGGGGTTTAGGTTGGCACAGCTGGATTTTTCACACCCCTGTGCACCATAACTACATCGACCTCAGTTTTAGGTGTAAACCAGACCACAGTCTCCGTACATTGAGGATAACAGCATATTATTGTGGAAGCACCTACAAGTCCCAGGCACAGACCAAGCCCTCGCTGTGACAGGTGCTGCACAAACACAGGACAAAATGATAGCCCCTGCCCCAAAGTGCTTCGCCCATTCCCAGGCACCCCACCCTCAGTCTGAGCAGTGAGTTCAGAAAGACCACGTGCAGCCCAGGCCAGAACTACTGCCGGGAGTGGGGTCATGGGAGGGGGAGGGCAGCAGCCCACAGATCTGTTTGAGGGGAGTGTATAGAAGGCCACGCAGCCCTGCCTGGAAAGGCCTAAGGCAGGAGCTGGCAGAGCCTGAGCGCGTCCCACCTAGCCTGCCCCTCCCTACAAGGTAACCCGGCCGGCCGGCTCCACCCCCGGGCACCCCCTCTCCTGCCACCTCCACCCCACAGCCACCCCCCACCCCTACGGTGACTCACCGCGGCCGCCCCTCCGGGTCGCGTGCGCCCGGCGGGAGCGGGGCATGGTGGGCCGGGCCGGGCGCTCTCAGGGGGCGGTGCGGGGCCGGGCGCGCTCTGCGGGCTCGGGGCGGCCGGGGCCGGGCGCTGCGTGAGGGGGGAACCACGCGGCAGCCGCCGGCGCCACCATCTTCCCTCGCTCGCGGGCAGGGCAGTCCCCGCCCGCCGCCGCCGCCGCGCTGCCCCCTGGGAGGCGCAGTACGCGAGGGGTGGAGTCGCCACGGCCCTCGCGCTTTGTGACAGGCGCCCGGGACTACGAGGCCCATGATGCTCCGCGCCTGGGGCAGCCGCTGCCTGGGGCACGGACTACAAGTCCCCGCAGACGCCGCGCGCCGGCCGGAGCTGTGTTAACCCTTCCGCTACGGGCGGCCCTCCTGGGGCGCGTTTCACGTGGCAGCCCTTGGGGAGATGCGAAGCCAAGTGCAGATGCCCATGGCTGGGGCTGCGTGGGCCGGGGGTCCGGCCTGGGACAGCAGCAAAGAAAGTGCTGGGACAGCAGCAAAGAGCAAAGAGCTGGGACAGCAGCAAAGAAAGTGCTCTGATCTTTGGGGGACAGATCTGGGGGGCCGGCTAACATCGAAATGTGCATCCCCAAGCCCTGCCCCAGCATCCCGGGGAGGGCTGGATTAATTCTCCTGTGGGTCCGGGGCTATTAAATTTTGTGGGGCTCCTGGGGGTTTGGAGTGCAGGAGTGGGCTCAGGGCTGGGGCAGGGGATTGGGGTGGAGCCCCAGCTGGGGCCAGGGATGGGCTAGGGGGTTGGGGTGCAGGCTCTGGGTGGGAGTTTGGGTGCAGGAGTGGGCTCAGGGATGGGACAGGGGTTTGGGTGCAGGTGGAGGTGCGGGGTCTGGGAGGGAGTTTGGGTGAAGGAGGAGGCTCTGGGATGGGGTAGGGGGTGCAGGCTCAGGCCTGGAGGTGGTTACTTCTGGCAGCTCCTGGTCAGCAGGGCTAAGGCAGGATCCCTGCCAGCCCTGGCTCCACGCTGCTCTGCTCCCCGAGGTGACCGGCATGTCCAGCTCCTTGGCGGAAGGGCCAGGCAGGCCTGTCTGCGCGGTGCATGCTGCCCGTGCCCACAGGTGCTGCTCCAACAGCTCCCATTGGCTGCGGTTCCCACCCAGTGGGAGCTGTGGAGCTGGCATGGGGGGGCGGGGGCAGCATGCAGAGATTCCCTGAATGCCCCTTGCCTAGGGGCACGCTGGCGAGCTGGCGCTCGCGGTTCCAGCCCCTCAGGGTGGGGGTGGCGCCGAGGCTCTGGGACTGGTGTCCAGCTGGATGAAAAGAAGCAGCGGGCCACATCCGGCCCATGGGCCTGCGGGGTCCCCCTTAGGCCGAGGCCCTGGGCTGCAGCCCCTAAAGTCCCTGTGTTAATCTGGCCCTGACCCCAGGTGGCATTGACTCGGCCTGGCTGATTTGGACTCATTATGGAAGAACTGCTAGCAGCTGAAGAAATTGGGCTCCACAGAGTGGGTCCCTGTGCTGCCCCCCTCCCCCAGGTTCCTGCGGGACTGAGACAACCTAGGGACGTCCCCCCCTGCAGCAAGCACACCTGCCAGCCCCCTCACTGCTCCCCTGCTGTGAGTCCCAAAGAACTGCTGTCTTGGTCAGGCTGTGCCGGTCATGGGCACGCAGGAACTAGCTACGCCCCGCTAGTCCCAAGTCGTGGGGTAACTCCAGCTTCCCATCTGTAACAGTGCTGCCCTTGGTGGGACCCAACTGAAAGTGCCAGTTTAGGACATATTGCTTAAAGCAGGGCAGTTACCGCCCAAGGCTGGGTTTCTATGCACACCAAGGCAAACCAAACCAGCCGAACAGAGAAGACTTTGGTTTTACCCCACCGGCTAACCACAAGTCACACAAGCAATTCCCTTAGACACTCCATTTTCCCAGTATCACCACCAGTGCCACTCATTATGGGGACAAATGGTTATAAAAAGCAATACCTCAGTAAAAGACAAAAGGTTCTTTCGATCCCAAAGGACCAAGCCCCAGACCCAGGTCAATATACAAATTAGATTTTACCCACAAATCACGCTGTTGCCAGTCCTTTAGATTCTAAAATCTAAAGGTTTATTCATGTAAGCAGAGTCAGGATGAGCTCCACCCTGACATCTGGTGGTGAGGTGTGGCAAGTTGTGGAAAAGAACTTCAGGGGCTGATCTCATTTGCGTAGGCCCACCCACCCCGCCTAGAATGAGGCCATAGCTGCCCGAATGGTCACTTTGGCTGCTGTGGGATCCCCAGTGTCTCTGTTATTGGGGCAGGAAGAATAAAATGTTATTACCCTGATTTTGGGAATCAAGGACAGTGGAACTGCACTTGGCCTTTTGTTATGATGGAGGGACTCACCATCAACTAAGGAGCACTTGCTAGGCAAGGGACATGGGTTCCAAAACTCTGTGAATTGAGAGAGGCTGGGGTTAGGTAGTAATACTTGGTGGTATGGGTCTCACATGCTAAATTGTATTGCCTCCTCTTTCCATTGTAGAATATCAGAGCTAATTTTGATTCTATTAGGAGTCTAGTTACAGGCTGTTGAGCTGAATTCACTTTGGGCTAATGTTGCACCAGCACTGAGGCTCCCCTACTACAAGCTGAAATCACAAAAGAGCTGAAATCACTAAGTGTTGTTGTTGGGATGTAGATATTCAGGCCTGTCTGTAAAGGCCTGTGCTCTAAGAATTTAGGTGTATTCTTATCACTTGGCTAGTTATTGAGGTATAAAAGAAAGAATCAAAATCACTGTCTGCCAGTGTAAGGTCCTTCTCTTACTGTGACAGTCTGAGGCCCTGTTCTTAGGTTCTTTGGCGAAGCAGCCATAAGCTGGGAAGTGACCGGTCACATCCTCACATTCCAAAGTAGTCACCTTGAAAGAAGGTGCTATTGGGCTGTTAGGAATACAACTCTGTCCTGATAATGCCTATCACCTCCAGAGAAAGGGAAGTGCCTAGAAGATGTAAAAGAAAATTTAGGTTGATAGTTTTCTGCCTGGTAAGAACTCACTTATCAATAGACACAGCTGGGAAACTCTTATGTCTTTATAGATGTAGTTGTGAAATCCTCACTTCTGTATTGTTTTGTCATTATAGTTCCCACTTTGCTATTGTTTATTGGCATGGTCTCTGTCTGGTTCTGTGATTGTTTCTGTCTGCTGTATAATTAATTTTGCTTGGTGTAAACTAATTAAGGTGGTGGGATATAGCTGGTTAGCTAATCATATTACAATATGTTAGGATTGGTTAGTTAAATTTCAGTAGAATGATTGGTTAAGGTATAGCTAAGCAGAACTCAAGTTTTACTATATAGTCTGCAGTCAATCAGGAAGTGAGTGGGTGTGTGTGTGTGGGGAAAATGGGAACAGGGAATGGGGGTGGGGAAATTGGAATCATGTTTTGCTAAAGGGGGAAATGGGAACAGGGAATGGGGGTAAGGAAATTGGAATCATGTTTGGCTAAGGGCAGGAATGGGAACAGGGACACAGGTGTAAGTCTCTGTGGTGTCAGAGCTGGGAAGGGGGACACTAAGGAAGGAAACTGGAATCATGCTTGCTGGAAGTTCACCCCAATAAACATTGAATTGTTTGCACCTTTGGACTTCGGGTATTGTTGCTCTCTGTTCATGCGAGAAGGACCAGGGAAGTAAGTGGGTGAAGGAATAAGCCCCCTAACAGTTGTGTTAAGTAGTGGGGGAGCCTGAAGATATATGTTTCAGAGTAGCAGCCGTGTTAGTCTGTATTCGCAAAAAGAAAAGGAGTACTTGTGGCACCTTAGAGACTAACCAATTCATTTGAGCATAAGCTTTCGTGAGCTACAGCTCACTTCATCGGATGCATAAAGTGGAAAATGCAGTGTGGATGTTTTATACACACAGACCATGAAAAAATGGGTGTTTATCACTTCAAAAGGTTTTCTCTCCCCCCACCACACTCTCCTGCTGGTAATAGCTTATCTAAAGTGATCACCCTCCTTTCAATGTGTATGACAATCAAGGTGGGCCATTTCCAGCACAAATCTGGGGTTTAACAAGAATGTCTGAGGAACGAGGGGGGAAGGAAAAAACAAGGGGAAATAGGTTACCTTGCATAATGACTTAACCACTCCCAGGCTCTATTCAAGCCTAAGTTAATTGTACCCAATTTGCAAATGAATTCCAATTCAACAGTCTCTCGCTGGAGTCTGGTTTTGAAGTTTTTCTGTTGTAATATCGCAACTTTCATGTCTGTAATCGCGTGACCAGAGAGATTGAAGTGTTCTCCGACTGGTTTATGAACATTATAATTCTTGACATCTGATTTGTGTCCATTTATTCTTTTACATAGAGACTGTCCAGTTTGACCAATGTACATGGCAGAGGGGCATTGCTTGCACATGATGGCATATATCACATTGGTAGATGTGCAGGTGAATGAGCCTCTGATAGTGTGGCTGATGTTGTTAGGCCCTGTGATGGTGTCCCCTGAATAGATACGTAGACACAGTTGGCAACGGGCTTTGTTGCAAGGATAGGTTCCTGGGTTAGTGGTTCTGTTGTGTGGTACGTAGTTGCTGGTGAGTATTTGCTTCAGGTTGGGGGGCTGTCAAGGACTGGCCTGTCTCTCAAGATTTGTGAGAGTGATGGGTCGTCCTTCAGGATAGGTTGTAGATCCTTGATACTGCGTTGGAGGAGTTTTAGTTGGGGGCTGAAGGTGACGGCTAGTGGCGTTCTGTTATTTTCTTTGTTAGGCCTGTCCTGTAGTAGGTGACTTCTGGGTACTCTTCTGGCTCTGTCAATCTGTTTCTTCACTTCAGCAGGTGGGTATTGTAGTTGTAAGAATGCTTGATAGAGATCTTGTAGGTGTTTGTCCCTGTCTGAGGGGTTGGAGCAAATGCGGTTGTATCGTAGATCTTGGCTGTAGACAATGGACCGTGTGGTGTGGTCTGGGTGGAAGCTGGAGGCATGTAGGTAGGAATAGCGGTCAGTAGGTTTCCGATATAGGGTGGTGTTTATGTGACCATCGCTTATTAGCACTGTAGTGTCCAGGAAGTGGATCTCTTGTGTGGACTGGTCCAGGCTGAGGTTGATGGTGGGATGAAATTGTTGAAATCATGGTGGAATTCCTCAAGGGCTTCTTTTCCATGGGTCCAGATGATGAAGATGTCATCAATATAGACACAAATCAGATGTCAAGAATTATAACATTCATAAACCAGTCGGAGAACACTTCAATCTCTCTGGTCACGTGATTACAGACATGAAAGTTGCGATATTACAACAGAAAAACTTCAAAACCAGACTCCAGCGAGAGACTGCTGAATTGGAATTCATTTGCAAATTGGATACAATTAACTTAGGCTTGAATAGAGCCTGGGAGTGGTTAAGTCATTATGCAAGGTAATCTATTTCCCCTTGTTTTTTCCTTCCCCCCCCGCGCCATTCCTCAGACGTTCTTGTTAAACCCTGGATTTGTGCTGGAAATGGCCCACCTTGATTGTCATACACATTGTAAGGAGGGTGATCACTTTAGATAAACTATTACCAGCAGGAGAGTGTGGTGGGGGGAGAGAAAACCTTTTGAAGTGATGAACACCCATTTTTTCATGGTCTGTGTGTATAAAACATCCTCACTGCATTTTCCACTTTATGCATCCGATGAAGTGAGCTGTAGCTCACGAAAGCTCATGCTCAGATAAATTGGTTAGTCTCTAAGGTGCCACAAGTACTCCTTTTCTTTTTTTGAAGATATATGGTGGAGCTGTTTGCGGTGCGGCTGGCAGAGCATTGCAGTTTGTGGGACGGCAAGTAGAGTGGTTGGCAGAGCGTTGCAGTTTGCGGGACAGTGAGCAGAGCAGAGCAGCTGGTGGAGCAGAGCAGATTGTCGGATGGCTAGAGCAGCTCATGGGGCGGCTGGCAGAGCGGAGCCCCATGGAGAGGTGGGGCCAGCAGCTTTGGACCACGTAAGGTGCCCCTTAACCCCCCTCCCCCTCCAATCTCCTCCCAGATAAACTTTTGAACTCTGGGGCTGCCCTGACCAAGGACAGAGACTTTTGGGTCTTGGGACTTTGGGTGATTTTGGGGTTGCTGGACTCAAGAACCAAAGGGAAAGGACATGCCCCAATTTGCTTGGGGTGGGTTTTGCTCATGGGTTGTGTTATGAATCCTGTTGGTGGTGTTTCCCCAACATAATGCCACATTGTTTCTCTCTGTTATTAAAAGGCTTTTTGCTACACTCAGACTATGTGCTTGCGAGAGGGGAAGTATTGTCTCTTGGAGGCGCCCAGCGGGGGTGGTATATATTTGTCCCAGGTCACTGGGTGGGGGCTCGAGCCGGTTTTGCATTGTGTTATTGGAATGGAACCCCTGGATACTGAACCCGACCCTTGTTGCTGCCAACTCTGACAGGCAGAAGGGTTACATTCATAAAAGGAAAAAGATATAGATGAGAGTTAGAATTGGTTAAAGGGAACCAATTACATACAGTAATGGCAAAGCTCTTGGTTCAGGCTTGTAGCAGTGATGGAATAAGCTGCAGGTTCAAATTAAGTCTCTGGAGCACATCCACAGCTGGGATGGGTCATTCAGTCCTTTGTTCAAAGTCAGTGTAGCAAAGTCCCTCCAGAGGTTAGAAGCAGGATTGAAGACAAGATGGAGATGAGGCATCAGCCTTTTATAGTCTCCTTCAGGTGTAAGAACACCTCTTTGTTCTTACTGTGGAAAATTACAGCAAAAATGGAGTTTGGAGTCACACGGGCAAGTCACATGTCCATGCATAGAAAAGGAGGACTTGTGGCACCTTAGAAACTAACAAATTTTTTTGAGCATAAGCTTTCGTGAGCTACAGCTCACTTCATCGGATGCATTTGATGAAGTGAGCTGTAGCTTAATCTCTAAGGTGCCACAAGTACTCCTTTTCTTTTTGCGAATACAGACTAACATGGCAGCTACTCTGAAATCAGTTTTTACAGGCGGCTGCCATTGTCCATATGCTATCTTGAACATCTCCAGGAAGACTTCTTATGTGGATTGGAATCTCCCAAGGTCTCTTGTCAGTTAAGTGCCCAATCAAGAAACACTTAACTTGCAAATTCCTTTTTTAAGAAGCTGACCAAAAGCTTTACTAAGGCTACTTCATAATTAAACACATAGATATACAAGTACATAGCCAATATTCATAACTTCAACTACAAAAATGATGCATGCATACAGATAGCATAATCATAATCAGCAAACCTTAACCTTTTCATAGACACCTTACTGGACAATATTTGCTGCAAATATATAACAGTGGTTGCAACAATGATCTATACAGTTACAGATTCTGTCAATAGGAAAGGAGTACTTGTGGCACCTTAGAGACTAACCAATTTATTTGAGCATGAGCTTTCGTGAGCTACAGCTCACTTCATCGGATGCATACTGTGGAAATTGCAGAATATCATTATTATATACACAGACACCATGAAACAATACCTCCTCCCACCCCACTCTCCTGCTGGTAATAGCTTATCTAAAGTGATCATCAAGATGGGCCATTTCCAGCACAAATCCAGGTTTTCTCACCCTCCGCCCCCCCACAGACAAACTCACTCTCTTGCTGGTAATAGCCCATCCAAAGTGACCACTCTCTTCACAATGTGTATGATTGTCACACCATCCCACAGGAACCTTCCACCCATGGACTGGAAAGGACCATCCTGCCACCTCCCTGGCCAGCCCACATTACCAGCAGCATGGCGTGAATTTTCATTGCCCCTCTGCGAGACAGGCCAGCATTATCCATAGGAAAACCTGAGCACAGAGAGGCAATGTGACATGCCTGAGGTCGGAGATTTGGGGCACTGGCATGTTTTGACTCTTTCGACCTTTAACACACAGTCCTCTGCCTTTTTTCATTGACTTCAAGGCCAAGGGGGACCACTGTGATCATCTATTCTGACCTCCTGCCAGAAAACTTCCCTGAATTCATTCTCCTTTGAACTAGAGCAGATCCTTTAGAAAAATATCCACTCTTGATTTAAAAATTGCCAGTGAAAAAGAATCCATCGCACTCCTTGCTTCTGTTTAATTCTCTCTTTCGGAGCCTGATCTCTCTCTGTTCCCCTTATTCCTCCCTTTCTAAAACAAAAGCAGTTAACAAAACACCCAAATATACCACATTATCCAACATATCTGACCTCTAGCCGAGCTTTCTCTTGTCTGTCATTAGCCAATGAGCCGGTGATATCTAGAAGGTGCTCTCAGTACTTCAGCGCATCTAACGCAGAACACTTCTTGTTATTAGAAAGAAAGAAAAAATCCAGGCTCCGTTTGTTCCCAAACAAGTCCAGGAATAAATTGATTTCACGGAATGCAGCAAAAATGACCTAACCCTATTCTCCTGGGTTCTCAGCAATTGGTTTGCAATGCAAATGCTGATTGAGAGTCACTCACAATGAGGAGTCCTTGTGGCACCTTAGAGACTAACAAATTTATTTGGGCATAAGCTTTTGCGGGCTAAAACCCACTTCATCAGATGCATGGAGTGAAAAATACAGTAAGCAGAATATGTATTATAGCACATGTGGGGAGGCCTTGTGCAGCCGATGGGGTTGTATGCATTGAACAAAGCTGCTGGGGGAGACAACTCAGCCGAGTTTGCTGTAGCTGGGTCGGATGAGGGGGCCACGACCCGGTCACAGAACTGCTGCTGGATCTGCTGCAGGAATTATTGTGGGGCAGGTCTCAGGCCCGTGTGGCACAGGAGGTCAGACCGAATGATCTCAGTGAAAGAATCTCTGAATCCATGACGCCCGGCTGTATTCATAGGGCAGGCGGGACCCATATCCCATGGACACAACACCCAGGAGGTGGGATTAGTAGAAGCTGTTTATTTCAGATTCCAAGTGGCACATGTCGGTTGGGATTTGGCACGACACAACAACAGAGATGGTGACACAGAACAGTGGAGTTGGGACAGGGAGGAGGAAGGGGACTAACAACGGGACTAATGAACAATGTCTGGTAGGCGCCCAGCACCCAACCCTGCACTGGGGGCAGTACATCCCGAAAGGGTTGCGGAGCAGGGGGGAAACAGCTCCTAGGAGCTGCAGCAGGAGGTGTGGGGACAGCCTGTGCTACAGAAGGACGTGGTGCCGATTCTGGAACGTGGGGATGTAACGATGGTGCCCGTGGGAGCCAGCTGAGGTGAACAGCAAACAAACCCCAAAAAGCTGGTGGATATTCCAATTCTTAGATTTACCAAGCCAGCACAAAGCAGCTTCTGTGTTACCTCACTGGTTACTCAGAAGTCCAGACAACGCAGTTCCCTGAAAAAAGACTCAGGCCTCTGTCCAGACACACAGGTCAGATATGACGATGATTACTGAAAATCTTATCTCATCAAAAAAAAGAAAAGGTTCTTCCAAACCCAAAGGATCAGCCACATACCCATGTCCAGTTATAACTTAGATCTTACCCAAAATACACGCTACAGTCAATTCTTGTTAACTAAACTAAACTTTATTTAAAAAGAAAAGAGAGAGTGTGTTGGTTAAAAGATCAATATGCATACAGACTTGAATTCAATTCTTGAGGTTCAGATACATATCAGAGATGAGTTTGTAGTGTCCAAATTCCTTTTAGGTTATAGTCCAATGTCCATATTTGGGGTGACTCCAGTCAGTGACTGGGGATCCCAATCCTTAT
This sequence comes from Chelonia mydas, assembly GCF_015237465.2. NCBI lineage: Eukaryota > Metazoa > Chordata > Testudines > Cheloniidae > Chelonia > Chelonia mydas. Next base: position 47,331,258 of record NC_057853.1, read on the forward strand.
GGCTCAGGGTATCCCCTTCTTGAAACCCAAAGCAGATCTGAGTTAAAACAGGATGGTGTCCCAGCGTTTTTATATATTTTCCACCAGCCTCTTGGCCTGAGAGAATAAGCTTAATCTTCTGTCTCCCAACCATCCTGGCAATTAGCATAGTGTAATTTATCCATTAAACGGTTCATATACAGTTTATCACAACCTTCAAAGAGACATACAGACAATAATACTATTTCACTCAAGTGTCATCATAAATGTTAAAATCCCTTTTTGGGTCTTTGAATCAAAGCTACAGCAATAGACAAGACTTGTTTGGTTCCATGACAAGACCTGAGCAAACAGCTACCCTTCTAGCAAGGCAGGCTTGCATTTCAAAGCTCTGTTCATTCACATATCTTCCTAACAAGTCTTTACAGTTCGGCCATGGGTCAGGTCAGACTGTGAGTTAATTCAGGTTTCAGAGTAACAATTCTGGCCCCGTGTCACCTTTCAGTGAGCTATTATATTTCACTGCTAAGGTGACAGGGGCACATTAGCAAAGCCCTGAATTATCATGCAAAGGCTCTTGGGAAACATAGCCCGCTGTGCTGCTCTCTTGGCCGGGGGCACAGCAGACGCCTGCCCATGGAGGTGCAGGTCCCGGTGACCCAGTGAGCATCTTACCCACCCCTGAGGCGCAGAAGCAGGTAGACGGTGCTCTTGCTCCGGATCCTGTAATGGGCGAGCGTGCAGTCGTCCTGCAGCTCTTTGCTGTTGAACGTCAGGCGCTGTTGGCTGGCGGAGACACCCGTGCGATCCTCGATCTTCTTCTTCAGGCCCAGGACGGTGTCACTGGCACGGACGCCATAGGGCAGGGTTCTGCTGTTATGGTCCTTCACGAAGATCTCCATCCACTGGGGTTCGGTCGTGAGCATCAGAACCGTGGTGTCGTAGAAGATGCCGTGTGATGCCAGGGTCTGATCGTCCAGCAGCAGCTGGTTTCCCAGGCCAGGCTCCTGCAGGGCCAGGCGCTGTGTGTAGGGAGAGATGTCCCAGGCACGCTCGAGCTCCTCCTTAATCTCCCAGATGGTCGTGTAGGGGCTCAGCCCCAGGTCCAGGCTGACCCCTGAGAGCTGCTTCACCGTCACCTGCATGGGTTGGCTGGCTGGAAGAGAGACAAGGAGACGGGGATGGGTGGGGGTCGGACAGCCCAGGTGGGGCAGCGGAGAACGTCTAATGACACGCGGCAGAAGAACCTCTGCTGGGGAGTGGAATCTCAACACGATCGTTTCCCGCAGCTCTGGGCTCATCAGATTCTGTAGCAGGGAGCTGGGCAGAAGCGCTGGCTGTGGGGGGAGGGGGATCTCCCAGCTACGCCAGCCCCAGCCTCTCCCAGCAGGGGGTGCTGTGGGGAGGGGTCAGGAGTGCTGGCTGTGGGGGGAGGTCCTGGCTACCCCAGGCCCAGCCTCTCCCAGCAGGGGGCGCTGTGGGGAGCGGAGGGGAGCACTGGCTGTTTTGGGGAGCTCCCAGTTAGGCCAACCCCAGCCTCTGCCAGCAGGGGCAGCTGTGGGGAGTGGGACAGGCGCGGGGGCCATGAGGGGAGCTACCCGGCTACTCCATGCTCCGGAGGCTCAGTGACGAGCTCATCACAGGCGGGGGTGGGAAGGGACCCCGAGAGACTTCGGTACCTGCACATCCCAGCAGCGGATGGGGCCGAGGCTGTTCCTACAGCACAGCTGGTCCCGGCAGATGGCGGCTTCTCTCGCCAGCAGGTCCCAGCTCTTTCCCTGCCCCAAGGTTCCCGTCGGGTCGGCTGGATCCAGGATCACGGGGCTGTGAACACAACGGATTCTCTCTGTCGATTGCTCTTGGGCTGAGCCGCCTGCCCATGTGGCCAGTGGCTCTGCTGTCTGCCCCAGCCCGCTCCCTCTCCCCCGTGAGCCAGGCCCTGCTCTGCGTCCAGGCTGCTGACACATCCCAGCCGCCTGCTGCTGACGGTGCCTGCCCCGGCTCAGGCAGGGCACTGCGGTGCAGAGGGGAGCTGGAGGAGGGAGTCTCAGGCTTGGCCGGCTGGAGCCGGAATCCCAGGGGCTCGGGGATGGGGCAATGGTGGAGGGTGAGTATGGTCGGGGTCACCCACCCTGGAAGAGCCAGTGTGCAGGCAGCTGAGGGGCTGGAGACAGCCGCTGCCCTAGTCCCTGTGGTACTATTGCACTCTAATGCCGGCCCAGGGGTGTTGCTGGGTACCACACGCACTCATTCGCGAGCCCTCACCCTGTCAGTGTCGTCATCCCCACCATGCCCCTGGGGGAAACTGAGGCACAGGCTAACAGTGGAGGAGTGGGGACAGACCTGTGCCAGGCTGTGAGCCCCCAACCCTTTCTTGCTCATACGGGTGCTGCCGGGTGGAATCCTGCCCCCTTCAGTTAATGGGGTTTGGCCGGTGAGCTCCATGGGGCCAGGGCTCCGCTTGGGCGAACACCCGCAGAGGCAACCTGGCTATACGTGGCGCAGCGCGTGCTGGGCTGGCCATGGTGCTTGGCTGGTGCTGAGTGTAACCACAGGGGCCTCTGGGCTGAGAGATGCTGAGCAGAGCTGCCAGTTCTCTGCTCGGGTGTCCCAGGGTAGGACAGAGCCTCCCTCCCACGCAGGAAGGAAGGCCGAGCTGCAGCTGGACATGAGCGAGCCGCGCGGAGACAAGAGGAGCAGATGCAGGGGTCTCACCACGGCTCCCGCAGCAGCCGTTTGACATGGGGCCCTATCACGGAGGACTGGAAATCGTAGAACTCGGTCCAGTAGACGCAGAGCTCTTGGTACCGGCACAGCAGCTCCATCACTGTGCGGAACCCCTCGGCCGTGCTGAAGTTCTCCGCCCCCTTGGTGCCACTCTCCCAGGCATAGATGGTCAGCAGCTCCAGGGCGTACTTGGTGGGCAAGCCTGACGTCGTCTTGGAAAGCTGTTAAGGAGATGGGGGGAAGCCGGCCTGAGACATGGGATGGGGTGGGGGTACAGGGCCCTAACATCCCTCTTGCTGCATAGTCAGGTGGGTGACCTCCCGCTACCTCTCCCCTGCCCACGTCCTGTGCTCACCACAACACTCAACTACTGAGCAGTGGCCAGAGAATGGGAGCCGGGGTGTAATGTACTAGCTAGAGAGAGAGAGTGTAATCAGACCTGCTCAGTTGTGCGTCAAGGCCCTATATTGCTAATATCTAGTGGGGATTCTCCTTTAGCTCAGGTGGCAGAGGTCCGTGCTTCTGAAACAGAAGGCTCCACAGTTTATTCCCACTGCCGGTGTGAAGTCCCCACAGGCTGTGGCATCAGGCACTGAATCATTTCAGCTGTTTATTAGGATAAAGAAAATCCTTCTCCCCCGACCCTGTAAAGTGTCATTTGACAGGCTAGTGTAATTTCCACTCAAGTGAGCAGCAAATAGGTTGTGAAATCATTCTCTGAAATTTGCTCTTTGTGCAGTTGCTTGCCCTGCGATTAGAGGACGAGAGATGTGAGATTGGATGTTTGAGTGTGTGTCTGTCTGCACGCATGTGGGAACTGGGAGCCGGGGGCCAAGGCCATGGCCAGAGCTGTGGCTGGCGCTGCGGCCAGGAGCGTGGCCATGGGGTTGGGGGCAGAGCTGAGGCAGAGCGGGGCTGGGTGGCGCTCCCTCCATGCCCTCTGTGGAGGCTGTCCCAGGCCCTGCCATGTCCCCACTGAATGTTCCTCTGTGTACCCCTAGTGGGGTGTACCCCACAGTTTGGGGACCAGTGATCTTGACAGATATTCTGGGACTGCTAGAGAGGGACTCAGCAAACTTGCGAGACTGGATCAGAGGCAAGATCCATCTAGTCCAGTGTCCCGTCTGCCTCCAGCGACACCCGGGGCCCTTTGACGGGGTGATTGAACCCAGCCGCCAGAGCCCAACCCAAGAGCATCCAGGAGAGCAGCGAGCTAGGAAAGACCAGCCTAAGGCGAGACGACCACCATCTCCAGGGAGCGAAATGCTGGGAAGCAAAGTGATCTTCTGGAAAGATTTGAGCAGCCCTGGCAGGTGGAGGGGCTCCAGTGAGTAGCTTTATTCCAGGGGGTTTTAAGGTGTGGGAGGTTCTTTTGTCAGCCGGGAGAGCTCTCCAGCTGAACCCGCATTAACATACAAAGGTAACCACCAGGGCTGGTGGCCCGGTGAGAAGGAGCAAGGGGGGTATCAGTGACTGGGGCAGGGCAGGGCACCTCACCTCTTTGTACCAGTGCTTGACCAGCCGCAGCAGGTTCTTGAGCTTGGCTGGGCGACGCTTCACGAAGTCCCTCTGGAGCTCGGTGAAGGAGGTGCAGAACTCACCGGGCTTAGCTCTGGTCCGAATGAGATCCTCGTAGACCTGGGGGGAAGGTTTGCTGCCAGGAATCACCTGCCCTGTGGGAGAGAGGGGAGGGAGGGTCACCACACAGATCTGAGGGGAGTCCTGTCCCAATGGGCCTTGGGCTATTCCCATGTCCCATACACAGGCTGCACCTTCATTCCCATGAGCTCTGTCAGGATAAGCCCTGGGGACATTGAGGGGAGTGGGTATTCCCAAACCTGCTGGATCCCTGGAGGCCGAGCTGAGGGGCAGGGATACAGTCCCTACCTAAAAATAAAAGGAGTACTTGTGGCACCTTAGAGACTAACCAATTTATTTGAGCATAAGCTTTCGTGAGCTACAGCTCACTTCATCGGATGCATCCGATGAGGTGAGCTGTAGCTCACGAAAGCTTATGCTCAAATAAATTGGTTAGTCTCTAAGGTGCCACAAGTACTCCTTTTCTTTTTCCGAATAGAGACTAACATGGCTGTTACTCTGAAACCAGTCCCTACCTAAGGCATCATAGGCCGGGAGCACATCCACCTCGATGGATTCCCGCCTCCTCCTCGACTGGATGATGATGGAGAGCGAGCGCGGGCAGGTGCCCTTCTCCTTCGGCTGGGAGACCTCCACATCAATGCTGAAGGCGATGGTCTGTCGGCACCGGTTCAGCTTCTGCCTGATGGTGTCGAGCACAGCCGCACGGTTCTCCAGCTGGTCCCGGTAGCTGCAGAAGCAGCTGAGGAAAAGGACCAGATCTGCATCCGAATTGTTCTTCAGGGCTGTCCCCTTCCCCGCGGAGCCGCCCTGCCACGGAACAGAAGCATTAGCTCACTGCGCTGCCCTCTCAACAACCCCAGGGCGCTGAGCCGCATGGGGGCCGTGCCCCTGCACCCACTCAGCCACGTCACTCCTTAGGCACAACGGCCCCTGCTGGGCAGCCAGAAACATACCAGAAGTGTTAGGATAGGATAGGAAATATTGAATCCAGTGTTGTAGTGTACACTGCTGGGGTGCCCCACCCCCGCATCCCATTCTGATCACCGAAGATGGTCTAACGCCCCCCACGTACGCTTTGGGGCAGAGACTTGAAATTTGGCAGCAGGGTGGCCTGCGTCTCAGGGATAAGCCTTTTGCCTTACGCCTTTTGCCATGCCCGTCAAAATCCACCCAAGTTTAACCAAGCTAAGAACCTTTGAAATATCTCCCTCTGCACATGCGCAGTACAGATGTGTCAGAGTTTGGCCAGCCCCACAGATAACATAGCATTTATACAGCACATTGTACGGTCAAAGCCCAGCTCCCGTTGGCTTCAGTCGCCGCTGTGAGCACTCAGCACTTCTGCAAATCAGAGCCCGGGGCTTGGGTTGGGCACCCCAAAAGTGAAGAATGCACACTTTGGGAACAGTTTGGGTTAAGTGACTTGCCCAGCATGACACAGGAACTCTGTAGCAGAGACAGGGATAGAATCCAGTTCTCCAGGGAAGCATTCAACTGTCTGACCCAGGAGACCTTCCTTTCTCTCTCTGCAACCCTCTGCCCCATTCATTGCACATCTTCCATCTGCTGCAAAGTCTGTAGGGGTCCCACAGACAACAGTCTCCTTCACTACCTGGCCCTGATTCACCCGTAGAACAAGTCCACCCTGTGCACTGAATGAGGCAGGGTCCCATGGAAAAAATAATATGTGATCATGTAATTAAAGCCTGTATTGTAATACATATGCACAATGGACATATGCCGAATTAAGGTTAAACAGGCCACCTTCCCTCTGGCATTTCCTAATGTTTGAGTTGCAATCTCAATAACTCTCTTTTAGTGTAATTTTTGTGGACGTAACAAATGGGACTGGGGAGAGGTTTTGCAAACTTCCTGTCCTGTTTTTGGTAAAGGGAGTGCTGATTACAAGGTCGTGACCCAACAGGGGAAAGGTTGAGAGCCATTGATTCAGAGAAGATAAATTGGATGTCTAATAATGCTAGATTAAAAGGCAACACATTTAAAACGGCTCAAAGGTATTTTTTGTGACACAGCATATAGTTAACCTGTGGAACTCGCTCAAAGAGGCCATGAGCTTCTCAGCCCTCTCCGCAGGATTAGACATTGGAAGGATAACTAGAACATCCCTACTTGTTTTCGGCAGGAAGGGAAATGTCCAAGGGAGACAAACCCTCATGCTTCAGAGCATAAACTGACCACTAACAGCCTGTGGTCAGGAAGAAACTTCCCCTATAGGCAAATAATTCTATAATTGTCCACGAGGTGGGCTCTTGTGCCTTCCTCTGAAGCAGCTGGTGTCGGTCACTGTCAGAGACAGGTTACTGGGCTAAAACTGCTCTGACCTGACAATGCAACTCCTATTTTCCTACCTGACCCGACCGGCAACTGGGAAGCCAGGGCGGATTTTGGATAATGCCCCCTGCAGCCAGCGGTAAGTGGGAACCCTGTTCGGCATCCCTTGGCTGGCGGTTTAGGCTTGCCCTGATCACAGCGTAGGCACGCAGACTTTCGCCTGCACCAAAGGAGCCCGGACATGCTCTTTTACACCGGCAGCTGGTCCAGAACAGACTCACCTTCACCGTCTTGAACACCTTGATGTCGTCAAAGCACGTCTCCTTCAGAAAATCACAGATCCTCCGGACAGTGTCTTTCACCTGCAGCCGGAATTCCTCGCTGGGCTGGAGATGTTCTGCGATCCAGGCATCCAGCGAGCCGGCGGGCACCCGGTACAGCTCCATCTCTGCTGCTTTGCTCCCTGTCCCTGCCTTCCTCTGCTGCTGCTGCTTTTAAGCATCCTGGGCACAGCCCAACCCTGCTGATCTCCTCCCCCGTGGATGGTGTCAGACTGAGCTTGTTAAGGTGGCCTGGGCTACAGGACTAGAACTGTCCACCAGACACCTGCTGTGCATGGGCCCGGAGAGAAGCCTGGGGGCTGGTCCTCATCCCCAGTTCCAGAGGCAGCCCAACGCACTTCCCCCATCCCCAGCTGCTGGGATTCCTGGGAGGGGGCTGCCCCTAGGCCCTGCTTGGGGGCGCTGTCCTTCATGCCAGTCCCTAATCCGAGTGTCTATCTCCCCGACACCGCCTGAGAGTGACACGGACCTCGTCCGTGTCAGTTTCATGCTCGGAGGCTGGGACACAGGGACTCTCTGGTAACTGCCCCAGGGAGAGTAATTAACCACTGGAACAACTTACCAAGGGAGCTGATGGCTCCTCCATCCCTGGCAAGACCTGATGCTTTGCTGTCAGAGCTGCACCCGGGGTTAGTTTGGGGCAGGGTTGCTGACCTGTGCTGGAGAGGAGGGCAGAGTTCATTCCGGCCCTGGAATCTAGGAATCAACAAGACCCAAGTGAAGGGCGGTGGGGGGGACGTGAACCTCCAGCCCAGAGTCTTGTTAATGTCACTCTGCCACCTGCTGTCTGGACACGCCTGAGTGGCAGCAGGGGTCCTGGAGCCAGCTGCCTGAAACCTCAGGGCAGCCTCCCCACCGGTCCAGCAGCAAGCCTGCCAGGCCGGCCCCTTCCTTTACGAAAGGGCTGGTTAAGTGGTGGTGAGGTTCCCCCTTGTCCCGGACAGTGACTACCGGCCCCCTGGCTGAGGGACATTTTCAATCCTGGCTGAAGGAAGAACAGCGGGATTTGGGGGAGGGGGGCACCTGCAGCGCACCACAGTGTGGGAGCCAGGGCAGAGGAGCACCCGGGCGAGCACTTTCGAGCTGCTCCCTAAGACCACCTTAACTGGCAGCAGCAGAGCTAAGGGTTTCCCCGGTTTTGATCTGCTAAGTTTCATTTTCCATTTGCTAGAGAAAGGAAACTGCAAAGACCCAGCTGAGTGACAAGGGAGGGGCCATGTGGGCTACTGCTGGAAGCCGGGGATCACTCCTTGGCAATGGGGCAGGGGCATCAGATTCGGTTTCCATCTCTTCCCTGCATGGGAAGTTCCCATGCCTGCCTGGCCTGGGGCAGTGCGGGGGAGTGACGCCAGCGCCAGCAGGCGACAAGGAAGCAGCCTGGCCTGCTATGGCTGGAAGTGGACACTGAGCAGTGCAGATTATGTCACCAGCTGCAAGGAGCAGCAGAAAGCTCCCAGCAGTGCTGCCCACCGGAGAGCGGGTGACACCGAGCCCGAGCCAAACCCGGGGGATTTCATGTGCATGTAGAGTGGGTCAGAAATACCCAGGCCTCAGCCATCACTGCCCGAGGCCCTTTTCAGCTCCCCAGCGCGTGAGGCGGGAGGGGGCTGCCTTTACCAGCCTGATGCTGATTGGGCGTGAAGGGCCAAAGAGTTGGGAGGGGGAAGATTGGGGCACACCTGCCCCTCGGTGATTCCCCACCCCCGCAATGCCCCGGGGGGCCCTAGAGGGGTAAGTCAAAGACGGCAAGGCCAGAATATGTCCTATAATGTATATTCTGCTTCCTGTAATTTCCACTCCATGCATCTGATGAAGTGGGTTTTAGCCCACAAACGCTTATGCCCAAATATATTTGTTCGTCTCTAAGGTGCCACAAGGACTCCTCATTGTTTTTGCTGACACAGACTAACACGGCTGCCCCTCTGAAACCTCTCAATTTAATGGATCAGCGCTTAGGAGCCGTCCTGCTGATGCTATCCAAAGACAGTGTTGTCAGTTCTTGTGATTTTAGTGCGAGGCTCATGAGAGATTTGGTATTTTTCTTAAATCCCCAGGTCCTGGAGGCAGATGACTCGGAAGGACCGTCGGCTTTCTTTTTTGAAATGAAAATAAGTTTCTTGCACTTGTGGCTGTAGAAAACGCTTGAACATGTGACCCCAAAGCACACCAACACCGGAAGGCAAATTAGAAAAGACAACATTTATTACTTTGTAAATATCATGATATTATAAGCCCAGCTCATGATTTTTGCAGGGACCTGACTCGTGATTTCAGCCTATCTGGGGCTGGCCACTCTTATTGCTGATATTAGCTGCAATTCTCTTTTTTCCACGACCAGGATGGTGTTCGAGGGCTGCACCGTGCAGCTGTGTCGTTTCCCATCGATATGGAGTCTCATGACTGGGGTCAGCCTGAGCAGGCTCTGGAGTTGAGTAAACCTCGAACTGGACAGCGAGTGGCCATCTACCCAGCAGCTGCCCCAGTCTGCCTTGTTGCTTGCTTGGAGCGGGTTGTCCCACTGACTTCCCATTTCATACCCTAGACGTAAGCGTCGGGTGTGGGCTGGTGCCAGGGGTCTGCTTCACGTGCAGCGGGCCTGATCTCATCGAGAGCTGTTCTAAACACACCGGGCTTGGTGCAAGAGAGAGCTGTTCTAAACACACCGGGCTTGGTGCAAGAGAGAGCAGAATGCAATGCAAGCGGTGGGACAGAGGGGTGTAGCCACGGAGGGGCCACAGCCCTTCCCATTAGCACCCAGGCTAACCCAAAGCTGAGCCTGTGGCAATGCCACTTTTAGGAACATTTATGGACGTGCAGCGGAAATGATTTGCTGTGTCCTCAGCCCTGCGGTCATTGCTCCTGCACCATAAGCGGGGGCCCAGTCATTTGTTCATTCCTGCCACATGGCAAGTGTGTCCTGTGGCGCTCCACTGCTGCCCTCCCCTTCCCTCAGGCCCAGGGAGGCTGCAGATCCCGGCATGCCTCGCTCTATCGCGGGGGGGGGAGGGGGAAGCTGCAGAGTGAGCCCCCGCCCCCCCTTGCTGCAGACAGTACTGCTGTGTGCGCAGTCGGGCACAGGAGGGAAGCTGGATGCTGCCCTTTGGCTCCCCCTGCTGGCTGATCCTGGGTGCGCATCCTCTCTGCTAAGTGTTGGGGGGCAGGCTGGACAGAGATATTTCCCCCATATAATTAACCCTTTGTGTGGGCATCAAGGGGGGCATGGATAGGGTGTACGAATGTCCCCCATGGCCCCCACATCCCTCCTTCACCCGCCACATCCTCACTATCTCCCCCTCCACCGCTTATCTCTCTCTGGGCTGGGAACAGCTGGCGTGTTCCTAGCACCACACCCCCATCCACACACCAACCCCCTCACTCACATGCGCTGACTTTTGTTTTGCTGGTGGGTGCTCCTCTCCGCCTCCTCCCCCTCTCATGTGGGGGCTTGGGGGAGAAGAGGCCAAGCCGGTGGCCGGGGCCTTGGGGTGGAGCAGGGGCGGGGTCTTGGGGTGGGGGGGGAAGAGGCCGAGCAGGGAGCGGGGCCTTGGGGCGGAGCAGTGGGCGGGGCCACAGTCCGGGCACCAGGGCCTGCAAAAGATTAATCAGGCCCTGAGGGTGTTGAGCACCCCCTATTTTTTTCACTTGAGCCCCAGAACACCCACTGAGTGGGCGCCAATGCCCTCACTCCTGTATGCTTTCATTCAACAGCTGCTCCGAACGCTCAGGAGCCAGGTGTCCTTCTCCCCTACCTGCAATTCGTGCTTCGTCGGCTGTCTTTCACGCGCCCAGCGGGCGCCAGACCACGAAACTGCTCCATGGCACAGACGGGTGGTTTGCTCCCAGCGACCTGGAACAACTGGCCTCTTTTCCAGTCAGGGATCTCCGGCAATTCACGCCAGCCAATGCCACCAAAGCTCAAAATAATTATAAGCCCATCGCTAGTGATCTGCTGCTTCTCCACCTTTCCTGAGCTGCTGGGTTGATACCACTTCTAGGTTCACTTGCTCCTGCCTCTAGAAGTAGCCCCATGTTCCGCCATACCTGTTCCAACAGCTCATGGAAATCCTTTTTATATGATTACATTGCATATGGTGCTGACCTTGCAGTGACAGAATGATTCAAATGGTGCATTTGCAAATACACATTTCATGGAAAGACAAAACCACCAGCGTGAGAGGATGGGAGCTGCAGAGCAGGACAGGTTAGAAAATATCATCAACAAAGAAGGCTTGTGCGTTTGGGATCTAGACACTGGATGGCAGATGGGAGACCTGCTAAGCAAGCCTGTAATTGGGCGCCCAGGAGGGGAAGAGAACGTGAGGAAGACATGGCAGAAGACGGTGACCATACTGAATGCATTGGCATCACCTGTGAAGAAGCATCGCAACTAGCGAGCAACCGTAATCAGTGGAGGAACTGGACTGCCCAATGTGTCGGGGCTCAGGAGCAGCTAAGGTCTCTTGCATCTCACAATCAATGTGAAAAGCAGTTTTCTGAAAGCAGTCCAGAGACATCATTGGTTGGTCTGCCAAAGGGCGTTTGGTTTTATGGTGCTTTTGCCTTCTTGGTTTAGTGAGGTCCTCTGCGTGGTTTAAAGACTTAGGTGGAGCGGCACAGAAGTGGATTGGCGTCTGTTGCCTCATTCCGATCTGTAGGGATCCACAGAGTACTGTTCCTTTGAGTCGGGCTGGTGAATTACACTAGCGTTTGTAGGGTGTACCTGAGTTGAGTACTGTACTCTTATCATTGATTCGTCAAAGTGAGATTGGGTCATAAGTGCCTGGGAAAAGGCAGGCCGGTGCGGAGCGCCCTCCAGCAACACAGTAGGTGAGCCTGCCTCAGTTTCCCCTTGGGGCAGCCAGAAAACGGACACATTCTCAGTATCCACTTCAGAAGCCTGCCTCTAGGCATGACTTGTACCTGTACATGTTCAACGGGCCGCAGAAGCCTCCTGATAAAGCCAGTCTCTTGAAACCCAGCGTATGACAGGTTCCAGCCCTTTTCCAGGCCTCCAGACATTTCCAGGTCGCCTTCCTGAGAGTGCACCCCCAGTCTGGTCCCGGACTCTCCCTGCCTTTGTCCCAGGGCTCCCTTCTCCAGCCCTCCAGTTCGAGAGCTCCCAGATTTGTGTCTCTCCCATGATGCTTCTCCGGTTCCCCCAGGTGAGGTCTCCTGCCACAGAACTCCCCCAGCAGTCCCACACCCTGGCCTCCCTGCCTGGAGGTCCAACCCTGATCCTCGGACCCCCGCTCCTGCATCAGCCCTCAGCTTCTGGTTCAGAAGAGGGTTCTTCCCCTTCTTCCCAGGGGTCTCTGCACAAACTCCCCTGTACCTTGTTAGGGGTTCCCCAACACTGGCCAGTCCTCACCAGTGCCCCTCTGCTGCTCCTGAGTATCTCAGGATCCTCAGTATCTCCTTTCCTCCTGAGGCCACTCACCCAGCTCCCCTACCCTTTTCTTGATGGACCCTGTCTCTGTCTCTCTTCCATTTATATGGTTCAGGTGCCATCTCTTAAACCCACTTAGAGGCAGCTAATCAGTGGCAGGTGCATTGGACCCTGCTGTCTCTTAAATAATGATTCTTAGTCCTGGTTTTTTGTTGAACTTATACCAGGTGTCATGCTGTGTGACATCAGGTCATTTGATGCTGCTTTGGCTCTTGCTATTGACTTAGAATTTACACTCCGTTCTAAATGACTTATTTCATATCCTCGACCTATTCCTGCATCATTCGTCTATTTACATTTTGTACGGTGACATGCATTCACCTCCTCTTTGGTGTTGAAGTCACTGTATTTTTTTTGCTTCCTTTTTGCTGCCGTTAATTATTAATTTTAATAAGCAATTTGTGGGTATTTCTCAAAGATACGCCTCACTTCTCTTGTTTTCAGTGGAAGTTAGGAGCCTAAACACCTTTGTGGCTCTGGGTTTGTTTCTTTGGGTGGTTGGTTAATGTGGGAGAAAAGAACCAAAGGTGATGTAAGAAGGAATCACCTTCCTGGCCTGATCTCAGACACTAAGCTATGAATAATTCCATCGTTTGATTTTGTTGTCCCTGAACTCGTTGCGTGAGTGACAATTCAATCAAGCAGAGGCTGGTATAATAGCAGAGGAAGGTAACACAATCCAATGGGGAAGTTGAAGCTGGACAAATTCAGCCAGGAAGTAAGGTGTAGGTTTTTGACAGTGAAGGTAATTAACTATTGAAATTAACCAGGGGGCGTGGGGCTTTCACCATCACTGGCAATTTTAAAATCCAGATTGGCTGTTTGCCTGAAATATCTGCTCTTGGGGGTTATTTTGGAGCGGTGCTCAGCAATACCCCCTCTCCCAAAGCCCTGCGCCTGTTTCTCCCACCAGAGATCACACTATAATGGAGGGCCTGCTTGGGTGAGAGATGAGCTTGGAAGAGGAAAAGGTACAGTCCCAAGATCACTGTACCATCTGTCAAAGTCAGATTCAAGACTCACTGAATTTGTCAGACCACTCTGTTTATTAGCAAAGCGCTTTGCCAATGCACCCAGGTATATGTGAGCCCCCTGCAAAAGCTCAAGCTAACTTATTTATACAGATAAGCCAAAGCCAATTTAACATAGGAGACAAAAGGAAGCAGAAACTGACAAATATACATACATATCTTATTTGCATACTTATGTTTACCAATCTCCTAGCTCAGTAGGAGCTCTAAGTTAATTAGTTTGAGGACCCATCTCACACTCCTTAATGTTTCTCTTCCTGACAACTATATTTCAACAAACCTTTCAAGCAGCATTTCTTTAATGAATTATAATTTCAATATAATTCATAGAATCATAGAATCATAGAATATCAGGGTTGGAAGGGACCTCAGGAGGTCATCTAGTCCAACCCCCTGCTCAAAGCAGGACCAATCCCCAATCAAATCATCCCAGCCAAGGCTTTGTCAAGCCTGACCTTAAAAACTTCCAAGGAAGGAGATTCTACCACCTCCCTAGGTAACGCATTCCAGTGTTTCACCACCCTCTTAGTGAAAAAGTTTTTCCTAATATCCAACCTAAACCTCCCCCATTGCAACTTGAGACCATTACTCCTTGTCCTGTCCTCTTCTACCACTGAGAATAGTCTAGAACCATCCTCTCTGGAACCACCTCTCAGGTAGTTGAAAGCAGCTATCAAATCCCCCCTCATTCTTCTCTTCCGCAGACTAAACAATCCCAGTTCCCTCAGCCTCTCCTCATAAGTCATGTGTTCCAGACCCCTAATCATTTTTGTTGCCCTTCGCTGGACTCTCTCCAATTTATCCACGTCCTTCTTGTAGTGTGGGGCCCAAAACTGGACACAGTACTCCAGATGAGGCCTCACCAATGTCGAATAGAGGGGAACGATCACGTCCCTCGATCTGCTCGCTATGCCCCTACTTATACATCCCAAAATGCCATTGGCCTTCTTGGCAACAAGGGCACACTGCTGACTCATATCCAGCTTCTCGTCCACTGTAACCCCTAGGTCCTTTTCCGCAGAACTGCTGCTTAGCCATTCGGTCCCTAGTCTGTAGCTGTGCATTGGGTTCTTCCGTCCTAAGTGCAGGACCCTGCACTTATCCTTATTGAACCACATCAGGTTTCTTTTGGCCCAATCCTCCAATTTGTCTAGGTCCCTCTGTATCCTATCCCTGCCCTCCAGCGTATCTACCACTCCTCCCAGTTTAGTATCATCTGCAAATTTGCTGAGAGTGCAATCCATACCATCCTCCAGATCATTTATGAAGATATTGAACAAAACCAGCCCCAGGACCGACCCCTGGGGCACTCCACTTGACACCGGCTGCCAACTAGACATGGAGCCATTGATCGCTACCCGTTGAGCCTGACAATCTAGCCAACTTTCTACCCACCTTATAGTGCATTCATTCAGCCCATACTTCTTTAACTTGCTGACAAGAATACTGTGGGAGACCGTGTCAAAAGCTTTGCTAAAGTCAAGAAACAGTACATCCACTGCTTTCCCTTCATCCACAGAATCAGTAATCTCATCATAGAAGGCGATTAGATTAGTCAGGCATGACCTACCCTTGGTGAATCCATGCTGACTGTTCCTGATCACTTTCCTCTCGTGTAAGTGCTTCAGGATTGATTCCTTGAGGACCTGCTCCATGATTTTTCCGGGGACTGAGGTGAGGCTGACTGGCCTGTAGTTCCCAGGATCCTCCTTCTTCCCTTTTTTAAAGATTGGCACTACATTAGCCTTTTTCCAGTCATCTGGGACTTCCCCCGTTCGCCACGAGTTTTCAAAGATAATGGCCAATGGCTCTACAATCACATCCGCCAATTCCTTTAGCACTCTCGGATGCAACTCGTCCGGCCCCATAGACTTGTGCACGTCCAGCTTTTCTAAATAGTCCCTAACCACCTCTTTCTCCACAGAGGGCTGGCCATCTACTCCCCATGTTGTGATGCCCAGCGCAGCAGTCTGGGAGCTGTCCTTGTTAGTGAAGACAGAGGCAAAAAAAGCATTGGGCACATTAGCTTTTTCCACATCCTCTGTCACTAGGTTGCCTCCCTCATTCAGTAAGGGGCCCACACTTTTCTTGGCTTTCTTCTTGTTGCCAACATACCTGAAGAAACCCTTCTTGTTACTCTTGACATCTCTTGCTAGCTGCAGCTCCAGGTGCGATTTGGCCCTCCTGATTTCATTCCTACATGCCCGAGCAATATTTTTATACTCTTCCCTGGTCATATGTCCAACCTTCCACTTCTTGTAAGCTTCTTTTTTATGTTTTAAGATCCACTAGGATTTCACCGTTAAGCCAAGCTGGTCGCCTGCCATATTTACTATTCTTTCGACTCATCGGGATGGTTTGTCCCTGTAACCTCAACAGGGATTCCTTGAAATACAGCCAGCTCTCCTGGACTCCTTTCCCCTTCATGTTAGTCCCCCAGGGGATCCTACCCATCCGCTCCCTGAGGGAGTCGAAGTCTGCTTTCCTGAAGTCCAGGGTCCGTATCCTGCTGCTTACCTTTCTTCCCTGCGTCAGGATCCTGAACTCAACCAACTCATGGTCACTGCCTCCCAGATTCCCGTCCACTTTTGCTTCCCCCACTAATTCTTCCCTGTTTGTGAGCAGCAGGTCAAGAAAAGCTCCCCCCCTAGTTGGCTCTTCTAGCACTTGCACCAGGAAATTGTCCCCTACGCTTTCCAAAAACTTCCTGGATTGTCTATGCACTGCTGTATTGCTCTCCCAGCAAATATCAGGAAAATTAAAGTCACCCATGAGAACCAGGGCGTGCGATCTAGTAGCTTCTGCGAGTTGCCGGAAGAAAGCCTCATCCACCTCATCCCCCTGGTCCAGTGGTCTATAGCAGACTCCCACCACTACATCACTCTTGTTGCTCACACTTCTAAACTTAATCCAGAGACACTCAGGTTTTTCCACAGTTTCGTACCGGAGCTCTGAGCAGTCATACTGCTCCCTTACATACAGTGCTACTCCACCACCTTTTCTGCCCTGCCTGTCCTTCCTGAACAGTTTATAACCATCCATGACAGTACTCCAGTCATGCGAGGTATCCCACCAAGTCTCTGTTATTCCAATGACATCATAATTCCTTGACATCACCAGGACCTCCAGTTCTCCCTGCTTGTTTCCAAGGCTTTGTGCATTTGTATACAAGCACTTGAGATAACCTGCTGATCGCCCCTCCTTCTCAGTATGAGGCAGGAGTCCGCCCCTCACAGACGTTCCTGCCTGTGTTTCCTCCCGGTATCCCGCTTTCCCACTTACCTCAGGGCTTTGGTCTCCTTCCCCCGGTGAACCTAGTTTAAAGCCCTCCTCACTCACAAATTCATTCCACTTTCACAATCCCTCCTTTTGATCAAGCTACGCAATGACCAACAATGACTGGGTTCCACATATCAATTGTTCTTTATCTCTTTGTTCATCAGTGATATTTAAAATCATCAAATTAGCACTCTGGTTTGGGACAGCTATCTGTGTAGCATCCCTGACACAATTTTGGATACAACAGGAAAGTAACTGAAAACATACAAAAATGATTAGGATTCCAAATAGGAGAGTTAGGGCTCCCTGAAACAACCAGTTTCCTATGCCAGAGAAATTGAAAAGGTTACTTAGCCACTTCCATAAAGAACTTGGCTCTTCGTGGGGAAGATATGCGATTTGTTCTAAGTGGCTAGCACGATCTATTACCTCATTGGTGTTGTCTGGTATGTACACCCAGCAGTCTTTTCCAATGAGAGCACAAGTCCCTCCTTTTGTCGCCAGCACTATGTCCAATGCCTGACGGATTTGGAGGGCCATCTGTTGGACTGTCCCTGTTTCTTTGGCCAGGGCTCTTAAACTTTTTCCGGTTTCACTTGCCATTATTTCAACTACTGCTTGTAACCTTAGGAGCCTTTTTGCATGGTGTATTACTCCCCCTAATGGTATTAAGGAACCCCCAGTGGCCTCTTCCCAGGTTAAGGGGCTTATGTTATTTACATACCATTGGGCATCTGTTAAGTCCCTTCTTTTTCGCCTGAAATTGCGGAGGCGTTCTCGAGGGAAGGTTCCTAGCACTCGGAATTGTGGGAAGAGTCGGGCAGGATAACAGATTCCTGACCAATTAGCTGGTACTGCGGTATAAGCTCTGGTCCCACACACCCAGCGATGGCCTATTAAGGCCGGGAAGGGTCGGTTGCACCCATTTGTCATATAGGTGTTTGCAAAGGAGGAGTAGTATCCCCCAAAGGGTACAGGGTAATTCTCCTTGCGAGGAGTGGTGTTATTTGCATGACATTGAAAGATTGTACTGTTTTCACTAAGGTGACTGTAGGGGGAACATGAGATTGATTTCTCTGTTTGATCCCAGGTTGAGAAAAAATTCATATCTCCATACCCGGCCCGCCACTTTTTCGTTTTGTTTGAATGATCCCATACACCATTGGCCACAATATGCTGAAGGCAACGGCTTTTCCCCAGATCCAGCCCTGTCCCATTACACACCCAACACCAATGACCCTTTCCCTCCACCACACTTATCCATTTAGATGCATTTATTCACACCGCTTCCCAAGTGTCATTGCTGTTCCATATATTGTTAAACGGACGAGGCCCTCCAGTGAGGTCTGGGGACTTGAGTGGGATAGCCAGGACAGGAACACCAGTTTGAGAGTGGGCTGGGATGTGGCTGCAGACCCAGCAATTAGAAATATTAAGGGTCTGAGCTATCCACACCTGCTGCTGGATAAAAGAATTGTCATCGTGGTCTCCCCAGACCGTAAGATACCAGCAGCCGAGGAACAGGCAGAGGCGCATGTTGGAGGCAAGGCTCTTCTGGTTCTGACAGGCTCAACTGAGGAAACCGCAGTCACGGTTTTACGCCCACCAGGCAGTAGGAGCTAGGCTCACTACTGCTTTTTTTTGTTCGTCGTCTGCTTCTGGCAACCCTTACGAGAGCGTAGATTGTAAGGTATTGCAGACTGTTCCTCTACGTCTTCTTCTGGAGTCAAAATTGACTCTGCGTTGTCCTGAGGTGATGATTGGTTCTCTGGGGATGGTGCCTTCTTACACTGTGAAGCATGTATCCACGCTGCGATGCCAGATAGTTTAACAGCCGTCTGCGTAGTAAGCAGTACCTGATGAGGACCCTTCCACCGGGGCTCCAAGGCGTGCTTTCAATGATGGCGCCGTACGTAGACCCAATCACCTGGCTCGAGGTTGTGGCAAGCGTCGGAGGTGGGTTCCGTGGGCCAGGCGGCTCGAACCCCTGAATGGAAGTGACTTACAGCTTGCATTAGTCCCTTGCAATACTGAAGGAGCGCGCTGTGAGTCAAGTTCAAATCTGGAACGGGAGTAATGGTAGTCATAGCTCTCATAGGGTGTCCCATAACAATTTCAAAGGGACTTAATTTATGCCTTTGGGATGGAATGGATCTCATGTCCATAAGGGCTACTGGCCAGCTTAATCCTGTAGAGTCACACATTTTAGCAAGCTTATTCTTAAGTACACCATTTCGTCTTTCAACTACACCTGCACTCTGTGGGTGGTAGGGACAGTGCAACAGGTGTTTGAAATGCAATATACGGTCCAGGTGTTGAACAAGTTGTCCAGTAAAATGTGTACCCCGATCACTGAATAGAGTAGCAGGAATTCCCTTGGCAGGCATAATATGATTTAACAAACATTTGGCGACAGACAGTGAGTCAGCCTTGTGACAAGGAAAGGCTTCAATCCAACCAGAGAATAAACATACCATAACCAATATAAATTCATATTGTTGACACTTAGGCATTTGTACAAAATCAAGTTGCCAATGCAAGAACGGTGCTTGAGGCAGGCTCCGGAACCCCTGGGCCACTTTTACAGGTTTACCAATATTATGGCTTTGGCAAATGGTACAGGCTGCACAGTGGCGGGCTGCAAAAGAGCTAAAATGGGGGGCCCACCATCCTGTCTTAGTTACAGCAGAGACCACCCCCTCCTTTCCGACATGCGAAACACCGTGTAGCAGGGTGTCCAGAGACAGGTAGAGTGAAAAGGGGGCTACAAAGGCGCCAGTAGGCGAGCGCCAAAGAGAATCGGGATGTAGAGAGCAACCTTGGGTAACCCAGGATTCTTTCTCAGTTTCTGGGGCAGAGTCTTGGAGCAGGGTGAGGTCAGTGACGGACGGCGGCGGTATAGAAACAGAAAGGGAACCTAGAAATGCATCTGGGGAAGGTTCTATGGCAGCAGCATGTTTAGCAGAGGCGTCAGCAAATGCGTTACCCTTAACAACATCAGTATCCGCCATTGAGTGGCCAGGGCACTTAACAATAGCTAGGGTAGACGGAAGTAAAACTGCACACAGGAGGGCAGTGATGTAGGGCCCATTTTATAGGAGTACCGGCAGAGGTAAGGAAACCCCGAGTTTGCCAGAGGGTACCAAAGTCATGTACAACCCCAAAAGCGTAGCGGGAGTCAGTGTAAATCGTGGCGGAGCGTCCCTCCGCCAGAAAGCAGGCACGGGTGAGGGCAGCTAATTCAGCGACTTGTGCTGAGGTTACAGAAGGTAAAGGCACAGCTTCCAGGGTTTCAGAGAGTGAAACTACAGCATATCCTGCAAGGAGACGACCTTGGTCGTCTCGAAAACAGGAACCATCAGTAAATAAAACAAGGTCAGAGTTAGGGAGAGGGACATCAGAAAGGTCAGAGCGCGGGACGGTGACAGCAGAGACAGTTGCAAGGCAGTCGTGGGGATCACTGTCATTAGAGAAAGGAAGGAGAGTGGCAGGGTTTAACTGAGAACAACGCTTTGTGGTGATATATGAAGCTGATAGTAGTAAAAGTTCGTACCTGGTAAGGCGGGCAGAGGAGAGGTGGCCTGTGTTACGTTGTAGCAGGAGAGTTTCTACAGAGTGAGGGACCAGGAGGGTAAGAGGAGAGCCTAAAGGGTCTAAAGTGGCAGAGAAATAAGCCACTGGGCGGTTCTTTTCTCCATGCATCTGAGTGAGAACTCCAAGTGCACACCCAGACTGTTCATGGCAGAAAAGGATAAAAGGCTTAGAATAGTCAGGCAGCCCTAAGGCAGGGGCAGAAGACAAACCCTGTTTGAGGGAAACAAAGGCAGAATTGGCCTCAGGGGGCCACGGCATGGGGTCAGGCACAGAGAATCGAGTGAGTTCCTGGAGAGGTTTTGCAAGGGAGGCATATTGGGGAATCCACTGTCTGCAAAATCCAGCCATGCCTAAAAACTTCCGGACCTGGCGTGGGGAGTGGGGTCGGGGAAAGCTAAGGATAGCTTGGACGCGGGTGGGAGAAAGTGCATGGGAACCCTGGGAGAGGAGAAAGCCAAGGTATGTGACAGAAGCTTGACAGAGTTGTAGTTTAGAGCGAGAAGCTTTGTGACCCTTATTTGCTAGGGCAGTAAGGAGCACTAAAGAGTCAGTTTCAGAGGCAGACAATGAAGGGGAACAGAGGAGTAGATCATCTACATATTGGACTAGTGTGGACCTGGACAGGAAAACAAGGTCAGCAAGGTCTCAGGCTAATGCTTGGGAAAAATATGACGGGCTTTCAGTATATCCCTGGGGCAGTGTGGTCCACGTGTACTGTTGCCTCTTGTAAGAAAAGGCAAACAGGAACTGGGAGTCAGGGTGAACCGGGACAGAAAAGAAAGCAGAGCACAAATCAACAACAGTAAAATGAGTTGCATCTTGTGGGATAGAAGCCAGAATTGTCACTGGGTTAGGGACAACGGGAAAGGCAGGTATGACAATACGGTTAATGGCCCGAAGATCCTGAACAAACCGCCACGATTTAACATCAGCTTTTCGAACTAGGAGGATAGGGGTGTTATAGGGGCTGGAGCAGGGGATAATAATGCCTTGTTCCTGCAGGGTGGTCATGACTGGAGCAATTCCAGCCTCTGCTTTGGGGTTTAAAGGGTATTGAGACTGGTGAGGCAGAGGTTTGGAGGAATCAACAATAATACAGACGGGGTCAGTATGTAAACGGCCCACTTCAGACGGGTGGGTTGGCCACAGAGCGGATGGGACCTGTGAAATTAGGTGTTCAAGGGACGGGACCAATGGGCAGCAGGGGACCGGAGTGGAAAGGGGAGTTTCAGACAGCAGGGAGGCTACAGAATCACTCAGAGAGGACTGGGGGATTTGTAAGTAGACACCATTCGGGGAACAGTAGATGGTACAGCCAAGTTTACATAACAGGTCCCGACCCAAAAGGTTCACCGGAGTGGAATCCAAGAGGAGGAATGCATGGTCCGCGGAAAGGGGACCAACCTGGACTGGTAGAGGTTTTGAAAGGGGATAAGGGGTTGGGACTCCCGTAATGCCCACAGCGGATATGGTTTTTTCCGGAGCGGAGAACCTCAGGCTGGTCGGCAGTACGAACTGCAGAGAGTGAAGCTCCCGTATCAACAAGGAAAGGGAGAGAAAGATCATTAATAGTCAAAACACATTCACCCGTGGGAGTGAGAGGTAGTAAAGGAACATTTCCTGAGGTTCCCTGGTGTTCTGTCATTGGTGTGGGACAAAGTAAGTCTGGGGACTGTCGGGCTGTGCCGACAGGGGGTCTAGCTGGTTGTTTACAGAGCTATTAGGCCGGCGCGGACACGCGTTTTTCCAATGTCCGGGTTGTTTACAGTAATTACAAACACCCCCAAAACCCGAAAATCCAGTTCCACGGCCCCTCCCGTGACCACGTCCCCCTCCCCGGTACTGTTTACCTTGCCCTGAATAATGCTGTATTTGCAGGGCCATTAGCTTTTGGGAAGATTGTTCCTCCTTTCCCTTTAGAGTGTGATGGCAGTGTTCTGCCACTGATTGCAATTTATCCATGGTTTCAGTTTCCCACCCAACACTTATTCCCTTTAGCATACTGCCAAGAGCAGGTAGGAGGCCATTAACAAACGCATGAGCCAGGGCGCCCTTCCCATTTTCACCTGGTTGCTGTATACCAGAATGTTGCAGAAAAACGTCAGTCTGGTGCAATAGTCACCCGGACTTTCTCCCTGTCGCTGTTTACAGCAATGTATGGCTGTCCAGTTTGTTTTTGGAGTCCATACTCGAGGGATGGTCTCATGTAGGTTTTTAGCTCGGTCTTTACACTTTTTCCGGTGTTCAGCGTCAGGACCGGTGTCTGGTAAAGTTGAATGGCGCTCACTGATGGGCCGGTTGCCTGCTGTGAGCCATTTTTCATGCTCGCTAGGGGTTACAAATAGCTTGCACAGCTGCAGGAGGTCTGCCTCAGAGGGTTCATAGGTGTCGCACACTAACAAAAATTCCTCTGCAAATGTGGTAGGATTTTCCAGGGGCTTTGGAAAGCCTTTTACAATGGAAAGGAGCTCTGTACGAGTCCAGGGTTTATAGCTCCAAGTGGGACCCTCTTGTTGGCCCCCAGTATGCGGGATTCGGAGGGGAGCCTGGATAGGTTTAGAGCCAGAGCGTAAGCGTTGGGCCCAATCAGTGTCCAGGCTATCTTCGTATGTATGGGGAAAAACAGAGGAGTCAGGCAGACTGGAGGGTTTCGGGGGAAAGGAGGGTTTTTCTTTACGGGTCTGAGTGGTACCGGAAGAATGGGCCTGGGTGGTATTGGACGATCCGGACTGGTCTGAACTGGAGACCCCTGGGAGTTGTTGTGACCGCCTATTGATCCAATGCAAGGATGCCAGGCCAATTAATGCATCTTCCTCATCGTCATCCCCAGAATTTAACAAGGGGTTTTCTTCGTCCTTTCCCACAATGAGCTGGGAGTATGAAGGGGGATGGGATCGATCCTGGTTTTCTCGGAGAACGGGATAAAGGGGAGCGCTCGGTCTGGCAGTGGGAGAGGAGGCTTCTAATAAAGCTTTTAACTTATCATTTGAATCTCTGAGAGAGGCAAGTTTTGATTCTGTCCACCTATGATTTGCCTCTTCCCACCACTGCATGAAACAAACAAACCTCTCCTTTTGCCAATTTAGTTTTAGGTGAGCCGAGTTTGTCTTTTAAGACGTCTGCTTGGTCTTTGTCCCAAGATCCTAACAGTGGCCACTGAATTTTGGGATTCTCCTGAGTTAGCCTAGACCATTTTTCCAGAAATTTACAGGAGTCCGGACCCTTCCTAAAATACATAAACTGAGCCGGTGTTCCTTTAGGGAACTGTCCCGACTTAGACGTCTGGTTACCCATACAGGAGGACTTTACACACCAATCACACAAGAAGGAAAGTCGGGTTCGTCAGAGCGATGCCCGGTGCAACACACAAAAGGAGCCCACAGGCTACTGCCACAATCGCCCTTGCTTTCACACCAAGGGTTTTACCCAAGGCGCGGTGCGGCTGCGATTGTGCAGATTTCACTCACTCAGACAGTGGGGACAGGAACCCTTTGGTCAGCCGATCCCCGGATGGAGACGGTGCCCAGACTCAAACACACCACAGGGAGGACGGATAGACACAGAGACAAGACAGTCCTCAGTCCGGACAAAATACAGAAATAATTACCTGACCAGATTCCTGATGTCAGATCCTGGGATCCCTACCAGAACAGAGTGGGAACCGACAGGTTCGATGGCGTAGACTTCACTGTGGTCATGCACCCTTCTGTTCTGGAGGAGGACCGCTCGGGCCAAATGCCCAGGTGCCGGCTTGCCACGGCCGTCCTAAGAATGGTCAAGAGTCATACGGCCCCAGTGAAGACGGTTGCCATCTCGGTGGAACCTCCAGATTGTCAAAGTCAGATTCAAGACTCACTGAATTTGTCAGACCACTCTGTTTATTAGCAAAGCGCTTTGCCAATGCACCCAGATATATGTGAGCCCCCTGCAAAAGCTCAAGCTAACTTATTTATACAGATAAGCCAAAGCCAATTTAACATAGGAGACAAAAGGAAGCAGAAACTGACAAATATACATACATATCTTATTTGCATACTAACGTTTACCAATCTCCTAGCTCAGTAGGAGCTCTAAGTTAATTAGTTTGAGGACCCATTGTCCCACACTCCTTAATGTTTCTCTTCCTGACAACTATATTTCAACAAACCTTTCAAGCAGTATTTCTTTAATGAATTATAATTTCAATATAATTCATTCTACTTTCACACATCACAGTGACCTGCCTGGCACTGGGCTTCACCCAACTGGCCACTGGGTGACCCTATCATGGTGCCCCACCTCTATGCGGTTATTACGCAGAGAGAGGTGGGGCTAGGCAGGGGGTGGGGGGACCATGCTGGTGAGAGTATGGGGGTGGGTAGAGGAAGAAAGGAAGCAGCTGGGAGTGGGATAGGGCAAGACGGGAGGCTGTGATGGGATGGAGGGAGGAGATGGGGTGGCTGGGAGGAAGGATGGGGGCAGACACGGGACAGTCGTGAGGGGTCTCCTGGAGTGAGGGAGAGACAGGTGGGGCGTGAGGGACGTTGAGGGGGTGGGGAGATGGAGCACTTGTGACGGGCCTGTGGGACTGGGGGTGGGGCAGGATGGAGTCGGGCGGCTGTGAGGGGAACCTTGGGGGCAGTGTGGTGCTGGGGTGACTGGGAAGGGCCCCGTAGATGTGGGGATGGCAGGAAGATGTGGCAGGTATGAGGGGCACCGTTGGGGCAGCAGGATCCCCGGAGGAGTAATAAATGGACTCGGGCCTGATGTACCCCTCTCCACCCGTTGATCTCCAGGCGCTGTACAAGGGCGAGGCAGCATCACTATCCCCAAGGTACAGATGGGGAAACCGAGGCTGAGGGAGGGGGACACGGCGCCTCCCCATGGCAGGATGCCGCTGGGAGCGCTGCGTGCCCATGTACTCAGAGGTAGGTGCCGTAGCCCTGGGCACTGCCGGTTGGAGCCCGCGGTGGGGCCCAGTCACCCACGCAGTAAGTGGCAGAGGCCTGGCAACAGGACAACGGTCTTGGGCGAGCCATCAGGGTGCTGCTAAACGATCAACGCAGCTGTTCCTACCCCAGCCTCTGGGGACAGTAGCTCGATACCCTGCCCTGTGGCTCCTGAGGCCCCACGTCCCAGGTGGCTCTCCCAGCCTATCCCCATTGGCCTTAGGTCTGGAATCTCAATGGGGCTCCTCTGGGCTCTCCCCCTCACAGGTAGCCTCCCCCACATCCTTGTTGCCAGCCTCAAGACCAGAGGGTGGAATTTTGGGATCCGGTTGTAAGACTCAGCCTAAGAGGCGACAGGTCACCGCCCCAACGGCTGATGTGCTTTTTGACCAGAGGGAATGTCACCCATCCACTGTGCTCAACTCACTAACGCCGCCCTGGTCCTATCAGCAATGCCTGTCCTGTCCCACATCATCTGGGCATCCCGTGGCCTTGGCTGTCCCAAGGGCCGGCTGAGCTGAAACATGGTGTGCAAATCCCTCTTTCAGACCTCCGTGCCGGCTGCAGTGGGCTGAGCCAGCGTCCCTCTTATCTTGGGCACAGTCCCCCACCCTCCAGCCCTCTGGTTCCCTCACTGAGCCCACAGCCCCTGCCCTCCATACAGTACCTCCTCCTGGCTTGATACGGGACATTACTCCTCCTAGATTGTGCCTTTCCAGCTCAGCCTGGAGGTGGGCACTCTGTAACAAGCCAGCAGGTTGATTACAGCTCAGCCGGGCATGTAAATGAGTCTCCCCCCATAACCGTGTCCCTGACACACTCCCAGCTCACTGTGCCAGAGATATCCCAGCGTGCACTGGCCCACATGCTGCTGGGGCCGCTGTGTCCCCCATCTGCCAGGCACACTGTCTCCACCGAGGCACTATGGGAGTGCGGCCCAGATTCTCCCACAATGCACTGCCCCGCTGAGGCAGCCGGCGGGGTTGTGTGCCCTGAACAAAGCTGCTGGGAGAGACAACTCAGCCGAGTTTGCTGTAGCTGGGTCGGATGAGGGGGCCACGACCCGGTCACAGAACTGCTGCTGGATCTGCTGCAGGAATTATTGTGGGGCAGGTCTCAGGCCCGTGTGGCACAGGAGGTCAGACCGAATGATCTCAGTGACAGAATCTCTGAATCCATGATGCCCGGCTGTATTCGTAGGGCAGGCGGGACCCATATCCCATGGACACAACACCCAGGAGGCGGGATTAGCAGAAGCTTATTATTTCAGATTCCAAGTGGCACATGTCGGTTGGGATTTGGCACGACACAACAACAGAGATGGTGACACACAGCAGTGGAGTTGGGACAGGGAGGAGGAAGGGGACTAACAACGGGACTAATGAACAATGTCTGGTAGGCGCCCAGCACCCAGCTCTGCACTGGGGGCAGTACATCCCGAAAGGGTTGCGGAGCAGGGGGGAAACAGCTCCTAGGAGCTGCAGCAGGAGGTGTGGGGACAGCCTGTGCTACAGAAGGACGTGGTGCCGATTCTGGAATGTGGGGATGTAACGATGGTGCCCGTGGGAGCCAGCTGAGGTGAACAGCAAACAAACCCCAAAAAGCTGGTGGATATTCCAATTCTTAGATTTACCAAGCCAGCACAAAGCAGCTTCTGTATTACCTCACTGGTTACTCAGAAGTCCAGACGACGCAGTTCCCTTAAAGTGTCCAGTCTCAGGCCTCTGTCCAGACACACAGGTCAGATATGATGATGATTACTGAAAATCTTATCTCATCAAAAAAAAGAAAAGGTTCTTCCAACCCCAAAGGATCAGCCACATACCCATGTCCAGTTATAACTTAGATCTTACCCAAAATACACGCTACAGTCAATTCTTGTTAACTAAACTAAACTTTATTTAAAAAGAAAAGAGAGAGTGTGTTGATTAAAAGATCAATATACATACAGACTAGAATTCAATTCTTGAGGTTCAGATACATATCAGAGATGAGTTTGTAGTGTCCAAATTCCTTTTAGGTTATAGTCCAATGTCCATATTTGGGGTGACTCCAGTCAGTGACTGGGGATCCCAATCCTTATGGCTCAGGGTATCCCCTTCTTGAAACCCAAAGCAGATCTTAGTTAAAACAGGATGGTGTCCCAGGGTTTTTATACATTTTCCACCAGCCTCTTGGCCTGAGAGAATAAGCTTAATCTTCTGTCTCCCAACCATCCTGGCAATTAGCATAGTGTAATTTATCCATTAAACGGTTCATATACAGTTTATCACAACCTTCAAAGAGACATACAGACAATAATACTATTTCACTCAAGTGTCATCATAAATGTTAAAATCCCTTTTTGGGTCTTTGAATCAAAGCTACAGCAATAGACAAGACTTGTTTGCTTCCATGACAAGACCTGAGCAAACAGCTACCCTTCTAGCAAGGCAGGCTTGCATTTCAAAGCTCTGTTCATTCACATATCTTCCTAACAAGTCTTTAGAGTTCGGCCATGGGTCAGGTCAGTCTGTGAGTTAATTCAGGTTTCAGAGTAACAATTCTGGCCCCGCGTCAGTGAGCTATTATATTTCACTGCTAAGGTGACAGGGGCACATTAGCAAAGCCCTGAATTATCATGCAAAGGCTCTTGGGAAACATAGCCCGCTGTGCTGCTCTCTTGGCCGGGGGCACAGCAGACGCCTGCCCATGGAGGTGCAGGTCCCGGTGACCCAGTGAGCATCTTACCCACCCCTGAGGCGCAGAAGCAGGTAGACGGTGCTCTTGCTCCGGATCCTGTAATGGGCGAGCGTGCAGTCGTCCTGCAGCTCTTTGCTGTTGAACGTCAGGCGCTGTTGGCTGGTGGAGACACCCGTGCGATCCTCGATCTTCTTCTTCAGGGCCAGGACGGTGTCACTGGCACGGACGCCATAGGGCAGGGTTCTGCTGTTATGGTCCTTCACGAAGATCTCCATCCACTGGGGTTCGGTCGTGAGCATCAGAACCGTGGTGTCGTAGAAGATGCCGTGTGATGCCAGGGTCTGATCGTCCAGCAGCAGCTGGTTTCCCAGGCCAGGCTCCTGCAGGGCCAGGCGCTGTGTGTAGGGAGAGATGTCCCAGGCACACTCGAGCTCCTCCTTAATCTCCCAGATGGTCGTGTAGGGGCTCAGCCCCAGGTCCAGGCTGACCCCTGAGAGCTGCTTCACCGTCACCTGCATGGGTCTGGCTGGCTGGAAGAGAGACAAGGAGACGGGGATGGGTGGGGGTCGGACAGCCCAGGTGGGGCAGCGGAGAACGTCTAATGGCACGCGGCAGAAGAACCTCTGCTGGGGAGTGGAATCTCAACACGATCGTTTCCCGCAGCTCTGGGCCCATCAGATTCTGTAGCAGGGAGCTGGGCAGAAGCGCTGGCTGTGGGGGGAGGGGGATCTCCCAGTTACTCCAGCCCCAGCCTCTCCCAGCAGGGGGTGCTGTGCGGAGGGGGCAGAAGTGCTGGCTGTGTGGGAGCTCCCAGCTACGCCAGCCAAAGCCTCCCCAGCAGGGGGTGCTGTGGGGAGGGGGCAGGAGTGCTGGCTGTGGGGGGAGGTCCTGGCTACCTCAGGCCCAGCCTCTCCCAGCAGGGGGCGCTGTGGGGAGCGGAGGGGAGCACTGGCTGTTTCGGGGAGCTCCCAGTTCGGCCAGCCCCAGCCTCTGCCAGCAGGGGCAGCTGTGGGGAGTGGGACAGGCGCAGGGGCCATGAGGGGAGCTACCCGGCTACTCCATGCTCCGGAGGCTCAGTGACGAGCTCATCACAGGCGGGGGTGGGAAGGGACCCCGAGAGGCTTCGGTACCTGCACGTCCCAGCAGCGGATGGGGCTGAGGCTGTTCCTACAGCACAGCTGGTCCCGGCAGATGGCGGCTTCTCTCGCCAGCAGGTCCCAGCTCTTTCCCTGCCCCAAGGTTCCCGTCGGGTCGGCTGGATCCAGGATCACGGGGCTGTGAACACAACGGATTCTCTCTGTCGATGGCTCTTGGGCTGAGCCGCCTGCCCATGTGGCCAGTGGCTCTGCTGTCTGCCCCAGCCCGCTCCCTCTCCCCCGTGAGCCAGGCCCTGCTCTGCGTCCAGGCTGCTGACACATCCCAGCCGCCTGCTGCTGACGGTGCCTGCCCCGGCTCAGGCAGGGCACTGGGGTGCAGAGGGGAGCTGGAGGAGGGAGTCTCAGGCTTGGCCTGCTGGAGCCGGAATCCCAGGGGCTTGGGGATGGGGCAATGGTGGAGGGTGAGTATGGTCGGGGTCACCCACCCTGGAAGAGCCAGTGTGCAGGCAGCTGAGGGGCTGGAGACAGCCGCTGCCCTAGTCCCTGTGGTACTATTGCACTCTAATGCCGGCCCAGGGGTGTTGCTGGGTACCAAACGCACTCATTCGCGAGCCCTCACCCTGTCAGTGTCGTCATCCCCACCATGCCCCTGGGGGAAACTGAGGCACAGGCTAACAGTGGAGGAGTGGGGACAGACCTGTGCCAGGCTGTGAGCCCCCAACCCTTTCTTGCTCATACGGGTGCTGCCGGGTGGAATCCTGCCCCCTTCAGTTAATGGGGTTTGGCCGGTGAGCTCCATGGGGCCAGGGCTCCCCTTGGGCGAACACCCGCAGAGGCAACCTGGCTATACGTGGCGCAGCGCGTGCTGGGCTGGCCATGTTGCTTGGCTGGTGCTGAGTGTAACCACAGGGGCCTCTGGGCTGAGAGATGCTGAGCAGAGCTGCCAGTTCTCTGCTCGGGTGTCCCAGGGTAGGACAGAGCCTCCCTCCCACGCAGGAAGGAAGGCCGAGCTGCAGCTGGACGTGAGCGAGCCGCGCGGAGACGAGAGGAGCAGATGCAGGGGTCTCACCACGGCTCCCGCAGCAGCCGTTTGACATGGGGCCCTATCACGGAGGACTGGAGATCGTAGAACTCGGTCCAGTAGACGCAGAGCTCTTGGTACCGGCACAGCAGCTCCATCACTGTGCGGAACCCCTCGGCCGTGCTGAAGTTCTCCGCCCCCTTGGTGCCACTCTCCCAGGCATAGATGGTCAGCAGCTCCAGGGCGTACTTGGTGGGCAAGCCTGACGTCGTCTTGGAAAGCTGTTAAGGAGACGGGGGGAAGCCGGCCTGAGACATGGGATGGGGTGGGGGTACAGGGCCGTAACATCCCTCTTGCTGCATGGTCAGGTGGGTGACCTCCCGCTACCTCTCCCCTGCCCACGTCCTGTGCTCACCACAACACTCAACTACTGAGCAGTGGCCAGAGAATGAGAGCCGGGGTGTAATATACTAGCTAGAGAGAGAGAGTGTAATCAGACCTGCTCAGTTGTGCGTCAAGGCCCTATATTGCTAATATCTAGTGGGGATTCTCCTTTAGCTCAGGTGGCAGAGGTCCGTGCTTCTGAAACAGAAGGCTCCACATTTTATTCCCACTGCCGGTGTGAAGTCCCCACAGGCTGTGGCATCAGGCACTGAATCATTTCAGGTGTTTATTAGGATAAAGAAAATCCTTCTCCCCCGACCCTGTAAAGTGTCATTTGACAGGCTAGTGTAATTTCCACTCAAGTGAGCAGCAAATAGGTCGTGAAATCATTCTCTGAAATTTGCTCTTTGTGCAGTTGCTTGCCCTGCGATTAGAGGACGAGAGATGTGAGATTGGATGTTTGAGTGTGTGTCTGTCTGCACGCATGTGGAAACTGGGAGCCGGGGGCCAAGGCCATGGCCAGAGCTGTGGCTGGCGCTGCGGCCAGGAGCGTGGCCATGGGGTTGGGGGCAGAGCTGGAGGCAGAGCGGGGCTGGGTGGCGCTCCCTCCATGCCCTCTGTGGAGGCTGTCCCAGGCCCTGCCATGTCCCCACTGAATGTTCCTCTGTGTACCCCTAGTGGGGTGTACCCCACAGTTTTTGGACCAGTGATCTGGACAGATATTCTGGGACTGCTAGAGAGGGACTCAGCAAACTTGCGAGACTGGATCAGAGGCAAGATCCATCTAGTCCAGTGTCCCGTCTGCCTCCAGCGACACCCGGGGCCCTTTGACGGGGTGATTGAACCCAGCCGCCAGAGCCCAACCCAAGAGCATCCAGGAGAGCAGCGAGCTAGGAAAGACCAGCCTAAGCCGAGACGACCACCATTTCCAGGGAGCAAAATGCTGGGAAGCAAAGTGATCTTCTGGAAAGACTTGAGCAGCCCTGGCAGGTGGAGGGGCTCCAGTGAGTAGCTTTATTCCAGCGGGTTTTAAGGTGTGGGAGGTTCTTTTGTCAGCCGGGAGAGCTCTCCAGCTGAACCCGCATTAACATACAAAGGTAACCACCAGGGCTGGTGGCCTGGTGAGAAGGAGCAAGGGGGGTATCAGTGACTGGGGCAGGGCAGGGCACCTCACCTCTTTGTACCAGTGCTTGACCAGCCGCAGCAGGTTCTTGAGCTTGGCCGGGCGACGCTTCACAAAGTCCCTCTGGAGCTCGGTGAAGGAGGTGCAGAACTCACCGGGCTTAGCTCTGGTCCGAATGAGATCCTCGTAGACCTGGGGGGAAGGTTTGCTGCCAGGAATCACCTGCCCTGTGGGAGAGAGGGGAGGGAGGGTCACCACACAGATCTGAGGGGAGTCCTGTCCCAATGGGCCTTGGGCTATTCCCATGTCCCATACACAGGCTGCACCTTCATTCCCATGAGCTCTGTCAGGATAAGCCCTGGGGACATTGAGGGGAGTGGGTACGCTCAAACCTGCTGGATCCCTGGAGGCCGAGCTGAGGGGCAGGGATACAGTCCCTACCTAAAAATAAAAGGAGTACTTGTGGCACCTTAGAGACTAACCAATTTATTTGAGCATAAGCTTTTGTGAGCTACAGCTCAATTCATCGGATGCATCCGATGAAGTGAGCTGTAGCTCACGAAAGCTTATGTTCAAATAAATTGGTTAGTCTCTAAGGTGCCACAAGTACTCCTTTTCTTTTTCCGAACAGAGACTAACATGGCTGTTACTCTGAAACCAGTCCCTACCTAAGGCATCATAGGCCGGGAGCACATCCACCTCGATGGATTCCCGCCTCTTCTTCGACTGGATGATGATGGAGAGCGAGCGCGGGCAGGTGCCCTTCTCCTTCGGCTGGGAGACCTCCACATCAATGCTGAAGGCGATGGTCTGTCGGCACCGGTTCAGCTTCTGCCTGATGGTGTCAAGCACAGCCGCACGGTTCTCCAGCTGGTCCCGGTAGCTGCAGAAGCAGCTGAGGAAAAGGACCAGATCTGCATCCGAATTGTTCTTCAGGGCTGTCCCCTTCCCCGCGGAGCCGCCCTGCCACGGAACAGAAGCATTAGCTCACTGCGCTGCCCTCTCAACAACCCCAGGGCGCTGAGCCGCATGGGGGCCATGCCCCTGCACCCACTCAGCCAGGTCACCCCTCAGGCACAACGGCCCCTGCTGGGCAGCCAGAAACATACCAGAAGTGTTAGGATAGGATAGGAAATATTGAATCCAGTGTTGTAGTGTACACTGCTGGGGTGCCCTCCCCCCACATCCCATTCTGATCACCGAAGATGGTCTAACGCCCCCCATGTACGCTTTGGGGCAGAGACTTGAAATTTGGCAGCAGGGTGGCCTGCGTCTCAGGGATAAGCCTTTTGCCTTACGCCTTTTGCCATGCCGTCAAAATCCACCCAACTTTAACCAAGCTAAGAACCTTTGAAATATCTCCCTCTGCACATGCGCAGTACAGATGTGTCAGGGTTTGGCCAGCCCCACAGATAACGTAGCATTTATACAGCACATTGTACGGTCAAAGCCCAGCTCCCGTTGGCTTCAGTCACCGCTGTGAGCACTCAGCACTTCTGCAAATCAGAGCCCGGGGCTTGGGTTGGGCACCCCAAAAGTGAAGAATGCACACTTTGGGAACAGTTTGGGTTAAGTGACTTGCCCAGCATGACACAGGAACTCAGTAGCAGAGGCAGGGATAGAATCCAGTTCTCCAGGGAAGCATTCAACTGTCTGACCCAGGAGACCTTCCTTTCTCTCTCTGCAACCCTCTGCCCCATTCATTGCACATCTTCCATCTGCTGCAAAGTCTGTAAGGGTCCCACAGACAGTCTCCTTCACTACCTGGCCCTGATTCACCCGTAGAGCAAATCCACCCTGTGCACTGAACGAGGCAGGGTCCCATGGAAAAAATAATATGTGATCACGTAATTAAAGCCTGTATTGTAATACATATGCACAATGGGGCCGAATTAAGGTTAAACAGGCCAATCTCAATAACTCTCTTTTAGTGTAATTTTTGTGGACGTAATAAATGGGACTGGGGAGAGGTTTTGCAAACTTCCTGTCCTGTTTTTGGTAAAGGGAGTGCTGATTACAAGGTCGTGACCCAACAGGGGAAAGGTTGAGAGCCATTGATTCAGAGAAGATAAATTGGATGTCTAATAATGCTAGATTAAAAGGCAACACATTTAAAACGGCTCAAAGGTATTTTTTGTGACACAGCATATAGTTAACCTGTGGAACTCGCTCAAAGAGGCCATGAGCTTCTCAGCCCTCTCCGCAGGATTAGACATTGGAAGGATAACTAGAACATCCCTACTTGTTTTCGGCAGGAAGGGAAATGTCCAAGGGAGACAAACCCTCATGCTTCAGAGCATAAACCGACCACTAACAGCCTGTGGTCAGGAAGAAACTTCCCCTATAGGCAAATAATTCTATAATTGTCCACGAGGTGGGCTCTTGTGCCTTCCTCTGAAGCAGCTGGTGTCGGTCACTGTCAGAGACAGGTTACTGGGCTAAAACTGCTCTGACCTGACAATGCAACTCCTATTTTCCTACCTGACCCCACCGGCAACTGGGAAGCCAGGGCGGATTTTGGATAATGCCCCCTGCAGCCAGCGGTAAGTGGGAACCCTGTTCGGCATCCCTTGGCTGGTGGTTTAGGCTTGCCCTGATCACAGCGTAGGCACGCAGACTTTCGCCTGCACCAAAGGAGCCCGGACATGCTCTTTTACACCGGCAGCTGGTCCAGAACAGACTCACCTTCACCGTCTTGAACACCTTGATGTCGTCAAAGCACGTCTCCTTCAGAAAATCACAGATCCTCCGGACAGTGTCTTTCACCTGCAGCCGGAATTCCTCGCTGGGCTGGAGATGTTCTGCGATCCAGGCATCCAGCGAGCCGGCGGGCACCCGGTACAGCTCCATCTCTGCTGCTTTGCTCCCTGTCCCTGCCTTCCTCTGCTGCTGCTGCTTTTAAGCATCCTGGGCACAGCCCAACCCTGCTGATCTCCTCCCTCGTGGATGACGTCAGACTGAGCTTGTTAAGGTGGCCTGGGCTACAGGACTAGAACTGTCCACCAGACACCTGCTGGGCATGGGCCTGGAGAGAAGCCTGGGGGCTGGTCCTCATCCCCAGTTCCAGAGGCAGCCCAACGCACTTCCCCCA
The DNA here is from genome assembly GCF_015237465.2 of Chelonia mydas. Lineage (NCBI taxonomy): Eukaryota > Metazoa > Chordata > Testudines > Cheloniidae > Chelonia > Chelonia mydas. The sequence continues at coordinate 47,365,875 of NC_057853.1, forward strand.
TCCCCAGCTGCTGGGATTCCTGGGAGGGGGCTGCCCCTAGGCCCTGCTTGGGGGCGCTGTCCTTCATGCCAGCCCCTAACCTGAGTATCTAAATCCCCCACCCCACCTGGGAGGGAGGGATAGCTCAGTGGTTTGAGCATTGGCCTGCTAAATCCAGGGTTGTGAGTTCCAATCCTTGAGGTGGCCATTTAGGGATCTGGGACTAAAATTGGGGATTGGTCCTGCTTTGAGAAGGGGGTTGGACTAGATGACCTGCTGAGGTCCTTTCCATCCCTGTGATATTCTATGACACTAATCTCATCAGCGTCAGTTTCATGCTCCCAGGCTGGGACACAGGGACTCTCTGTAAACTGGGAGAGTGATTAACAGGGAGTGTAATTAACCTTTGGAACAAGGTACCAAGGGGGCTGGTGGCTCCTCCATCCCTGGCCATTTTTAGAGCAAGACCTGATGCTTTGCTGGCAGAGCTGCGTTCAGGGTTAGTTTAGGGCAGGGTTGCTGACCTGTGCTGGACAGGAGGGCAGAGTCCATTCTGGCCCTGGAATCTAGGAATCAATGAGATCCAAATGAAGGGCGGTGGGGGGGGACGTGAACCCCCAGCCCAGAGTCTTGTTAATGTCACTCTGCCACCTGCTGTCTGGACACCCCAGAGCAGCAGCGGGGGTCCTGGAGCCAGCTGCCTGCAACCTCACGGCAGCCTCCCCATCGCTGCACTTCGTCTCCAGCAGCAAGCCTGCCAGGCCGGCCCCTTCCTTTACGAAAGGGCTGGTTAAGTGGTGGTGAGGTTCCTCCTTGCCCTGGACAGCGACTACCCGCCCCCTGGCTGAGGGGCATTTTCAAGCCTGGCTGAAGGAAGAACAGCGGGATTTGGGCATGGGGGGCACCTCTGGCACACCCCAGTGTGGGAGCCAGGACAGAGGAGCACCCGGGCGAGCACTTTCGAGCTGCTCCCTAAGGCCACCTTAACTAGCAGCAGCGGAGCTAAGCGTTTCCCCGGTTTTGATCTGCTAAGTTTCATTTTCCATTTGCTAGAGAAACGAAACTGCAAAGGCCCAGCTGGGTGACAAGGGAGGGGCCATGTGGGCTGCTGCTGGAAGCCGGGGATCACTCCTTGGCAATGGGGCAGGGGCATCAGATTCGGTTTCCATCTCTTCCCTGCATGGGAAGTTCCCACGCCTGCCTGGCCTGGGGCGGTGCGGGGGAGTGACGCCAGCGCCAGCAGGCGACAAGGAAGCAGCCTGGCCTGCTATGGCTGGAAGTGGACACTGAGCAGTGCCCATTATGTCACCAGCTGCAAGGAGCAGCAGAAAGCTCCCAGCAGTGCTGCCCACCGGAGAGCGGGCGACACGGAGCTCGAGCCAAACCGGGGGGATTTCCTGTGCATGTAGAGTGGGTCAGAAATACCCAGGTCTCAGCCATCACTGCCAGAGGCCCTTTTCAGCACCCCAGCATGTGGTGGGGCTAGGGGGCTGCCTTTACAAGCCTGATGATGATTGGGTGTGAAGGGCCAAAGAGTCGGGAAGGGGAAGATTGGGGCACACCTGCCCCTCGGTGATTCCCCACCCCCGCAATGTCCCGGGGGGCCCTAGAGGGGCAAGTCAAAGACGGCAAGGCCAGAAGGAGCCATTGCTATCAGCTAGTCTGACCCCCAGCCCCTGTCACAGGCCAGAGCCCTGCACCACTCTGATGTCCAGGGCAGAGCTTGTGGAAAACCAGCCGACCTGAGTGTAAGACTGGCCAGTGATGGAGCTCCCACAATCCCCCCACACAGTGCAGGGTGCCGCTCGGGGCTGATGTACCTGCATTGGCATCGCCCCTGGCCTGGCACGGAGACACGTGGAGATCAGTGCATGGGAAGCCATCACGGATGGTAAGGCCTTGGGTGGTGCCAGGCAGCACGAGCCCAGGCTGGTTGCTGCTCCCAGGTGGTGCCCCTGCAACGGGCCCTTGGGCGTCCCTTTGACCCTTGGGTTCCTACCCCCTGCTCAGACTCCCACTCCGGCCCCAGTCCCCCAGGCCCATCTTCTGAGTCTCTGCACGCAAGACTGAGGGGAGGTGGCTTCACAGCACCATTGCACTGTTCTCCATTCTGGGGCCATTTGGGGACCTGTCCCCCTGCCAGTTCGAGCTGCTTGTCCCAGGGCCAGGAGGTGCCGGTAGCTCAGGGAGCCCTGGTGCGGGGTGAGCAATAACAGCCCCTAGTCCTGCCAGAGGGGCCGAAAAGGGCCGTAGTGCAAAGGAGACGCAACCCTTGTGTCTCCTGCCCCCAGTTCCCTCCCATGCGTGCGACAGCTCTGGCTGCTCCAGAAAAGGACCTAAGAGTTACAGTGGATGAGAAGCTGGATATGAGTCAGCAGTGTGCCCTTGTTGCCAAGAAGGCTAACAGCATTTTGGGCTGTATAAGTAGGAGCTTTGCCAGCAGATCGAGGGATGTGATCATTCCCCTCTATTTGGCATTAGTGAGGCCTCATCTGGAGTACTGTGTCCAGTTTTGGGCCCCACTCTACAAGAAGGGTGTGAAAAAATTGGGAAGAGTCCAGCGGAGGGCAACACAAATGATTAGGGGACTGGAACACATGACTGATGAGGAGAGGCTGAGGGAATTGGGATTATTTAGTCTGTAGAAGAGAAGAATGAGGCGGGATTTGATAGCTGCTTTCAACTACCTGAAAGGGGGTTCCAAAGAGGATGGCTCTAGACTGTTCTCAGTGGTGGTTGATGACAGAACAAGGAGTAATGGTCTCAAGTTGCAGTGGGGGAGGTTTAGGTTGGATATTAGGAAACACTATTTCACTAGAAGGCTGGTGAAGCACTGGAATGGGTTACCTAGGGAGGTGGTGGAGTCTCCTTCCTTAGCCCTGGTCTACACTAGGACTTTAGGTCGAATTTAGCAGCGTTAAATCGATGTAAACCTGCACCCGTCCACACGATGAAGCCCTTTATTTCGACTTAAAGGGCTCTTAAAATCGATTTCCTTACTCCACCCCTAACAAATGGATTAGCGCTTAAATCGGCCTTGCCGGCTCGAATTTGGGGTACTGTGGACACAATTCGACGGTATTGGCCTCCGGGAGCTATCCCAGAGTGCTCCATTTTGACCGCTCTGGACAGCGCTCTCAACTCAGATGCACAGGCCAGGTAGACAGGAAAAGAACCGCGAACTTTTGAATCTCATTTCCTGTTTGGCCAGCATGGCAAGCTGCAGGTGACCATGCAGAGCTCATCAGCAGAGGTGACCAAGATGGAGTCCCAGAATCGCAAAAGAGCTCCAGCATGGACCGAATGGGAGGTACGGGATCTGATCGCTGTATGGGGAGAGGAATCCGTGCTATCAGAACTACGTTCCAGTTTTCGAAATGCCAAAACCTTTGTCAAAATCTCCCAGGGCATGAAGGACAGAGGCCATAACAGGGACCCGAAGCAGTGCCGCGTGAAACTGAAGGAGCTGAGGCAAGCCTACCAGAAAACCAGAGAGGCAAACGGCTGCTCTGGGTCAGAGTCCCAAACATGCTGCTTCTATGATGAGCTGCATGTCATTTTAAGGGGTTCAGCCACCACTACCCCAGCCGTGTTGTTTGACTCCTTCAATGGAGATGGAGGCAACACGGAAGCAGGTTTTGGGGACGAAGAAGATGATGATGATGATGATGAGGTTGTAGATAGCTCACAGCAAGCAAGCGGAGAAACCGGTTTTCCCGACAGCCAGGAACTGTTTCTCACCCTGGACCTGGAGCCAGTGCCCCCCGAACCCACCCAAGGCTGCCTCCTGGACCCAGCAGGCGGAGAAGGGACCTCCGGTGAGTGTACCTTTTAAAATACTATACATGGTTTAAAAGCAAGCATGTGAAAGGATTACTTTGCCCTGGCATTCGCGGCTCTCCTGGATATACTCCCAAAGCCTTTGCAAAAAGTTTCTGGGGAGGGCAGCCTTATTGCGTCCTTCATGGTAGGACACTTTACCACTCCAGGCCAGTAGCACGTACTCGGGAATCACTGTACAACAAAGCATTGCAGTGTATGTTTGCTGGCGTTCAAACAACATCCATTCTTTATCTCTCTGTGTTATCCTCAGGAGAGTGAGATATAATTCATGGTCACCTGGTTGAAATAGAGTGCTTTTCTTCAGGGGACACTCAGAGGAGCCCATTCCTGCTGGGCTGTTTGCCTGTGGCTAAACAGAAATGTTCCCCGCTGTTAGCCACAGGGAGGGGGGAGGGTTGAGGGGGTAGCCACGCGGTGGGGGGAGGCAAAATGCGACCTTGTAACGAAAGCACATGTGCTATGTATGTAATGTTAACAGCAAGGGTTACCCTGAAAGAGTGTAGCCACTGTTTTATAAAATGTGTCTTTTTAAATACCGCTGTCCTTTTTTTTTTCTCCCCCAGCTGCATGTGTTTCAATGATCACAGGATCTTCTCCTTCCCAGAGGCAAGTGAAGATTAGAAAGAAAAAAAACCACACTCGAGATGAAATGTTCTCCGAGCTCATGCTGTCCTCCCACACTGACAGAGCACAGACAAATGCGTGGAGGCAAATAATGTCAGAGTGCAGGAAAGCACAAAATGACCGGGAGGAGAGGTGGCGGGCTGAAGAGAGTAAGTGGCGGGCTGAAGAGAGAGCTGAAGCTCAAATATGGCGGCAGCGTGATGAGAGGAGGCAGGATTCAATGCTGAGGCTGCTGGAGGACCAAACCAGTATGCTCCAGTGTATGGTTGAGCTGCAGCAAAGGCAGCTGGAGCACAGACTGCCACTACAGCCCCTGTGTAACCAACCGCCCTCCTCCCCAAGTTCCATAGCCTCCTCACCCAGACGCCCAAGAACGCGGTGGGGGGGCCTCCGGCCACCCAGCCACTCCACCCCAGAGGATTGCCCAAGCAACAGAAGGCTGGCATTCAATAAGTTTTAAACTTTTAAAGTGCTGTGTGGTCTTGTTCTTCCCTCCTCCACCACCCCTCCTGGACTACCTTGGTAGTCATCCCCCTATTTGTGTGATGAATGAATAAAGAATGCATGAATGTGAAGCAACAATGACTTTATTGCCTCTGCAAGCGGTGATCGAAGGGAGGAGGGGAGGGTGATTAGCTTACAGGGAAGTAGAGTGAACCAAGGGGCGGGGGGTTTCATCAAGGAGAAACAAACAGAACTTTCACACCGTAGCCTGGCCAGTCATGAAACTGGTTTTCAAAGCTTCTCTGATGCGCACTGCGTCCTCCTGTGCTCTTCTAACCGCCCTGGTGTCTGGCTGTGCGTAACCAGCAGCCAGGCAATTTGCCTCAACCTCCCACCCCGCCATAAACGTCTCCCCCTTACTCTCACAGGTATTGTGGAGCACTCAGCAAGCAGTAATAACAGTGGGAATATTGGTTTCGCTGAGGTCTAAGCGAGTCAGTAAACTGCGCCAGTGCGCCTTTAAACATCCAAATGCACATTCTACCACCATTCTGCACTTGCTCAGCCTGTAGTTGAACAGCTCCTGACTACTGTCCAGGCTGCCTGTGTATGGCTTCATAAGCCATGGCATTAAGGGGTAGGCTGGGTCCCCAAGTATACATACAGGCATTTCAACATCCCCAACGGTTATTTTCTGGTCTGGGAAGAAAGTCCCTTCCTGCAGCTTTTGAAACAGACCAGAGTTCCTGAAGATGCGAGCGTCATGTACCTTTCCCGGCCATCCCACGTTGATGTTGGTGAAACGTCCCTTGTGATCCACCAGAGCTTGCAGCACTATTGAAAAGTACCCCTTGCGGTTTATGTACTCGGCGGCTTGGTGCTCCGGTGCCAAGATAGGGATATGGGTTCCGTTTATGGTCCCACCACAGTTAGGGAATCCCTTTGCAGCAAAGCCATCCACTATGACCTGCACATTTCCCAGGGTCACTACCCTTGATATCAGCAGATCTTTGATTGCGTGGGCTACTTGCATCACAGCAGCCCCAACAGTAGATTTGCCCACTCCAAATTGATTCCCAACTGACCGGTAGCTGTCTGGCGTTGCAAGCTTCCACAGGGCTATCGCCACTCGCTTCTCAACTGTGAGGGCTGCTCTCATCTTGGTATTCATGAGCTTCACGGTAGGGGAAAGCAAGTCACAAAGTTCCATGAAAGTGCCCTTATGCATGCGAAAGTTTCGCAGCCACTGGGAATCGTCCCAGTGCAACACTATGCAGTCCCACCAGTCTGTGCTTGTTTCCCGGGCCCAGAATCGGCGTTCCACCGCATGAACCTGCCCCATTAGCACCATGATGCCCACAATGCCAGGGCCCGTGCTTTGAGAGAAGTCTGTGTCCATGTCCTCATCATTCTCATCACCGCGCTGACATCGCCTACTCGCCCAGTTTCGCTTTGGCAGGTTCTGGTGCTGCATATACTGCTGGAAAATGAGTGTGGTGTTTAATGTGCTCCTAATTGCCCAAGTGAGCTGAGCGGCCTCCATGCTTGCCTTGGTATGGCGTCCGCACAGAAAAAAGGCGAGGAACGATTGTCTGCCGTTGCTCTGACGGAGGGAGGGGCGACTGACGACACGGCTTACAGGGTTGGCTTCAGGGAGCTAAAATCAACAGAGGGGGTGGCTTTACATCAAGGAGTATTTCAGGCAGGACTTCACGGAGGGTTCCAATAAGAAATGGTGCATCTAAGTTATTGTTCTTATTGGAACAAGGAGGTTAGCCTGGCTTCTGATTGATACATGGCTAGATTTACCTCGCTGCACCTTCTTTGTGAGTGACTGCAGTGTGACCTAGAGGAATGAGTCCCCTAGACGGGGGAGGAGGCAAATGAGTACAAAACAAATCTGGTCTATTTCTTGTTTTGATCCACTCCATCTATCTTTTACATCTTTGGCTGGCAGCAGACGGTGCAGAAGGACTGCATGCCATCCACATGTCATGGCTGCTCAGCAGAAGATGGTGCAGTAGGACTGCTAGCCATCCTCATCTCTTGCCTGTCCAGCAGAAGATGATGCAATAGGACTGCTAGCAATCCGTATCACCTGCCCGCTCACAATAAGACAGTTCAATAGGACTGACTGCAGCACTAAAGAGAATGACCTGGTCAAGTCACTCCAAATTTAGTCCCTGTACCCATGTCTGCCCAGGCGCTCCCAGCCGACGTGGCCAGGAGCACCTCGGACACAACGAGCACGGCTACCAGTCATATTGTACCGTCTGCTGCCAGAAGGCAATGGGTTGCTGCTACTGTGTAGCAATGCCGTACCACGTCTGCCAGCACCCAGGAGACATACGGTGATGGTTACCTGAGCGGGCTCCATGCTTGCCGTGGTATGGCGTCTGCACAGGTAACTCAGGAAAAAAGGCGCGAAACGATTGTCTGCCCTTGCTTTCATGGAGGGAGGGAGGGAAGGGGGGCCTGACGATATGTACCCAGAACCACCCGTGACAATGTTTTAGCCCCATCAGGCATTGGGATCTCAACCCAGAATTCCAATGGGCAGCGGAGACTGTGGGAACTGTGGGATAGCTACCCTCAGTGCAACACTCCGGAAGTCGACTCTAGCCTCGGTACTGTGGAAGCACTCCGCCGAGTTAATGCACTTAATGCACTTAGAGCATTTTCTGTGGGGACACACACACTCGAATAGATAAAACCGATTTCTAAAAAACCGACTTCTATAAATTCGACCTTATTCCGTAGTGTAGACATACCCTTAGAGGTTTTTAAGGTCAGGCTTGACAAAGCCCTGGCTGGGATGATTTAGTTGGGGATTGGTCCTTCTTTGAGCAGCGGGTTGGACTAGATGACCTCCTGAGGTCCCTTCCAACCCTGAGATTCTATGATTCTATGAAGGGCAGGGGGCCTGGGCTGCCTCCCAGCCACAGAGCTCAGCACTGGCCAGCGAGTGCTGCAGGCAGCTCCTCCCTCTTCTAGTCCCTGGGAGCTGGTGACCTTGGTGTTGCCAGGTCTCACAGCCAGGGAGCAGGGGAGCAGCCAGACACGTAACATCCTAGGGCCCAGATGGTGGTGGGGTGGGTGGGGGAGGGGGAGAGCGCTCAATGCCCCAGGTGAGCTGGGGGTGGGCGCCCAAATCCTGCCCAAGTCCTGCTGGGAGGGAGCTGAGGCCGCACGGCCCTGCCTGGGCAAAGGGGGAACTGAACAGAGCCCAAGGTGCAGCCCTGGGCTGTGCTGTGCCGGGGCTGTGCCCTGCCCTGTGAGTCACCACCCCACCCTCCGCCCAGAGGTCACCACGCAGGCACCCCGCCCTGTAAGGACAAGACCTTCATCTGCAGCCAGATTAAAAGAGCAGCCCAGCAGTAGCCATTAGCTGAGAAGCAGGAAATCACATCCTCACATTCCAGCTAAACGACATTAAAACAATGTGATATCGGGCTGTTAAGGAGGAGACCCCCATCCTAATGGCACCCACTGTCACCAGATAAAGAAACAGATCTTAAGATGGCTAAAGAAAACTTACTTTAATACCATCCTGTCTGTCAAGAAATCACTTCTCAATAGTTGTGTTTGTGAAAGCCTCATTTCTTTATTGTATTGTCATTATGGTCCCCACTTCCCTATTGTTAACCTGTCTGGTCTCTGTCTGGTTCTTTAATTGTTTCTGTCTGTGACATAATTAATTTTTGCTAGGTGTAAATTAATTAAGGTGGTGGGATATAATTGTTGAGATAATTTTGTTACAATATGTTAGTATTGGTTAGATAGATTTCAGTAAAATGATTGGTTAAGGTACAGCTAAACAGGACTCAAATTTCACTATACAAACTGGGGTCCAAAAGGAAGTTCTTTGGGAACCAACTCCAGGACGCAGCCCCAAAGATCAGAGCTGCCAGACCTCAATACTCTACCAATGACACCGTGCAGAAACTGGAGTCCCCCAGATGGACCTGATCCTGACTGGCCATCAAGAAAAGTTCATCTGTCTTATTGGGAGTGGTGAGCACTGTATGTGTAGCGTGTGCAGTCTGGTTTTGGTGACTGTTAATAAACAGAGGTTAAGTAGTATATTACTGCGTAAGGCACTTTCACTGGTAAAAGACCCTGTAAACCCTCAAAAGATTAAGCCCTGACTCCACAGGGAAAGGGTATTTGCCCAGAGCCCATGGAGGAGTAGAGCCCAGAGCCCACAGAGGGGTAAAGTTAGGTGATTTTCACCTGGAGCCCTATGAACTGGGAAAGGGTGGGGGTGCCTAAATTAAAAGAGTTATGCCTTGAGCCCCAAGAACTGGGTAAAGGTGGGTGCCCTTGAGTGTGTAAGTCACAGAATTTTGTGCGGGTAATAGCCCAGGCCAGAGTAGGGCCAGGCAGCAAAGGCCGGGGCGAGGGGCTAAATGGACAGGGTGCTGCTAGGGGACCTGCAGTGGACTAGGGGCGAGGGGAGGAGATGGGGCTGTAGGGGGAAGGTGGGGGTACAGCAAGAGAGAGCAGCTGTGAGGGGAGTGGCCAGAGATGGGGCAGCTGTGAGGGGTACTGTGGGAGCCCCACAGGGATGTGGGAGGGAGACGGGGCAGCTATGAAGGGTACTGGGGGGAGATGGGGTGGCTCTGAAGGGTGTGGGGGGGAGACGGGGTAGCTCTGAGGGGCATTGGAGGGAGACAGGGCAGCTGTGAGGGGTACTGTGTGAAGTCCCACAGGGATGTGATGGGTGAGATGGGGCAGCTATGAGGGGTGCCTCCAGCCTCCCCAAAGCCCTCCAGGCTGATGGGCAGAGGAGCTGGTGACCCCCTCCTTTCCCCTGGTGCAATCCCAGCCCTGGAGAGGCACCTGTCACACCGCATACTCCAATGACCCTATCCTGTGAGGAGACATCTAGAGAGGATTGCCAGCCGAAGTGGGGCCTGCTCAAGCCACTGGGACCAACCACGCGTGGGTACCACATCCACTGAGCCTGGGCAGCGAGCAGGCTTCAGGATCCAGCCAGCCATCACTCTTGGGGTGTCCCTTCGCTTCCTGCCCCCTGCCCCGCTTCCCCACCCCTCCCAGGACCAAGGATGCCATTCGGGCCAAATCTGCACACTACAATAGCACCCCCTGCTGCACATACATGTAAGCAGTGTCAGGATGAGCTCCACCCTGACATCTGGTGGTGAGGTGTGGCAAGTTGTGGAAAAGAACTTCAGGGGCCGATCTCATTTGCATAGGCACACCCACCCCGCCTAGAATGAGGCCATAGCTGCCCAAACGGTCACTTTGGCTGCTGTGGGATCCCCAGTGTCTCTGTTATTGGGGCAGGAAGAATAAATTGTTATATCCTGATTATGGGAACTGTGCTTGGAACTGTACTTGGCCTTTTGTTATGATGGAGGGACTCACCATCAACTAAGTCGCACTTGCTAGGCAAGGGTCATGGGTTCCAAAACTTTGTGAATGGAGAGAGGCTGGGAACAAGTATTAATACTTGGTGGCATGGGCTCCTTGGTGAGGGCCTTACATGCTAATTGCACTCCCTCCTCTCTCCACTGTGCAATATCAGAGCTAACTTTGATTTCATTAGAAGTCTAGTTACAGGCTGCTGAGCTCACTTTGGGCTAATAGTGCACCAGCACTGAGGCTCCCCTACTACAAGCTGAATTCACCTAAGAGCTGAAATCACTGAGCGTTGTGTTAAGTAGTGGGGGAGCCTGAAGATATATTGTGGAGTAGTTTGCGGGACAGCTGGAGTGACTTGTGGACAGGCTGGTGGAGCAGTTCGTAGGACGGTGGGAGCTGCTGGTGGGATGTGGAGCAGTTTGTGGGACGGCGGGAGCTGTTTGTGGGGCGGCTGGCGGAGTGGAGCGAAGGCCTATGGAGCTGTGGGGCGGTCAGCTTCAGATCATGTAAGGTGCCTCTTACCCCTGCCCCCATCTCCACCGAGGGTGGGAGGTAAAGCTCCGCAGATAAACTTTCGAACTCTGGGGCTGCCCTGACCAGGGACAGAGACTTTTGGGTCATTGGACTTTTTGGGACTTTGGGTGATTTGGGGTTGCTGGACTCAAGAACCAAAGGGAAAGGGGCATGACCCAATTTGTTTGGGGTGGGTTTTTTTTGCTCATGGGTTGTGTTATGAATCCTGTTGGTGGTGTTTCCCCAACATAATGCCACATTGTTTCTCTCTGTTATTAAAAGGCTTTTTGCTACACTCAGACTCTGTGCTTGTGAGAGGGGAAGTATTGCCTCTTGGAGGCGCCCAGCGGGGGTGGTATATATTTGTCCCAGGTCACTGGGTGGGGGCTCGAGCCGGTTTGCATTGTGTTATTCGAATGGATCCCCTAGATATTGAACCTGGCCCTTGTTGCTGCCAACGCTGACGGGCAGAAGGGTTACATACACTACTACACACCTTCTGCCTGCTGGTCCAGCCCCCAGAGAGCAGCTGAGCAGGCTACAGCCCAGGAGCTTCCACCAAAGGTGCCTGCTTCCTAGCTCTCGAGACCCCAGGTTCGATCCTGGCCAACTACAGCTCTGGTAGCCAAGGCTCCTCAGCCTGGCTCTGTGGCTCAGGCACCTGTAGCAGGGGCAAAGCGCTGCGCAGGGCAGGTTCAGCCCATTTCAGAAAACCAGGAGCACAAGGGTTCATCAATTGCTTTTATTGTGTTAATATAATACAGTCCCGCTGGGCTGGGTCCAGTTCCGTGCCACGCTCCCCTCTTCTCCTGCACCCAGGCTGAGCTCAGAGCACCAGGGCTGCACTGGCCTGCCCGGTCTGCGACTGCCTCCTTCCTTCTCTTTCCACCTCCTATTTTCCTGCCTCGCCTTTCTCCCATCGGCGCAGCGGAGATCGCATCCACGCAAGCCGGCTCCTGAAGACCTAAGCAGCGCTTTTCTCTTCGCTTACCTGCGTCTCCACAGAGGGGTCGGTGGCGTCACCCCAAAGGGGAGAGGAAAGGCAGGAGACTCAGGCTGGTAGGTTTTGAAGCTGCTACACGACTGACATACCCACCCAAGGGCCAGATCCTTCAAGGTCTTTAGGATCCTAACTTCCATTGACTACAACAGGAGTTAGGAGCCTAAATACCTCTGTAGATCTGGGCTGAAATTGGTCCTTGGGGGAGAAGCCCTGTTTTGATGACCTTCAGCTGTGGCCACTGAGCCATGCACTCCATCCTGTGTGGGCACGGCCAGCCAGGGCTCAGGCTTCATGTCATAACATGCAGCTTGTACCTGGAGCATTTCAGTGACTGCTCTCCATGCGCTGGCTGTTCCCCGGGCCTCATGGCCGGGGGAGGAGTGGGTACAGAGGTGAAGGGACTTGCCCAAGGTCCCCCGGCAGGGCAGTGGTGGAGCCCCAGTCACCTGAAGCCCGCTGCGCTACCCGCTTGGCCACACAGCTGGCGAAAGGCGCTGCATGGACGCAGCCTGGAGCTGAAATGCTTTGTCCCTAGCCAGGAGCAGCTGGGAAAGCCGCCTCCACCCACCCAGGGCAGCTCCCTCACCCGACCCCCCTCTTGGGCAAAAGCTGCTCTCCATCCCCAGACAGACCTCAGGCATCCGGTGGGGACACCCAACAAGGGAGGCCAGTTGCGATGGGCTCACCCATTCAGCGCCAGCCACACAAACAGCCAGCAGCCAGAGATGGCCGCTGGACACTGCCAGAGCCGGGGTGAAAGTGCCTGGTCTGGACCCACATCCCACTTTCACAAGGCCTGCGCTTATTCCCATCTCACAGAGCCAGCTTTGGGATGGCGGCCATGGGGAAGCACTCTGTGGTTCAGGCCTCAGGGCCAGCTGGCTGCCCAGCGTGCCCCATGCTTCCCCAGGGGCCATGGATCAGTTCTCCCTGGGTTTGGGATCGGGCCGAAGACTTGGGGCATTGGCCACACAGCGACTCTCCCATTCCCCACCACTCTCCCCTCCTTCCCCCCACCCTGCAGGAAGCTGGAGCCCTCCCGGCCACACGGTGATCTCTCCTATGCTGCCTCATTGGGTGGGCACCCTGCCCCTACTTCTAATCAGGGAGCGTCCCAAGTGAGGGGAGAGGCTTGGGCTCTGATCTCCTGCCTGCTGCACCCCCCCCCCCCGCCCCCACTGCACCATGGGACCACATGCGCCCGTCCCAAAAGCCACCAGCCAGGAATGTGTCCATGTATCTAAGACCAGAACAGTGCCCCTCCATCCACTGGGGACTGGGGTGCAGCCCGAGGTGGTTTTACATTCATCAGTAACAGTCTGTTAATAAATACAACAGTGGTCGTGTCCCCAGGGGAGCCGGGGGAACCCAGGTACTGGCCTCCCTGCCCCCCAACGCACGCCGAACAAGGGTGTGTGGGGAGCTGTCTCTGGGAGGTTCCCGACTCCGGAGGGGGCTGGGTTAAAGGACGTCGGGCAGGGGCCGAGGGCCAATCGAACAAAAACAGTCCCATGAGGATTGATCTGCCCCACGGGGGACAATCCAGGCTGAGGCACGGCTGGATTCAGGAGGCCTCCTCAGTGTCTGGATGGCGCATGGCCCCTGCTCCTGTCGCGCTGGCCTCCCAAAGCCTATGGTCTGAGGCCTGGGCCCCCCTCTCTGGTTGTGGGGCAGGCCCCGGGGGCTCCCCCACACCTAGAGGGGAGAAGGTTGTCTCAAGGGCGCGGCCGCCCCCGCCTAGCTACACATGGAGGGGACCCATGGCCGGCTCGGCTCGCCGGTCTCCCCCCTCCCCACCCCACCCTCCCCTGCCTCCTAGCAGGAGTCCGGCAGGTCACCAGGCGGCAGCACTGCGGGGTCCCCTCTCGGCGCGGGGCAGCTCGTGTGTGCGCCGCTTGCGGGCTTTTCGCGTCTCCTCCACATGCTTCCACTTGTGGGGCTTGGCCTGGATACTCAGCGCGGAAGGCAGGGGCAGCTTCTTCTTGGGCTGGTGGCTCATGCGGCCCCACAGCTGGTGGCAGACCTGGTCCATGGTGCTGAGGTTGGGGTGGTCCACCAGCTGCAGGAAGTCCTGGTACCACAGCTTGCTGCTGGCTGGCTCGGCAGGTACCTCCTCCCGGGCGCCAATCACCTCCAGCGAGAGGCGCAGGAGGGTCTGGGTGAAGCCGTGCTCCGTGGCCTGGCAGTGGTAAAGCCCAGTGTCCTTGCGTGCCACGCTGCGGAGGAGAATGCCCCGCTCCGTCTGCAGCACCCGCTCGTCCAGCTGCACCTGTGGGCCCGGGGAGACAAGGCAGAGCTGGAGCCGGGGGAGCAGGGCCGGCGCCAGGGCCGAAGTGCAGTGCCTCAGCGCACCACCCTGGCCTCCCAGGAGGGTCTGGGTAGCTTGGGGGCAGGGCTCGCTGCTAGCGGGCCCTGGGCTGCGCCAGTGCTGCTGGGCAGGGATGGGCCGAGGGGGCATCAGGGCAAAGAGATGCCTGACACGTGCCGAGAGCGTGGTTCAGAGCTGGAGCTGACTCTGAGCTGGCACAGGGGAAGGATGGGTCCGGGCAGTTATTCCCGGTTCCCCCTGCTCAGGGCAGGGCCAGGCTGGATTGGGTGTCCTCGCGCCAGGGAGGGATCAGGAGGGAAGAGTGAGGTGGTGGGGCCGGAGGGTCTATGCAGCCGGGAGGGGTCTGGCTGGGGGTGGCCATGCATCATGCATACGCAGCAGTGAGTGGGGTGGGAAGGGGCAGAGGATGGGAGTGGGAAGCTGGAGCCCAGCCAGGAGGGCACAGGGATCCAGGATCCTGGGGTATGATAGGTGCCAGCCTGTCTCTCTTGGCTCTGACCAGCCAGGGCACAGCCAGCCTGATGCCCCCATATCAATGCAGCACGTGGGTCAGGCCGAGGAGCCCGTCTCCTGGGGGTGGGGGGCCCTGTACCTCCTTCCTCGGGGTGTCGCTGGCTTTCTGGTAGGTCCACAGCACCCGGGCCTGCAGGGACTTGGGCACGCACTCCAGGAAGGCACTGCTGCCCTCCACCCCGTACAGCTTCTTCTCTGGCACGCTGCTCCGGTGTGGATCTGCCGGGCACAGGCCACCGAGAGCGTGAGCACGGGAAAAACACGGGGGCAGCCAGGCCATGGGGCTGGCACAAACAAACGTGCCCGAGCCTTTGGGCCACGTGGCATGGAGCAGGCACAAGCGAATGCACCAGGGTGGATGGGACAGGAAGAGTGTGGCTGGCATGCGGCAGAGCCATGGGCCACGCAGTGGGCATAAACTAGCACCCCCCCAGGCGTCTGCGCTGAGGCCATGTCTCTTCATGTCAGGCATGTGCCCATTTCTCTTCATGACCGGTGCCCATTTCTCTCCATGTCAGGCATGTGAGCAGGGGGAGCGCCCCGCCCCACATCCTGCGGCACATGAGCGAGTGGCAGTGGTCCTGCCTGGGCACTTCTCTCTCTGGGAGGATGGGCTCGCAGACGGGGGCTAAGGGCTGAGTTGGTACCCTGGGGGCAGGGAGAGGGCACACTGACCTCCAGAGCACAGCGTGTTGGGGTCCCCGTTCCGGACGTCCTGTCGTCGAAAACGCCTGTAGGGGGGAGCGGGGAGAGAGGTCAGGGTGGGGCACAGCAGGGGACGGACAGACGGACAGACATTTTCTGAGGAGCACAAGGGCTCTGGCAGCCTCTCCTAGTGCCTGGGGAGCAAGCCCCCTTCCCCCAGCACCCGCCAGGAGCACCCTACACCGGGTGCCCTGCTGGACCCTGGGTGCGGAGCCCCACAGCTCTGCGACACGGGACCAGGGCGTCGCTCCTGTCAGTCCCTAACGAGGGGCTGTCGCTGTCCTGAACAGTCCGTTGGCGTGCTGACTGCTGGCAGCGCCAAGGTCCCTACCAGGCCCCCCATCACCCTAGCATCTGGGTGCCTCACGCTCTTTAATGTCGCTCCCCTCACACACCCCTGGGCGGCAGGGCAAGGCTCTTCTCCCCATTGTACAGATGGGGAAACTGAGGCCAAAGTCACCCTGGGAGCCTGTGGCACTGAACAGAGGTCTCCTGCCTCGGGCTGGATCTTACCGCTTCACCTAGCCCCAGGATAAGGCTGGCACAAGATCATCCCAGCGCCAACCCTACCCCAGATGTTACCCCAAGCCCTGCAGCGTGGGGGGAGGCTCTGATGCAGCCGGCACCCCCTGCATGCCTCTCCCCAGTCCCCCGACGTCCTCTCCGGTCCCATGACATCCTCCCCATGGTTCGGTGCTTCCAGGAGCAGCTAGGAAGTGATCTGAGCGAGGCACCCCTGGGCCCCGTGTGGCTGGAGTAGAAGGGGCCGTACCTCTTGGTGTTGGGCATGTAGCGTGTGCAGCTGGTGCCGTTCCAGGCGCAGTAGGGGTCTCTGGCCAGGCAGCACTCGGCACAGCCCTTGCCATAGATCCCGCAGCGGTGCAGGGGCAGCTGGGAGAGGGACGTCGGGGAGCCCACGTAGAGTTGTTGCTGTTGGAGAGGCAAGGCCAGACAGTTGGGGGCGGATCCAGCACCTGGGCACATGCCAAGGCCCTGCATCCCTGGGAAAGTGCCCACTCATCATGTGGCCAGGAGGTCACTGCCACCATGGGGCCTACGTCTAAGGAGGTGCCAGCCTGGGGAAAGGAGGGGAGAATCTTCCCCTGGGATGGGGCGGCCACAGTGCCCAGCCTCACTCACCGGATGCCCACGCCAGGGCATCTGGGGGGCATTCGGGTCAAGGCGGGTCAGGGCCAGCCCAGCTCTCCTGCAGGGGATGAGGCCGAGGGACAGCCGTAGAGACTGCAGCAAGGGCCCCGGCACAGTGCACCAGCTGGGGGAGGGGCAGACGGCTGCCCAGCCTAGCACCCACCCGCACTGGTTGTCCTGGATGTGTCACACGGGCAACCCCAAGCTCTCCAAGTAATGGGCTGACACGTGGGTCGGTCTCCCTACACCTCCTCCGGCCCCTATACTCGGGACTACTTTTCCTTGGTCTCCGGTGGTGCGAGAACAACGCTGTGCCAGAACACGGCGCTAATCCCCAGCAGGCCCTACCCTTGTTATTACAATGGCTGGCTCTGGGGCACTGGGTGCGAGGGGCTGTACAGACACAGATGGGTACAGTGCCTGCCCTGGATCCAGCCACGGCTGGCACCCTAGCTCGGCTGGCACAGAGCCACGGCTGGCACCCCAGCACGGCTGGCCCCTGGCATAGAGCCACGGCTGGCACCCTGGCACAGCCTGCACAGCGCCACGGCTGGCACCCCAGCATGGCTGGCACAGCACCACAGCCAGCACCCTGGCAGTGTCACAGCCAGCACGTCCCACAGCTGTTTCTCCCCCCCCCCCCCATCTCTTCTCACCCAACCCTCTCAGATGCTGCCCGTGCCCACTTGACTCCTCACCCGCTTGGACGAGATCTGCATGCTGGTGATGGGGGATGAATCCTGCCGAGACAAACAGAGCACAAGGCTCATTAAGGGGGAGCCCAGGCAGATTGGCATAGCCTGGTTCTTGGTTCTTTGCCTGTCTGTCCAGACCATGCCCGGGGGGAGGTCCCACTGTACTTCTCTGGGGGGCGGTGTCAGCTCCATTGGCCCGCTCCACGGACGAGGCGCCAAGAGGCCAAATGATGCGACCGAGAGCACAGAATGGTGGGACCATGGATAGAACTCAGGAATCCTGGCTCCAGCTGTCGGGTCAGGCTGGCGATGCTGGGTTAACGTGGGTGGCAGGGGCACGGGCAGGGCTGCCTGCCCACGGCACCGCCGGCCCCACCCGACGTGGGCAGAGGGGGACGGGCCCATGTGGCAGGCACCCAGTCACACACCTTGCTGGGGGGAGGGGCTGGTTGCCACATGGCCACCACTCCCTTGGGGCTGAGGCCCCCAGCTCTTTAGTATGTGGACCCGCCTTTGGCGCCCGGAAGAGGGAAGGGATACATGGAGGCAAAGTAGTTCCAGCCCATGGCTCAGGTTGCTCTTCGCCAGCTCCCAAGCATGGAAGAGGGGTAGAAAGAGGGGTGAGGGGGCACAACTGTGCCAGCCTGCAACAAGACAGGTGTGTGGGGGGAGGGGAGGGAGGGAAATCAGGCCCCCGGCACCTCCCTCCCCTGCCCACTGTCCTACCTTAAACACCTGCAGCTCCTCCAGCAGCAGCTCATCCATGTTCTGCCAGCTATCCTTGGGCACCGAGACCACCTTCAGCACCGTGCCAATATCTGCCGGGGGGGAGGGGAGGGGGAAAGGGGTAACAGGGCATGGTAACATCCACAGCTGAGATGTCCCATCCCCGGGCAGCTCCCACACACTCACACCCGACTGGAAAGAGACGCAGGCCCAGGACCCCACTGCCCAGGGTTAGCCTCCCAGATCTGTACGTGGGCACCGAGAGAAGGGGGCCCTGACTGGCAAAGGCAGTCCCAGGGAAGCCAAGGGGTCACAGTCATGGCTTAGCATGAGCAAGGATGGCAGAATCCCCTTCTTCTCAGCCCCCCCAGCTCTCAGGCCGGGGCAGTATTGTTATCCCCATTTTACCGAGGGGAAACTGAGGCACAGAGCGGGAGAGGAACTCATCCAGCAGGCCAGTGCGAGGGCAGGGAACAGAATCCCAGTCACTGAGCCACTGTCACTCCCCTATTTGTCCCTGCACTTAGCCACATGCCCAGCTCCCTGTGCTGCAGGAGGGCAGCGGGGGGCAGCCCTGGCGCTCACTGGGCATGTGTGGCACGGGCGGAACATTAGAGGTCCCGAGCTCCGCCCATGACAGCTCCAGGGAAATCTGGGGCTGGCAGGAGCGACCGGGCTCCGGGAGGGGCAGTGGGTGCACCTGTGCCAATGAAGAGGACGTCGTAGTGCCCGTCGGCGGCTGTCACCCGGTCCACGGCAATGCGGGAGAAGGTGTAGTCCCCGCTGGTCTGCAGGAAGACGGGCCGCTGGCTGTGTGGCAGCACGGGGTTGGCCATGAGCGGGTGGTTGCGGGCGAACTGGATCACGTCGTCGGGGAAATCCTTGGTGGAGCTGAAGGTGCCAAAGGTTTTGCTGGGGCACTGAGGGGGCAGAGAGTGGCGAGGTCAGCTGGGGAAAATGGGGGACGGGGCACTGGCCACTGCACATGAGACGATGCTGCCTGTCACTCCCGACCCACAGCCCCCTGCCCTCCGAGCTCCGGGTTCCCCCCACAGCTCTGCCGGTGCCCCTCACTCCCGACCCACAGCCCCCTGCCCTCCGAGCCCCGGGTTCCCCCCACAGTTCTGCCAGTGCCCCTCACTCCCGACCCACAGCCCCCTGCCCTCCGAGCTCCGGGTTCCCCCCACAGCTCTGCCGGTGCCCCTCACTCCCGACCCACAGCCCCCTGCCCTCCGAGCCCCGGGTTCCCCCCACAGCTCTGCTGGTGCCCCTCACTGCCGACCCACAGCCCCCTGCCCTCCGAGCCCCTTGTTTCCCCCACAGCTCTGCCGGTGCCCCTCACTCCCGACCCACAGTTCCTGCTATCCCAGTCCTGGGCTCCTCCCACAGCTCTGCCAGTGCCCCTCACTCCCAACCCACAGTCCCCTGCCCTCCGAGCCCCTTGTTTCCCCCACAGCTCTGCCGGTGCCCCTCACTCCCGACCCACAGTCCCCTGCCCTCCGAGCTCCGGGTTCCCCCCACAGCTCTGCCAGTGCCCCTCACTCCCGACCCGCAGCCCCTGTGGCTCATCCTTTCCGGGCCCCTTGGTCCGAGCCAGCTCAGTCATTTCCCTTTGGGAGGGGTGGGGGGATGTTTTGGTCAAAGAACCAGCTCTGCGCTGGGCATCGAACACCCATCCTACCCTCCCAGATCCACTGGTGCCGAGACTTGGCACAGCCCTGGCTCCGCTGCTTCCTGCAGGGCACCGACAGCCGCTGAGCCTTCCCCCCTGCCCAGGCCCCTCTCACAGCTGGCCACCCCTTGCCTCTGCAGGCCTCTGGGCGGGGGCAGGACGGACTTTCCCCCCAGGCCAGGCTGGCAGAGCTGTGTGTGGGCGCCGAGGCACCAGGCCTCGAGCTCAGGCATAGGGGCCATGGGGCTCAAGGGGTCTAGGATGGGGGCAGGATGCAGGGCTGGAGGGGCAGGTATCAAGGGGCTGGGCAGCCACACAGCCCCGCTGAGGGATGACGCCGGGGGCGGGGCCTGATCCCCACTGGCTGCAGGGGGAGCCCCGTGCCCCACGTCCCTCCCAGCCAGCTGGGGCCCGCAGCACGTACCATGCCCGGGCGAGGGTAGGGAACGCGGCCCTGGTACGACACCCACTGGTAGTTGGGCCCCTCCTTGTGAGCGAAGGGCCCCAGGAAGGCTCGGCGGATGTCGTGCATGTTGTACAGGCAGACGGCGGAGCCCCTAAACACTGAGCTGTGGGGAAAGCAACAGGCAAGGGCGTGAGGGGGGCATGGGGCACTGGAATCAAAAGGGCATTGAGGTGGGGGAAGGGCAAGGGGCACAGGGAGAAGAGGGTCAGAGTGGGCATGGGGCTGGAGGGGAAGGATGAGGGGTCCCTGGCCCTGAGCGCCCCCCTACACCAGGCCCAGCTGCAGAACCTATGGGTGCTCTGGTGAGGGATCCATGGAGGGGCAGCGTGGATCTGGCTGGGGGGATAGGCAAGCTGGGGCATGGGCGAGCTGGGGGGCCAGATGCACTGTGGGGCTGGATGAACTGGCTGAGGGGGCTGGGTGTGCTGAGGGGGGCCCTGGGTGAGCAGAGGGGTCAGTTCGGAGCTGGCTGGCAGGAGAGCGAGCTAGGGGGACATGTGGGGGGGCAGGTGCTCTGAGGGGTGGGGCAGGTGAGCTGGGGGTCAGCGCAAAACTGGCTGGGGGAGCCAGGTGATCTGGGGGGCTGGGCATTGGCAGGGGCAGTGCAGAACTGGGGGTGCTGAGCATGCTGAGGGGGCAGGTATTGGGGGGGCCCCGCTGTACCTGGAGGTGGAGAAGACGGCGTAGAGCAGGGGGTTCCGTGTGTCCCTCGTCCGCAGCAGGAAGACGTCACCTGTGAGTGCGGGTCACTGATCAAACCCTGGCCCCTGCTGCCCAGCCAGGGTGCACAGCAATACCCCCGCCACCACCACCAGCGTGTAGCCTCCCCACACACCCCATCCCCGTCTGGGCACAGAGCGCCCCCCACCCCAGTCAGTGGCCCTGCAGCTGGTGCCCGCCCCACACCACTCACGGAGCTCGTCGAAGAAGGTGTCGCCCCCGTCGCTGCCTGGCACTGAACACACCAGCCTGGCCTTCAGGAACGTCGTCCACTTGTTCACCAGGCTCCGCCGCCCGCCCAGGTCGTTCTGTGGGGCCGGGCAGA
Organism: Chelonia mydas; assembly: GCF_015237465.2. Classification (NCBI taxonomy): domain Eukaryota; kingdom Metazoa; phylum Chordata; order Testudines; family Cheloniidae; genus Chelonia; species Chelonia mydas. The sequence goes on from NC_057853.1 coordinate 47,386,969, forward strand.
CAGGCTGAGAGGGGGCCGGGCAGGGGGCATGCAGGGAGCTCCTGGCTCAGCAGGATGCCCGTCCCCAGAGAAACCCTCCACCCACCAGGACGTCCCGGGACATGACAGACGGTGGACTCCCCATCTCCGGGCCGGACCCGCCGCGGTGGCATGGGAGAGCACGACTGAGCTGTCCCCAGCGTGGGGCTCCTGCCAGCACAGCCGGGGAACGACCCCACAGGCCTGGCTGGCAGAGCCGCTGCCCAAATGCCAGGCAGGCTCGGCTCCAACCCCAGTGTCGCTGCTGTGCAGGCGGAGCACAGAAGGGGGGACACCCATCCCTCCCGGCCCCCCAGGGGTGCAGGGAAAGGGACCAGCCCCATTGTCCCAGCGGGGCCGGGTGAACATGGGAGCACTCACCCTGCAGATCTGCCCGATGCGGGCGAAGCTGGCCTTGCCCAGCCCCTGCTGCCCCTCCACCGCCGTCTCACGGAAGAAGAAGTAGATCTTGTCGTCGTCCGGGTTCTCGCTCTCCGGGATCCAGAACACGTCCACGAACTTGGGCTCTGGGCATGGCAGAACCGGGGGAGGGAGGGAGGGTCAGGCAGGGCGAGCACCAGGCACCCATGCCATCCAGCACAGGCGCTCAGGCAGAAAGTAGAGCGAGTAACAGCTGCACTCGGCCCAGTCGGGGCTGCCAGCGCTTTGCTACCCGACCTGCGTGCCAACCCACGCGGGGCAGTGCCCTACCCCTGGCCGACACAGGGGGAAACCGAGGTATAAAGAAGGGATGTTACCCAGTGAATCTGTGGCACGGCAAGGAATAGAATCCAGAAGTCCTGACACCCCATCTCCACTGCTCTAACCATTACACACGCTCCCCTCTCAGAGCAGGGAACGGGACCCAGGAGTCCTGACCCCTACTGCTCTAGCCCCCAGCTCTCCCTTCCCGAGAGGTGAAGCTAACAGCATGAGCCTGAGCCAGGCCAGGGCCACATGGGCTCTGCAGTGCCGGGGATCAGCCAGGCCCTGCCCTGACCGTCAGGGAGGACCCACGGCCAGTGCCATGGGTGGGGTCTTTGCTGCCTGAAACTGGCTCAACAGGGAATGGCACCTGGGGTCAGAGATGCAGCCCAGGTCCCCTGCCTGTCTGGGAGGGTTCGGGGGAGGCCGGAGGGCACCCATCTGCTGCCCCCGCGGTACCTGCCCTGCCACAGGCAGCTCCGGGCTCCCCCAGTACCCCCCTTGCTCGTGCCACATCGTGGAACCCGCCTCGGCCAGCCAGACCAGCCTGGGATTGGGTACAACTGGCCGTGCTCAGTCCCCTGCCCCTGGAATGCGCATGCCCATCCCCATGCCCACGCAGCCAGACCATCCCCTGCCCCAGCTCCATCACCCCACAAGTGCCCCCCACTCAAAGGGGGCCCTGCAGTCACACACCACTAGGTGGCAGCCTAGATCCACCAGCTCCCACAGGGAGAGTCAGCCCAGCCATGAGAGCGGGTCCAGGGCCAGAGAGAAGGAAGAGTGGGTACGGGGCAGACGGGTGATGCTCCTCAGTTCTGACCCGCTGTCCCCCAACCCCCCAGCTCTACCCCCTGCTAGCCCAGCCCTGGGCTCTCCCCACAACTCTGCTGGTGCCCCTCAGTCCCGACCAGCAGCCCCCTGTTATCCCAGCCCTGGGCTCCCCGCCACAGCTCTGCCTGGCAATTCCTGCACCCAGTCCAGCCCAGCTCTGGTGCCCTGGGAGGCAGAGCCTGGGAGTGCCAGGTCACTGCACTGTCTCAGGTTGATCTCGAGCCACTCCTAGGGGCTCTGCTATTCTTGGTGCTGCCCATTTCCAGGTGATGGCACCTTCCAGGCAGAACAGGGCTGGGGCAGAGCGTGGGCAGGGCCCATGGCAGCCCCAGCCTGGCAGTCCCCCCAGCCGCTGTCTGCAGGGATGGGGATGCTGGGGAAGAGCTGAGAGAGAATCCCAGGGCCAGGCATGGCCTGGGGAGGGGTGGGAATGAGGCCCCCCTAGGGTGAATGAGGCCAGAAGCTCTTGCAGGACTATGGGTTCATTATCCCAGCATGACAGATGGTGAGATTCAGAGGGCAGGTCAGCGAAATGCCAAAGGGGATGAGCAGAGCATGGCCGCCCACAGGATTAGGGCTGCGAAAGCTTCTTCACCAGCCCTGCCAGGGTCCCTCACTCCCACCCTGCAGCCCCTGCTATCCCAGCCTTGGGCTCCCCCCAGCTCTGCCAGTGCCCCTAACTCCCAACCCGCAGCCCCTACTATTCCAGCCTTGGGATCCCCCCAGAGCCCTGCCGGTGCCCCTCAGCCTTTGGGAAACGACCCCCAATCAGGGGCATGCACAAGGGGGGACAACCAAGGGCACAGGGCCCCAGTAATCAGGAGGAGCACAGAACACACGCCTGTCCCCAAGTTCTGAAATCTCCCCCCAGAGACAGACACTCAGGGCCTGCCACTGCCTCCCCCCTCATGTTGCTGTTCCCACTTGTGCCCAGTGACTGGCATGCTCAGATCTGGGAGCCTCCCCTGCCCACTTCGCAGGAGGCTGGGTCAGAGCAGGCCCTGGGACAGGGAGTGAAATTCAGTAGGAGCTTGGCTGAGGCTGCCAAACTCACCACACTCAGGATGCGGCCCAGCATCCTCGAGCCGAGGGATCGGCCCCTGGGCAGCAGCAGGATTATGTTCCTGGGGACCCCCAAGGCCTGGCCTTACCACCTAGACACCCCCCAAGCCCTGGCACTGACCGTTGAGCCAGCGGGAGTCGTGCTGCTCGGTGCGGATGGACGGGCGCAGCCCCAGGCTGCGGAAGATGGTGAAGTCGCGGCCCATCAGGTCGGTGGCCACCCCGGAATACAGCTCCTCCCCTGGGGCAGGGATCAGAGAGGTGGGGGGCATTAAACACGGGTCTGCCCAGCCCTTCCTGCCTACCTCCCCCTGCCTCACCCCATCGGCAGGGGAAAGGCCGGGCGTCCTGCTCCTCAGACAGCCAAGGGATCCACTTCACCCCCCTCACCAGACGTCACTGTTGGTGGTGGTGGGGAATTTACAGGGGCACCCCCGGGAGATTAGGAGGGTTAACAAGTGAATCCCCGGCTCCCACAGCCTGGGCCCTGCTCACTCCCCTCCCCCAGCTCAGTGGTGAGTTCAAGGCTCAGATTCCTCAGCAGGGACAGTCCCTGATGACCAACAGGGGCTCTTGTGTCCTGGCTCTGCACAGAACTGGCATCTCGCCCTCAGCACCCCCCCAGAGGGCACGAGCCAGCAGTGCCTGAGGCAGCCCAGCCTCTGCCCACAGGGGGCGCCGTGGAGAGCTGGGCAGGAGCGCTGGCTGTGGGGGGAGCTCCCAGCTACTCCAGCCCCAGCCTCTCCCAGTAGGGGGCGCTATGGGGGAGGGGCAGGGGCAGGTGGCAGTCAGCAGGGCCCAGCAGACAATAAGGAGGCCCGCCCGTGCCAGCTCAGGGTCGTGGCTCTTACCCACGAGCACCGAGGCGGCCACGTGCCGTGGGTCGTATGGGCTCTTCCCTTTGCCATCCTCCATGGCTGCAGGATCCAGCTTAAAGACAGGCTCCTGGAGAGAGGGAATGAAGCACGTCAGCGATTGGGGGGAGGGCGGGTCTGGGGTCAGGCTGCTAACAGAACCAGCCCCGCCCCCCCCCGCAGGGCAGGTGGCGGGCAGGGGATGCCCTGGGCGTTGGGGCTGGGAGGGCGGCTCACCCTTGTCCCTTAGCAGGGGTGCCGCCAGTGCCCGCCGGGCCCTACCTCCATGCGCTGGCCGACCTCCACGTAGGCGCAGGCGGGGTGGAAGGCGCCCGTGCCGCAGGCGTACAGGTGGGTGCGGTTGTATAGGTGCAGGATCTTGATGAAGTTCATACACTCGGCCTGAAAGACACGGGGGGGGGGAAGGGGGAGCTGGGGGTGAGTGGGGCGGGGCCTGGCTGGGGGCATGTCTCCTGCTGCACCCCCATAGCTGGCACCTCCCTGGTAGCACTTTGTCCAGCTCTCTATGGGCTCCCCACTATCTGTCCTGGGCACGGTGGCGGCTGCCCCGGATCCACAGCTCCCCCCACCCCCGCAGAGCTGAAACCAGAGTGACAGCCCCCTTGGGGTTTCTAGGTGGGTTTGGCCAACAACACGTCTGAGCCCAGGGCTCTAGCCGGCCCCCTGGCCCCTCTGCCCTGGCCCCTGGAATGCAAGGTCCCAGCATTAGGATCCATGGCTAGGAGTTGGAGGCCAGGACGTCAGTTTTAACGCCGGCTCCCTGCCTCGCCTCCGGGGGTGCCAGCATCCCTGGCCAACAGGATCTCATTGCAGCACGGCCCAAAGGCTGCTCACCCCCCCATTCCCCTGCACCTGCCTCAGAAACACACTGAATTCCCAGCAGCCCCAGCCTCTCCTAGCAGGGGGCACTGTGGTGTGTGGGGCAGGAGCGCTGGCTGTGTGTGGGGTGCTCCCAGCCACTCCAGCCTTGGCCTCTCCCAGCAGAGGGCACTGTGGGGAGCAGGGCAGGAGCCGGCCATGGGGGGAGCTCCTAGCTATGCCAGCCCCAGCCTCTCCTAGCAGGGGGCACTGTGGTGTGTGGGGCAGGAGCGCTGGCTGTGGGGGAGGTCCCAGCTACTCCAGTCCCAGCCCCTCTCAGCAGGGGGCGCTGTGGGGGGGCAGGGAAGGAGCACTGGCTGTGGGGGAGCTCCTGCCCCACACAAGGAGCCCCCAGGCCAAGGCTTCCCACACGCTGACTCACATGCCAGGGCAGCTGGTGATGGGAATCCAGGCAGGTCCTTCCCCCCTGCAGTTGCCCTGAGCCATTCCAGGGGCACAAGGATACAGGCTGGTCCCCGTCAGGCACCCTGGAGCTGCCCTCAGGGTAGTGGGACCCCGCCTGTATCCCTGCCCCTTTGGCCGGGGAGCGATTCACTGTTCCCAGGTGTGTGGACAGGGACGGTCCATCCCAGCCCTGAGTCACCTAGACCCAGTGCCTGGTGAGCGGCAGGGCCTGCCTGCCTGGAGTTGCCATCTCAGGAGGTGCTGCCCCGGCTGGGGTGTGACCCGGACCCCTGCTAGCCAGGCCAGTGGGCTGGGGAGAAGGGAACCCCAAGAGCAGTGGCACTGCTCCTGGAGCCGGGGGAAGGGGGCACCAGGTGCTGCCGCAGCCCCTGCCGCTTGGTTAATAGCTGCAGGTGGGTCAGATCAGGGCACCAGGCCATGGCGCAGATGGCGCCACCCAGGGCCTGGACACGCATGTCTGAGCTTCTGCTCATTGCTACTTATCATGGCCCTGTTGGTGCCGTGGGCAGGGCCAGAGTGCCAGGAGAGGGTGCTGCCAGGGGATCCTCACATGACTCAGATTGAGGGTCCAACAGCTCCTGGAAAATGAGTAACACTAATGAGAACCCAAAGGAAGGGAATGGCCGGGCCGGGAACCCCCAACCCACACTTCCAGCCTGGAGCTGAGCTGATATTGCAGTCCTGGACCCCATCCCTGCTGTCCCCATCTTGGCCAGTGTCCTTAGTCCTGACCTGCAGCCCCCTGCTTGCCTTGCCCTGGGATCTGCCGACAGCTCTGCTGGTGCCCCTCCTCAATCCTGACCTGCAGTCCCTGGCTGCCCCCACAGTCCTACCGGTGCTCCTCACTCCCCACCCAGAGCCCCTGCTATCCCAGCCCTGGGCTCCCCCCAACTCTGCTGGTGCCCCTCCTCAATCCCGATCTGCAGTCCCTGCTATCCCAGCCCCTGGCTCCCTCCCCACCTCTGTTGGTGCTCCTCACTCCTGACCCACAGCAGCCCTGGCTATCCCCAGCTGCCGGGTGTGTGTGTGTGTATGAGAGAGAGAGAGCTGGATCTGGCCCAAGGGACCCTGGCATGAGAGGGCAGAGCCGACCGGGAACAGGAGCACTTGCAAGGCTACTTCTGCCCAGTGTGTCCCCTAGGGGCAGCGGCTGGGTAAACAGTGGGGTCAGGGGGGGCCTCTCAGTGCCCCCAGACAGACAAACAGGCCTCAGGCTGCTTGTTTGCTGCCTTTTGCACCAATGCAGGAGCCGGGCTCAGGGCTGCTGGCAGGAAACCAGATGGGAGCGAAGCTGCCACAGCCGTGTCCAGCCAGACCAGTGTGCCGTGCAGCACCGCCCTGCCCCTCCTGCCACCTGCCTGGCCCCCTCTGCCACCCACCTCCAGCCCCGTCCTGGCCCTTCCTGCCACCCGCCCCCAGTCTCGCCCTGGCCGGCCCCCTCCTGCCACCTGCCCCAAGCCCTGCCCAGACAACCTCCCGCCGCCCGCCCGGCCCCCTCCTGCCACCTGCCCCCAGCCCCACCCTGCTCGGGTCCCTCCTGCTGCCTGTCCCCTCCTGCCCTGCCAGGGTCCCTCCTGCCACCTGCCCCCCATCCCTGCCCAGACAACCTCCCGCCACCCGCCCGGCCCCCTCCTCCCACCCTACCCCAGCCCCACCCTGCCCAGCCCCCTCCTGCTGCCTGCCCCCAGCCTGACCCTTCCTGGGCCCCTCCTGCCACTTGCCCCTGCCCTGCCTGCCCCCTCCCGCCCTGTGTGACATCACACTCTATATGATTTTATAAAAATATGCTAATGTGTGAATATGATGCAACTGGAATACGCTTCATGCAAAAGGTCTCTTGTAAGGTATCATTACAAAGCTTATAATCTCCTGAGTGTGCTCATCCTATTTGTATAAATGTATCACTCTTATATTTCTAGTTGTATCTGAAACCAGAAATATGAAGTATAACCCTGAGGGCCTATTGTAGTTATGCAAAGTGTGGGTCATTAATGGTGGCTTGGAATCTTGATGGCTCCCATCAACCAGGACAAGTGACTGTGGGTGGCTCTGTTTGCATGCAGGCTTTCCTGTGAGTCAGGCTGGGAGGAATGAAGAGTTAAGTCTTAGAGTGACATGTGATCATGTCACCTGAACTGGGATCCATCTTTAACCTGGTGCTTTTCCATTTAGAAAGAGGGGTGGGATCCCAGAGAGGGACAAAGGATTCCCGCCTTGTGCAAAAGCTATATAAGGGGGTGGAACAGAAAAAAGGGGGCTGCAATCATGAGGAATCCCGTAGCTACCACATGAGCTGGAACAAGGGCTGCACCAGGGGAAAGGATTGTGCCCAGACTAGGAAGGCGTCCAGTCTGTGATAGAAACTTATTGAAACCTCTCTGAGGGTGAGATTTTATCTGTATTCAGTTTTCTTACTGTATTAGGCATAGATTTGCGTGTTTTATTTTATTCTGTTTGGTAATTTACTTTGTTCTGTCTGTCATTACTTGGAACCACGTAAATCCTACTTTTTATATTTAATAAAATCGCTTTTTACTTATTAATTAATCCACAGTAGGTATGAATACGGGGGGAAGGGGAAGGGGAGGTCAAACAGCTGTGCATATCTCTCTATCAGTGTTATAGAGGGCGAACAATTGAGGAGTTTACCCTGTATAAGCTCTATATAGAGTAAAACAGATTTATTTGGGGTTTGGACCTCATTGGGAGCTGGGCATCTGAGTGTTGGAGACAGAAACACTTCTTAAGCTGTTTTCAGTTAAGCCTGCAGCTTGTGGGACGTGGTTCAGACCTGGGTCTGTGTTTGCAGCAGGGTAGCGTGTCTGGCTCAAACCAGGCAGGGCTCTCCAGTCCCGAGCTGACAGGGAAAACGGGCTCAGAAGTAGTCTCAGCACATCAGTTGGCAGTCCCAAGGGGGTTTCTGTGATCCAACCCATCACAGTAGGGAAATATTATCCCCATTTCACAGTGGGGAAGCTGAGGCCCAGAGCGAGGCAGTGACTAGCCCAAGGTCCCTGGGAGAAGCCCAGGCTGCAAAAACTCCTTGCTCCTCTTCACCTCCAGGCTCAACACAGAGATGGCCGTCCCCCTCCCCATCCGTCCAGAGGACCCCCCATCCTGCCTGCACAATGCCACCAGGCATTCCAGAGCGCACTGGGGCAGAAAAACAAAAAGCATCCCTTGGGGAGTGCCTGGGGCTGTGACCCACAACCCCCCCGGGCGGGGGACCCTCAACCCAGCGCATCTGCTCTGAACGCCACCCACGCCCCAGCCCGGCAGACAGGCCCAGCACTTGCCCAGCCAGGCAAACAATCAGCCCTTGTGTCTCCCAGCCACTTGATTGATGAAGGGGGGGCCGGGGGGCAGTACCCATCAGTAGCTTCTACTGGGGCCTCGGGGCGGGTCCTTGGATCCCCTCCCCCTCTGCTGGGCACGGCCAAGGCTCTGAAGAACAAAGGTCATGCTGGAAAGTAGCAGGCGGGTGTCTGGCTGGGAAGGGGTTAAACGCTCAATAAACCGTCACTGGGGCGCCCCCCTACCCACCCCATGGGAGCTTGGCCTCCAACTGCCGTGGGGCTGGGATTTCATCCAGCATCTTCTCAGCTGCCTGGATCAGCCTCCCTCTGTCCCGCCTCTGGCTTCCCTGGACCTGATCCTGCCTGGGCCCGATCCAGCCTGGGCCCAGCCTTGCAGCAATCGGCCCCCGGGGGATCCCTCAGCTCAGGGGGACTCAGTACCCATGACATGTCCTGCAGCCCGCTGACTGCTCACTGCTGCCCCCCTGCATCACTGCACTGATCCCCCCCTTGGCCGGGACTACTACTCGCAGCCCAGCCCCTGGACAGTTCCCAGCAGCCTGCCAGGATGGTACCTCCCCCCGCAGCCCAGGGGGCTCCCCGAAGAGACCCTAGGCCCCCGGCGAGTGCTGTACCTCCCCGCACCCCCTGCAGGCCCCATGGCTGTGTGCTAGCAGCTCTGGGAACCCCTCTACTACCTGAGCCAGTGGCAAGTCCCGGCGGCCAGGCCTAGTCTATCTCCAGGTAGGACAGCAGCCTGGTCAGAGTGGGGCAAGGTCCCCGGATGGCATGGCCCACACTGCCCAATAGGAGTGGAGGGGCTGGTGGGCAGCCTCTGGCTTGGCCCTCCGGGTGCCACAGCGAGGGACAGGGAAAGATCCCCCCTTTTGCCCCACAGGGGCTCACCCCTGCCCAATGGGGATCAAGAGCCTCCCTCTGTGGGGATCAATGGAGGGGGGGCCGTGTCACCCCCAGCCTCACAGTGTCCCAAAAGCACACTGGCTGGGCCACTTTGGGCGCCTTGGCATCGCCCAATCCTTGGGGCCCCTCACCGTTGGGGCTGTCAGAACCGTTGGGGGCAGTGGCCTCAGCCTGGGGCAGTGGCCTCAGCCTGGGGCAGCCTGCTCACCCCACGCTGTCCCCATGCCCCTGAGCCAGCTCCCTGCGAGTCAGATGTGGTCTCACTCCATCCTGTTGCGGGACCCCAGGCGGCCTGCGGCCAGGAGGTCTGGGCTCCGCGAGGCCCCACGTCCTGCCTTGGAGCAGGGGAGATACGAACAGGGCGTCCCATCTTCACTGAACAGGGGGCAAATCCCAAACTCCGCACGTCTGACTCCCCCAACACACTTGACTCCCATGGGGCAGTGCTGGGCTGGGCTGCCCACTCTCCGCACTGGGCACCATGCAGACCAGGCCAGGGGAGGGCGGTTGGGGCAGGGCTCCATTGCTGCAATGAGGCACTTTGAGGAGCTGCTCCAAGGTGCCCAACGCAAAGGCCACGCTAGAAACCCCTGCAGGGCATGGGGTCTGGCAACCCCTGCAAAGCCAGGACGGGGGCTCCAGGTTCAGCGGGGGAGCCTGCCCACCCCCCCAGCTTAGCCTGGCTGAAGCACGTACATTGATGTCTTTGCCGGCCCAGTTGCATTCCTCCCTCCACTCCACAGGCGCCGGCCAGTAGATCTGTGGGAAGAGAGTGGGACAGGTCAGGGGGAGGTATCTCCCTCTTCCCCCATGGGCTCCTCAATACCAGCCCACAGCCCCCTGCCAGCCCAGCCCCAAGTTCCTGCATGAACTGTGGTGCTGGGCTCGGGAGCTTGGCCTGCAAAGCATGAGGCTGAGACCCTCCCAACTCAGTTCACACTAGGAATGGAGGGGCAGCGTCCCTGGAGATGGAACAAGGACCCTGCCCTGACAGTGTGCCCCTCCATGCCCCATGCAGAGGGGCTCCCAATTTCCTTCTCTGTCCCGTGCCCTGAGACAGCAGCAGCCAGAGCAGCGTGGGGACGTGGCTCGAATGTGCCAGCCCTCCATGCCACTTTGGGCAGGGCCATGCATGCCCGGCTGAGCACCAGCACGCTTGAGACATGCAATGCAAGCCACACGGTACCCTGGGAGCAGGGGCTCCTCCAGCAGTTGGGGCTGGGAGGCAGGGTCCCAGGAACGGAGGCATTAGCTGACCCCCCCTGCGGCGTTCAAGCCGGACAGTTGGTCCAGCGATTTCACGGGGGAGGCGAGGCGGCTGGAATGCCGGCAATGTCGCCTCCCGAGCGGGCGCCTCTGCTCACTGCCCCTCCCCCCGGTGGGTGCCCAGATCCCCCCACCCTCTGCTGTGCAGCCCTGTCACCTTCTTGTCCTGCTTGCTGATGTTGTCCAGGCTCAGGGAGGCCAGGTAGTTCTTGCCGCCCACGAAGAGCCGGCCCCGCTCTTCATCCAGGAGCAGCGCCTCGTAGCAGCAGGAGCGCTCTAGCCCATAGGTGCGCAGCCCATGGCGTGCTTTTAACTCTGCGGGGAGACATAGGGGCTGGGATCAGGCCGGCTCCACCCTGCCCTGGCTCTCAGCTTCTTTCAGGGATCAGAGGCCAAGGGAATGGAATGCAAAGTCCCCGGGCCTGGGTCCTCAAAGGTATTTCGATTCCCACCCTCCCATGGGAGTTAAGCACCTCTGTGGATCTGGGCCTTGGAGATGGCCAGTGTCAGGGATGGGCAGCGCAGGCCCAGAAAACCGCGCCGCTCCAAGCCCCAGTCATCTGGTTCCTGGCACCCGCTGCACAGGACCTGCCCTGGGTGCCACCATGGTCAGTTTTGGACAGCGCTCGGGGCCCGATTCTTCAGAGCAGGGCAGCCAGTGTGCCCCCACGGGCACCGCCCCTCCGAGAGCTGGGCCACCGGGGGTGCGTCTCCGCGGCAGTGACAGAGCCGCAAGGCGGCTGGCTTGGGCTGTGGGGCTGGAAAATTGCTGTGTAGGCGTTTGGGCTGGGGCTGGAGCCCGGGCTCTGGGACTCCACCAGGGGGGTGCGTCTCAGAAACTGGGCTCTAGCTGGAGCCTGAATGACTACGCTTTGAGCCCTGCGAGCCTGAGCCAGCTGATCTGGGCTCTCAGTTATTGCAGTGTAGACATATCCAAGGACACTGTCACAGGTGGGAAAAGAACCCAGGAATCCTGACTTCCAGTCCCCTGCTTTAACCACAAGACACCACTCCCCTCCCAGAGTCAGGGATAGAACCCAGGAGTCCTGGCCCTTAGCCCACCCAGTTCTAACCCATCCTATTAGACCCCCTTCCCACCCCAGGAATAGAACCCAGGAGTCCTGACTCCCAGTCCCCTGCTTTAACCACAAGACACCACTGCCCTCCCAGAGCCAGGGATAGAACCAAAGAGTCCTCCCAACCCCCTTTCACCCCCCATGCTCTAACCACTAGACCCCACTCCCTTTCCAGAGGGCAGACCCAACAACACTCATGTCAGTGGCACCCCAAGGGTTAATGTTTCCCATTTAGCCCCTCCCCGTTCTCTGTAGGATCTCATACCGCAGGCTGTATGCAGCTCAGGCATGCCGGGGCTGGCAGCGTCTGCAGGTCGGCCCCACAGCCCTGGACCTGTGCTTAGCCCATGCCAGAGGCAGCACTGAAGAGGTTAATACAGAGGCTGGAGCCCTGGGTTAGGGAGTACAGGGCCAGGCCAGCTGCCTCCTGGCAGGGTTAAATGCCAGGGAAGGCAGAGGCTGTGGAATTAGCCCTGGATCCGATCCGAGCACTGCCAACGCTGGCACTGCTGTCCTGCAAAGGCTCCTATAGAAGGAATTAACCCTTCAGGGCCAGGTGCCCCACAAGTGATGCTGCATGGCGTCAGGACGCCCAGGGACCACGGCACTGGTGAGAGGGCTCCCCTGCCCAGCACAGTGCGGTGCCTTAGGGGGACGGTTAGAGGCCCCATTGTGCCAGACCCAGAGTGAGAGAGAGTCCCCAGCGCTCACAATCTAAATAGGCCGGGGAGGAGAAACCGAAGCACCCAGCGGGACTGGGCACCAGTGGCTCTGAATGTACTGGGCACCCCAGCACAGAGAGCCCCCAGGTCCCGGGGGGGCAGCGCAGTCAGCTGGATGCCATGATCCCAGAAGATGGCCTGTGGCAGCTGTGCACCCCACAGACCGGCTCAGCCTGCCCTGGCTGGGGCAATCTAGGAGGTGGGCAGAGGGTGCATGGGAGCGAAGGGGGTGCCGAGGGGCTGCTGCTTCCCTCTGCACCCCTGGCCTGTCCCTGGATCCGCTGTCCTGGCGCCCCCTCCCCGCATCAGCTTCACCACCTCAGTGGCGGCACAGCTCAACAGGCTGTTCCCCAGAGAAGAGGCCCTTTCTCTGCCCCACGGTGCCTGATATGCTGACCACAGCGGGAACAAACGGGTCATTGTGGGGAGGCGGGGGAGAGCAGCTCGCAGGGGACAGGCCGCCTGGGCCAGAAGCGCCTGCAAGGACCACCCAGCGCAGCACGGCTCAGGGGCCAGAGCCCAGCCAGGTCTCTGCCCCTTCCCCCACAGAGCCAGCTCACCCCCTCTCTGCCCCTTCCCCACTGCTCCCAGCCCTCCCTTTGCCCCCTCCCCCAGTGAGCGAGCTCAACCGATATCCCCCTCCCCTGCAGCATTAGCCCATCCCCTCCCACACTGCTCCCCGCCCCCTCCCCCACTGCCAGGCCACCCCTTCCTGCCTCCTCCCCCACTGTGCCAGCACATCCCTCTCTGTGCTCTGACCCCTTCCTGCTGCGGCACCAGCCAGGCCTTGCCTGCACCCCCCCCCCCCCCCCGCAGCCTCTCCTGTTGTCCAGGACCCTGGAGCCAGCCTAAGGAGGGAAGGGCTCAATGCGGTGGGCGGGGGGGGGGGAAAGGGGCACACAGGGAGGAGCCTGTGTCGAGGACCCCACTGCCTCTTGTGGCGATCCTTTTGCACAAGGCTGGCAGGTTCCTGCTGCTGCCAGGACACGAAGGGACAATCGCCCGCCTGCCCCACGGCTTCCCAGCGCTAACTGGCCAGGAGAGCGAAGCCAGGCTGGTGAGTTTCACGTTCCTCTCTAGTCAGTATCGCCGGGAGGGGCCACAAGCTATCCCCAGTCTCTGGAGCTGGGGGCTAATAGAGCGCTGCTGGTTAGGCATGGACTTGCACTGCCCTGGCTGCCCGCGGGCTAGCCCAGCTAGGTCTCCTCCGGTGGGGTACACAGCCCCAGCTCCAAGTGTGAGGGACCCTCAGCCTGGCAGCCGTGGCCCCTGTTCAGCAGCGGGATACCTGGGAGCAAGGCACTGCTGCTCCCCGAGCTGGGCCCACTTCTGAAGTGGGGATGGGGGCGGGGGTCCAATCTGGGGGTCAGTGACATGCTGCTGAAACCAGATGTGAAAGTAACACAGCAGATACAGGAACTGGAAGCAAACACACTTCAGTGGGACTGGGGACACCGACAGCCAGTGCTCCTGCCCCATGTCCCACAGCGCCCCCTGCTGGGAGAGGCTGGGGCTGCAGAAGCCAGGAGCTCCCCCCTGACAGCCAGTGCTCCTGCCCCCCTCCCTGCAGAGCCCCCGACTGAGAGAGGCTGGGGCTGGAGAAGCCAGGAGGTCCCCCACATCTCACAGCGAACCCTTCCCCGTCCCATGCCAGCCATTTCCCCTTTGGTTCAATCCCTCCTGACACCGGCTGCTCAGGGACTTGACCGGGCGCATTCAAGGACTGGCATCACGTGAGGTAACCTGGCAACCCCACGCTGCTGCTTAGCAACTATTCTGGAAACTGCTCAAAAGGCAGTCCCCCCCCTCACATACCTCTTTAATGAGTTTCTGGCTGATGGACAAATTAGAGGAAAGGGCAAAGGCCTCCCGGAGGCCTCCGCTCTCAGCCCAGCAGCGCCCTGCTACCGATCGCCCCAGCCACCTCATCTCCCAGGAGCGAGGACCCCAGTTCCTGTGTGCCGCGCTGGCCGTGGGAAGGGACCAGAACTGGACCGATCTGCCCACTGGCAGGGTACCCTGGGACGAGAGGCGCTCCCTGGCGCAATGGCCTCATGTCATGCTCCCTGGCAGCCCCCAGTGCCGCGGGGGGGGGGGGGGGGGGGGATGCGGGAGGGGGGAGAGAGTCAGAGTAGTCTCCGAGGGCACCAGAGCCCGCACTGGCCCCTGAGGGCACGAGAGCCCACACCGGCCCCTGAAGCCAGGAGGCACCTCAGTGCTAAGGCCGCAAGCAGCGAGCACCCGGCCTCTTGGCACACTGTGTGTGGGATCAGCGTTGAGGCCAGGCACTGCTGCAGCCCGGCCCATTGCCATGCCCAAGCTCCTGCCATGCCCAAGCTCCTGGCGGAGCCGGGGTCCGCGCTCATTGGGCAGCAAGAGGCTGTCAGGAGCTGTGCCTGGGGGGGGGGGGGTGCGTGGGGGGCGGGCTGCACGGCTTCCACTCATTCCACAGCATCACCCCTGTGAAGGCCCCTTTCTTCCCGCTGCTGAGAGGGGCCAGCTCCAGCCCTCCAGGCCCCACTCCAGAGAGCTGGAGCAGCAGGGCCAGCCCTACCCCCACCTTCCCCAGGGTGGGTCCTGTAAAGAGCAAGAGGGGAAGGTGTCTCCACCCCACAGTTGCTCCTTGGGTTTGAGGCTTCCAGCAAGGGGACAAGGCTGCCTAAAGGGTAGGGGCTGGGGGACACCTGCTACCTCCCACCCCCGAACCCATGCCACATGGTCATTAACCCCTGGGAAATGCCAGGGGTCACTCACACCCTAAGGTGAACTGGAGAGCAACGGCTCAGGGCTGCATTTCCCAAACCTGGGGCCAGCCAGTCCCCCTGCTCTAGGGCCAGATCAGAACTGGGGACCTGGAGATGAAAAGGTCCAGATTCCCTCCTCGAGCCAGCCAGCTCCCCTGAGACATATACATGTCCCAGCAGGGCAGGGTGTACAGGCTGGGCTGGGGGTAACCACCTTTCCTCTTGCTTTGAAAATGTAACTTTGAGACCTTCTGAAGATGGGGCAATCACAGGCTGTAGTCTGGGCAAAGGGGGAGGGTTCACATCTCCTTGAGCTGAAATCCCACCTGAGGAGCTATGGGGGGGGTAGGGGGAGGGAGGTGACCCAAGTTATAGCCCTGCCCCCACTACCAGACGGGAAGGCAGCTGCTCCCCCAGCAACATCAACCATCCACAATGAATGGGGTGAGCCAGCCCCCCGCACAATGGGGAGTCCGGCCAGGCTGCAGATGTCCAGCTCCCGGGCTGGCCTGCAGCACTGATGCGGTTCACCCCTGCGGGGACAGAGTGCCGTGGATGACGTTGCTGCTTGCCCGTGGGCATTCCCGGGCCACCAAGCGGGATGCAGCATCTCTGCGCCCCATGCTTTCTCTGCAGCATCAGGTGGAGCCCCCGGCCCGGGTGTGGAGCCGCCCCAGTGTCAGCCTGGCAGGGGCGAAGGGCACAACACACTGATGGACAGCCTGGCATGGCTGTAATAAGAATTCATCGCAAGCCCCCACCTGCCCCTCAGGTTGGGCACAGCATTTGCCTCGTGTAGGCTGGCTCTGATCCTAGCCGGAACCCCACAAGAAAAGCCCTCCTGGTGCCATACATGGCCCAGCCCAAAGCCCCATAATCCCTCCCAGAACTCTGCCCCCTGGGGGTCACCCAGAGCCGGGGCACCCCCATAAACTGCAGCCAAGCCCTGGGGGCCGGATCCCCAGCTGGCACCGACCGGCACAGCTCTGCTGAAGTCACTTTACAGTCACCCCTGACTCCAGCCTGCTGGGGATCTAGCTCCCGAGGCTGCTGCTAGGAATCCAACCTGAATATTGATCATCAGAGCCTATGCCAATGCCACTCCCTAATGCCACCCCTCATGCTGCAGGACATGGCGGGACAACTATGGGAGGGCAGCTTTCATTTCCAGGAAAATCCACCTTCTTCTGTCTCTGGGACTGGAGGCTTTTTACCGTATTCCCCGAACGCAGAGCCAGAACCCGATCCTAGTTACCCCTGCTGATGCAGGATTTGCATTGCTGACGCAACCGAGATCAGAATCCGGCCTGGACTCCTCAGCAGTCAGTGGAGCAACTGGATTTATGCCAGCGGCAGCTGATGGCAGAAACCGTCCTGCGGGGATCTGTCATTCATTGCCGTGTCCCGTATTGTTTAACTCGGGCGCACGTTTCTGGATACAGCTTGGATAAGGGATGCCATACGGGTTCCGCGTGACTGCCCATCTAACAGGGCGTGGGGAGGCGCAGCCCCCAGAGATACCTACAGATCCAACCGGGTCATTCACCCCCCCGAGGCCTGGTGGCAGGATGGGGATCCCACAGATCCGCGTGCTCCGGCCGGGACCTCTTGTCCCAGACATTGCCTGGGCCGCACTGTGCTTACCTTGGAAGGACAGTCTGAGCCTGGGGTGGGGGCCCGCCATCCTGCCCCATCCGCCCAGGATCCAGAGCGGCAGCAGCAGCGCTTGGATCATGGTCACTCTTTCAGCTCCTCCGCAGGCTGGACTCTGAGCCTCAGACAGCTGGAAAGGCAGAGGCGCGAGGGAGACAGTGAGCTCAGATTACAGCCCCCTCCCCAAGGCGTGGGGGGGAGGGTGATTTCAGAGTCCGCCTCAGGGGAGGAGGAATGACCCTTGGCAAGACACACATTCCTCCTGCTCTCCCTGGAGTGGGGCAGGTGGCTGGGAGGGACTTGGGCCAGATCCGTCCAACCCTTGCAGTGGGAGGACCCCACCAAAGCCAGCAGCTGGAGGGGTCTCTGCTCCGGATGAGGGGCTGAGACGGAGACTCGCTCACCCTGCACCTTGCACAGCTGTTTATGCCCGGGCCAGCCCCTCTCTGATCTGGGCGCATTGGCACTCGCTTGGTAAACAACAGGTGGGTCAGATCTGGCCCATGTGGCCTCCTGGCAGGATCTGCATCTGGCCTGCTGAGAACTGCCACATCTGGGCCGGGAGCCCCCCTTGGGTTCTGCACATCTGGAGCCCAGCAGAGCTGGGCTTGTGCTGACCTGACAGAGCCGAGCGCTAGGGCCAGGCAGGGATTTTGTGACTCATTGTGTTTTGTCAGAAGATGCCGATTCATTGAAACTGGAACTGTCCCCGAAGCAGGGCTGGGCTCGGCCAACCTCCCAGCTCGGAAAAAAGTTTCAAACTTGCCATCGGGTTGTTTTGACAGTTTTGAAATGAAAAATTCCAATTTGCTGGTTCAAAGCCACTTTTCCTTTCTAAATTGAAGCAAACTAGACTAAAAACAAAGATTAAAAAAAAGTGGAAATCACAGAATCACAGGAATGAAGGGGTGGAGGGGACCTCGAGAAGCCGTCAACTCCAGCCCCCTGAGCTGAGGCAGGATCAAGTCACCCTAGACCAGCCCTGACGGGGGTTTGTCTAACCAGTTCTTAAAACCCTTCGGTAACAGGGATTCCACAACCCCCCTTGGAGGCTTGTTCCAGAGCTGAACTATCGGGAGAGTTTGACGGTTTTTCCTAATATCGAACCTAAATCACACTTGCTGCAGCTTAAGCCCATTGCTTCTTGTCCTACTGTCAGTGGACACGGAGAACAATCTATCCGCATCCTCCTTATCACAGCCCTTAATGTACTGGAAGACGATTACCAGGTTCCCCCTCCGGCTTCTTTTCTCAAGACTAAACATGCCCAGTTTTCTTAACCTTTCCTCACAGGTCAGGTTTTCTAAACCATTGATCGTTTTTGTTACCCTCCTGTGGGCCCAGAACTGGACACAGCACTCCTGTTGGGGCCTCACCAGGCCAAGCGGAGAGGGACAAGGAAATATTTTAAAAGGAAACATTTTGATTGACCCAAAACAAAACAAAAAAGTGTTTCAATTTGCAAATATTTCCAAGATTTCCACTTTTCCTCCTCACTTGAGTTGGGAGAAAAATGTGAACTCTCAAAACTATTTGTGGGTTGAGGAAACTGCTTCCTGGCCAGCTGCTGTGAACCCCCGTCACGAAGATCAGCTCAGTTACAACGGAGCAATTAGCGAGGCAGTGCCACCCAGCGGGCAGAGCAGTAGGCAAGGGGTCAGGACACCTGGGTTCTAATCCCAGCCCCGGCAACTCACTTCAGCTCCTACCCCTCAGCTGATTCGATGGTATGCTCTTTGGCCAGGGACAGTCGCTCATGACCCATTTGCACAGCACCTAACACAACAGGGCCAAATTGCAATTGGGGATTAATGTAGCAGCACTGAGAACTCTAGCGCCTGACCTCATATTAGCAACTTGGGCTGAGTTTATTTTTATTTATTTACATATTTTAATGTCAGCCACTTCTTAGCTGTCTCCTTTAATTTAGGGCGCACAAGAACAGCCAGGTTTTGTGTCATTGAGTGCCCCCTGCTGGTTCCCAGTGGCCAGCGCTGCTCCCTGTGCCAACTGAACGCAAAGCAGCCAACAAAAGGCCTTTGCATTCCAAGCAGCGAGAGACAAAGAGACCGAGCAGGAATGCAAAGCTGCATTGCAGAAGTGACTACACACAAAGGACAGCAGAAAACTGCCACGCAAAACCAAAGGGGATGGTGAAACTATTGTATTCCCCAAGGGAAAGGCAACATCTGCAGATGAGCTAGAAGGAAGGAGTGAATCGGCGCAGAAAGACCCCTCTGTACGCACTTTGAGTTGAGTGCTGACCCCCAGAGCTAAACGAGAATCACCACTGAAGGCACACAATGTAGGGCTTATGACACATGGGGGTGCAATTCTGATGTCCTCCAGCAGAGGGCAATGGCGCACATATGCATTAGCCTCTTCATTACTGCATTATGGAGCTGCGACATCATCCAAGCTAAAGCCAGGAGCTTCCTGTCACAGCTCTGATTTGACACAAAACAATCCCCTTGAAATACCCACCCCCCGAAACAAAATTCCACATCGGGCGGGGAAGAGGAGATCAGCAAAGACGTCTACACAGCAGGATTTAAAATTAGAACCTGAACTGCTGCTGCCCCCGGCTACACTCTCATGGGTGTGTGTGTGTGTGGGGGGGGGGGGGGCGACAAGAGGCTAGGGGACAAATCCCGAGGGGCAGAGGTCTGAGGGTGAAGCCGGGGGGGGGGGGGGTCACAAAGGTGGTGGCAGACGCAAAGAGGGCCAGGGTCTAGCGGGGTTAGGACAGCAGGAGACTGGTGGGGTGTGGAGGGGGAATGAAAGGGGAGCAGGTGGGGTGTTTTGGGGGCACAGAGGGGACAGGGAAGAGAGAGGACTTGACCCCCATGTTAAAGACTCCTAGGGTAAAATCCTGGCCCACAGCCCCCAGCTTTCATCCCACCTGTTTAAAATCTTCTAAAGAGAAAACTTTAAGCCCCACACATTTCCAGTGTGGATTGAAGCCTACCCCATCCCATTGCTCTCCACCTACCCCACTGCAGCGGGCGGCTCGGAGGGCAGAAGGGAAGGGTTGGAGGCTGCTCTGGTACGTGACTGCAGCGGCGTCGCGACCAGAACAAACCACGTGGCTGGGAACGCGCTGGCATGCCCCAGCCTCCCACTAAAGCCACTCTAAGCTCAGCATGACGCGGGGCCATAAAGCAAACAGTGAAGGAACCCATTCCGCTCTGGTCTGAGTACAAGCAGCCTCCCCGATAAGCTGAGATCAACTGAGCATCACAGCGATACAGCAACCTGGAACATCTGGGCACTGGGCCAAGAAAGAGCCAGCAATCTAAAGGGACAAGACAAAGGACAGGCAGAGAAACTGAGGCCCAGCGACGGGACGGGACCTGCCCATGGTCACTCAGCAGATCAATGGGTGACCCACATCTACACAGTCCTGCCCCAATGTTCTGTCCACCAGCCCACACCCCCTAGGACTGCAGCAACAACCCCAGCTCCCTTAGGGGGACCCAGGCACAACCCATACAAGAGGCCAGCGAACAGCCTCTCCCCTCCGCATGGCATCAGACCCAGAAGTGCTGGCTCAAAGCCTGCCTGCGGACGTTGGAGGAGCACTTGATTTTAATCTTTGGTTCTCACTAATAAGACAAACCACGGGAAATTCCCCAACCCAGCCCTCCGTTCAAACTGAGTGAGTTTGGTTGAGCAGAAGCCAGAGGCTGTAACACTCTCCCAAAACCTCTTTACACAATCTCTGCCCAGATTCTACCCCTGAAAAAGCCCTCAGATGTCAACGGCTGGAAATGCACAATAAAGAGATCCAGGCAGGGTGTGACGATGCTCCATCGTTCGCCGCACTACCCCGACTCACACTGCTCATTGAGGCGAAACCTGCTCCCTTGCTCTGTTCCGTTACCACCATTCGCTGCAGCGGGCTACATACTGCTTATTAAACATGTAATAATAATTTCAGAAGGAATATAGCGGGGGCATGTTGTTAGGCCAGAGCTCTCTCTCATGTCACAGGCTGCTGTGTGTGTAGCGAAGAATATTTCTGTGAACGAGCTCTTTGCTATTATGCAGTGGGACCGCTTAACACTGAGGATGGAGTGGAGGTTAAGGATAATCTAGGCATGACGCAATATCTAAACAAATACTTTGCCTCAGTCTTTAACGAGGCTAATGAGGAGCTTAGGGATAATGGTAGGAAGACAAATGGGAATGAGGATATGGAGGTAGATATTACCACATCCGAGGTAGAAGCCAAACTTGAACATCTTAATGGGACTAAATCAGGGGGCCTGGATAATCTTCATCCAAGAATATTAAAGGAACTGGCACATGAAATTGCAAGCCCGTTAGCAAGAATTTTTAATCAATCTGTAAACTTAGGGGTTGTACCATATGACTGGAGAATTGCTAACATAGTTCCTATTTTTAAGAAAGGTAAAAAAAGTGATCCAGGTAACTACAGGCCTGTTAGTTTGACATCTGTAGTATGCAAGGTCTTGGAAAAAATTTTGAAGGAGAAAGTAGTTAAGGACATTGAGGTCAATGGTAAATGGGACAAAATACAACATGGCTTTACAAAAGGTAGATCGTGTCAAACCAACCTGATCTCCTTCTTTGAGAAGGTAACGATTTTTTAGACAAAGGGAACACAGTGGATCTAATTTACCTCAATTTCACTAAGGCATTTGATACGGTTCCACATGGAGAATTATTAGCTAAATTGGAAAAGATGGGGGGGTCAATATGAAAATTGAAAGGTGGATAAGGAACTGGTTAAAGGGGAGACTACAGCGGGTCACACTGAAAGGTGAACTGTCAGACTGGAAGGAGGTTACTAGTGGAGTTCCACAGGGATTGGTTTTGGGACCAGTCTTATTTAATCTTTTTATTACTGACCTTGGCACAAAAAGCGGGAATGTGCTAAAAAAGTTTGCGGATGACACGAAGCTGGGAGGTATTGCCAATACAGAGAAGGACCGGGATAGTATACAGGAAGATCTTGTAAACTGGAGTAATAGTAACAGGATGAAATTGAACAGTGAAAAGTGCAAGGTCATGCATTTAGGGATTAAAAACAAGAATTTTTGTTACAAACTGGGGACGCATCACTTGGAAGTAACAGAGGAGGAGAAGGACCTCGGAGTATTGGTTGATCACAGGAGGACTATGAGCCGCCAATGTGATATGGCTGTGAAAAAAGCTAACGCGGTCTTGGGATGCATCAGACGAGGCATTTCCAGTAGAGATAAGGAGGTGTTAGCACTATTGTATAAGGCACAGGTGAGACCTCACCTGGAATACTGTGTGCAGTTCTGGTCTCCCATGTTTAATAAGGATGAATTCAAACTGGAACAGGTACCAAGAAGGGCTACTAGGATGATCCGAGGAATGGAAAACCTGTCTTATGGAAGGAGACTCAAAGAGCTTGGCTTGTTTAGCCTAACCAAAAGAAGGCTGAGGGGAGATATGATTGCTCTCTATAAATATATCAAAGGGATAAATACCGGAGAGGGAGAAGAATTATTTAAGCTCAGTACCAATGTGGACACAAGAACAAATGGATATAAACTGGCCATCGGGAAATTTAGACTCGAAATTAGATGAAGGTTTCTAACCATCAGAGGAGTGAAGTTCTGGAACAGCCTTCAAGACAAAGCTTGATAAGTTTATGGAAGAGATGATGTGATGGGATAGCCTAATTTTGGCAATTAATTGATCTTCAACTACTAGCGGTATATATGCCCAATGGCCTGTGATGGGATGTTAGATGGGGTGGGATCTGAGTTACTACAGAGAATTCTTTCCTGGGTGTCTGGCTGGTGAGTCTTGCCCACATGCTCAGGGTTTAGCTGATCACCGTTTATTTGGGGTCGGGATGGAATTTTCCCCCAGGGCAGATTGGCAGAGGCCCTGGGGTTTTTTCGCCTTCCTCTGCAGCGTGGGGCACGGGTCACTTGCTGGAGGATTCTCTGCACCTTGAAGTCTTTAAACCACGATTTGAGGACTTCAATAGCTCAGACATAAGTTAGGGGTTTGTTACAGGAGTTGGTGGGTGAGATTCTGTGGCTTGCGTTGTGCAGGGGGTCAGACTAGATGATCATAATGGTCCCTTCTGACCTTAAAGTCTATGATTATATGGCTGTGTAGGTTTTACGTTCACACCCATTGACCTCTGTATTTTAACTACATTGCAGAGTAACTCTTGCACGTTGCTTTTCTGCTAGCAGGGAACGTTATGGGCCTTGCCCGGGTAAGTGCATTTACAACGATTGCTTGCAGGGTGTGGGCCGCAGCCTATTGGGAGCAGCTCCCTTGAATAGGGTATGAGACGCAATGATCTTCCAGGCACTACTTATTTCTACCTTTGCATGTATCTTAGCAAATTTCAGGGGGCAGAGTTAAGGTTATGTGGGTAGGATGAATGAGGGGACAGGATCAGATGGGGAGGGGCAGGGGTGGGGCAGGCACTGGCTTGGCTGTTCATTTCCAGACTTTCTAGCATAACGGTGTCAAATTTGGAGTAATGCTGCAGTGGGGAGTTTGCCGGGCCCCCCTAAACCACCCTTCCAGCCTTAACTCTTTCTTGAGCAAAGTTTTTTGGTTGGAAGCACTTGCCCTAGGTTTGCTTTGTCTGGCTCCAGCAAATGCCCCACTCACCCACAGCCACGCATACAACGCCACCCAGCGGCCTACAGCAGAAAAGCAAACTGTCTGGATTTCATTACCCCTTCAGTTCTCTGGCCTGCATTATGGAAGAGATCAGACTAGGTCCGCCTGGGCTGAAGGATCTGCGGCGCCGTTAGCAGCATGTGGCTGAGGAGTGTGTTTCCATGAGACAGCCTGGGGAATATCAATAATCTGTATGACGTGCAATGTCAGGACAACAGAGGAGTTTGAAATATTTCAGTCCCAGGGCTATGTTCCCAGCTGACTCCCCCCCCCATCCGCCCCCCCGCTGCCACAGCATCTGAGCAGCTCAACCCACCACCTTTTATGGATCTACTGAACAACAGGGCAGGGCAGGGCTCACGCCCCATTTCACAGAGGGAAAACGGAGGCACAGACAGTAGCTTGGCTGAGACCACACTGAAAGTCTGTGGCAGAGCCGGGAATTGAACCCAAATCTCCCACAGCTCCAATTAGTGTTTTAACCCCTAGACCATACTTCCTCTCCCCCAGAGTCCTGTGGAGTGAATTGCGGCTTGCCCCATGCACGAGGAGCAGACCAGACTGAGGCAGTATGACCACTGACTGGCCATGTGACCCTAGGCAAGCCACATCCGTGCCTCAGTTTCCCGCCCCTGGAAAGAGAGGTGCTTTGGGAGCTATGGACTAAAAGGGCTGTGTGTCGTTCTGATGCAAGTAACTTGAGAATGCTCGCTGGATTGGTGCCCAAGCCCCATCACCGCTGGATTATCTGTCTGCTATCATTTGATTGGACACAGAAGAGGCCAAACGCTGCACTATGCCACCCCCGGGCAGTCCATGAGGGTCAGCGGGTGCAAAGGAGAGCAGAATGACCCCCACTAACCTCCGCCAGCCAGAAGCTCAGCAAAGCAGGGCTGCCAGGCCCCACCCCCACATCTGGGACTGAATCCCCCTTTGAGTTTGATCCTCCTGTCTTCCCTCCCCCCCGACCACCCAAGGAATTATTTCCCGGTCCTGTCCTGCTCCTCTGCCAAGGGAATGGACTGCGGCATCACAGCCGATGCGGCTTGTGCAATGGCTTCCCTGCACTGGCTGTGATTAAGTGACATCAACTTCCCAAAGCAATTATGGAGCCAGCACAGGGCATCTTCTGGAGCTACTCCAGGCACCACGGGTGTGCATCTGAATCAGGCAATCAGTGAGCTCTCTGCCCTGGGAGTCCATGGGGAACGAGGGCAAGAAATACCACTGGATCCGAACTTTTGAGCCCTCCTGGAACGGATTCTGTTCCCCCCCACGCTGGCTGTCCCACACCCCCCTGGGCTGGGCTGCTCCAGCCAAAGCAGCTTTCACTTTGCTTTAGATCAAAAAGCAGAAAATTCCCCCATGCGACTGCTTGGAAGCAGCTGCCTCCTTAACTGGAGGAGAAGGAGAAGATGAAGCCAAGAAAACATGGCCTCTTTTCCCGTGGCATCAGCTCCCTAGGCTATGCGGGGGGCGGCCCACGTCATCAGGGCTCCCACATGGAGGTGCAGTTAGCCAGCTGGGGAGGCACTGGGCAGGCCCCAGTGCCGGGAGCTGCCTGCTGGTGGTGGGGAGCTGGGAGCCAGGATTCCTGGGTTCTCTCCCCAGCTCTGGGACGGGGATGGGATTTGTGGGGCTGGGAGCCAGGACTCCTGGGAGTCTGGGACCTATCCCCATCTCTTGCTTGGGGAGTGTAGTCTAGTGGTTACAGCAGGGGCCTGGGTGCCAGGACTCCTTGGTTCCAGTGTTTAGGAAGGTAAAATCTACACATATGTAACATCCTTCTCCTCTGCCAGGCAGGGCTGAGCCTAGTGAGGTGGCTGCTGGGTAGGCAGGTGGCCACCTCGTGACTTTTGCTCAGGGAATCAAACCACCACAGCCCAGCACTGACGCTGCGTTATGCCATCAGTGCCAGCCGCCACGACCCCCTGCTGCCTAGAGGCCATTCCATGCCCTGAGCTGAAGACGTGGCCGCGTCACCCTGCTATGCTGGAGATCAATCTGTGCCCTTGCTGCCTGGAAGCTGCTCTCAGGGGTGCAGGGCTAGGACCCATGGACCGTAGGTAAGAGACGCAGCTTCCTGCCCATCCCAGAGCAACGTGCAACCTCCACCAGTTGACCATGATCCACCTTGGGTGGCGCGTGCAAAGCATAAACCGGCTCTACAAGGGCCCTAGCATCTCAGCCACAGGGACACCTGCTTTTCAGTCCTCCAGCCCAGCCGGTGCCTGCAGCCATCGGGGCACGTGCCCACACCGCAGGTCCGGGGCTCGCAGCACCTGTCTGGCAGCCAGGAGAGCTCAGCGCCGGAGCCCGGGGACAGGCCAGCATCGCTGCTGGGGAAGGAAGCCTGTAATTTCTGCCCATCGTCATGGAGACGGCACAGCAGTGACTCCCTGGGACGCAGGGGCCCCCTGCAGCTCATGGGGGAGCCTCCCTACACAGCATCTGACCCTTCCAAACCCGAACATGACGGGAACCAGTTCCCGATCTGGGAGTCCCGGGTAGGCCAGTTGCACGGGAGCCGAGACGCAGCGGAACACTCAGAGTCAGATTTGACTTTTCATGGCTCTGCTGTCCCCGGGCCCCATCTAATGCCCCATGAAATCAACAGAAGCGCCCCTTAGCTCAGGCCCCATTTCTGGTGAAGCTGAGAGCGGCTTTGGTTAGTGGCAGACGCAGGTGAGCATGCCAACAGCTCTGAACATCATCCGGTCACTTTTGTACCGGAGCTGGGGGGTCATTTGCGTAACCCTGTGGTACATTCGTTAGTCAAACAACTCCCCTGCCCCTGCAAAACCAAACAATCCACCCCCACCTGCGATCATGCTGGACGGCTTGAAATTGAATTACTGAGGTCTTGTCTTTTAGCCGGCAGCTTCTTCCAGGTTTGCACAGCGCCTGGCAAGGCTGGTCGAGCTGTGACCTCTAGATCCGTCCACACTATAAATTCCTCGTGACAATACAGTTTTAGGAGAAGGCAGGGGGGCAGGGGGAGAAATGTGGCAGGTCCTGGTTTCTCTCCAGCGATGGACCTTGTGACTCTCGGAACCCCGGACTGAACAATTAAGTCAAATCAGCTTGAGTACACGCGGCCAGGGGGACCCAACCCTGGCTGCAGGGCCATCACCAGCCATAACAGCGACCGGCCATGGGTCAAGCTGCAGGGGGCCGATGTGTGTGTGTGGAGGGGGGGGGACGGGGACACAGCACAGGTCAGTGCTGGAAAGAGCCTGATTTGACCTCTTCAGGAACACTATGGGGCATGGGGTCATGACAGTTCCAGACCAAGAGGAGCTGCAGGTAGCAGGGGAGGACCGAGAAATAACACAACTACGATTATTGTTACCTCTTAGCATCTCCCCTGCCTGGCCAGCCGCCCCCCACTGCAACCTACAGCCGGCACCCCCACGAAAATATCTGCCAACACATCTCCCACTTCCCTACATAGGTGGCGTTCACCTCCCTCTGTAAGGCAGGTGTCAATGGTCCTTAGCCAGGTAGGGAAGGCCCAGGGCATGCTGCCAGCTTCTGTGCCCAGCTGTGTCCTTAGCCAAAGGAATCAACAGCTTCTCAGCATGGCATGTATGGGTGGGTGGGCGACTGAACTGCCCCTAGAGGATAGAATCACTGCCCTTTCCCAAAGAAATCCTGCTGCAAGATCTGTGAGCACTCAGCCCTCCACCAAGACTAACGGCCCATCGCAGTCATTTAAAAAAATCCCGTGATCCTGTAAGTGCTAATCCCAGTGTCCCGGCCAAAGCACATTCCAGTTCTGCCTCCTTGGTGGGTGTCACTTGGGGAAGATTTTCTTCACTCCCGTCCCCCCTGAAAAAAACCACGTACCCCTCCCCATTGAGTAGTGTTATTCCACAGAGGCAGCTGCATTTTGATGGTGGGTGGGTGCATAGGGGGATAGAGAAATAGAACGGTAGATATAGGGATGGACAGATGGATGGATGTGTGTGTGTGATGGATGAATGGATTGATAGATAGATAGATGGATGGATGTGTGTGTGTGTATGGATGGATGTGTGTGTGTGTGTGTGTGTACAGAGATGGATGGATAGACTGATGGATGTGTGTGTGTGTACAGGGATGGATGGATGGATGGGTGTGTACGTACTGGGATGGCTGGTTGGATGGGTGTGTGCGTACGGGGATGGATGGATGGGTGTGTGTGTGTGTGCGTGCGTACGGGGATGGATGGATGGGTGTGTGTGTATGGGGATGGATGGGTGGATGGGGGTGTGTGTGTACAGGGATGGATTGATGAGCAGACAGGTGTGTGTGTATGGGGATGGGTGGATGGGTGTGTGTGTGTGTGTATGGGGATGGATGGGTGGGTGGATGGGGGGTGTGTACATGAATGGGTGGATGGATGAGTGTGTGTGTACATGGATGGGTGTGTGTGTATGGGGGTGGATGGGATGGGTGGATTGGGGTGTGTGTGTGTGTGTGTGTGTGTGTGTGTGTGTATACAAGGGATGGATGGATGGGTATGTGTGGATGGATGGGTGGGTGGGTGGGTGTGTACAGGGATGGCTGGATGGGTTTGCGTGTGTATGGGGATGAGTGGATGGACTTTGATATAATTCCCTAGAGAAATGGAAGGTCTCGTTACTGATTGACCAGAATAACATGCATTCCATCGAGCAGGTAACACCTGTGCGGGCACGACAGCAATGCAGAGTGCAGAATAATCCAGTTAGGTGACACCTGTTCTCTGGTGAGAACAGAGGAGCGAGGCGTCGCACACACCTCCCATTTCAGTCGCAGAGGCCTGGTGTCTCTAGGTTTCCTGGAGAGTGGTGGGACACCCCCTGAGATGTTGCTCCTTTCTGAGACAGCGCTGTTCTCACAGGATGTGCTCCCTGCTCCCCACTGGCCAAAGGACGCACGTTGTCCCTTTAAAGCAAACTCCAGCGAGGCTCTGGCTGGCTGGCGGGGCTGGGGCTGGTGCCAGCCTGGGAACTGCTGCACACTTGAAAGGCTGCAAAAGCGTCTTACGGGATCGGATGACAGGCAAAACAGAAGTCAGCTGGGAAGGCCATAGTCCTGCCCCCTCACCCCAGAGCCCAGGCGAGCTGCTGGTTGTCAAGGTCAGCACTGGGCGCAACTGTGAACCCAGCATAATTAAAAATGCCTCCCTCTGGGCCTGGGACAGACCCCTCAACGAGCCGCCTGCACTGGGGGAAGCAGGAGGAAGGGAAGCAAGGCCAGCAAGGCAGTACATGGCGTTGCTGGATGGGAGGTTGGAGACTGGGGGCGATGGCCATGGTGGGGGGCAACCTGCCTTCCCTGCAGTTGCCCCTGGCTCTACCCTAGAAGCCTCCCCCCCCCACTATCTAGCCCGCACCCCTGCAGCCTTCCCCCCGGAGGTCTGCCCCTGCAGTCCTCTCCTCCACCCCCCATTCCGCACCAGCATGGCTCCTAATCCCAAATGCCTCAGGATCAGCCATCTATGCCTTCCCCAGGGGCCTGCCACCAGATGGGGGGAGGAGAGCGATGGGACAGGGGGACACTGCAGGCAGCAGCGAGGTTGCAGGGAGTTAAGCTACTCTCCCCACCGCCCCCCCGCACACTTGCTCAGATCCTAGATCTGCCAGAATCAGCCCTTGGGGACCCAGTTTTCTTGCCCAAACAGTCTTTTCCACATTGGACATGCCAGAGCAGACAGGGGGTGCTGGGGCCCTCTGCTCCCCCAGCCCCCTCACCCCCAGCCCAGCCCCTGGCATCCAGATCCCTCAGTACTACAGTGCTGCCAGAGATAGGGGTGGCGCTGAGATGGGGGAGCAGCAGGCAGAGCCTGTATCTATCACAGAGCTCACCCCTGGGCCTGTCTCCATCCCGTCCCCCGAAGCCTGGCTCGGGAGCCGCCTAGGAAGTGCTGACGCTGGGAAAGCCAGCCACTCTCCTAAGAGACTTAACTGCATGGTACAGCCCCGAAGGCCGGAGCGCCTGGCTCGGACATCTCTGCCTCCGCCCCCGGGAGGGCCTGGTAGCCCCAGTCTGACCCTGGACTCTCTGCCCCTGCCCCCACGTACACCCCATCGAGCCCTAACAGGCGCTCAGCTCGAAGTGCTGGACATGGGGCACTTGCATTGCGCAGGCAGGGAACCTGAGACGGAGCGGGGAAGTGACTGGCCAGGCTCACACAGGAAGCAGGACAGAGCTGGGAATTCAAACCAGGTCTCCTCAGCCCCTGCCACCTGCGCCCCCACCGCCTCCAAGAGCCAGGAATAGAATCCAGGAGTCCTGACGTCCAGCCCACCCCCGCTCTAACCCCTGCACCACACAGCCTCGCCATCGCTCCCCGCAGCGCCCGCACGTGGTCCCCCTGCACCCCCAGGATCCCTCCGTCCGCTGCTCCCCGCCCAGCGCTCTCAGCGCGGAGCCACCTCGCGCCCCTCACCGTGGCGTCCACCGCCCCGCAGGAGCAGGAAGCCAGCAGCTCTGGGGAAAGGCTCCGTCCGCAACACCTGCTCCGAGCGCTGCCTCTGCGCCAGGGCTGGCCGGCCGGGAGGGGGAGGGACCCATCGCCCGCCTGGGGGGCCCCAAGAGGGCTGCAGCAGACGGAGGAGGACTCCCGGGCCGGGCCCTCCCCCGGCGTCCCGGATCGGGGGCTGCGCCTCCCGCCTGTGGCCGCCCCTTGGGCAGGCAGCGCTGCAGAGCCCGCGTGGACGGGGAAGGAGGGAGACCAACCTGACTCGCCGCGGGCTCCCGGGGGCTCCGAACTCGGGGCGCTGGCAGCAGCCGGCAGGGCGCAGCTGAAGTCCCCGGCGGCCGTGCGCTCGGCACCCCGCGGCGCGGCGCCCCTCCTCGGACCCGGCCTGCGCCTCCGCGGCGGCGCCTGCTGCTGCTGCTGGCTCCAACCCCGGGGACCGGCGGGGCCAACGGGAGGGGAGCGCCCAGCGCAGCCACAGGCAGGGCGGCTCCCTCCCGGCGCTTAAAGGGGGCGCTGCCCGGCCCGCAGGCTGCAGGGGCGGAGGGGGAGAGTCTCCCTGGGCAGTGGGCTGGGGCCCCGCCGAGCCACGCGGGCGGAGAACAGGAGCTGTAAAGCTAGGGCGTGCGCACCTCCCTGCACTCCCAGGGCACCCCCTAGCGCCTCCCTCTTGCTGTACCTCCAGCGCACTCCCACACCCCTCATCGCACCCCTCCTCCTGCACCCTCAGCGCACCCCCACACTCCTCATCATACGCCCAGAGCACCCCCTGTACCCTCAGGGCACCCCCTAGAGCCCCCCCCCTCCTGCTGTACCTCCAGCGCACTCCCACACTCCTCATCGTACCCTCATTGCACCCCCTGCACCCCCAGGGCACCCCCTCGTGTACCCCTTGTCCTGCACCCTCACACTCCTCATCATACCCCCAGGGCACCCCCCAGCATACCCCACACCCCTCATTGTACCCCCATGGAGCCCCCCAGTGCACCCCTGCTCCTGCACCCCCAGGGCACTCTTAGTGCACCTCTCCTCCTGCACCCCAATGCACCCTAGTGCACCCTCACACTCCTCATTGACCCCCAGCACACACCCCTGGACCCCCAGGGCACCCCCACACCCTCATCGACCCCCAGGACACCACCTAGTGTACTCCTCCTGCACCCCCACACCCCACATTGTACCCCCAGCGCACTCCTCCTCCTGTACCCCTCACACCCTCATCATACCCCCAGCACACCCCTCCTCCTGTACCTGCAGAGCACCCCTCATTATACCCCCAGCGCACCTCTCCTCCTGCACCCCCAGCACACCTCCTGTCCTCATACACACTTCCAGCACGCACACATAGCTCAGCATCATGCACATCCACACACCCCAACACCCCCTTGCACTCCCATCATGCACCCCCAACACCTATCCACCTCATACACAGCCCTCCCCCACACACATCCCCAGCATGCAGCTCCTCCCAGACACATCCCTCACACCTCTGCTACACTCTCACCCCCACCCCCACGCACAGCCATGCTCCCACCAGCAGGGCCCCTCACACACCAAGGCCCTGATCCCTGCATTTGCTCCTGCCCTTATCCTGGGAAGCGGGAGGGGTAGGGAAGGGGCTCGGGGCTCATTTGCCACCCCATGGGCTGCGAGTGGCTCACTCCTTTGCTCCGGGCAGCACCTGGCCACTGCAACCAGTGTTTTCCCCAAGGCGGGAGCCGGCCCTCCCCCACCCTGCCCACCACGGCATCCTGCAGAACAGGTTGTTTGCCAATGCCCCAGGGACTGGCAGCCGCCCCTCCGCACAGCCACAGCTGCCCACAGAGCCGCCACGGCCCAGCCCCCTCCTTGGCCAAGCCCCACGACTGTGCCTGGGGCTCCCTGCATGATCCTTGGGGGGGGGGGGGGGAGAGGAGGGAAGGGGGGTGACTGGCAAAGAGAGGGGCCCAGTCTTGTCTCCTCCCATGAACTCCAGAGTGGCGTCCAGAGAGTCCCTGGAGCATGGCCAGGCCCCCGGGCTGTGCCACCTTCGCCCTGAGTCTTCGCCTGCCCCAGATCTTCCGGGACGTGTGTGGGCCGAAATGGCTCTGGCAGACCTGCAGCTGCAGGATGGAGCCATCCAAGTGTGGTGACCTTGAGCGCTTCTCTGCTCCCCACGCATGCCTTGGCCTCTTCCCACCCCACTCCCTGCCTGCACCCTTGTTCAGACTGACGGGGGGCTGCCCTGGAGCCACGGCCTCCGGCCATCCAGGGCAGGGACAGGACACCTTTTCCCAGTGCTTAATTTGTGCTAGGGCTGAGTCCCAGCACCTCTGCGCCTGGCAGTTCAGAGCCCCGGCACCTCCGGGCCTGGCAGTTCAAAGCCCCGGCGCCTCCGAGCCTGGCAGTTCAGAGCCCCGGCACCTCTGGGCCTGGCAGTTCAGAGCCCTGGCACCTCCGAGCCTGGCAGTTCAGAGCCCCGGCGCCCCTGGGCTTGCTGCATCAGTTATGAATGTAAAAAAATTGCTTGAGCCCCGGTCCCTATTTCATTACAAATTAAGTTCTGCCCTTCCCCCACCACACCCCCACTGCCCAGCCACGCAGGGAATGCCTCCTTCAGTCCTGATCCCCTCCGCTGTGGCTCCCATGTGGGGTAGGCACAGGCCTGAGTGGGATTAAAACGCTCAAACTCTGGCTCTGATCTAGGACCGGACATTGTGCCCTATGTGGGGGAGGGGGGAGACCAGACACCCCCATCTTTGGAGAAGCTGCAGATCTGGGCTTCACAGGCAGATGCCGCGTGAGCATCTTGGTGGGTTTCTGTTTCCCTTCCTCTTGGAGACACGGATTTTCCCCAGGCTGCGGTGGAGCTCTGGGGCGCTGGCCTTCGGGGCTGTTGTTCCACAGGTTCACCCATGGGGGGTACTCGGGATTCAGCAGCTGGGTGGGAATTTGTTGAGTGGTGGGGCTGCGTGTATGGGGGTGGGAGGCTCAGGTCCATCCGGTCCAGGGGGAATATAGATCCACTGCACAGAATTAGCGCAGTCTCAGCCCAGGCCAGGCTGTGCAGACGGGGCTGTTGGCAGGACTCTGGGGCACCAGCAGAGCTGGGCAGAAGCCCAGGATGGGAATAGGCTGACGCAGTGAGGCCATTTCCCCTGGAGATTGGCTTCTCAGCTCATGGACGCTCCTTGCTGTCTGTAGGATCCCCTGCAATGCCGGTGACTGTACGGCTGTGCCCCACGCTGTGCGCCCAATGCTGGCACAGAAGCTGTCCACCTCCATCCCCGAGTGTTCAGGCAAGGAGCCCACTCACGGAGCTCGGCGTCTCCTGATCGCTCTTCCAGGCCAAAGGAGGAAGGCAGGAGAAGCCCTCTAGTGACACCAGAGAATAGAGATCATCCTGCTGAGCTGGGAGGACGCTCTACAGCTCTGCACGCTCCCAGCTGGAGCAGAAACAATGGCGGGCAAATGGTCCCTGTTTGTTGGGAGACACCAGGAACTTGGTCCCACTCCCATTTCCTCTGGTTGGCTCCTGCAAGGGCTGGTTTGGAGGGTGGGGATTGAACCAGAGACGTACGTATTCAGCAGAATCAGTGTGCATGAAGGTGACATAGAATGCATGAAGGTGACATAGAATGCATGGAGGAGCCTGCCCGGGTGCAATGATTTCATGGCTGGTCACAGATCCCACGGACCAAAGGATTGGCCATCAGCTTAGAGGTAGATGATGGAATCCGTCAGCCTCCTCCTTGCTCAGCTGTGGCCCAGCTGCCTGGCTTCAGCCCAGCCAAAGGAAAACAAAATTCTTTTGATGCTTCTAACTTTCCACCCGGCGCTGCCAAGAATAGCAAGTGCCGTGCAGCGGATGGTGCTGCGCGCTCCCCACCTTTGTGCATATCCCACGGCCGGCCAGCGGCTGTCGGGTCACATGGACACCTCTGCGCTCACCCCTTGGCCACTGGCATCGCCACGCCGGCGCTGCGCTCCAAGGGAAACACGGGCCTGGGGATGGGAAAGCAACGAACTGGGGGCAGGGTGGAAGTAGCTGTGTAGGCAGATCTGTCCTCTCTGGGTCAGGGGCAGTTCCTTGCATGCTCAGGAAGGGGCTAGCGAAGATGGGAAGTGGGGTTCAAATCCAAGCCCCGCTCAGCAGTTGCTGTGAAGTCACTGCAACATGCCAACTTCCAGGGGCCGGGATGATCCAAGTCGGGAGTCCTCGTCTATCCTTTACCAGGCCACTGCTCCCCTTCCACCCACGGAGGGGTCGTCCAAGGCCAGCAGGGCGGGGGAGTTCATGGGGTATGCTCGAAGGGTATGTAGCAGGCTCCGTCTCCAGGGCTGCCAGACCCGGCGCCTGCCCAGAGCTCACCAAGAACCCAGTGATGGGATGATGGCAGTGCCTATGCCCATGCTGCTCCTGGCATGGCATCTGCTTGCCCTGTTGTCACTCCCAGAATGACACCAGCCATGGTGCTACCTGCCAGCTAGTCAGGCCATTTAGGTTGCCCCAGGAGCCAGGAAGGCTATCTGATGCCCAGGGAATTGGGTAGTCGGGGAGGTGGTGTAGCTGTGTGGTAGGGGAAGGGCAGAGGGGAGCTCCTGCAGGATCGTCCTGAGGCCTGGAGCCCCATGCTCCCAGCCTGCCCTAGCAGAGGGAAGGGCGGGACGGGAGCTGCTCCATATCTGCCTGCTGAGCGCTGGGGTCCTGTTGTACGGAGTGAGCTGTAAACACTCCCTGGCAGCGCTTTGAGCCCGGTGGGAGCAGCGAGTGTTGGCTGGGCTGTGTTTTGGCTGCTGGCTGGCATGTCCCCAGCTGAAGGTCTCAGCCCGTCGCAGAGGCTCCTCTGGGGAGAGGCCAAGGCCAGCACTGAGCAAACACATCATTTGGATTTCTCCCTAGCACACGCGAAGGTCCATCGGGCCCGTGCCCAGGGCTGGTTCCTCACGGCACCTCCTCCACGGGCCAGCACAGTCCCCCTGGGCACCCCACAGCATGACCAATCCCCTATTAGAGAGAGCTATGCATTGCACATCGTCCCACCATCCCCTCACCCCCAGTCACAACCCCATGTCTCGACAGCCCTTCTCCCACCTTCTGACACAGCCCAGGGTCTGCCTTCCTCCCTCAGCCTCCTTCTGCATAGTAAGTACCCCCCAAATAGCCCAATTGCAACCGGCGGCGCCCTGTCTGGGTTTGTACAGCTCCATGCACACTGGGATTCCAGAGCTCCTTGGTGCTACAGCAATACAAGCTAATAACTCGACCAGGCCTCATTGCGCCAAAGAGCTCTCCCAGCCCAAAGAGCTCTCTGGCTAACTAGACAAGACAAAACCAGCATGGAAGAAAGGCGGTGTCTCTTTATCTCCCACTGTCGCCCCCCACATGCACGGGGCTGTCATGCATCCCACCGCCTCCATGGGGCGAAAGACTCTGGAAAGGGTAACCAAATGCGCCACCAAAAGTCCCACCAGGCTGTGGAAATTTTGCATCTGAATTGAGAAGCTAAGTAAAGGAACAGCCTGGGCTTTGCAATTGTCCTTGCACCAAAAAAATAAAATCCCAGAGCCCAGCGTGAGCCATGTGGGAAAGAAAGAAAGAAAGAAAAAAAGAAAAAGAAAGAAAGAAAGAAAGAAAGAAAGAAAGAAAGAAAGAAAGAAAGAGAAAGAGAAAGTTCATTAGATCTGGGCAAAAATTCTCCAGCCAAACTTTTAGACACAAAATATTTTTTTGCAAAGCCAGAAATTTTCACAAAAATTGTTAATTTTTGTCAAATCTTCTACATTGTCCCCCTCCCCCTGTAAACTGCAGCTGTTTGAGGTTGTAGCCATTGAAGCACAATTGGGGGTTCCTGGGTTTTCAACAAAAACCTGAAACATTTCTCAAACATTTTAAAAAGGAAATGATCAAAAAAAAAACCCCCAAAGTGTTTCAGATCAATTTTTTTTTTATTTGGCAGGGAAACAATCCTCATTTCCTGACCAGTTCTGCTAGCCCTGACCTGATTCAGGGAGCTGGCGGTTTATAAGTGAGGAAGGGTGCTCTGGCATCAGGGGGCTTTAAGAGAGGGGAAGATTACAGGCCACGCCAGGATTTTTTACAACCCATAAGACCACAAGAAAGCCACCATGTGCCTCATTAGCTGTTGGTACCAGCTGTGCCGACTGCCCACTGGATACGTGACTGAGGTGCCCGGACATGCTCACCCTGCCCCTTTGTGATCCAGCCCTGAGAGCTGCCAGCTTTGCCCAGCAGAGAAGCTGGCCATACCTCATGAGTGAAAGTCCACAGCTGTGTCACTGTAGCATTTCCGGATGGCTGGGATGGGAGGTCCAGGAGTCGATCAGGGAGTAGGGCTGGTGTGCATCTGCCTGGCACAGCAGCGGGCACTGACAGGAGATATGGGGGGGCATGCCAGCAATGCTGCCCATGACTGGTCACATTTGCCAGGTGGCCAGGATACCCAGATGGCTCCGCAGGGGAGGGACGTTATCGCTTCTCCTCACCCATGCCCTCCCGCCCCGGCTTATTTGTTTAAACAAGGAGTTCCCAGGGTGCGTGCAGACACGTAACCCTTTCACTGCTGGCCCAGTGGGGAGCATGCTGGACCCACCTGGGACCCAGGTCCAGCCCCATTCTGGTCGGGGACACGCCCACCGCAGGCCCTTCTGGGACTACTCAGCCTGGGCAAAGGTGTTGGGAGACCCCTGGTGGTGACAACAGGCAGTCCAGGCTGCGAGCAGGAGAGCCCAGGAGAACCACAGCTCTTTCTGTCCAGCAGCTGCTGCGAAGAACCTGCATGATCAGTGTCTTCTCCTCGGTGCCCTATGCTCCCTGTCCGCCTGCCTGTCTGCTCCTGCTGACTCCAGCCATAGTTGTGAGCTCTTTGTTATATTTGTTGTCCAGCGCCCGGCACCTTAGGGCCTGGTCTGGGAGGGCGTCTCGTGGGTACTCCTGCCATGCAAATAACAGCGTCCAGTCCATTTCACCCAGCGTCGGACATGCCAGGGATGCATTGGCTGGGACGTCTGCAGGGACTGGATCTGAGATCATGGGATCTCAAAGCACAAGTCTCTCCTGCTTGAGCTAAAGGGCCATGCCCATTATCTTGGGTGCAGTAGCAGACTCCCAGATTCTATAGCCACTAGAGAGGGGCAGCGACCCACATGGGTTAGTCTGGGTTCCACTGGCACAGATTATCCCCTGTAGGGGCCATGCCCTCCACAGACTTGCTGGGCAGCGCTGGCCGGGCAGTGGGAGCACCTCTCTCAGAGAAGCCCCATGACCTGGGGCCCCTCAGCGTCTCAGCTCCTGCTGCTCAGTAGCAGTGTCTAGACTCGCACTGCTCAGCAGACGGCGGTTTCCACAGCAATCCAGCCGTGCCGGCCAAGGTAGATGTGGTAGCGAATCCTGCCAAGGACTGGGCAGATAGGGCAGCAGCTGTCAGACAACGGCTTGGGTGGTGCAATATCTCGTGGCCTGGCATCACCCCGAGCTGAAAGCACTGACCCCAGGCCAAGAGCACAGCACCTGTGTGGCTCACAGACTGGGGTCTCTGTGGCAGCCTGTCTATGCCCGGTCCTGAGATAGGACACCTCCGTGGAAGGTCCTGTCTTGCTCATCATTAGAGATTCCTCGCTCCAACCTCCTTGGTGCACTGGGCGCCTTCTCCTGGCTTCAGCAGGCCTATCCCCCGACGTGCAGAGCCAGAGTGGCCGAAATTGACAGGATTGAGCATCTCCTCTGGGCACCATCCCAGACGCTCCCCAAGTGCCTGCCCACGTCTTGTTCCCCGCCTGCCTGCCCAGGGCCCTTCCTGAGGCCACCCCCTGGCGGGGAGCTCCAGGCTCTGGAGCTCACGGAGGCTGTGTGGGCCACTGAAATGGCCCTGCATGCTGCCTACTGGGTCCTAAGGACATAGGATCTTCCCACAGCCCTCGGTCAGTCCCAACAAAAGGGGTTCTGCCCCCTGCAGGTATCTCCAAGGGCCACTGCTCCAGCAGCTGTTCCAGGCTAACGGGCCATTTCTGCTCTGTTACCCGGGCGGGATGGAAGCGCTGATGGGACAGAACCAGACCCACCTCCCACAGTAGTGGACGGAGTCCAGCAGCCATGAGCCCCAAGACTGAGACATGACTGTAATCCAGACCCATGCGAACCCAACGTGTTCCCTCCTGCATAGTCCAGCTCAGCCCTTGGGAACGTCCAGCAATTTGCCATGGGGGTTCCAGACACTGTGACCTTCTGAGACCCCCTCACTAGGGGCATGGAGGGGGGAATCTCTCCTACCAAGCAGGGTGCAGGTTGGAGGGCAGAGCTAAGGCTCCACCCTGAGTCCAGCAGATGCTGCTGCTCCTCCAGAGGTACGGGGATAACATCTGCAGGCCATCCACCTGCAGTGCTGAGTCACGCAATGCCTGGTGTGTCAGCACAGGGGCCTTGGCAATGCTGGAGCAAGGGATGGGTGAATAACAATCACCACAGCATTCTGAATCCTGACTCCCGCCTTCCCGGGAGCTCCCAAAGGATGGAAAAGTATTCAGAGGGGGAAACTGAGGCACAGGGAGAGGAAGTGACTCATTCAGTGTCATAACGAGTCAGCAGTAACTATCTACACAACCCAAGAATCCTGCTGCCCAATCCTCTGCCTTGACTGTTAGCTACCACTCCCCTCCCAGACCTGTGAAAAGAACCAGGTGTCCTTTCCTGACTCCCAGTCAGTCAACAGGGGGCAGCGCGGTGTCCCTTGCACTGCCACCAGCGAACAGGGGCAGCGCAGGGTCCCTGGCACTGCCACCAGCCAGCAGAGGGCAGTGCGGGGTCCTGGCACTGCATCAGCCAACAGGGGGCAACACGGGGTCCCTGGCACCACCACCAGCGAACAGGGGGAAGTGCGGGGTCCTGGCACTGCATCAGCCAACCGGGGGCAATACAGGGTCCCTGGCACCACCACCAGCGAACAGGGGGAAGTGCGGGGTCCTGGCACTGCCACCAGCCAACAGGGGGCAGCATGGGGTCCCTGGCACCGCCACCAACAAACAGGGGGCAGCGCAGGATCCCTGGCACTGCCACCACCAAACAGGGGGCAGCGTGGGGTCCCTGGCACTGCCACCAGTGAATGGGTGGCAGCGCGGGGTCCCTGGCACTGCCACCAGCAAACAGGGGGCAGTGCGGGGTCCCTGGAACAACTGCCAGAGAACGGGGGGCAGTGCGGGGTCCCTGGCACCGCCACCAGCAAACAGGGGGCAGCGCAGGATCCCTGGCACTGCCACCACCGAACAGGGGGCAGCGTGGAGTCCCTGGCACTGCCGCCAGAGAACAGGGGTCAGCGCGGGGTCCCTGGCACTGCCACCAGAGAACAGGGGTCAGCGCGGGGTCCCTGGCACTGCCACCAGAGAATGGGGGTCACCACGCGGCCTCCACAGGATTTATGGCTCCTGCAATAGCTAGGCCCTGCTCTCTCCGCACATGCTCAGTGCCAGCCCAGCTCAGTTGCAATCCCCAAGCAGCGGCCCAGCCCTCTTGCAAACACCTGGCACAGCAATCGCCTGGATTCCTTCTCTGCTTAGGTCATCGGGGGGGGGGGGGGGGGGGGGGGGGGGGGAGGCGCTTGCCACATCCACTCCTCCTGCGCCAGCCTTTCTTCCCGCACAGATGGGTGCAGGCCGGCGGCTGGGCGCCGGGCTGCAGGGGAGAAAAACAAGCTCCAAAACTAGCCAGAGGAGGAAGGAAATTTGAGCCTGGCCATGATGTTGCAGCCTCCTGGAAGAGAGCCGCATGCTTCCTGCCGCAGGCCCCTGCTCCTGGAAGAGGGGCTCTGGTGGTGCCCCAGCTGGGTAGGAGAAGCGGGACTGAGAACTCATCCCTGCTCCAGCGTGACGCCTGGGGGATCACTCTCCTGTCTGCCCTGGGAGGAGCTCAGGGCCTGGCTCATCCTGGCAGCCTGCATGGGAGGAATGGTCACCTGCATCCTCTTACAGAGAGGGAAACAGAGGCAGGGAGCAAGGAAGCGACTTGCTCAAAGTCATCAAGTGAGTCATCGGGGGAGCTAAGGATAGAATTCATGAAATCCTGACTCCCGGTGCGCTAACCACTAGACCCTGCTCTGGAGCCAGGACTAGAACCCAGGAGTCTGGACTAGTCCTGGAGTCCTACATGCACTAAATAACTAGATCCCACTCCCCGCTCTGGAGCTGGGAACAGAACCCAGGAGTCCTGACTAGTCCTGCATGTGCTAGCCATTAGGCCCCACCTCCCCCTCTGGACCTGGGACTAGAACCCCGGAGTCCTGACTCCCAGCCTCCCTGGTCTAACCACCAGCCCCCATTTCTCCCCCACCCCTGGGAACAGACGCCAGGAGTCCTGATTAACAGTCCCCCCATGCTGTAGCCATGAGACAACTTCCCAGAGCTGAGAACAGAACTCCAAGCCCACCGTGCTCTAACCATTATATCAGGCTCCCCTCCCTGCCCAGATCCATGAAGAGAGCCCAGGAGTCCTGACTCTCAGATCAGTGCCCTCCCCCTCCTGCCACAGGGAGCAATATATGGGCCCTAAGTTGTTCAAACTCAGAAACGGTTGGATTTCCTCTCCTCCCCCTCCCCCCCCCCCCCAAAAAATTAAACCCATCCCCCTAAGAGGTGAATTCGAGTTAAGAGCAACATCTGGTTTGTGCCTTTAAAAAAAAAAGTTGAAAGAATACTTCAGGGAATAGGAGAAAGGAACTTTCGCTCCTCGGTCATGTGAAGATACATGGCCCAACCTTAGTAAATAAATAAACAAACGAATCAGCCGGAATCTACCTGAGATCAGCACTGGAACAGGCTGACTGTAAAAGCATAAGGAGAAAAGGATCCTTGACTCCTCCAGCAAAGGTTTCTTCTTCTTCAAAAGCCTCAAATTTGATTGGCTGGCAAAGAAATGCCAAAAAACCCAGTTGTCAATGGTTTCTCCATTAGGAAACGTCATTTTCTAGGACATGAGCTGGCGAAAACAGTGAGAAGAAGGTCTTCCCGTGGTTTCGTTCATTTCATTTGTATCAATGTATTTCAGTTTCCACGAAGCCGTGCTGGGGGCTTGAGCCAGCGGATTTGGCAGGATTCGGTTTTTATTTTATTAATAATTTGGACGGAGGAGATCAATGTGTTTTTTAAGCCTTTTAAAAAAATGTTCATTGATTTAAATTTTCACAGTTGCAGGAAGTTATGGAGGGGTCGGACAGTGGGTGGATCAGACAATAATGAATTAAAGACAGCAGACAGGGAGATTTGCAAAGTTAAGGCACAAATTGTTGACATGACATAACAGTAAATCTCCTTCAATTAAACTCCAATAGGTTCTTAAGCAGCGTTTTTCTTATCCTGCCTATCCATCACAGTGTTTTTCTTACCCTGCACATTTCCATCATCGATGGGAAGAATTTTTGACCGGTTTGCGAGCATCCCGTGGCTCCCCAAGCTGGTGCCACCTGCTCAGTCTGAGCCCCAGCACAGCCTCCCCCAGGCAGGGTCGCCCACCTGGCCCATCCAGCTCCAAAGCTCACCCAGCGCCCACTGAGCCCAGAGCCGCCTCCCCCACGTGGCTGCCGGCTCATGGCCCGTCTGCAGGCTGAGCAGGCCAGGTGCTCCCCAATTTCTTGCCCCAGACCAGAATCCTCTGCTCCTTTGGTGGCCCTGGGATCTGCACTGCGGCTCCCGGGCCTACCCCAGCAGTGTCGGGGTGGATGGCAGAGGCTGGGCAAGGCCAGGACAACGGGGAAGCTCCCAGCCTCAGGCCAGGTGTAGTGGAGGCTGAGGACAACATCTGGGGGCAAGTGGGGTTTGCTGGCCAGCAGGGGAGCTGGGAAGGGCGCAGGGCTATGTCCCAGCACTGCCCACTGGGCACAACGCTTCCCAGGCCCCATTTGGCCCTGGCATGGATCTGAGACACTTCCCCAGTGAGGGCGACGGTGCCACCTTGCACAGGCATCAGTGACAACCCCAGGCCCATGGGTGTAGAATTGGGACCCCTCTCTGGGGCTTCCCCCCTCACTGGGCACTGGGCTGTCGCAGCCCTAGACCCACTTCCCACTTTCCTCCCACTCAGCCCCCACAGTGCGCCCTGCAGGCCCCACCCACAGGGATCTCTCCACAGGCACAACACTGCTTCAGCCTGGCACCGTTCTCTTCAGCATGCATGAAATCCCGGCCCAAACTCCCCCTTTTCGCCCTGCATGCCTCCCCACCTGCTGCCTCTCCAGGAAGAATTCCAGCCTTGTCCCAACTCACCCCACTCTGCTCTCCGACACGCCGTCCAGATGGCCCATTGCCTGCGCGCGCTCGGACGGCCACCACGCAGCCCTCGCAGAACCGCTCCGTTTAATGGAGGCCCTCTTCAGAGGGATGTGGTTGTATGATAATGGTACAGAGGCAGCAAACCTCACTCCAAAGGGTGGGAAGCCTGAAGTGTCCAAGCACAAGGAGCTCATCCAACCAAAACACTCAGCAGGGACATGGACAACAGCCATATCCCCCTGATCTCATTCTGATGCACCGAGTTGAAGATGAGAATCTAGTCTGAGGTCCTGCAGGAAACAGACAGAGCCTTCCCGGGGGGTTGCCGCATCCCACCCACACCTACTAGCTGAGCTCATGCAAATCTCTTACTAGGACATTCAACCTTGAGGCAAAGACTTCAGTGATGGAGAATCTACCACCCACCGCCAATGATTGATCAACCTCACAGTTAAAAGGATGAGCTTTATTTCTAATGAGAATGCATCTAGCTTCAGCTTCCAGAGACTGATCTCCTCCTGCTTTGCTGGCTAGGTAGAAGAGAAGGCTGCTAACAGGAGAGCTATTTAGTAGACTGGTTTCAGAGTAGCAGCCGTGTTAGTCTGTATTCGCAAAAAGAAAAGGAGTAGTTGTGGCACCTTAGAGACTAACCAATTTATTTGAGCATAAGCTTTCGTGAGCTACAGCTCACTTCATGCACTTTATGCATCCGATGAAGTGAGCTGTAGCTCACGAAAGCTTATGCTCAAATAAATTGGTTAGTCTCTAAGGTGCCACAACTACTCCTTTTCTTTTTTCATTTAGTAGACTGTGTGTGATGATGTGACACAGCAGGGAGGTGGGAGTGTTGACCTGGGAATGTGCCCTGGGGATGGGAGACCTGAGAGACTGTCACCTGAGCCAGGAGGGGGAGGTGACACCTCTGCCCAGGAATGTGAACAGAGGCTACAGAAGGGAACCTGCTGGGGGGGTTTTAGTTTTCAGTTTGGGGCTGGGTGGAGGAACGCAGGGAACCCCAGGGCTGGGGTCTAAGCTCCCTGCTCCCCCAGAAGGACTTGACTGAGGGGTCCTGGTTGTACCCACAAGCTCTGTTTTGGACTGTGTTCCTGTTGTCCAATAAACCTTCTGTTTTACTGGCTGGCTGAGAGTCTCAGTGAATCCCAGGAAGAGGGGTGCAGGGCCTGGACTCCCCCACACTCCGTGACACTGTGATCAAGTCATCTCCTAACCTTTTCTCACATAAACTAAATCGACTGAGCTCCTTTAGGCTCTCACTATGGGGCAGGTTGGCCAGACCTTGGCTCATCCTTGTGGCTCTTTTCTGAACCCTTTCCAATTTTCCAGGGTCCTGTTGCAGCGTGGGCACCAGAACTGGATACAGTGTCCACTAATTGCCACACTAATGTCATGCACAGAGGTAACGGCACCTCCCTGGGTCTACTCGACATGATGTTCTTGCTCATATATCCAAGGGTCGCATCAGCTTACTTAGCTACAGGATCGCACTGGACGCTCTCCCTGGGTCAGTTTCCACAACGGCCTTAAAGTCCTTTTCTGAGTTGCTGCTTTCCCAGCGACAGCCCCCCACCCTGGCAGCATGTCTGTTGCTCTTGGTTCCTAGATGGGCGACCTGGCATTCGGCTGTGTTAAACGCATGTTGTTCAAGTGAGGCCACGTGACCCAGATTGATCCAGAGAACTGACCTGTCACCGTTATTTACCATGCCACCAATTGGGGTGTCACCAGGATCTCCTCACTCGGTGGGCCCTAGCGTGGGCTCTCCTCCCCTCA
Organism: Chelonia mydas; assembly: GCF_015237465.2. NCBI lineage: Eukaryota > Metazoa > Chordata > Testudines > Cheloniidae > Chelonia > Chelonia mydas. Next base: position 47,430,564 of record NC_057853.1, read on the forward strand.
CTGGGACAACTCCCACCTTCTCCAACCTGCCAGATGCCGGGGAGAGGGGGCAGAGATGATACCAAACATCTCCCTACTCTCCAGAAAACAAGAGGATCACGTCATAATGATCCCTTCATGGGATGCTGCACTTCCACAGAGCTCCAAAGACTTTGCAAAATGGGGAAACTGAGGCACAGAGCAGCACAGTGACTTGTCCCTCAATTCATACATAAATCCGTGGCATATCTGAGAATAGAAGCCAGAATTCCTGAGTCACAGTCTTCTGCTCCAATCCTTATATGACACTGCCCTCTCAGAGCTGGGAACAGAACTCAGGGGGTGGACTCCCAGCCGCCTGCTCTAATCACTCAATCACACTGCCCTCCCGGAGCCAGAAAGAGAACCCAGGAGTCCTGGCTCCCTCTCCCCAGTTCTAACCACAGGACTCTGAATTTCCAGCCAGAGATTCCCAGCCCCAGGACAGCTGTATGGAAACCCCCTCTGAGACAGAGATGCTCACAGAGATTTCCCCGCTACCTTAAAGACCGAGCGGCGCTTTTCGGCTCCACCATGCATTGTTTGCTGTCCTCAGAACTGCACACTGACACTTTAAACCACACACGCACTGTCCACATCCCTCCTGCCAACCCCCACCCACTGACATTCTGGCCAAGGGCGCCTGCAGATGATTTCCCTTTGGCCGAGCCCCGTGACCCCGTCTGTCATGAATCACTTTGATGGCTGGCTGAGGACACATCAAATATACCCAGGGTTTGAACTGGGGACTGAGCGCACCCGTTTGCCTCCTAACGCCACCTCCCTTCTGGAGCCGGCTGCTGCTGGTGGGATATGGTCCAGGGCGATCCTTTTAACCTGGCTGTCCCTTAGCTCTGAAAGCCCTGCAAATTCCTAAGGCTTTATCGACTCAGCGTCACAAGCCTCCAGTGAAGTTGGGAAGGGTCAGATCCTAGGGAAAACTGAGGCACAGGGTAGCAAAGGGACTCACCCAAGGACCCACAAATCAGTGGCAGATCCAGGAACATAATTCAGGAGTCCTTACCAGCAGCCACCCTCCAGCTCTGATCACTAGGGAAAACATTCCCTCCCCCAACAGCCATGCTCTAACTCCAAGACACACTTCTCCAGAACCAGGAAAAGAACCCAGGAGTCCTGACATCCAGTCCTTTGCTCTCACCAGGAGGCCACAATCCCCTTCTGAGCTGGGAATAGCCAGCCTGACCCCTCCCCCAATACATATGCACAGGGCTGTATGTCCCTGCTGCTTCTTCTCCAGAGCTCCATATCCCAGAGGCCAGTGGGGTTCCCACCAGATCAACTGGGCGTCCTGATCTGGATCCCTGACTGAGTCTGAGCCCTAGGCTCTGACATCCCCGCAGCCCCAGGGCAGCCTGTCTCCCCAGATGCCACATTCCCCACACCCAGGGAATCCTCACTTGAAGGCTCGGTGAGCTGCAGGCTGGTCATGGAGCGGGAGCCCATAGTGCACGGCAAGGGGGACAGCTGGTAGGGGATAACCGTTCCATGCCATGGGGCTCCACCAGCTATTTACAGGCACCTGCCAGTCTGCCGGTGTTCACCTAACTGACTGGCCCGTGCGTGGGAGTTCTCCCGCTCTCTGGAGAAACCACCCTAGCCTCAGAATTCCCTTCATCTTTATTAACAGCCACCTCCCACCCCAACCTGGTCCTCTCTAGGGCTCCAAGTTCCCATTTAACTCCACCTCTCCCTTCTTTTAGCTGGTGATCCTGTTTGGATACTCCATTCAACAGGAGACGTGCGAGGAAACCTGGGGGAGTCTCACCCCAAACCAACTCTTGAACTTTTGAAACCCTTCCCACGGAGAGAGCTGCTTTAACCCGTGATGAGCTGCCAAAATCTTAACAATGGGTTCCCTCCTCACCCCACAAGGGGGTCGTTGCCCACCCCTTCCCCCCGGGACTCCTGCCCCATCCAACCCCCCTGCGTTCCTTGATGCCCCCCCCAGGACCCCTGCCCCATCCACCTCCCTCCCCGTCTGCCCCCCCCAGGTTACCTGCTGCGACACGGGTGGCGCTCCTTGCGCCCCCCTGCCCCAGCTCACCTCTGCCTCCCTGGGCCTGAGCGGGAAGCCGCGGCCTGCTTCTCAGCCTGCCCCAGCTTCCTGCGCGAACAGCTGATTTGTGGGAAGCTGGTGTGGGAGGGTGGAGAAGCAGAGCGGGGCGTTTCGTTCAGGGGAAGAGGCGGAGGCGGAGCGGAGGTGAGCTGGGGCCGGGGGTGGGGTAGGGAGCTGCCAGTGGGTGCTCTGCACCCACCAAATTTTCCCCTTGGGTGCTCCAGGGCTGGAGCACCCATGGAGTCGGCACCTAAGGCGCCACTTTTGGCCAGTTAAATTTAGAAGCCCTTTTAGAACCGGTTGACCCTCGCGGAACAACCGGTTCTAAAAGGGCTTCTAAATTTAACAACCGGTTCTAGCGAACTGGTGCGAACTGGCTCCAGCTCACCACTGGCTTTAACCTGAACTACTGACAGTCCCTATAGCAGGTGGGTTGGATCCCCCAGCTGGTGTGAATCGGTGCATAAACATGAAGTAAATAGAGCTGGGGCAGTTTGCACCAGCTGGGGATCTGGCCCGCAGTCTTTTAGGAGAGGTCTGCTGTGCCGTTCCCTGCTTGGCCTCTCTTGGCTGGGAATGCACTCAGTCCTGGTGGAGAAGTCCCTTGAGGGTCTGCGTGACCCAGGAGATTTCTTGGTCCCAGAACTGTTCCCAAGCACTGGGCTCACTCGAGCCCAACCCCAGCTCCTGGGCTCAGTTCTGGTCATGCATTTTACTCTTCAGCAAAATTTCTAGCTTTGTCGCTGCTGAATTTTGGTTGTTGCCTCTTTCCTTTGGAATCACTCCCGGCCGCTTGGCTTGATGCTGGCTCAGCTCCGCAGGCAGAGATGGTCCCCGGCCTTTTTCCTGATCAGAAGTTCAGCTGGAGACAGTCCCCAAGCAAGTGGGGTTGACCAGGGCCGGCTCCAGCTTTTTTGCCGCCCCAAGTGGCGAAGGGAAAAAAAAACCCAAAAAACCAAGCCTGGTTGAGCTGCCGCCGAAGTGCCACCGAAAAGGAAGAGAGGGACTGCAGGGCCTGCAGCCAAATTGCTGCCGAAGACCCGGACGTGCCACCCCGATGACGGATGGAGTGCCGCCCCTTTCTATTGGCTGCCCCAGGCACCTGCTTCCTTCGCTGGTGCCTGGAGCCGGCCCTGGCGTTGACCGCCCTACTCCTGCGGCTTGTAGCAGTTCTTTCCCCACCCCTATTGTTCTCGGGGTATGCGATGTGGTCTCCTCCTGGCGCAAACGCTCTGAGCACTGCCCACGGACAACGAAGTGGGAATGTTCTTAATGTTTTCTCTGAATACTGTGTGTTTGTACCTCAGTTTCCCCTGTTACTCTCAAGTATGTAGGTGGTGGGACAAGGGTGTGTGATCGTTGCAGAGACTCCTAGAGGGCAGGTGCTGCCTGGGCACAGAGAATGGCTGACCCTCTGTATCCTGGCAATTAATGTCCGGGGCTCATCCCCTGCAAGAACCAGTGGAACTGTTGGAGAACAAAGAGAAGGGGCAGACCAGGAAAGAGACAAAGGAAGGAGGCGGGGCAGCAGGTCAGGTTGTAGGCCGGGCTGCAGAAAGTGAGTCAATCTCCTGATTTGGGACTGGGGGGAGGGCCAGAGTGGGCTCCGGATTTCCCCCTCCCCCCAAGATGGACTTGGCTGAAAGTCTCTGATTTCTGTGCTAACAAGTTCTGTTCTACGCTGTGTTCCTGTCGACTAATAAACTTTCTGTGTCACACACTGGCTGAGAGTTGCTGCTGGCTGTGGAGTGGGGTGCAGGGCCCTTCTGGGGGTGTGTGAGGCTTCCCCAGGTGTCCCATCCAGGGGGACTTGCTGAGGGGAGCTCCCGAGGTGAACAGGGGACTGAACTCTCCAAGGTCAGACCCAGGAAGCGCTGAAGCTGAGGAGGCTCCTTGCCCTGGTGAGAGTGCTCCCCGAGGGGACACGCTGCCCCAGAGCCCTGCCTGGCTTCACCCTGAGCGGTTCCGAGCACCGAGCCTGGAACTCCGTGACAAATGTTAAGAGCCGCCGCCAGGCCCGGGGACCTCGGGAATGGCTCCCGAATGTACACGGCAGTGAGGCCTGTGTTGATGAGCATTGCCGGGAGCTCACGCTATCTGGAGATGTCATTGACGGCAAGGATGGCCGAGTTTCCACTCCAGGAAAGGAAATCTCTCGCTGCGCATGGCCAAGCTCTGTCGGGAGCAATGACTGGGGTGGGTGTTTGTCCCTATCTCCACAGCCCTGTATACCCATCAGCTCTGCCAACTCCAGGGACTGTCGTCTCCTGCTCAGGACTTGTTTCTACCTCAGAGCTCCTCAGCTGTTTTGGAGAGAATCCTCTTCCAGAGCACAACAGGGATACGAATATACCGCTCCTTCCACCAGGAGCCTCTCTGCCCTGGCGAGGCGGCTGCAGCCTTGTAACGTAGCACAGGTCCTGTGGGAGTTCAGGTCCACTCTGGCAGAGCCATGTATGTTTCTGGCAAGTCTCCTGCTTTCGCCAGGCACTTGTGGAAGATGTTCGGCTGCTCCTGGAATTGCTGCCTTCACCAGAGACTTCGATTTTGTTCGTCTCCCATTCGGGGCTGTCTGATTTCCAGAGAGAGCCTTGCACTCTGAGAGCCCTCCCCAAGGAGCATGAGGTGCAGAGAGGAAATCAGCATGGCCGGTCAGAGCTGCAGGTCAAGGGTGGAAGGTTACAGAGGGCTTTGAATCCTTCGGAGCCACTAAGGTCCTCGGGTCTGTCTCCATCATAAAAGGCCTGACTGGGCACTGCATCATGGCTGGAGCTTCTTTGTCCACACGCATACCACGCTGCGCTGGCTCGGAGAGCTTTCTGCATCTGTGTGTGCAGATCTCGGGCCTCCTGCTAGCTGCCTGGGTGCGAGCACTGCTCCTAGACATGCAGCAGCAGCTCGCCAGATGTGGGGCCAGAACAGGTGGAAATATCAGTTGGTCTTTTATTTCAGTCCACTCCTTTTGTCATGGGCTGCAGCCCAGCTACACAATTACACCTGTCACAGGTCTCTAGACTGCCCCCCTCATGCCCTGGGAGGGGGAGGGAGGGGGCTCTGCAGCAGTCCCTGCCTCAGGATCCCCTCACCAAGGTTTTCTGTCTCACCCTGGGATTTGCATGGCTCAGGCCTCTGGCTCGGTCACTCAGAATCAGCCCCTTTTCAGGGCCCTAACAGTCCCTTGGACACCTCCATCACCACCTTGGATAAGAGACCCCAGCTAAATAAACAAAAGGTCTTTCACCCCTCCAGGCTCAGCTCCCAGCTCTCTCATGCTGGCTCCGAGGGCTTTTCCTGGTGGCTGGCCTCTTGCCTGCCTGGGCAGGTCGCTCCCAGCCCTACCTAGCTGGAGTCCTTCCCTCCCCTGATGCTCGGGGTCCACTGCAGGGGCTGGTTTCCTCCCTGCAGCATCGGCAGCCATCTGCCAGCCCATCAGCCATCTGCCAGCCCTTCCTTCCCTGTCCTCAGGGCTGGGTAGGGCAGAGGCCTGGCTGAGGCCCATCATCTTCATTCTCCCCAGCTGGGGAGGAGAGGGGGCTGTGTCCCAGGTGGGGCAGAGCCCCATCTCCTTTGCAAGGGCCAGCTGCCATGGGGCAGACTGTATGGAGTTTCTGGTGGCTGTTCTGAGTCTGACAAACATGGGGTATCGTCCAGAGCCAGGCATGAGCCCCGAGAGATGGCTGGCACGGGAAACCACTGCCCCCGTGGGGATCAGCCCAGTCTGATGGGCCTTCCTCGGGATTTGAGCTGCCTCCTCAGAGCCCGAGTGCCCTCCTGCATTGGGTGGGGCCCGCTCAGAGAGTCCGTCTCCCACTGCTGGCCAGAGTACAGAGGGTGGATAAGATGTGCTCCTGGCACCTCCGTGCTGTGAAGAGATGTTTTTGCCCCTTGTTGAAAGGCAGCAGCGGGGCATTGCAGCAGGGGAAGGCGACCAGGCAACGGAGGGGCTGAGCTCACAGCAGCAGGTCATGGCACGAAGCCAAGTGGAGTCAACGGAAGGGCCGGGCTCTGCACCACCAGCTGCTGCACCTGGACTATCGTGTCGGGCTCCGGGCTCCTCCTTACTGGGACTACACTGACAGCACAGAGGGGAGGAATGGTGGAGGGACCCAAAAGGCCAGGGGGACACCCAAGAGAGAGAGATGAATTACAGTGTAATGAGTTGGGTGAAACCTTGGCATGGGTCAAGTTCAAACCTGGCTGAGATAGAGGGGTGTGAACAGGGCCAATCAGAGGAGGGGCCAGGAGCGCCATTTGGCCTAGGCCTCAAGCTCAAAGGGGGCCTCATATGTAGACCTTGTTAATTTTTTGGCATTTGATAAGTTTCGCAACTTGTTTTTATGCGCATCCCTATCGGACGAAAATGTGACACTCTCCTAGCTTAGAGCTGCAAATTTAAGCAAATAAGAGATGTGATTTGGTAAAATACACAATTTTTTTGTTAATTGATATAGATTTTGTCATATTAAAGAGTTAAAAATGTTCATAAAAATATATCTCTTCTGATGGCACAAGATTAGACCATGATGAACATGTCCTCTCAGATCAAGTGATTATATAAACAAACTGCTACTAGTGACTGACCATAGAATCTCAGGGTTGGAAGGGACCTCAGGGGGTCATCTAGGTCCAATCCCCTGCTCAAAGCAGGACCAAGCCCCAATTTTTGCCCCAGATCCCTAAATGGCCCCCTCAAGGATTGAACTCACAACCCTGGGTTTAGGAGGCCAGTGCTCAAACCACTGAACTATCCCTCCCCCCAATGCTGGATCAAGTGTGTGTTGAAAGGTAGAGAATTGTTACATGTTAGTGTCTTTATAGTTTTACGTCTAGTTGACTAAGGAATTATTTATGTGTGACAATTTTTCATTATTATCTTCATATGGTAGCTAAAAGAGGTGACTGGTTGGTTGGTTGAGCCCTAGCTTGGTAGCTTGGCCATCATAGTCTATAGGCCTAGGCCGTCGTAGTCTATAGGCCATAGTCTATATTTTCAAGGTGAAAATTTGTGAGGACAATCTTGTATAGTGAGTTTCATGAGGACACACGTTTGAAAATTTTGGCCATTATCCCTCTGTCTCTATCTGTGTCTGTGATATTTCAATGCCAATACCTGAACATGAGGACAGTAGTCAAGAAGGAGATGTGCCAACAGTAACAGATGCAGCAGAAGATCTTATGTACGATCAAGAAACTCAACAGCAACAGGAAGATCAGGACGTAGATCTTACACACCAAGAGCAATTCATGTGTACTACAGGTTTGACTGTGACTGACATTGGAACTATTGACAAGAGCAATGCTGCTCAAATGCAATATTTTAAAGCCCCGGGCCCTTTAAATCGCCACCGAGCCCCGGTGCCGGAGCCCTGGGGTAGCGGCTGCGCCCAGGGGTCCGGCGGTGATTTAAAGGGCCCAGGGCTCCTGGCTGCCGCTACCACAGCGGAGCCCCGAGTCCTTTAAATCTCTCCAGAGCCCTGCTGCTGGAGCCTCGGGGTAGTGGTGGCAGCCTGGAGCCCCCGGGGCTCCGTCTGCGATTTAAAGGGCCCAGGGCTTTAAAGGCCCCACCTCTTCCAGTTGAGGCCCCACCCCTGCCAATTGAGGTCCCGCCCCCCCTGCTCAGGACTCCAGCGTACCAGTAAGTCCTTTAAGTTACTTTCACCCCGATGACATTCAACAGATTCGTGAATAATGGGATGCGATCCTGACTGAGTCCAAATTAGTAGCACAGAATATTGGCCTTTCATCTGAGTTCTCCTCCAATCACAACTAACCTACTGAGTCCGATGCCAAGCAGCATTATAGGGTCAATGTCTTCCTTGTCATCATTGACTCTATTCAGTCAGGTCTTATGTGTTGATTTGAGTCACTGTGACTAATTTCAGAGTAACAGCCATGTTAGTCTGTATTCGCAAAAAGAAAAGGAGTACTTGTGGCACCTTAGAGACTAACCACTTTATTTGAGCATAAGCTTTCAAAGTGAGCTGTAGCTCACGAAAGCTTATGCTCAAATAAATTGGTTAGTCTCTGAGGTGCCACAAGTACGCCTTTTCTTTTTGTGACTAATTTGTACCCTTTTGGGGTTTCTTTGTCAGTTCAACAGACTGAGTAATGAAGATCTACTTTCTGCAGCTGAACAATGTCTATAACAAAGAAGGGAGAGCTCAGTGGTTTGAGCATTAGCCTGCTAAACCCAGGGCTGGGAGTTCAATCCTTGAGGGGGCCATTTAGGGATCTGGGGCAAAAATTGGGGATTGGTCCTGCTTTCAGCAGGGGGTTAGACTAGATGACCTCCTGAGGTCTGTCCCTTCCAACCCTGATATTCTATGAAGCAAATATATTCCATGAACTCCAAATTGGATTGCAAGCCAAAGGAATTGCTTCAAGAAATACTCAAACTTGGACTCTCTGGGATGTTTCCTAATAGCACAATTTCATTGGGTATCTTTGTCAGTTTTTCTGCATCAGTGGCTTCAGGTGAATGCACCTTCAACGTGTTGAAGCAGGTAAAAAACTATCACTCTTCACCTATGGGACAAGAGCATTTGAATGGGCTTGCCATGCTTAATATCAACTGTAACATTGCACGAAATCTAGATTTTTCCTCAATAATTAGTGCATTTGCACAGAAAAAGGCTAGAAAAGCATTTGTTAAATAAAAAAAATTCAAATTATGTCTCACTCTTTTTTTGGTGCCTTATTTTGTTTTCATGTGTTGTCATTTTTTATTTTTATTATGGCTAGGGGCCTCAAAAGCTGGAAGTGGCCCAGGCCTCTTTGGACCTCTGAGAGGATCTGGGTGTGAACTGCCCTTTCAATTAACATAACAGCATTCCTCACCAGCACCCGCCTAAGGCAGCTTATGTGAACCCACCCCAGAGCTGTGGGCGGTGTGGGCTTTGCTGGGTATTGATTTGGGGAAGGAGGTGGATGTGTGAAAAAAGACAGAACGCAGGGACCCTGAGAACAGCCCAGAACAGAGAGAGGCAGAGGCAAATCGCAGGGCAGCCGAGCAGTCACCTCTGAGCAAGGAAAAGCTAGAGAGGGAGCTCCAGGGTCTGCTGGCTCCTGAGGCCTGCAGCTGCACGCTCTTGTTCTTTGTTTCTCCTGCGGTCAGAGAGGCTGGATGGGCCTTGGAAATAAACAAGCCAGCACCAAAGAAAATACCAGACTCTGGCAATTTCTCCTTCCGGACGGAACGGCCCCAGGACCCCGAACCATGAGCAGCCCCTCAGATCAATAAAGGGGCAACAACAGCCTGGCGGGGTGTGTGTGTGGGGGGGAGTAGCTAGGAAGGATGGGCTGAAATTCAGGGTAGATGACTATCAGGAAAACCTTTCTGGATGTATGAAGCTGTGGCAGCATCTCCAATCTAGCTATGGGCTTCTCTGGCCTCCCTCACCCTAGTATCTGGGCACCTCCCTATCTTTAACCTTTTAGCCGCACACATCCCAGTGAGGCAGGGCAGGGCTGTCATCCCCAGATGGGGATGTGAGGCACGGTGAGACGAAGGGGCTTATCCACGCAGCGCCGGCAAAGTGCACTAGAGGGGCATGATTTGTGAAACGTGCTCCCGTGGTGTGCTTACACCGCCCTGTGTAGAGCCAGCTGGTGGCACATGCTAAGAGGTATCCGGCTCTTGTTGGCCTGTTTCAAACAGGACCGCGTGAATGTGAATGCGGTACCCTTAGAGCACACCAGCAGGGTCTGTGCGAGGCAGGTAGAGCATTCTTTGCTATTCACACCTCTCCAGTGGGCTCTGCCAGAGTTGTGCAGACCAGACGTAAGCAGCTTGCTTGAGACCCCACAAGAGGTCTATGGCAAAGCAGGAATTGCACTCCCAAGTGCTGGGCTAGCACCTTGATCACATAGCCTCCTTCCTCTCCCCCAGGGAAGGGGTGAAAGCTCCCTCATTTGGGAAATTTAAATGCAGACAGGCATTAAGATTGTGCTGTAGGAAAGAATCCTTCTGGGCCCAAAGGCAGTGGATTAGAGGAGATTTAACGGGGCTTTCCCAGCTCTAGTGCTCAGGAGAGACTTAAAGCTGGAATGGAAGAGCTGGGTAGAGGGGCCCAGGGCTGGGATGGCAGGGGGCTGCATGTCGGGATTGAGGGGCACTGGCAGAGCTGCGTGTGTAGCAGTGCAAGGCAGCTGCAGGACCAGAGAGAAAAGCCCCCAGCACAGAGCCCAGCCCCCGCGAGCACAGCAGCCACTGCGTCTTGGGGGGGAAGCCACAGCTTGGAGCCACCTCTCGCTGGAGGGATTGCCTGGCACCATAAGGAAGAGGCCGGTTATTGCTGGCTCCTCCCCAGCCTGAATTCTGGAGCCTTTCCCTGATAAGCCTTTGCAGTTTTGGGACGTGCATTTAACCCCTCTGGGGGCCTCATCAGTCACCACTGCCACATCTGGAAGTCAGGCCCCTCCCCCAGTCCATCACTGCAGCTTTTGGGTTTTACGCTCCTGCCCTGCCAAACCCCCTCTGGCCCTTTCCCCTCTGTTACTCTCAGCCCCTGGGAGGGCAGTGCCATTTGCCCATGCAAGCCTGCCCTCAGGTGCTGTGAGCTGCCCTGCCGCAGAGGGGTACGGAGAAATACATCGGAGCTTGTGAGGCCCCCGAGACTACGGCGATGGGGGCCAGGTGGTGCCATGCAGCCCCTCTCAGAGAGGCCTGGGCCACTTCCAGCTTTTGAGGCCCCTAGCCATAATAAAAATAAAAAATGATGACACATGAAAACAAAATAAGGCACCAAAAAAAGAGTGAGACATAATTTGAATAGTTCTCTTATTTACTTAAATTTACAGCTCTAAGCTGGGAGAGTGTCACATTTTGGTCCGATAGGGATGCGCATAAAAACAAATTGTGAAATTTATCAAATGCCAAAAAATTAACAAGTGTCTAAATTTGAAGCCCCCTTTGAGCTTGAGGCCCAGGCCAAATGGCCCTCCTGGCCCGCCCCTCTGATTGGCCCTGGTGCCATGTGCCACCACTCAGATGCTGTGAGCTTCCTCACAGCAGTGCCCTGCTGTTGCCAGCTATACAGAAACATCACTATGGCTTAGCTCTCTGGGACTGCAGATATAGTGAACGCCCTGACAATGCCAGCTGGGACTCCAACCTGCTGGCCTGCCTAGGGCACGGCTTGTGCCAGGGTGCACTTCCTCCGTCTCTGCTGCCATGCGTCCTCTGTGCCAGAACAGAACTCAGGAGAGCTCCCCAGCCAAAAATGTAATCTATCACCCGGGGAAGGAGGTTAAAGACAAGCCTGGTGCGCTGGCTCTTGCCGCAGGGGGAATCCATCAGAGGCTGCCTTTTGGAGGCGCCCAGCGGACACCCTGACAGGTTTAAACTCGCTTGACTAATGGCTCGCACAATATTGAAATAACCTCTGTTCAGCTTCCCCCCCGGCTGGCGCAGGAGGGGCGGAGAACGGCTGTGCCGGGGGCTGGACAGCGACGGCCTGATCAATGCACCTTCACCTCCTGCGGGAGCCTTGGCTATTTAGAGCCCACCTGGTGCTGCTGGCAGGGAGGCGTTTCCACACCCACACACGTCCCTTCGCTGCTAAGATCTAACACTCTCTTCTGGGGGGGACGCTGGAAGGGACAGGAGCCGTTGACCAGAGGGGGTGTATGTCCTCCTGAAAGTATCTTAGCAAGGGGAAGATTAAAGTAAATCCTGATAAATGTAGCTTTGATGTCAAAGGTATTTAGGCACCTTACTCCCATTGAAATCCTTTGAAAAGTTTGATAATATCATGTGGCCGGGGGTCCCTCAGGTTAACAACAATATATTTCCTGGCATCTGTTTTAAATGTATTGGCTTCGGCCATCCCCCTGCTTTTGTATTGCAGGCTGGTAAACAGGAGCTCTGTCCTCCATACTGCTCACAACTTTGTATGTCTTCACCGTATCCCCCGTTACACGTCTCATCTCTAACAGTCCCAATCTTTTTGATCTCTCCTGAACTGTCCGTCTATCTTGCCAGTCTTTAGTTCTTTCCTACTCCTGCTATCGTGGTGGGGGAAACTCATTAATTATCCACAACGGCTGCTTTTCAAACAGTGTTTTGTCCTTTAACAAAATGGGGCCAGCACCAGTGAGATTGCAGGAAAAGGGCTTTTGTCCTCGCTCACTGGCACCCAGGAGCAGGCTAGGGTGTGAGGGAAATAAATAAAACAGGCCCGGGATTGTCTCTCTCCACAGAGCTGTCTTTGGTGAGTTAGGAGACAGATGTCAACAGCCCATCTCTCCTCCCGGCTGGAAAATGCAGGGCAAGGCCCAAGGGTGATTGCTCCAACCCTAACCAACAGACGGAAGCTCTCTGAGGTGGTGGGCACAGAGCCCATTGCTTCATCAGACACTAATTGCCCCATGGTGGGCAGACGCAACAGAGGGGCCAAGATCCAAGTGGTCCGCAAGAGTGACCTGGCTGCTTGGCCCTGGAGCAGGCATCCGGGTCAGCGCTGAGGCGTGGTAGCAGCCGGGGAGGTGGCAGAAGTTACTCATACGGCACCGGTCCTGGAGACAGGTGAAATTCACCTCCATGAGCTCATATCCCAGCTAAGCCCCATGAGTTGACTTGGACGGAGGAGGGGACGCAGGGCCGTCTGGCCGGCTCCCCATGCCCCCATGAAATGCAGAAGATTGCTTTGAAAGAGCTGTTCTGTCTGGGGTTTGCACTGGCTCTGTGAGCAGCAAACCCCAGAGCCCTGGTTCCCTGCCACTGCCCGGTGTGACAGGAGACAAAATCTCATTGGACTACAAGATTGGTGGTTAAAATGTGGCTCTGCCCGGGGACATGGCTGATGGGCATGTGGGCTGCATGGCTGGGGTCTCTCGGGTACTCCAGATCAGACAGGCTCTGCTCAGAGGTCGAAAGATGGCATTTGGAAGTTGTTATCGAAGAACTGAACCAACCTGAAAGCCAAAATATTTTAATACTGCAGCGCTGCTGTGGTGCCTTGTAGGATTTGTTGTTTGGCTGCCTCATGCCCCCATTCTCCTCTCCTCTCTGGGCTCTCCAGCCGGACTACATCTCCCATGATGCACCAAGAGGAGAGACTGAGGCGCAACGTGGGCGATATAGTCGGTTGAGGGAGCCTGGCCCTGTAGAGGAGAATGGGAGCCTGAGGTAACCAAACTACAGCTCCCATGAGGCACCACGGTGCCAATCCCAAATGAACCTTTTTTGGCCGAAGTATTTTGCATTTCAGTTTTTTGCTGAAAACATGAAATTTTGGGGGGGAAAAGCCTCATTTCGGAACCATTGTTACCAAAAAGCTGCAATACTGTGTTCTGGCCAGGAACAATAAAGTTGGCAGATCTGACTTTGAGACACACCCAGGGAGCAAGCCTGCGGGGTGAGAGAGGGGCTGTTTTGACACAGTCCTTTTAAGAAGAGCCCCTTTCCCTCTTGCTGAGGATCCAGGGGTCGCTTGTTTGCCCAGTAACTAGCCAGACATGCCTGTCTTTGCCGAAGAACTCGCGGGCTCCTCTTCTTGGTTATGAAAACCCAAAGGCTGACCCACTTCCTGCCCCTCCCTCCACCATCCCACTCCCGGCGCCAGCAGAAACAAGGGCTGGTGGCGGCTGCAGGGCCGAAGGGGCTCTATCACCCCGGCCCGTGTTAGCCCGGATCTGGGTCGCAGCATCCATCTCAAAATTGGAAATCAACGGGAAAACTCTTCCAAGCGCTGTACTTCCTGGTGCACTGGCGGCACCCAGAGCCAGTTCCAGGGGATACAGGAATCCAGGCCAGGTAACAGAGCCCTTCTGCCCCAGGGCTGTCAGATCCTGGCACAAACTTCATGGACTAAGACTCTCATCTGAGCCCATCACGGTTAAGGCGAGATCCGCCTCATCTAGGGTGACCAGATGTCTCGATTTTATAGGGACAGTCCTGATATTTGAGGCTTTTTCTTAGATAGAAGCCTATTATCCCCCACCCCCGTCCTGATTTTTCACACTTGGGGTCTGGTCACCCTAGCCCCATCTCTCAGAAGGCAGAGTGAGTGCACTGGCCTAATGGCATCATCACAGTGTCATGCGTTCATCTAGCACGTCCCACCCCATAGGACCCCAAAGCCCTTTCCTGCTACAGTATCTAGTACGGTCCTTTCTCTCGTTATTGGAATTCATCCACTGCTGGGGAGGAACACGGCAGCTGTTTAATAGTGCACAGCAACAACCGCTTAGGACAGGAAGGGAAGAAGCATCCTGTGTCCATCTAAAATTTCAGTGGGAATGCAGGGAGGCCGAACACAGTTACCACAAAGGGGATTTGGCTGGGACACAGCAGTTAAGGCCCCTCCACTTGGAGCTCTCTGATAACCACAAATGGTCAGGATCTCTGGCAGCACATGACCCCGTACAACTCAGCCAGTCAAAGCCACTCTGCAATGCAGGAGCATGGCAGCAAGTGCTGCATGGGAACTGGGGGCTCATGGGCCAAGGAATGAGCTACGGAGGTTTCCCAGTTACCAGTTCAAATCAAGCCGAGGGCACCTCCAGAAACAATCCTCTGAGGCTTGCCTGGTGGCCCACGTGAAATGCATTCAGGAGCTCTCTGTCCAGCTCCTGAGCCCACTGGCACCCAATCCCCGGCGCTATGCTGGCAGAGAGACCAAGCACTGGTCAGTCAGCAGGCCTACGGCATGTTGGCCACGCAGCACCATCCTGCCCCGAGGACAGACTGGGCTGTCCCACACTGACCCCTCACCCAGTTAGAGTGACACAGAGGCAGAACGGCAGAGTGCCCCATGCCAGGCTCGTCAGTGGAGGGGGCAGCATACCCCAGCGGCGCAGTGAAAGCCCCGGTCTCCACATCTAACAAATGTTCTGCCCCCTTGCCTTGTGGGGAGCTGGGGAATGGCTGAGTCCAAATGCTGCTGCGGAAAGGGAGCAGGACAAATGGCACAAGGGAGACAAACAAATGGGGGTTGGGGAAGGGCTGAAGAGGAGCCAGAAGTTGGCGAGTGGCAAGATGGACAAATGCCCAGTCGCACCTGGCTCATTCAGCTGCTGTGCTGTGTGTACTGGGACGAGGAACAGCCGGAGGTGGAGGCTCTGCTTGTTCACCAAGAGAGGAAAATAATGCTGGGGAGTGGAGGGTGGGTGAGGAGACACAGGCCAGGGCCCCCTCCCTGCCCCACATGCTCCAAGCCACTCATGCGCATGAACCCCCTCTCCCCCGCCCACGTGAACACAAGCACCGGAACATACACACATGCTCTGAGCCTAGAGGATCTGTGTCTGGGGGGGACTGCACCCGGCTAGCATATGGCAGAGGGGAAGGTTGGCCTAGCGATGAAGAACCCCAGTGGGAGTCAGGGTGCTGGAAGCAATCCATGCTGCAGACACCCCGGGTGACTGTGAGTGGCTCTAGGGGACGTACTTTAGCCACTGAACCAGCTCCAAGCCTTGTAAGTTTGACTCCTCCCCTTCCAGATCAGACCAGACGAGGCGATCCCAGTGACGATCTAGGAACTAGCGTAGAAGTGACCAGGGCTGGGCCTGCCCTACCCCACCACCCAAAACTGCTCAGCTCAGAGGAGAGGGGTCACTCCATCTGGCCAAGGTTTCCATGAGTGGCTAGTGATTTGGGGGCCCCAATCGAGACATCTTCCAGTGGCCTAATTGTTCAGCCACTGGGGCACACCAGCCCTCTGAGCCTCAGGCCCCTTTGAAGGGTCCCAAGCCAGGCCCCAGATGGAGAACTCGGCTTCCATCTTTATCATGGGGCCAACCCAAAGGCAAGTCCCCAGCGTTCATAGCCCAGATCTGATGCTGGGGTGCCCATCCCTTTCTGCGGCAGAATCCAATGGGCATTGTTGCCTGTGCTAGGGGTGTCCAGTCCCAGCCTGTCCCAGACCCAATGCAGCCTTTGAAGCATCCCTAGATGTTTCTGTGGGGCAGGACCCATCGCCATGGCTCTGTGGGAACAGGATCCTTTGTATTCGCTTTCCTGCCCCCCAGCCCACTTCAGCCTTGACAAGCAATTTTCTTGCATTCTCTCTTTTAGCAGGCAGATGCCCTGTGGCCCGGCCCTTGGTAGCCATGCAAGCCCTTTGAACTAGGCTTTCTGGGCCTGGCTTGGATTCTGAGCGGATCTGGTCTGATCCTGCTAATTGCTCCCAAAGAAGAGAGCACTGGTCCCTGGAGCTGCTTTATTCCATTCCAGCCCCTCGCCCTTGCCAGCCTGGTGCCAAGACACATGTGGCGTTCGTGCCATGCAGCCCAGGATAAGAATTGCATCAATGCACGTCCTGGCACTGGAGGAGGCTTCTGTGGAATGCCCCAAGGTCTGAGCAGAGTCCAAACGGCAGCAAATGCCTGGGATCTCCTTAGGGAATCCGTCAGGAAAGCAGCTGTGTCGGATGCCCCCAGCATGGCTGGAAATGTGTCGCTTGCTGCCTCCCCCAGGAGCTCAGGGCTGGAAGGTCAAACCCTTGGCTCTAAGTGGAAGGGCAAAGATCGTGCTATCTGCAGGACATGAACCTACATAGCTACCAGTTATATCTGCAGATACCGTGGGGATAGGGCGACAGACATTTCCAAGGCTCCATGCCTGGCAGGTTGGATCTTTTCTCAAGATTGCTACCAGCGTCACGTGTCGCCCGAGCCTTTCAACCCACCCCCGTGCTTCTCTGTGGACGCTAGTGCAAGCTTTGCTGTGCAGTGGACGATGTGCGGTTCCTTCTTGGCGGCCTCAGGCAGGTTTCCCCTCCCTGTCATGAAGGCCTCATCCTGTCCTGGCTTCTAATGCGTCAGACGGAGGCTGCATCTTCCCACTGCCAAAAGAGGGAAGTGGTGAGGTGCTCTCCAGGCGTGTTCTAGGAGGCCAGAGGGCAGCACTATCTCCTCTCGGCCCGCCTTCACTTTGCATGCCATTCAGGTGTCTTTAACAAGGAGTCTAACTGGCCGGCTGGCCTCAGCCAGAGGCAGGGGCTGGCTGGGTGGGACAGAGCGAGCTCAATGGGAGTCATACGCCTTTGAGGATCTGGGCCTCGGTCCCTTCCCAACAGCTTTGGTTTTCTGTTGTCTGTGTTTGCTGAGTTTCCAGAGCAGTGGACACATCTGTCCAGAACCCCAGGGAGTATCCCGTAACAACACATGGTAGGGAGGATGGACTAGTGAGTAAAGCATTGGACTGTGCCTCAGGAGACCTGATTTTGCCATGGCCCTGCTGTATGACCTTGGGCAAATCACTCAATCTATCCCATGCCTCAGTTTTCCACCTCTAAAAGGGGGTAATGCTCCCGTACCTCACAGGGGTGCTGTGAAAATAAAATCCATTAAAATTCATCTCCCTCCTCCTGCTTGAGCTAAAAGATTCTGCCACTTGAGCTAGCAGAGAATCTCCAATAGCAGTACAGAGCCTATGACATACAGTTGAGTTCCGCCCAGTAGAGGACAGTGGTACAAACATAGCAGCCAACTCTTTGCCAGAGAGGTAGTTGGTCTCCCTGCTTTCCCATCATGAAGTACTTGCCATGGCACAAACGCATCAGAGAAGACCAAGCACCTGTGGCTGGTCAAAGCTACCTCAGTGCCCAGGTTTTCCTCTGAGGTTTAAAGGGGTGGGACACGGGGGATCTCACAGGGGAAGCCTCCTATCACCATTGTCACTCAGGGGCCCCCAAATACAGCCCTAGCCATGTGCAGAATTCTTGCCTGGATTAGGCGCCAGCTCCCAGATGCTCTGGGGCCGGCTAATCCTTTTTTAATTGCCCTTCAGCACAGGGGACTGGGCTAGATGGAAAGCATGCAGGGCTCCTTGTGGAAGGGGAGAGAGGAAAGCAGGGCCCCTGGGCAGCACGTAGGAGGGCAGCCCTGGCCCCTTTCAGAGGTTGAGAGGCCTTGCCCCAGAGAAATCGCTGTCAAGGGGCCAGGCTGTTGCAATGCAGGGGAATAGGCAGGGGTGGGGGAGAAGCAGCACGTGTTCTCTTCTCCCCTTCAGGAGCCTGAGGTGCCTCGGAGAGAACTGGGCCAGAAGAGACTCAGGGGCCCAAATGCTGGAAGCTGGAGGGCTCCCCGAGCCTGGGGAGGGGTGGTTGGGAACTGTCTTCTCCTCTGTCTGTACTACTGAGCGCTGAGGGGGAAGTGCCATGGGCACTCGGCACAGGCAGAACCTGGATAAAGCAGTAAGTCTCCCAACCCCAGACACCTCCTTCCTTCACATCTACAGCCCAGGCCAGCTGAGCCCTGGGCTGTGGTGAAACAGCGGCCAGCCATTGAGCAACAAGACACCCCCCATCCCAGCACAGGAAATGGAACGGGAGGCTGTGAAACCATCACTCTGAGCAAAGGGGAGGCAGCGACTGGCTGAGTCACCTGTCCGTCAAAGGGAAGTGGGGCTGGGCAGATAGCTGAGTATAAAATCCCCCTGCCATGTTCTCTGCATGGGCAGTCTGTGAAGGGAAAGGGGGTTCTGCAGCTCTTGTGCCCAGGGAATGGCCAGGCAGAGGCACCGGCACCCAGATCTGAACTTGACGGCTCGGGCTCCTGTGCATGGACTAGCCAGGAAATATGTGGGTCCTTGAGCAGCGTATCATTGACTGTTCTTTGTGTGTCACAAGCTATGGGGTTTGAGAGCTCACAGCTCGTGGGGCTGGTGGGCTTGGGGTCAGATTCTCGTCAGGGGGCTGGGGAGCGGCAGGTCCTGCTATGAGGATGCGAGGCGGGAGGGATAGGGCTGGACTTGCCCTTCCCCTTAGGTGAGAGGGGTATATGGAGTGGGACGGAGCAATGTGCCGGGTGACCATGGGCCAGGCCCCCCGTAAAGGCCGATGAGCCTGCAACAGCCTCAGCTCCCGGGTCGGGTCTCTGAGCTTGTGAAGCAGCTGCCCATGCTCTGAGATCTAGAGCTCCTGGCTTCAGTCCCTGCAGCTCATGGCCCAGCCAGGGGTGGGCTCTCCAGCACCAAAGGATGAGGGTGTTATATCAATAAAATAAAAACCCGCAGGATCTTATTAAAGGGGAAAAGGGAAAATACCACATTTATTGTGAATACAGAAAGAATCATAGTAAGCAGTTAGTTATAGCTATAACATTCCATTAAATTTCATATTTATTCACACATTCATTCATACACACACACACACACAGGTTCTGCAAGGTTGTTATCAGAGTTACCAGTCTTAGAGTTGCTCATGCCAAGCCACTGGCCAGGTGGCCTGGACATGAGGAGGGAGCAGGGCCTCGTCAGATGCACATCTGATGCTCCTGGAAGTTGGTTTGCAGAATCAGACCCCAAAGTTCTCACTTTCTAGAGTCCATTTTTATAGGAATTTCTTTCTATGCCAGTCTATGGGAATTGCTTCATCATGCTGTTGCTGAATCAATCAGCAGATGGCACATTCCTGACGGCTCTGTGCTGCCAGATGTTATCTTATTCTTTGGTTCTCCCATCCTTGAGGCTGTTGGGTGGATTCCAGTCTGCCCTCCGGGGGTCCTCCGGTTATTTCCACTTGACGCCTTCTTCAGCCGATGGACACTGGATTCTTAGGCTGGCACCTCCCTGATCATTCAGTTATTATCCACACCAAGCATCCATCCACATACATCCTCTATCTCTATTTTAATCACAATTGTTAACAAAGCGAGATGAATACAACAAAAGGGCGGGGAGTCTCTGGGTGCTGTTTCTGTTGTTACAGAGTATTGCTTTGAGTCTCTCTCTGTGCGAGTAGTTGTTGTTACAAAGAATTGCTTTGCAAACAGACTTGTCTTAGAATGTACTAACACAATTAGCAGCTTGCAAGTTTCACACAGAGAGGGAGAGAAACAGTACCAAAAACCAAGAGACCACTTAATTAGTAATACCCTGGAATTTAAACTATGGGGAGTCAAACTCATTTGTGATTTTAATACAGAACTTCTTTCATATGATCCAACAAGGCTGGGGGGGGGGGGGGGCGAAATCTGTTCCTCAGGGACATTCTGGGATGTTCACAGGGACGAATTTCCCTGGCTCTTCCCCTACTAATGCACCAGCAGGGTTTCCCGTCCAGAAGAGGCCCTTCCCCAGTTCCGGGCTGCATTGCTGTGAATGGAAAATGCCTTTCCTTTGAGAGGACAGCTGGGCTGGTGCTAAGGGATTCCAATCCAGATCCCAGCTCGCCTGGGTTCCAGATCTGTCCAGGGGTTTGGCTCTGCCTATTACAGACGTAGGGTCCAGGTGCAGAGTTCGAGTCTGGATCTGAGCTTCCCCAGGGCTCCTGGGTCCCAGCCCAGCACTGGGAGCTGGGGTGTTGGGTCCGCACGGCAGAGCTGGGGGTGGGGAGGAGAGAGTGACCGTGTAGAGACTGGATGGGGCCTGTCTCCATGTCTCACTGGGAGATCCAGCCTTTCTGAGGGGGCTGAGCGACGAGGCGAGATGCCACTGAACCACTCCCTGTGCTGGGGCTCTCTGCCAGAACAGCCATCGGCCTCACTCAGTTTCTGGCATCCCATGTCTCAGAGTTGGACCCCCAGCGGGCACTTTCCCTGGCTATAAACCCCCAGCGCCAGTTGGTAACAAGGCTAGTAATCCTGAGGCCTCTGCTGATCCTCTGCAAATGGCAAATATTGTCTCTCAGGGGATTGTATGGAAAGTTGCCTCCGGCATGCCCGCTGGGGCTGTCTGACAGGCAGCACCACGGAGCTTGCTGCCCTGGCCTGCCGGCCTCTGCGTTACCTGCTGCCATGCATGAGGGGAGACACCAGGTACCGTACACGACTCCAGCCCGGCACCCGACACTCACCTCTATTCTGGCTGCTTTGCCCTGCTCTGGGGGCACAAAGAACCAGAAACATGGATCTGGCTCCCGTAGGATTCTCCCAAAATAGTGGGAATCCCCCAGTGGCCCAGGGCCAGAGTGATGGCTCTACATCACCCTCTACTGGTCCTGGTGCAGGGGGTGATAAGAGGGAAAGGGCAAAAAGAAAAGGAGTACTTGTGGCACCTTAGAGACTAACAAATTTATCTGAGCATAAGCTTTTGTGAGCTACAGCTCACTTCATCGGATGCATTCAGGGAAAGGGTGTGTGGCCTTGGCATCCTTATGCCCTGGTGATCCCCAGCTGTCCATAGGACCCCTTGTGGGCATAGGCAGCTGAGTGCAATTTAGAGCCACCCTGAGGCGGCTCTAAGTTACTGTGGGCGGGTCACACCAACCCCCAGCCAGCTTCTAGATCTGGGAACCTTGAAGGTAGCAGAAAGTATCTGTTGCCCCCTGCCTGAGCTGAGCGCAGCTCATCTGAACCAGAGAATTTGGGCCCTGCCTTTAAAGATCTGCCAGCGTTTTCTCCCTCCAGCTGCAGTGAATTATTATTGTAAGTGCAGCCAGCATGCTGAGTGTTCAGCCAGATACACACAAGACAGCTTGGGCCACACTCTCTTCAGAGTAATTCCAGTGAAGTCATGGGGTTTACTTGGGCCACACAAACACACAAAGGGACCAGCCCAATCCGATGCCTGTTGGAGCCGGCGCTCCTTGGGAAGGTGAGCAGGGGACGAGGCAGTGGCTATGTGTTGGGAGGAATTATGTAAGTGGGGGAATAGTCCCGCTATTGTGGGGAACTTTCCTGGCTTCTGCACTACCCCGGTGAAGTGGGCTAGTGAAAGGATCTGAGTCCTCGCTCCCACTTCCTTTACCTACCTGCCCTTGAGGACTCACCTTCCACTCTCCTGTCTGGCAGAGTCCTCATAACCCCAACAAGGCTGGGCCCAGGAGTCCTGCGGGGCTTGACCCCCAACCCTGCTGTGGTCACCTAGGACAGGGGCTAGGGTGTCCCCACTCCGGGGTACTCTCTCTGCACTGGGCACTTCTCTGAACCACTGACCATTACATACAATTTAAAGCAAATGCAAGTTATTTAATCAACA
Organism: Chelonia mydas; assembly: GCF_015237465.2. Classification (NCBI taxonomy): domain Eukaryota; kingdom Metazoa; phylum Chordata; order Testudines; family Cheloniidae; genus Chelonia; species Chelonia mydas. The sequence goes on from NC_057853.1 coordinate 47,452,523, forward strand.
ATTAATTTTAAAAAGAATAAGGGAAAATGGGAAAGGTTAAAGGAAACACATCACCCCGCTCTGTGACAGCGAACATCACAAACAGTGTCTCTGGAATGTCAGGGCCGTTCACAGTCTGTTCCTTGTAAGTCCCAGGCCTTCGTCTCAGGCCCTAGCTGTGCTGCAGGGATGCTGTGCGTTGGACACTTGCTCTGGTGGTGGCCACACGCTCTCAGGCTCTAAGTGGTGGGACCCTTCTTCCCAGTGTCGCCCCCGCCCTGTCGGGGTTACGATCCAAGCCTGGCCTGCAGAGCCCCTTGGCTGAGGTGTCTCCCTGTGCTGGGCCCGCTGCCCAGGGTCCCCCTCAGTCTCCCCAGCTGCTCACCGCACCCAGCTCCAGACTGCTCCAGCCCCAGCTCCACCACTCTGTCTCTGCACTGCTGCTGCTGTTCTTCCTCCAGCTCCCTGGGCTGCTCCTTTGGCCTCTCTGCCTCTGGTTGCTGCAGCTCTGCTCCCAGGACAGGTCTGCTCTGCAGGCTGCTTCTGTGACTCTGCTCCCAGCACTGACCTGCTTCCGGGGCTGCTTTTCTGGCCCCTCTGGCTCTGGCTGCTGCAGCTCTCCTCCCAGGGCAAGTCTGCTCTCTCTGGGCTGTGCCTCTGGCTTTGGGGCTGCAGCTCTGCTCCGAAGACAGGGTCTGCTCTCTCCGGGCCGCCTTTCTGGTCCCTCTGGATCTGGCATGGCTCTGCTCCCCAGCTGAGCTCGGGCCCCTGCTTTCTCCTTAGCTCTGCCCCACTCTGTCTGTCTCAGGCAAATCCAGCTCACAGGGAGGACAGGACCCACCCTGGCCTCCTGACTCCCTGATTAGCCTGCTCGCCCTGTCATTCAGGCTGACCTGGAGCATTGGCCTCTCCCCATTGTTCCTGGGGGCTGTCAGTGTCAGGGTCCTGATTCCCCATCGACCCTTCCCCCTTTTTAGTACTGGGAGCTAGCAACTAAAACACCCCCACTGAATGTTAGTAAGGGAGCAACAGTCCCCTTACATTTAGCTGCCAGCATGCAATGAAGGTCTCATGTTGGCACCTCCGCCTCTCCGGTGTTCTCTGGTCAAAAGCCCCGATCCTGCAGTGTGCGGTCTGTAGATTACATGGGATTGGAAGGGACCTCCTGGGTCCCAGAGTCCAAACCCTGTGATAGCAGGCAGCCCCAGCCGATCATCCCATTCCTAAACTTACCAAGCACCGTCTTAAAACTAGGTCAGTTGTTTGCCCCCATCCTCGACTGAGAAGCTATTCCAGAGCCTGCCTGCCTTCAAAACTTTCGTCTCACGGCCAGCCTCTACGCACAGCCAGTTTATCCCCATTTGGTCTCGTGCCAATGTTGTCCTTCAGAGTCACTAGCTCTTTCCCCTCTTTCCCCTCTCTCCCCCACTCCCACGGGTTTAAAAGTGGAAGGATCAGGGCCAAACTGCGGAAGACAGCGTGGAGGGTGAATTTTTCACATCCCGGAGCGAAGTAGCTAGTTTGGTCTAAATTTTAAGTGTAGACCAGGGACGTCTCTGGCCCCCACTGCTGTAATCTCCAGTAGCCTGGCAACGCCTTTGTGGGATAGGGCACTGCTGATATCCCCTTTGGGCAGATGACAAACTGCAGCCCAGAGAGACTTGCCCAAGGGCACATGGGAATCTGTGGAAGGGCAGAGACTTGAGCTCAGGGCTCCCGAGTTCGAGGCTGGAGCCCTAACCACTGAACCAGCCTTCCACTCCAAAAGCTGGAATCAATGGGCAGCATTTCCAAGTATGCCCAGCCTTGGCCGAACTTTGCTGCCACTGAAATTGCTGGGAGAGCCCCCAGTGACTTCAGTGGGAGCATGGACTGGCCAATGGAAATCCCGTTCTCTACGGGAGGTGCTAGGAGGTTTCCACAGCATTAGCCAATTTCAGATACATCTCGGAGCCGCAGAAAGTTCTGATCCTGCCAAACCTATTGTGATAGTGAGAGATGCAATATCCTACTGGTGTCCCACGGTCACATTTAAAAACCACCATATGCTTGACTTTCTTAGAGGAGATTGTGTATATGCTAATTCTACCCTAGGAGTCAAAGGAAACCCAACCCAGAGAAATGAAATAGATTCATCAGGAATGCAGCCTCCATAGCTCAATCCAGGCAATGCTGGAGACGCCTGTGATGCAGAGCTGTACATCGTGAGTTAAAATCCGAAGGACCCGAAATGCAGCGAGTACTTGTCTCTGTATCAAAGCCATTCCCAGATGGATCCAGGCCAGGGGGAATGTTGTGGAAACATCTCTCCAGGCTCCACTGGAGGAGAAAGGTTTGGATAACCTCAAGCTTGGCGGGTTTCAGCAAGCCCCAGAATTCAGAAGCATGAAGATGTTGTGGGTAAAGCTGCCATTTCTGTCTTGTTATCACTCCTGCTGAGTGACCACCCGAGGTAGGATAAAAATGAGACCATCCCTTTCTGGTAGGCCTTGTTTGGGTTAGATGAACCCTCCAGCTGGAGGATCCAAGACGCACTGGCCCTGAGGGTAAGTAGTAGGGTTAGGAAAATAGCAGAGGCCAATTCCTAGGAATCAAAGGAGAGCTGCAGTGATTCTTGTACTGCATTTACACACGTCAAGTCAGCGGGTGATGCCGGTGCAGGTGAGGAACAGGTTGTGAAATGGGCGTAATATCCATGGCACTAGAAAAGCGGGTGAGATTTTCATACAGTCAGCACCCAGAAGCTCCCAGAGGAGACACGGGCTCACTTTTCTGCCAGAGCTGAGCCACTGACAACTAATTGCAGCCCCGACCTGTGCAACCACCCACACGGGGAAAAGAGACAGTGGCCAGGGGATTCCTAAACTGCCTGTGAAATTAGCCTGGCGGTGCACATGACAGATTGAAAGTATTACTGTGCTGGCCTGGCCCCTGCCACATTCCCCCTTCCTTGGCTGTTCTGCTCGATTCACGGTACAGACTTGCAGCACGTCCTGCGAAGCCAGCTGGAGCCTGTGCCGGCAGATCGGGGGACGAGGCATTGCTGGGGCCTCTCACCATCGTCCTTCCCTGGGGGCTCGGACGTTCCACAGGGCGTGGTGGACCCAGGGAGCGTTGGCTGAGGTTGGCTGGCAGGGGGAGATGAACAAGGCCATTGTTTTGCACAGCACAGGCTGCAGTTTCTGCCGGCCAGGCTCCGTTTCCACTGGGAACGTGTGGAAAGTGATGTGTGGCTGGGACGTGAGTTCCAGCTTCCCCTTGCTGGAAAGGGAGGGAGGGGGCTGGGGTGACCGGGAATGACACGATCCCAGCACTGCCCGGGAGGGGCTGGGCCGGGAGTGCTGGTCTGGATCCCATTAGGAGAAGAGAGCGATGCCAACAAACTCAGCAGAGCAGAGAGATCCTGCTGGGGGAAGTGGTAGGAAGAGACAGGCTGCAAGCAGCATATCGCTCCGGCCCTTGGGGTGCTGGCCGAAGAAGGGACGAGTCTGGAAAGGCTTTTGGGGAACAGGGGGGTCCAGCTTGTTTTGGCATTAGAAACGTGGGTCCTTTCTAGTCGGGCACACGCTGGTGACTGGAGGACTAGAGAAACAAGAGGGAAAGTCAGGCCATAGCAAGGGGAAGGGATATGCAGGGCGCTGCGCTAAACCTGGTGCTGTTCATTAATGCCCATTTAACTGCTACAGCTAGCTCACAGCTCGGATAAAGGAAGCCTGGGTTAAAGACATGACACTCTCGCCCCTTTGTTTAGTGTGTTCGAAATCCCAGTAACCATAGTTCCCGGAGATCCCCCAGTGATGGCCAGGATCATCGGGCTCCCAAGTCTGGACATTGCTAAGGGATTGGCTAGTTGACAGAGTGCAGCGATAGAAGGGTCCTTTCCCCCCTCCGTGCTGGCTGACAGCTGTCCAAGAGTGCCAGAGGAATTCTGGGATACACCAGGAGGGTCTTCATGTCCCCGCAGGCACTGAAGGAGACCCCCATATCTAGCCCCAAATTACCCAGAGTGCACAGAGCCTAGCAGCAGCTATGGGCACCCTGCAAGACCCACCCAGAATGCCACGTGCTTGGGGCAGCACCGCATTGCCCTGTGTGGATACAAAGCTCTGTGTGGTTGTCTGTTCAGGGCTTTGATCCATCTCTTTAATACCATCAACAGAAACAAGAAGAGGGGAGATTTCACATGCAGATGAGGCCTAGGGTAAAAGACAAGCGGAAAGAGAAATGCTGCCCCGCTTTTGAAAAGAAAACCCTTTCCAGCCTGTATTTATCTATGGTAACGGAGTGACACAGGGCCCATGCGCCATTAAAAATCCCCTTTTGGGCCCTCTTGAAGCAGACCCCATCTTGTTTAAAGCATAATAATGGAACAGAGCAGGAGCGAGCACCTGCAATAACTACCTGAAAACACTAGAGGGAGCTCGGGGGCAGGCATCTGGGGAGCATAGCGGGGCAAACAGGATGGCATACACTGTTGCAGAGAGACACCCGCTTAATCCTGCTCCCAAGATCCACGGGGAGCGAGGAAATGGGGCTCTGCTGGGTCTGTGTGGGAAGGAGGGATGCTGGAAGGGAAGGCACAGCCAATCCGTCCTGACAGCAACCCCATATTTCCTATCACAGTCCAGGGTTTAGAGAGGAGCAGAGAATTTGGAGGAGGTACCTTTAAGAAAAGAGCTGGAGTGGGCAGCAAAGGAAAGTCAGCGGCTAATCTGCAAATGCATACTTGCCTTCCCCCCTCGCCCCCCAGCTTACTGCCTGCGCAGCCCCCCCCCCCCCCGCCCCCCCAGGACGCCTCTGGGAATTAGCTGGCACAAGGCACAGCTGAACTTCCCTTCGGAATGGATTCAAGGGGCCATTAAGCCGATCAGGAACATTCTTCCACGGCAGAAATGCAGGGCGAGAAACGAGACACAACACAGACTGCTGCCCGCAGGCTGCCTCTGCTCCGCTCTCACACATGGAGTTGGGGGTGCCTGGCTGGTACATCTCCCCTCGACACACGGGCACCTCTGGCCAGATGACTCATACCTCCCGCGAAGGGAAACAACCAACAAAGTAAGAATAAATATCAATGCCCAGGTCTTGGGCAGGGTCCAAGTTGAGCTCAGAGGGGTGGGCCAAATGCAGCATTAAGTCATATAATCATAGAACATTAGGGTTGGAAGAGACCTCAGGAGGTCATCTAGTCCAACCCCCTGCTCAAAGCAGGACCAATCCCCAACTTAGTCATCCCAGCCAGGGCTTTGTCAAGCCAGGCCTTAAAAACCTCTAAGGATGGAGATTCCACCACCTCCCTAGGTAACCCATTTCAGTGCTTCACCAGCCTCTTAGTGAAACAGTGTTTCCTAATACCCAACCTAAGGCTCCCTCATTGCAACTTGAGACCATTGCTCCTTGTTCTGTCATCTGCCACCACTGAGAACAGCTGAGCTCCATCCTTTTTGAACCCCCCTTCAGGTAGTTGAAGGCTGCTATCAAATCCTCCCTCACTCGTCTCTTCTGCAGACTATATAAGCCCAGTTCCCTCAGCCTCTCCTCATAAGTCATGTGCCCCAGCCCCCTGATCATTTTCATTGCCCTCCGCTGGACTCTCTCCATTTGTCCACATCCTTTCTGTAGTGGGAGACTGTATCAAAAGCTTTGCTAAAGTCAAGGTATATCACATCCACTGCTTTCACCATATCCACAGAGCCAGTCTTCTCATCATAGAAGGCAATCGGGTTAGTCAGGCATGACTTGCCCTTGGTGAATCCATGTTGACTGTTCCTGATCACCTTCCTCTCCTCCAAGTGCTTCAAAATGGTTTCCTTGAGGATCTGCTCCATGATTTTTCCAGGGACTGAGGTGAGGCTGACTGGCCTGTAGTTCCCCAGATTCTCCTTCTTCCATTTTTTAAAGATGGGCACTATATTTGTCTTTTTCCAATTGTCTGGGATCTCCCCTGATAGCCATGAGTTTTCAAAGATAATGGCCAATGGCTCTGCAATCACATCCGCCAACTCCTTCAGCACCCTTGGATGCATTACGTCCGGGCCCAGGGACTTGTACATGTCCAGCTTTTCTAAATAGTCCTTACCCTGTTCTTTCACCACCGAGGGCTGCTAACCTCCTCCGCATGTTGTGTTGCCAAGTGCAGCAGTCTGGGAGCTGACCTTGTCTGTGAAGACCAAGGCAAAAAAAACATTGAGTACTTCAGCTTTTTCCACATTATCTGTCACTAGGTTGCCTCCCCCATTCAGTAAGGGGCCCACACTTTCCCTGACCTTCTTCTTCTTGTTAACATACCTGTAGAAACCTTTCTTGTTACCCTTCACATCCCTTGCTAGCTGCAACTCTAATTGTGCCTTGGCCTTCCTGATTATACCCCTGCATGCTCTAGCAATATTTTTATACTCCTCCCTAGTCATCTGTCCAAATTTCCACTTCTTGTAAGCTTTCTTTTTGTGTTTAAGCTCACCAAAGATTTCAGTGTTAAGCCAAGTTGGTCGCCTGCCATATTTGCTATTCTTTCTGCACATCGGGATGGTTTGTTCCTGTGCTCTCAATAAGGCTTCTTTAAAATACAGCCAGCTCTCCTGGACTCCTTTTCCCCTCATATTAATCTCCCAGGTTATCCTGCCCATCAGTTCCTTGAGGGAGTCAAAGTCTGCTTTTTTGAAGTCCAGGGTCCGTATTTTGCTACTCTCCTTTCTTCCTTTTGTCAGGATCCTGAACTCAACCATCTCATGGTCACTGCTGCCTAGTTTGCCACCCACTTCTACTTCCCCTACCAATTCTTCCTTGTTTGTGAGCAGCAGGTCAAGAGGAGCATGGCCCTAGTTGGTTCCTCCAGCACTCGCACCAGGAAATTGTCCCCGAAACTCTCCAAAAATTTCCTGGATTGTCTGTGCACTGCTGTATTGTTCTCTCAGCAAATGTCAGGGTGATTGAAGTCCCCCATTAGAACCAGGGCCTGTGATCTGGAGACTTCAGTTAGTTGTCCGAAGAAAGCCGCGTCTCCCTCATTCTCCTGGTCCGGGGGTCTATAGCAGACGCCCACCATCACATCACCTTGTTGCTCTCGCCTCTAAACTTAATCCAAAGACTCTCAACAGGTTCTTCTCCAGTTTCAAACTGGAGCTCTGAGCAATCATACTGTTCTCTTATATACAGTGTAATTCCTCCCGTGCCTGTCCTTCCTGAACAGTTTAAACCCAACCATGACAGTGCTCCAGTCATGTGAACTGCCCCACCAAGTCTCTGTTATTCCAATCACATCATAGTTCCTTGACTGTGCCAGGACTTCCAATTCTTCCTGCTTGTTTCCCAGGCTTCTGGCGTTCGTGAACATGCACCTAAGATAACTAGCTGATTGCCCTGCTTTCTCAGTATGAATCAAGAGGCTTCCCGTCTTGTACCCTCCTCCTTGTGTTTCCTCCTGGCATCCCACTCCCCCACTTACCTCTGGGCTTAGGTCACCATCCCCCGGAGAACCTAGTTTAAAGCCCTCCTCACTAGGTTAGCAAGCCTGCCTGTGAAGATGCTCTTCCCTCTCGTCGTTAGGTGGATCCCATCTCTTCCTAGTAATCCTTCTTCCTGGAACAACATCCCATGGTCGAAGAATCCAAAGCCCTCTCTCCAACACCACCTGCACAACCATGCATTCACCTCCACAATTCGACAGTCCCTACCTGGGCCTTTTCCTTCAACAGGGAGGATGGACGAGAACACAACTTGCGCCTCAAACGCCTTTATCCTTCTTCCTAGAGCCATGTAGTCTGCAGTGACCCACTCAAGGTCATTCTTGGCAGTATCACTGGTGCCCATGTGGAGAAGCAGGAAGGGGTAGCGGCCCAATGTCTCGATCAGTCTCGGCAGACACTCCGTCATATTGTGAATTCTAGCTCCAGGCAAGCAGCAGACTTTTCGAGTCTCCCGGTCTAGTCGGCTGATGGATGACTCCGTCCCCCTTAGGAGGGAGTCCCCGACCACCACCACCCGTCCACAGGCGCCATCTTTTTTCTGTGCCGGTGGGTGCTCATGCCCCCCCTACCCCTACTCCACCCCTGCCCCAAAGTCCCTGCCCTTACTCTGCCCCTCCGGGCCCCTTTTGGACCCCTCCCCAAATCCCCGCCCCGGCCCCACCTCTTCCCCCAAGCGCGCCATGTTCCCCTTCTTCCCCCCTCCCTCCCAGGCTTGCCGCGCAAAACAGTTGTTTCGCGGCACAAGCGTGGGAGGGAGCGGGGAGAAGCAGGACATGGCAGCACGCTCAGGGGAGGAGGCGGAGGAGGAGCAGAGGTGAGCTGGGGCGGGGGGGCAGGGAGCTGTCGGTGGGTGCAGAGCACCCACCAATTTTTCCCCATGGGTGCTCCAGCCCCGGAGCACCCACGGAGTCGGCGCCTATGCACCTGTCTCCTCCTCTTGAGAGTGGTGGTCATGGAACCCCCATCCCTAGGACAATGCATCCCATGCCTTCCTGCCGATGGGGTCTCCTTCTGATCCCTTCCCTCAGAGGGCTCTTCCAAATCCTTCTCCGCAGTAGTACCTGTGCAGAGAGCCTCAACACGGTTTCGCACCTCTGTGTGCATTGAGGGTACATAGGTTCTCCTCTTTCTTCCTCTGGAGGTCACCTGCTGCCAATACTCTTCCCCGTTCTCCACTGCACTTTCTGATTCTTCAGCAAGTTTTGCTTCCAGCACCAAACACTGACTTCTATCCAGAAGATCTTCATTTTCTCTGATGCAACGCAGGGTTGATACCTGTTTATCTAGTCCTCTAACCTTCTCTTCTATTATGCAGACCAGCTTGCACTTCATACAGGCAAAGTCGCTTCTGTCCTCTGGGAGAAAGACAAACATGGCACATTCTGAGCAGGTCACAACAGCTGATTGCTCACTATCCATGTCTTCCTTCTAAGAGGCTCCTCAGATGTTGTATGTACTGCTCAGAGGAGCCTGAGAGGCAGAAACACTCTGTGCGAACTCCCCGCAGGTGAACTCCCTCTGTTTGCCTGTCCTCAGTTCGCTGCTCACTTGGTTCGCAACGGCTGCCTTTTTATAAGGCTGCTGGCTTGAAGCAGGTGGCCCGGCTCAAAGCCTTCCCTCCAATCAGCTACTCAAGGCCCGTCTGGAACAAAGCACTCCCAATTCACACTTTTCAACATTACACCCTGAGTGCCCCCGACATTATTAAAACACCATGTCAGCCACAACGGACACAGATGACAAGTCTGTTTGTAACAGGTCACCGAGGCCCAGAGCAGAGGGAGAGCTTGGATTGTTTCAGTTCAAATAAGGCAAAACCCCACTAGCTTTGAGGGTGAAACTCCCCGGGAAGCATATTTAGCTCAGTTCAACTTCATATCCCAAATGAATGGCTGAGGAGAGGGACAGAAAGGGGGTTACCAGAAGCTGGCTTGGTTGGCCACCTCCACTGATGCTGCAGAACCTACCCCCAGAACCGAGGTGGAGTTATCCAGACGTGAGCTAAGCTCTTGACATGTGGGTTGGAGACAGCCATCAATCTGAGCTGGCTGGAGCACAGCTAAGAGCTAGGAGAGGGAAAGAAGAAACCCCACCTGAACTGCCAGACTAGGATCTGCAGAGACGTGCGTACCTGGTGTGTCCAGAGATCAATGAGGCTAAATCAGCAGTGGACCAATTTAGAGACACTCAGCTGAGCTTGGCCTTGCAGGTGAAGATCAGCAAAAGGAGGCCAAAGGCGCTCCGAGAAGCTGTGGAATTAGCTGTGGAACGTGAATCTTTCCTTGCAGCAGTGCATCAGAAGAGAAAGCACTGCTGGGGAGGAAGATGGATGCTGACACCGTGAGCCCTGCACGTACAGCTCTGTACCTGCTACATATGCTGGCAAGGGGGCGGGGGTGGGATTCTAGCCGGTTTGTGACTTTTTTGAAAGATTAGAAAAAGCGAGACATTTGGTCGTTAAAGAAGGGAAACTGGCAATAATGTAAAAAGGAAGGGAAGCCGTTCCGTTAAAAGTTGGCCATAACAGTTATCAGACCGGATGTGTTAACAGTGCAAGGGAATAGGGATCTAAAACCGAACCGCCTGATTCTTCTCAAATGGAGCCTGTGACCAGATAAGGCAAGGACACCAGTCCACAAGACTGCAAGTTTAACCCCTGGAGTCTGAGCGAGAAGTCTGGATTGCCGAGCTAGTGGCTGAGCGAATAATCGGTTTGGATTCCGTTATGGCTAATAACTGTGCAATCAACGCCAGGGCAGGAGTCTTACGGCTTCAGCCAGAGGTGATTCCCCTTACAGAGTCGGCCCAGGTGAGACAAATGCTTTGTAGCCAATTGGTTGGTGCTGAGTGAGCTGTTCTACCTGCCGTGGCAAAAACCATACCAGCAGCTACATGCTGTGGTAGCTTTCCAAGACGGAGAGTGCTTGAGACCCAAGGTTTGGGGGCAGTTTTAGCTGCTAAAGTTCTTGTAAGCCTGAAGCTGGAATGGATCACTGTTCATTTGCTGAATGCTTCTGACAAGCAGCAAATAAAAAGGGAACCACAAAACCATAATGTAAACCAGTGAGTCTACTAAGTGCCTGGATAGAGGAAATCTCCCAGGGAAAAGCTCCCAGGGTTTCCACTGGACCTGTTCTAGTGCAGAGCAACACCTGTAAATGAGACCAGCCTAAGGTTAGTGTAGTGGGCTGGCTGCCCCACTCCAGTAGGCAGGGGTTAAAAGCAGCCCTGGAGAGGGCTGTGGCTGGGAAAAGCAGTGAGAGCAGCTGAGTGGGTAGTTGGCCCCAGGTGTGGCTGGCTTAATCAGGCCACAGCTGGCCCTATAAAGGGCTGTCAGCCAGGAGCTGGGGAATCTCACTCTAGCCCAGGAGGGGGAAGGGCTTGCTGCCTGAGAGCAAGGTACCTGAAGCAGAGCAGTGCTAGGGAAAAGGGCAAGAGGAGCTGGGGAGCTCCAGGCTGGCAACTCCCCAGGCTGAGGCCTTGGTTAAGGCCTAAAGAGGTACGGGGGCTGCAGAGGTGTAGCCCAGGGTTAGGTGGAGGCAGCTGGTCCAACTCCTTGCTAATGATGAGTGGCCATTACAGACTGCAGTCTTCCCCAGTGAGAGGGGGCTAGATAACAACTGGCAGTAGCCACTGAGGCAAGGTGGGTGAGAGGGTTGGGGGTTCCCCTGGGAGGGGAGACCCAGAGAGTGGGGGTACTGCTGGGGCAGAACCCTGAGGTAAAGGGGCACCAGGGTCCAGGAGGAACATGGAGCCTGAGGTGGCGAGACACTGGCCAGCAGAGGGCACTCTGGAGCTGAAGTTGAGCTAATTCCCAAGATGACCAGCAGGAGGTGCCGCGCCAGCGAGTCTTTGCCCTGCTACAGTTAGGAACCAGGTGGTGTTCTCCTGATCCAACTAAGAGATAGTATGTACTGCACTGATACTGGGGGGGGGGGGAAACTGCCCCTTTAAACAGCCACCGCAGCAAGCCACTGAGGCGATGTATCTGGCAGTCTTCCACCAGTCTTTGGGCTCCACCCATAGTGCTGGCTAAGACAAAAGATGGCAGCTCCAGATCCTGTGTAGACAACAAAATGAAATCACTTTAAAGGAGACTTGTCCATTACCATGAATAGATGGTACCATGGCTGCTGCAGCGGGTTCAATCTGGATCTTAAAGGTGGGTATTGGCAAGTGGAAGTGGGTCCTAAATTCTGCCTTCACAGCAGGGCAAGGCCAGTGGCAATTCAAAGTGATTGCTTCTGGCTTGTGCAATGCACCAGCCACGTTTGAGAGGCTAATGGAGAAGGCATTATGTAGCACACCCCTCTCAGTCTTCTGTTACACCTAGTGGATATCCTGGTGCGTGTTAACACCTTTGAGCAGGAACGGCTACATTTACACATGGCCGGGGGTAAGTGTGAAGCCTCCGGTCTGAACCGAACCCAAAGAGGTGATTTACCTTGCTCAGTCCAATTTGTGAGCAGGGAGTTTCCGCTGAGAAAAAGACAATTGAGGCTGTGCAGAACTGGCCGACTCCCCGACGTGCAGAACTTTGTAGAACCTGCCCCTGTTACAGAAGGGTAATTTGTGGTTTGCCAATATCGCAAACCCTCTGCAAGGCCGTATGAGGCAGGGAAGTTAGCGCAGTGTCAGCTGAGTGGGATGGAGCATTTTCAGCATTGAACAGAGGCTCTTGTGAAACTGCAAACCCCATTCCTACTGGGCCCAGCTGCTGGTGCTCAGAGTGCGGGGGCCACATTGACACAAGGGACTGAAGAGGGTGGTGGCTTGTTACAGCAAATGTCTAAGTTCTCTGCAGAGGAATTATTGCCCCACCCAAAGGAACTCCTGGCAGCGGTTAAATCCCCACGCTGTGTCTGGGACAAAATTCACAGTCAGGCCAGAGCAGGCATCCACGCCCTTCAGAAACCCCAAGGAACAGCTTGCCAGGAGGCTGGAGAAAGGGCAATACTATGATTGCACAACCACACGCACAAGCATGGGGCTGCTGATGCCTTTTCCAGATGGCCTCATTGGGGGGCCAATTGCAAGCGCTGCGCGAAGCAGGAGAGCAAGGAATCGGGTACTCAAGGGAATGAGTGCGCCTAGTGGTGGCTGCTTCCCAAACCTGAGAGAGCAGCTGAGGCTAGGAGAGTTATGACAGTGAATAAAATGGGCAAGACCTGCCCTGGAGGGCAGATTTCACAGCGGCAGTATCCATTTTGCAGAGGCTCTCTGAAAGAAGGCTGGTCAGGAGCTGAGGTATGTGGGCAGAGGGGGTGCACTGGGTACTGTTTGATGGAGGCGTGTGTCTGTGAGCAGAAGCATCCAGGGAACAGGCAGAGAGGATCAGCCAAAAAGCCAAGCATAAAGCAAGGGAAGGACTGGAAACACGGCCCAAAGGGAAAATGACGAGATGCTGCTTTTTGGGTAGAGTGATGTCTTAGAACTGTGAGCAAAGATCCTGCCTTCTGCTGTTTGATTCCTGCAGTGCTCAGGGGAACAGGACTTTGTCCACTCTCTGTCAGTTAGCAGGATTGCATCGAAAAAACACCGGACTCGGTCATCAATTTCTCCGCTTAGTAGAAACAACCAGCAAAGCCCCAAATATGGGCTAACCATTCAGGCCAAAGGTGGCAACAGTATCCTCCAGCAGCCTGCACTTCTCTACCCTCAGCCACAGTCCAGGAGTCTCCAAAGTCTAGGTGTTTTTTATAACAATCCCAGGCCAATCCACCTCACTAGGTGGCTTCACAGCCCCATCTCCAGCGTCTGCCTGTGCTTGCTCCAGGAGGAGGAGGTCCTCAGCTCTGGGACTTGTGGGGTTGGCCACTGAATAACAGCAGCCCATTGACGACAAAGGGAGGTGTGCGGATCTCAGCGGTGCAGGTACAGACTCTGTCTGCTGCTGCCCCCGTGATGTCCCTGCCCCTCTATTCTGGGGCCTGAATTCTCACCAGCGTTCCCAGTTTCAGCAGAGTGTGGGCAAGACCCCAGGTGACCCAGCTCCCCGCCCCAGGAACATTTCATACTCTCTGCCATGGCAAACACTATGATCCATTGTGATGTTCCCCTCTGGTGTTGTCTGGACCAGTGATCTGCTAGGCCACTCCAATCCTTGACTCTGGGAGCCAGCCTAACCCTGCTCTGCTGTGAGAACCCCCACTCCTGGGCTGTTCACGCACAGCCTCTGGCGTGTAAGCTGCTCCCAGCTACTTGCAAGCAAATGACACTAGCCAATATCTCCAGTCCCAGAAACAACCCTCGGAACCTCTGTCTTGCAGTGTCCAGTTATGTCCACTGGATGCTGCAAGCTTATATAAGTTCATCAATTTAACAAAGAAATTGATCTGTACCAGGCTTGTTATCCCAAGGGGAGCCTCTGACACACTTCAAACCAAACACACTGCTTCAGGTAGAATAAACAAACAGATTTATTAACTATAAAGATAGATTTAAGTGATTATAAGTCAAAGCATAACAAGTCAGATTTGGTCAAATGAAATAAAAGCAAAAAGCATTCTAAGCTGATCTTAACACTTTAAATGTCCTTACAAACTTAGATGCTTCTCACCACAGGCTGGCTCTTCAGCCAGGCTCTCCCCTTTGATCAGGGGTTCAATCGGTTGGTGGTGGTGGTGTCTGTAGATGTAGGTGGAAGAGAGAGCATGGCAAAATGTCTCTCCCTTTTATCATGTCCTTTCTTTTCCCTTGGCTTTGTCTCTCCCCCGCCCCCCACCGCTTCCGAGTCAGGTGAACATTACCTCATCGCAGTCCTACACTGACCAAAGAAAGGGGGATGACTCCGTCGAGGGTTTAACAGATTCTTTTGTTGCTGCTTAAACCAGTGTCCATTGTACCTGTGAGGCTGGGCTTTGTTTGTCCCATCCATGCCCTGACGAGGTGTGAACTGCCCCTCTGCTCTTGGAGAGTTTTTGCATGGGCTTGCTTTAAGCCATGAGGATACATTTTCAGCCTCATAAGTATATATGAAATTATAACCTTACTATAACAATTATTATAACATCACTATAACAACCATGCACAGTGCATTATGAGCCTTCTGAAGACACCCAACATGAGAAACTTTGCATTGGATACCACACAATCATTTTATAAAGATGAACATGGGGGTGTAGGGTGTTGCCCCGAGGTACAGAGGATCACATCTATCCCCTCTGAATGGTGCTTGGGAATCAGCCTTCAGGGCTCTGTAAAGCCACATCAAACAGGACCCCCACCGCCCATAGTAGGAGAGAGTAGGCACCAGCCAGGCCTTTGCACTGTGGAAGAGGGGACCTTGGAATGAACGACATTCATGCCAGAAGCAAAGAAGGGGACAAGCGGAATAAAAGACTCCTCGACCCAGAGCCCCTCCTGGGCCACCAGACTCCCAAGGTACCTCTACACAGCAATTAAACACCCGCGGCCGGCCCGTGTCAGCCAACTTAGGCTCACAGGGCTTGGGCTACAGGCTTAAAAACTGTGGTGTAAATATTCAGGCTTCTCTGGGACCCTGCGACAGGGGGAGGGGACCCAGAGCTCTGGCTCCAGCCCAAGCCCGAATACTGTGTAGACATTCCCCAGGCTGCTCCTGGGCCAGGAAAATCACAGTGGATTTGCTCATCTGAGGGGCAGATTTTGTATCTGCCGGAGCCAATAACTTCAACTACATCCCTCACAGCGGGCACACAGCAAGCCCCTGTCTGTGAGGCAGAGTGCTCATCCCATCGGAAGGGCCGCCCCATGGGGAGCCCCTCGCCCCCACAGAATACAAGGGGGTGGGATGATGACACCCCTGAAACAAACGAACCACTACTGCAGCAGAACAAGCATGTATTAAAAGGGGGAGCTGGAGAGACAGCCAATGCTCCCTGTGCATCCTGCCCAGGGCAGAGCCTCCCACAATCTCCAGAAAGGGGGGACTTTGGGGGGAGAGAGACCCTCACACCCAGACTCTGCTGCTTCTCTCTCTATCTCTTTCTCCAGTTGGCAGTTCCACTTTCTCCCTGCCCTGCTCTCTGATTCACAGCACCCGACTGGATGCCGTTCCAACACATCCAGACCTTAAAAATAACTGGGCTGTGCCCAGGATGCCCCACCCTGCCACGCGCCGGTATTTTTGGCCTGGGTGTGCCCACCGTGGAAACAGGGTGGAGCCTTCTCTCTGCTCACACGAGCTGTGGAAAGCTGCTCTCTCCCAATTGCCTGCTCCCCAGGCTGCAAACCACCAGCCAGCAAGGCCCAGTGCAAATCTCCCAGCACTCTCAGCAGCCGCTCACCCCTTATGGGCCTGGCCCCCTGCCTGGCCCCAGCCCGGCTCTGCGGCTGATCCATCCCTTTCAGACTGAACAAACGGGCTGTGTGGGTTGATGTCACCAAAATCAAATACAGCAAGTCGGGGACAAGCTCTGGGAGGATTTGCTAGGCACAGGGCACTGGGAGTGTGAGAGGGGACGGGATGGTGCTGTGGGAGGAGAGCCATGGGAGCCCGGGGCCATCCAGCCCTGTATCCCACCTCCTGCTGCACCAGTTGGAGCAATGGCCCATCCAGCCTGGCTCTACATCCCTCTGCTGGCCGCACTGGATCAGACCAATGGTTCATTGAGACTAGGAACTTGTTTCTGGGCCTTGCCAGGATCTGACACTTCAGAGGGAAATTAAATAAAACCCAACAGAGCCATAATGCATCTGGGAACTAGTGTGTGTGTGTGTGTGTGTGTGTGAGGGGAGGGGAGGGGAGGAAGTGGGGATTCCTTCCTGACCCCAGAGGGGAGCAGCTGGCACCCTGAAGCATGAGGTTCCAGATGCAGAGTTAGAAATCAGACTAGTGAGCTCGCTGCAGAACGGACGCGTGACAAAGCTCAACAGGCCTGGAGCGTTCATTCGAATATGAAATCTGGCACTATTGCTACAAAGGTCCCAGTGAGATCCCACGGCTGAGTTTGCCTCATACCCCTAGAAAGGAATTCTCACGATTCCTCTTCTGAGTTTCCCCTGCTCTGCCAGTGCCCCTCAGTCCTGACCCACAGCCACCTGCTGTCCCAGGCCTGGGCTCCTGCACCGAGCTCTGCTGGTGCCCCTCAATTCCAACCTGCAGCCCCCTGCTAGCCCAGTCCTGGGCTCTCTCTCCCTCCCACATTCTGCTGGCGTCCCTCAATCCTGACCCGCAGCCCCCTGCTAGCCCAGCCCTGGGCTCCCCCTCATTCACCCCGCTTTGCTGGTGCCCCTCACTCCCGACCAGCAGCCCCCTGCTATCCCAGCCCTGGGCTCCCCCACCGAGCTCTGCTGGTGCCCCTCAAGCCTGACCAGCAGCCCTGGGCTCCCAGCTGGGCTCAGAGCTCTGTGGATCTGGGGACAGCCTGCTACACAAGCCCCCTTCTGTTATGCCCAGGTCCGGGTGAGAAAGCCGGGAAACAGGGGAAGGGGGAGCAGCGTGAACATGTCTGCAGGTGTCTCTCCCCCAGCCCACCCAGCAGGCCCCGAGACAGGCTCCAACTCACCCCCTGCTGGTGGCCTTTTCAGATGCACCCATACCCTGGCACATCCGGCCCTTGGCAAACCTATTGCCCTCCTGCTGGGGACCTCCGTGACCCGAGCTTTCTGGGATCCTGGGCACAAGGCCTCCCAGGAACGTTTCCATTCACCTCGGCGGTACGGAGCAAGGTCTGGGATTCAGGCTCCAAACCGGCGATGCCCATCCCCTTGTGTCGCCTCCCAGTGGGGAGGCCCGCACAGCCATTCAGCCGAGCCAAGCTGCTGGGAGGATTTACTGTCTGCCTGTGTTAGAAGAACAAAGCTGAGCAGGGAGGGTTTTGTGTGTGTGTGTGTGGGGGGAGGGCCCCCATTTTCCCTTCAATTCCTTGTTTGACAAACAACTGTCTGGGGGAACAAAGGCGGCTGGGATGCGCTGGGACGCGGGCTGGGAAGGCGAGATGGTGCCGTTTCTTTGGCGCGGACTTTCAGGCTTTATTCACAGCTTTCCAGCCTCGGCTGGGTGTGCACTGATGTGGCTGCGTGAGGCTTTCAGCCGCTCGGATCTATGCTGAGCAGGGTCAGAGCAGTGCTGGGCTGGGAGACCACCTAAGAAAACCCCATGAGCTGCAGTGCCAATAGGGCAGGAGCAAGTGAATGGCCTAGCACTAGGAAGGCCGTGTTTCAGAGGAGACTTCAAACAATTGTTCAGGCTACTCGTGGTCTAATGTGATGCAGTGTGGCTAGCACAAGCCTGGCTGTACTGGACCATTGCTTCAAGGGAAACCCTGGAACATTTCGGCAGGGTGGGGGTGACAAATCCCCGTATCCTGGCCAAATTCAAACACAGCCCATTCCATTCTGTCTCCCTAAGTTCCCCCCCAGCAGTTTCAGTTTAATCCAGACATCTTCACTCTCTGTCCTAACCTCTCGCGTGGTGTTGCTGTGTGCTGTTAAACAGCGGCCACATTCCAGCCCAGAGGTGGCTGCATTGTGGCGGGGAAGCGGTTCCTGTCCATAAAGCTGGCTCCGGGGAAGCTAGCGGAACATACGTACGAGATTCTTATTCTTCTGTCCCTCTCCGTGGACTCTCAGGGGCGGCCAGTCACATTTAATGACTAAGCCAGACAGGAACACCTGTTCCCAGCTCTCTGTACTAGAACTAATGGCGTGGAAGCTCCATTCGTTCATTGTGCAATAGGGCCATTAAGTTATTTGCAAGTGGCTCATGAGCACTCTCCCCCCTCCTGCCCTGCTCTCCTTCTCTTGCCCCCCATCTTCTCCCAACCAGATCATTCCAGCTGCCTGGAATACCATCCTACGATGATTTCACAGCCCAGCGGCGGCTGGGAACAGCCCCGGCAGCCCACAAGAGCGTATAATGCAGCCATTGATCTGCAGCAGGCCCAGTAGAGTCCAGAGCACAGACACAATAGGGCCTTGTCTGGTGATAGATCTCCCAGCACTGCTTGGGGGCCCAGGGCCCCGTGGAGGATTTCTTTCTTCTTTCTTACAGCTCAGATCCATCTCGGTGCCAGGGAAAAACTCCAGGCAGAGGGCAAAGCAAGGGACAAGGACAGCCAGGTGGTAAATGCAGGCGGAGGGGCACTCCCATATTCAGGAGCAGCTCAGCAAGTCAGCTGGTGGGAAGGGGCTTTCCAGCTTCAGCTCCAACAGAGAGCACAAAATACTCTGAGTGCGGGAATATCTATCCTGGCCTCCCCTGGCAGCAGGGGGCGCTGCAGAGTGAGTGCAGGGGCACCGGCTGTGGGGGAGATTTCCTGCCTTGCAAAGCCCAGCAAATACCATGTGCACAGTCAGTAGCTCAGTGAATAGCTCAAAACCAGAGAAACCCCATCTATCCCCCTCCAGCGTGATAGTTCGCTCAGAACTGCGCAGTGGGGCGGAGGAGTGGCTGTAACCCAGCCCTCCCCACTGCTGCAGTGCATGGGGTCGGCCAGCCAGCACCCCCTGCTGGGATGGTCTCACCAGAAGGCTGGATGGCTCCCCTGTGCTCTGAGGGGCTCTTCCCATGGGAGTGGGGAAGGTGGTACCCGCCTCAGCCTCCCCCAGGGGCAATGCCCACAGCACCTTATAGCATGGCCTGGCAGAACAGAGAGCTCCTGCAGCCCAGCACCCTCCCACGGGCTTTGCCAAGGCAACATGACCTGCTGCAATGAGTAAACACTGACCCTGCTGCCAGCCCGCTCTCGAATGCCGCAGCGACCAAATCGTCCCTCCTGCAGCCTGCCGAGGGCACAAGGGCCTGCCCTCCCTTCTCTCCTGTGCAGCGGGCACCTCGCTCAGAACAAGGTGCTGGCTGGAGCGATCCTGGCAGGTAGGGTCTGGCGCTGCCCTTCAGCTCTGGATCCTGCTGGGCACCAGGAACAGAGCCAAGCAATGAGATCGGTCCCGTAAGATTACCGGCTCTATGCTGCTCTGCCCTCCCTTGTGGGGGGGAGGTGGGTCTTAGGCTGGGACAGGTCAGGCGAGTGTTTTGGGGGTGGGCAGGGAGGTCCCCCCACATCTCAAGCCAATGAGCAGGAACCTCCCACTTCTCTAGCACGCGCCAGCCCTGCGAGCATCGCACTTACCTCCCCGACAGCGATGGGCTGGCTCTGCTTCCAAGCTCCCCCTGTCGCTTGGCGTCAGGCTGGCAGAGACTCCTGCCCCTCCCTGGCCTGCCAGCCTGCAGGCTGAGATCATGCCACAGTCTCTTCTGACCTTTAAACTCTTAACAGTCACTTCGCTGTGTGATGGGCCCAAGTCACAGTGGCTGGGGGTGGGGGGTGGGCATGGATGGTGCAGGAGGGAGGACAGCTGCTCTCTGGGGGCATGTGATCTGGGTTGCAAAAGAGGTGAGTCAGCAGCCGAACCCTAGGCCTTTACTGCCAACAAAGGGTGATTGACTCACCGGATACTGAGCCCTGTGCAGCCATTGACCCAACCGGCTAGCAGCTGGGCAGCTAGACCACAGCCCACTGGCCACACACTGCCCCAGCCAGGGACAGGACCCTGAGCTGCGGGTCACCCTCCTGTTCTTTGCTGGGACACGAATGGAGGAGGGGCGGTCCCTGAGGTGGCTGCCTGCACGATCACATCAATAGGGGTACCTGAAGATAGCGGTACCATCTCTATGTGCGGTGCCACGGGAGCCCCCTGCCTCAGTTTCCCTGCAGATTCCTAGAAGTAATCCAGTCACACCAAGGTCTTGGAAACAATATCCCCTCCCCCATCCTCCTGGGGTCCCTTTCCACTCAGGTGTAGGCTTCACAGCCCACCTTCCTGGCACGGTGGGCTTTAAGTCCAAGCCTCCCCGGTCCATAGCTCACCCCTCAAGCTTAAGGGTTTCACAGTCATCCTCCTCCTTGTCCTTCTCCTCCTCCTCGGGGCTACGTCCCAGCGGAGATCCCCTTTCTGCAGTACTTCCAGCAGCTCCCTCCTGGGCCTTGCCTTGCAGCCTTCTCCTCAATTACTTACCCAGTCACCAGTCTGGCTCTTGATCCTCCCCAGGTGGGTCTGATGACCCCAAGCCTCATCCGCACTGACTGGGCTGGGGGCGGGAAACCTGCCAGGCTCCTGGCCCCAGGCCCTTAAAGGTGGCTTTGGGCCTGACAGTTCCCCGGACCCTCTTCCTCTCTCCCATGATGGCTTCAGTTATTTCTTTGGGGCTTCATCCACTTTCCATGGACACATGAAGAGGGGGAACCAGTCCCTTGACCTACCTCCTTCAACCTTAAAGGGCCCAGCCAGTCCAATCTGCCTTCCCATGTGGTCCAACACAGCTCCTCCTTGCCCATTCAACCCCTCATGGCTCTGCTTCTCCAGGGGCCCATCTACTGTCCGGATTCTATGTCTTTCTGAGAGATCGGCCGGGCCTCAGCCAGATTTTCAGGGCTGGATGCATGGATCACTCGGTGAGACTACAGCCTGTGCTGGGCAGGTCAGATGAGGGGTCATCATGGGCCTTTCTGGCCCTAACATCTCTGGGTGTAGTAAGAATTGAGTTTCTAAAGGCGCCCTGTTGTCTTCAGATTGCCAGCTATGGCTGGGAAACTGTTTTACTCCAGTCCCAGTAGGGGGCGCTGTAGAGAGCGGGGCAGGAGCGCTGGCTATGTGGGGAGCTCCCTGCTCGAGCCCCAGCCTCTCCCAGCAGGGGGCTCTGTGGGGAGGGGGCAGGAGCACTGGCTGCATGGTCGGGGGGGGGTGTCTCCCAGGATACTAATTGATGGCCCTTTCATTAACTCAGAACAAGGAAGCAGCTTTGAGACAAGGCCACTTGTGATGCCAGGGAGACGTCAATGACTCCTCTGTGTCCTCTGTAGGCAGCCGCTGAGTCAGAGTCCAGAACTTCCTCCATGCCCTGCAGTTGCACTGAGCTGTCCGAGCCCTGGCTGTGACCTGTGCCTGCTGGCTCTTGGCGTGTGCTGAGAGTGAGGAAACTTCCTAATGGCTCCCCAAGGACTGGGGTGAGTGACTCACCCTCCCCCACTCAAGGGTCCTCCTCTAGCCCCTGGCTGCATCTCCCTTGGTCGGCACCCAGGCAGCATCTGGGTCTATGTTCTTGTCTGAAGTGATGGTGGTCTGGGGTGCTCTGGCCCTCTCTAAGAGAGGGAGAGCGATGGATCTGTGTGTGGGCATGGATGAATGGATGGGCCGATAGGAGGGGGGTGATGGGGCTTCCTAGTCTTGGTGCTGGGAAGGTCACTGGTTTCTCTGCCACTCCCAATCTAACCATCCAACTGGGCATGGAAGGTGGAGCTGCTGCTCCATCCTGTCTCTACCTCCCACTGGCTTCATGGCATGTGGTCTCCCTGCCCCTGGGGGCCTGCCCATGGCCCAGCTCTGCCTGACGTGGTACTTGCAAGCAACCCAGTATTCTCCGCCTCTCCCAGCACAGGTTGATCCCTGGCTTGTGCATGGCTAGCACATCACAGGGCCATGGCCTTCGCAAAGCTGAGAAGAGCGTGGGACGGACGGGGACGCAACCTCAGCTCGCTGTCTGTGCTGCTCCCACACCTAGGCCCCAGCACCCAGGACCTCTGCTCACTCCCTCTTTGGCTCCAATGTCATGGCAGGAACGAGGGCAGCATGCCAGCCCACTCTCCAGTGTGGGGCAAAGGGCCCCATTGCACAGGGCCATCTGCTCACTCTCTCTGCGGGAGGGTGGGGGGATGCGGGCGAGGCTGCCACATGAACCCCTGACCCTGGCAGAGGCACCACCCCCCTCCATGGACCACATGGACATGGAGAGTGCTCTGCAGCATAGATGGGCATGTCTGGATGGAACCTACTGGCTGCCTCTCCCTCCTGGAGATGTGAGGGGTGCATCCTGGAGCCTCCTATGAATGGCCCTTTGTGGTATATCCACGGCTGGACAACTCCAGGGCTGACGGACTCTGAACTCTCCTGATATGCACAAACTCATGCTAAGCTGAGCTGTTCCCAGCTCCACAGGATCCAGGCATGTTCCCATGGAGAAAGATCCCAGGCCTGCTATGTGCTTGGCATCCCATGCCATCCTGCAATCTGCTTCTCTCCTTGGGAAACCTGATGGCACTGTGTGCAGATCAAGGGCCGGCACTGACTCGGTTCCCCAGAACCCACTGCTGCGGAGGAAATGCCGGAGGTTTTAGCTGAGCGCGTCTGGGCCCGCGGGGAATCTGCGGGGATTAGGGTTCAGAAAATCCATGGTAAAGCCTGGGCAGGGGATTAACCCTCGACACGCCAAGAGTGGCCAGACTACCCCCAAATGCCCAGGCCCTCTTGTGTGTATCACTGGAGGAAGAGGGGAACAGTGCCTTTTGGGAGCCCTGCTAGAGCACAGGGCCCCACTCCTGGGATTCTGCCTTAATGCAGCACCCTACGTGAAAGCGTGTTTGCTAGTTTCATCTGGTGGGAGAGACTCCAATGTTCCAGGAGCCAGGAGGAGCTGCACTGGCTCATCAATGCTGGGAAAACCTGAAACCAGCACATGCATCCTAGCTGGGGCAGTTTGAACTGTGCTGGTAAGCCACTGCACTTAGGGGCTGATAGGGATCGGCCACATGGGCGGAGCAGGATGCAGCCGGCTGGGGAAGCAGGAAGCTGGGGGGTCAGGGTGAGGAAACCTGTGCTTGTATTGCAAGGTGGGGCAGAGATGGAGGGAGGGAGGAGGAGAGGATGAGGGAGAGACGGAGGGACATGTTCAGCTTTGACCTAAGCTGGCCCAGCTCTGATGAGGATCATCTCCTCTCTGGGAATCCACTCCCTCAGCAGCATGGAAGGGTGCAGAGGAGTCATTCACGGTTGCATCACTATTTGGGTAATAGCCCTAAGTAGGGTGACTAGATAGCAACTGTGGAAAAATGGGACAGGGGGTGGGGGGTAATAGGCGCCTATATAAGAAAAAATCCCCCAAAATGGGACTGTCCATTTAAAAATGGGACATCTGGTCACCCTAGCCCTAAGCCAATTGAAAGGGACGCAGTGTTTCCCCCAGTGGCCATGTGTCATCCCCCCCGTACTGATATTCACATTCCCTATTGTTCTACCCTGCTGCTCATGACAACACCTGTACCCAGCTGGTGCTTCTCTCCGCATGTAGGAGCATGGCCCATACTGTACCCCAGGAGTAAAATGCCCCCTGGGAAGTCCTGGCTGCCCCAGTGCATCTTGGGATGAATATATAATAGAGCCAGCAGCCCCTCGGTTGCCCTTGGCACGCACAGTGTGGTTTCCATGCGGGACAGAGCCACGCTCCACGCCAGCTTCCCAGCTGCAGCCCCCCAGGCCAACGTGCTCAGCTGGTTTCTAATGAGATCCAGCTTGACCCCATCTTGAGACACATGCCCTGCCGTGTGCCGGATAGGCCAGAGGGAAAAGCCAGGCCAAGGGAATGCAGCTGTGGGAGGGCGGCACAGTTGCAGAGTTAAACTGAGCGGCTGGGTGAGCAGCAGGGAGTCTCTGCCCCCCAAGGGTTGTGCCTTCCCCCATCACTCGGGGTACAAGGGTGTAACATGCTTGTGATGGCTGGGCTGTGGGCCTCTCCCCTGCTTGTCACAATGCTCCCCAGCCTGGCTATTTCACCCCCACCCCGAACACAGGATAATCAGCAGTGCCTTGTGCTCGGTGATGGGTGAACCCCAAAAGGGCTAGGGACTACAGCTTTCCCTGCACCTCACTCACTGCAACCTAGCAACAGGCTCTTCGCCGCTGCCCCATGCCTCCAGCTCCTCCTCCTTCACCCTGTCACCTGTCAACAGACCCTTAGCCTCACCCCCATGTCCCCAGTCCCGTCTCCCTATCACCTGTCAGCAGACCCTGAGCCCCACCTCCATGTCCCCAACTCCTCCTCCCTATCACCTGGCAACAGACCCTGAGCCCCACCCCCATGGCCCCAGCTCCTCCCCATCACCTAGCACCGAGCCATTAGCCTGACACCCTCCCCATGATTTCCCTGCAGCTCCCAACTTCTCCTCCTCCCTGCACCCTGACCCCTTGACCTCACTGCTCAGCACCCTCCGCAGGGTCTCAGCTCCCTTTGCAGGGCTGTAGAGGGATGTGGCGTCCCCAGAGTAGTGCTGAGACCCCCCCAGTCTCCAGCGATGCTCCTTTCCTACCCACACTGGGGCCACTCTTCCTTTGGAGCCTGTCTGCAGGACCATCTCCCTCCTGGTCCAGGGGGCTGGGAGGGGGGAGGCTGTACCCATGAGTTGGATAGAACTGTCCTGGGAAACCTGCTCAGAGCTGGGTTTGCCAACCTTCCGGGATTGTCCTAGAGTCTCCAGGAATTAAAGATTATGTTGTGTGATGAAACCTCCAGGAATACATCCAGCCAGAATTGGCAACCCTACCAGAAACACGCTCCCCCCCCCGCAAAGGAAGGTCAGACCAGAGGGAGGGGAGGGTGGGGCTCAGTGGGCAGAACCAGAGTCCCCTTGTTCCTTGGGAGCATGGGGCTCAAATGCTGCTATTGTCACCTGTGGGATGAGAAGGGTGGATCTGAAAGTGTTTGCAGCATAAAACCATAGCACAAGAGGCACATCCTATTCAAGAGAGGCCCAGAGCTGGGACAGCAGGGGGGGTGGGTAAGGACTGAGAGGCATCAGCAGAGCGGGTGTGGAGGAGCCAAGGACTGTGAAACCGGGGCTGGGTGAGCTTGAGGGGCATGGGCAGAGCAGCATGCCGGGCCCAGAACTAGGTACTGCGGGTTGGGGATGCGTGACATTGCCAGCAGAAGCTTCCTACTCTGCTGCCCCAGCATTAGATTCCCCTTTGGATTAGGAAGATTCTGAATTCATTTAGTAGGAGAGACACATCTGGGTGGAAAGGACCCTGCCCCGTCTCTGCTTGGAGCAGTAATGTGAGATACTGCAGCAGGGACAGCCAGATACTCACAGAAGAACTCCCAGGACAGTGTTCCCTCTAATTTTTCCCACCCATGTGTGGAATAAATTTTGTTTTGTGCACCAATATGGAGGTGTTGTGTGACACGTCACCTTCATATTGGTGCCCATAACAAAAGACATGTCGTGGGGCTGGGGCTGAAGGGTTCGGAGTGTGTGAGGGGGCTCAGGGCTGGGGCAGAGGGTTGAGGTGCAGGGGTGTGAGGGCTCTGACTGGGGGTGCAGACTCGGGGGTGAGCTGGGGACGAGGGGTTTTGGGTGTAGGAGGATACTCCAGGCTGGGATCGAGGGGTTCAGAGGGCAGGAGGGGGATCAGGGCTGAGGCAGGGGGTCAGGGCCTGGGAGAGGGTGAGGGGTGCAGGCTCCAGGCGGCGCCTACCTCAAGCAGTTCCCAGGAAGCCGTCAGCATGTCCTGCCTCTGGCTCCTAAATGGAGGCACAGCCAGGTGGCTATGCGTGCTGCCCCGTCCACAGGAGTCAGCCCCACAGCTCCCATTGGCCGCGGTTCCTGGTCAATGGGAGCTGCAGGGGCAGCACTTGGGGTGGGGCAGGGGGCGGAGCCCCCAGCTGCCCCTTGGTACATTGGCGCCAACTTCCCCTCTGCCCGGTGGGTGCTTGACACCCCCCCCCGAACTGCCCTGGCTCTGCCCCTGCACCGCCCTTGCCCCAGCCCCATTACACCCCTTCCCCAAAGTCCCCGCCCCCATTCCACCCCCTTCCCCCAAGTCCCTGCTCTGCCTCTTCTCCATCTCCTCCCCTGAGCGCGCCACGTCCCCGCTCCTCTCCCTCCCTCCTGGAAAGTCCTAAGCGCTGCCAAACAGCTGTTAGGTGGCGGGGAGGGATGGGGAGGGGAGCGGAAAGTGCTGGGAGGGAGGGGGAGGAGCAGGGACGTGGTGCGCTCGGTGGGGGAAGGAGGCAAGGAGTGGGGAGCTTGGCTGCCGGTGGGTGCAGAGCACCCACTAATTTTTCACAGTGGATGCTCCAGCCCCAGAGCACCCACGGAGTTGATACCTATGCCTAGGTGTAGGAGCCAGACGGGGGACATGACGGCTGCTTCCCGGGAGCTGTGTGGCATGGAGACTAGCAGGAAGCCTGCCAGTCCCACTGCGCGGTGCTGCCAACTGGACAGTTAACGGCCCGGTTGGCAGTGCTGACCGGAGCTGCCAGGATCCCTTTTCAACGTGATGTTCTGGTCAAAAACTGGACACCTGGTTATCCTACCCATAGTGCCAGGGTAGGGTGCTCTGGTGGGGCTGCCTCTGAATGGGAGCGCAGGGACAAGGAACATGGCTGGGTGCAGCGGGTTTGTTCAGGTGCGGTGCGCCTGTTCTCCCTGGAGACCTTGCCCTCCCCTTGGCTGCAGCCCAAGTAGAACCAGCCACAAGGGAGCTAGAGGGGTCCAGCTGTACTCTACAGTGCTCTTCCCTGGGTGGGGGCGTGGTGTCGTGTACCATGGGAAAGCTCGTGGCTTAACTACGGTTACTCATTTAAATCCCTGCCACGCAGGCAGGCTTGGAAGGGTGAGATTTGTATCGGTCAATGTCGGGAAACTTTGATTTCACTTACACACCCAAACCCACGAAAACCTAGTTCCACTGATGACCATTGGAACATACAGATGGGCAAAGGAAGAAAAACACTGCTTGGGAACTATTAGAGGTTGGCTTAGGGGGATTTACTCTCTATACTCTGAAAGGTGATGTTGACAGCTTGTGTTTGAACAGTTTATAAAGCTTTAACTTTTTGAATCTCAACATCTCCTGTCATGATATAATTATCGTCTGACACCCCCCTTATTTCCCACAACTGTGAACATTTAAATTGATAAAAGTAGAAAAAAATGCTTTAAAATTCTTAAAAATAAACAGATATTATCTGTCCACCTTTTATAAAATACCAAAATTCTGCCAAGCTTACATGGAAGGTTGGAGGGCCGGGGGGGGGGGAGGAGGCTGTGTGGCCTTGTGGGTGGAACACTGGACTAGCATGTAAGAGACATGAGTTCTGTTCCCAGCTTGTCTACTGGCCTATGGGAGGACTTTGGGCAAGTTAATTCAGCTTTGTGCCTCAGTTTCCTCCTCTGTAAAATGGGGATTATGAAACTGCCCCCACACTGGTAAAGCACTTTGAGATGTGCCAATGAAATGTGCTCTGTACAAGCTGGCTATTATTGTAACAGGCTGGGACTCTGCTTTGGTGACACGGGTTGACTGCCGTTCCAGGGATTGAACCAGAGACCTCCAGAGCTAAAAGCATGAGCTGCTGCAGAGCTGAGACCTCCCTAGCTGGGGCTGTGACAGGCTTGGGCCCAGAAGGTGCCTATCATACACCCTGACCAGAGGTGACTCTAGCACAGAGATTCTCAAACTTGGGGTTGGGGTCCCTCAGGGTGTCACAAGGTTCTTACATGGAGGGTTGCAAGCTGTCAGCCTCCACCCCAAACCCGGCTTTGCCTCCAGCATTTATTATGGTGTTAAATATATAAAAAAGCATTTTTAATTGATGGGCGGGGGGTTGCACTCAGAGGCTTGCTATGTGAAAGGGGTCACCAGTAAAAAAGTTTGAGAATCACTGTTCTAGCACATTACAGAGATCTGCTCTGCGGGCATTAGTTGTTCGATTAACCTTCTGGACACTGCAGAGTGGTGTAAAGGAGATGGGCCTGAGATGCAAAGTGAAGAGCATTCAGGGTTCTGGCTGTCTCTGCTCTCTGTGCCTGAGCGTAATTCTCCCCCTGAGGGAGAGGGACGCTGTGGCATAGCCCAGGGAAGTGACTTGCACCAGCTTACAGAGCGGGTACTTGCTGAGCCAGGAAGAGAAGTCAGCAGTCCTGCTTCCATCAGCATGCTCAGACCACTAGACCACAGCTGTCCCTCGGATGCGGCCTCACAAAGCCTGGGGGCGTGGTGCCCTGAGCTGGAGGGGGAGCCAGTGAGAGGCTGAGTCAGGAAGAGGAGTCCCTGAAATGGCAGCGTGCCCAAGAGCAGCATCTTCAGTCGCACACCCACCCCAAGCTGGCCCCCTTCCCTAGCAGCTCCCATGCTCACGTATCTGAGTAACACCTATCCAAAGAACCCAGAGGCAGAAACCCGGGTAGTGTCTCCAGCTAATGCTGTCGGGGAAGAGACCTCACTTCAGATAGTGGGGGTTTCAGGTAACTGACATACATAAACCCTCCTAGGCATCTCCTTGGCTGGCAGGAAAACACCAGCA
Organism: Chelonia mydas; assembly: GCF_015237465.2. Classification (NCBI taxonomy): domain Eukaryota; kingdom Metazoa; phylum Chordata; order Testudines; family Cheloniidae; genus Chelonia; species Chelonia mydas. The sequence continues at coordinate 47,481,026 of NC_057853.1, forward strand.
TTATAAGGGTTAAAAATCGCTTGTACTCCTTCCCAGGCATCATCTCTGTCCCTGACCCTGGGTCCCTTCTTCTGTCTGCAGCTTCCCCCCAGAGCTTCGAGACCCAGGGCTACCAGGGCTATGTAGGTGGCGCTGGCACCGCCTGAGGATTACACAGCCTGCAATTATGGCCGGCCAACACACGATTGCAACAGGAGCCCTTGGATGCAGGCCCTGGCGGGGAGAAGAAAGCCCCTCTTGAGACTGATGACTTCAGCTCGCAGAGAGGCGGATTTCTGAGGGACTCTGGAGCGCTCTGGCTCTGGCGCGTTCAGCTTTGGAGACCGGTGACCTCTCCCCCTTCGCTTACTCCGTCCCCGGCACACAGGCCAGCTTGGATCCAGTTAGCATAGCCCTCAGCCAAAATGACCCACAATCTATAGCCTCAGCCAAATAGCCAGGAGGGCAAGTTTAATGTACTGGCTGTGCCCTGGTGCTCCTCAGTTCTCAGGAGCTAAGTCTGTACTTGGATATAGGAGACCACCAACGAAAGCCCAGCTGCGGTGGGAAGCCATCGTCCCTTTGAGTCAGTGCTTTCCCCAGTGTGGTGCTAGGGGGCACTGTGGAGCAGGGTGAGTGACTCAGTGGGGAGGGGGCTCATGTAATGTCTGAGGCCTTTCTCTGCAGTCATATTAGGAGAGCAGCAGCCATGAGCCAAGGAGCAGAAAGTCACATCCTTGCATTCCATCTAAATTACATTAAAACAATCTGATATAGTTGGTGATATAGCTCTGAGCAGGGGATTGAACTAGATGACCTCCTGAGGTCTCTTCCAACCCTAATATATTCTATGATATCAGGCTGTTAAGAAGGAGATCCTGTCCTAATCGCACCCACTATCACCAGATAAAGAAACAGATCTTAAGATGTTTAAAGAAAACTTTGATTGATGGCATTCTGTCTGGCAAGGAACTACATATCAACAGTTGTAGGTGTAAAATCTCTACTCCATTATTGTTTTGCTTGTATGGTCCCCACTTCTCTATTGTTTATCTGTATGGTTTTTGTCTGATTCTTTGATTGCTTCTGTCTGCTACAAAACTAATTTTGCAAGGTGTAAATCAACTAAGGTGGTGGGGTATGATTGGGTAAAGAATTGTTTCGTAATATGTTAAGATTGGTCAAAGAATTGTTTAGTAAAACTTTAGTAAAATGATTGGTTAAGGTAAAGCTAAGCAGGACTCAAGTTTCACTATATAAACTGGGGTCCAAAAGGAAGTTCTTGGGAACCAACTCCAGGACACAGCCCCAAGATCAGAGCTGCCAGACCTTAACGCCCTGCCAATCACAATGTGCAGAAGCTGGAGACTCCAGATGACCTGATCCTGACTGGCAATTAGGAAAAGTTTGTCTGCCTTATTGGGAATGGTGAGCATTGTATGCTTAGCATGTGCATTCTGTTTTGGTAATTGTTAATAGAAGGTAAGGATATTACTGTGTAAGCCTCTTTTGCTGACAAAAAGATCCTGCACGCCTGCAGAAAAGTATGCCCTGAGCCCTAGGAACTGGGTAAGGGTGGGTACTTAAATGAACCAGATTACGCCCTGAGCCCTAGGAATTGGGTATGGGTGGCCCTGAGCCCTAGGAACTGGGTAAGGGTAGGTGCCTTTCGCCCTGAGCCCTAAGAACTGGGAAAGAGTGGGGGTGCCAAAATCAACTGGGTTATGCCTTGAGCCCTTGGAACTGGGTAAAGATGTGTGCCCTGGAGTATGCGGGTAACGGTCAGTGTTGACCCCTATGCCCCAACATAGTGCCGGGAGCCACTGTACTGCAGAAAGCAGGGTGGGTGACTCCGGGTGGCTTTCTCTTCTGAATCAGTGCTGAGCCCACTTTCCCCCGGACAGTGCTTGAAGGTGCTGTGTTGCAAGGAGCAGTGAGTGACTCATTAGACATTGCTCTTCTGAGTCAGGGCCAGTCTCAGCATGACACTAGAGCTGCTATGCATGCCTTCTTTTGAATGAGATGTAAACCCCAGGCCCTCTGGGGTCACCAGTGAGCCCATGGCATGTTTCACAAGTGCCGGGTGTTCACCCCAGAGGCCTGGCTGAATTCCAGCTAGAAGAGTTACAGTCTCCCCGCCTAACATCTCCATCAATTTTTGATTAGAGAAATTATACACGTAATGCTCTCTGCAGTTGCGTAGCACTGCTAGGTCAGGAGTGTTGCTGTGACCCACCCCAGAGGGCATTGGCATTGCAGAGGGCCTGGAGCCAGTCTGGTGTCTGTGCAGCACATAAGGATGAACAGCGGTAGAAAAGTACAATAGTGGTATTATTCATACGTTATAGAGTCACTGAACATGATTGCATAGTTGAGGGTGAGTTGGGTTTTCCACTTAGAGCAGGGATTCAACCTCTGTGTTTGGTCTGAAGAACAAAATGTATCCTCCCCAAACTTACAGCCCTTGCTCTCTGGCCACAGAATGAATTGTCTGAGAATTTACAAGTCATTGCACTCTTGTGCATAGGTTACACTTAAAAAAATTAGGTTGTAGTTAAACTAAGCTATTAACCATCAGGGTGTGTAATTGCTATTGTCAAATATGCTGCAGTCATGTCAACAGTTCAGGTAATTCTTGGGCTTGTCTACATTTGAAATGCTACACTGCAGTTCCCCGCTGTAGCTCTTCAGTGTAGACATTAGCTATGCGGACGGGTAGGGTTCTCCCTGAGAGGTGGTAGGTACCCCGGCGCTGTGTGTGTGTGTGGGGATTATCTACACCACTTAGGGGCATGTAGCTGGGTCAACCTAACTTTTTAGTGTAGACCAAGCCTTAGGTGGGGACATTGTGACATCACAGGTAACGCCATCAATCACTACCCTTTCTTTACAGCTAATTTGCATGGGATAATTCTATTGGGTATAATGATTCAGTGTGGTATGATGGGAACTGGGATGACTGGTAGATGGCTGCCAACCAGCTTGGGCATCAGTGCACGAAAGGTTGTGAACCGAGGTGGTGCTGCCAGGGGAACTGAGGCTGCAGTGCAGCGGGGGCTGGTCACGCACAGAGATGTTGGGACCCCAGGACTGATCTCTCCCTGCCCCCTTTCACACAACGCCAGTCTCACTGCCACAGCCCGTTATGCTAATAAATCAACTGCAATCCCCCAGTTCACTCCAGCTGCTTTGCATGGCTCTGGCAATGCATAGCTGCTGTGAAGCCAGCTGAATTGGTTGGTGCATTCTGTCTGCTTCGTATAGAATCTAGGAATGGAAGGGACCTCGAGACAGTGGCGGATTAGCCACTGGGCCAATGGGGCCATGCCCAGGGGCTCCGGCCAATTGAGGTGCCCCCCACACCCCGACCCCGCTCCCTGGCAGAAGCACGGGCAGGGGAAGCCCCAGCGCCTGGACCCTGGCTGTGGCCCCGGGACTGGAGGAGCTCTATCTCACTGCCGCACCTCAGGGATGGGGGAGCTTTCACTTCCCACTGTGGCCCGGGGGCCATGGCGGGGTGGGGGGAAACAGAGTTTCTCTGGTCTTGGGACTGCAGGGGGGGGCGGAGTCAGAAAGGAGTGGGTTGTGGGGATGCAGTGGGGGAGAGAAGAATGGGGCTGAGTTTTGGTGGAGTGGAGCGGGGCCGCAGGGGGAAGGGGCACAATGGAGTGGGGCCATTGGCGGGGCTGCATGCGGACGGGCCCCATGATGGCAGGACTAAGCATTGTCTGACCATCCCTGAACAGGTGTTTGTCTAATGTGATCTTAAAAATCTCCAATGATGGAGATTCCACAACCTCCCTGGGTAATTTATTCCAGTGCTTAACCACCCTGACAGTTAGGAAGTTTTTCCTAATGTCCAACCTAAACCTCCCTTGCTGCAATTTAAGCCTGTTGCTTCTTGTCCTGTCCTGAGAGGTTAACAAAAACAATTTTTCTCCCTCCTCCTTGTAACAGCCTTTTATGTACTTGAAAACTGTTATCATGTCCCTTCCCAGTCTTCTCTTCTCCAGACTAAAATTGCCCAATTTTTTTCAATCTTCCCTCATAGGTCATGTTTTCTAGACCTTTCATCATTTTTGTTGCTCTTCTCTGGACTTTCTCCAATTTGTCCCCATCCTTCCTGAAATGTGGTACCCAGAACTGGACACAATACTCCAGTTGAGGCCGAATCATATCGGCATATCGGTGGCTCTGTCCTTACCAGTCAATGTTTTTAAAAGACAATGGAGGGTTGATTCTGTGAGGAATTGCGGGGGCAGGGGGGTTCTATCTGTACCACTTCTGGGGATAATTTTATGAAATGAGTGTCAGGGAATGTCAATGTGTATGTGGATGCCCCAGGAGTTAGCAGGGCTGTGCCATGTCTCTGCCAATCAGCATGCCAAGTGTAACCCTTCTGCCCGTCAGAGTTGGCAGCAACAAGGGCCGGGTTCAATATCTAGGGGATCCATTCCAATAACACAATGCAAACCGGCTCGAGCCCCCACCCAGTGACCTGGAACAAATATATACCACCCCTGCTGGGCGCCTCCAAGAGGCAATACTTCCCCTCTCGCAAGCACATAGTCTGAGTGTAGCAAAAAGCCTTTTAAAACAGAGAGAAACAATGTGGCATTATGTTGGGGAAACACCACCAACAGGATTCATAACACAACCCATGAGCAAAACCCACTCCAAGCAAATTGGGGCATGTCCTTTCCCTTTGGTTCTTGAGTCCAGCAACCCCAAATCACCCAAAGTCCCATGACCCAAAAGTCTCTGTCCTTGGTCAGGGCAGCCCCAGAGTTCAAAAGTTTATCTGCAGAGCTTTACCTCCCAACCTGGGTAGAGGTGGGGGGGGGGGGGAGAGAGAGGTAAGGGGCACCTTACATGATCCGAAGCTGACCGCCCCACAGCTCCATAGGCCTTCGCTCCGCTCCGCCAACTGCCCCACGAACTGCTTCACTCGGCTGCGCTCCGTGTCCCACAAGCAGCTCCCGCTGTCCCACGAACTGCTCCGCTCCGCATCCCACAAGCGGCTCCCGCTGTCCCACGAACTGCTCCGCTCCGTGTCCCACAAGCAGCTCCTGCCGTCCTATGAACTGCTCCACTAGCCTGTCCACAAGGCACTCCAGCCGTCCTGCAAACTGCTCCACAATAGATCTTCAGGCTCCCCCACTACTTAACACAACACTCAGCGAGTTCAGCTCTTTGGTGAATTCAGCTTGTAGTAGGGGAGCCACAGTGCTGATACACCATTAGCCCAAAGTGAGCTCAGCAGCCTGTAACTAGACTCCTAATGGAATCAAAATTAGCTCTGAAATTCCACAGTGGAGAGAGAAGAAAGTGCAATTAGCATGTAAGGCCCTCACCAGGGGGCCCATGCCACAAAGTATTAATACCTGTCCCCAGCCTCTCTCTATTCACAGAGTTTTGGAACCCATGTCCCTTGCTTAGCGAGTGCTAGTTAGTTGATGGCGAGTCCCTCCATCATTACAAAAGGCCAAGTACAGTTCCACTGTCCTTGATTCCCATAATCATGGTAATAACAATTTATTCTTCCTGCCCCAATAACAGAGACACTGGGGATCCCACAGCAGCCAAAAATGACCATTTGGGCAGCTATGGCCTCATTCTAGGCGGGGTGGGTGTGCCTATGCAAATGAGATCCGCCCCTGAAGTTCTTTTCCACAACTTGCCACACCTCACCACCAGATGTCAGGGTGGAGCTCATCCTGACTCTGCTTACATCCTCCCCCAAGCCGAGAATTTGTCGTCCCGACAAATCACACTCCCTTTATATCAACTCATTGGTTTCCTCCAAAAGGCCTCAGGAAGCCCACTTTAGCTTCCACAAGCCTGTGTGCTAAATGTATTGGCTCCTCACTAGTCACCCCAGGTGCATCATAAGTTAGCCATTTTACTGGTCTTATCACCCTGTCTCATCTATTGAGAATCTCTGTTGCCGTGGTAGGGGGAACATCCTCTTGAGTGACGGACAGAGGGGTTTCCTTCGAGGGTCCCTCGGTTACTGGCGTAGGCCCCTGCACTTCTAGTTCTAACACTGGGGGGTCCAAGGTGCCCAGGACATCCTCTACCTGTGTGTCTCCACTGTCCAATAACCTGTGCGTGTCATCACACGGGGGTCCCATCAGCGGCACAGGGGTGTCAGAAATGGGCCTAAATAATTCCGCCATGGGGTTTAGGGCGGAAGAGGGGGAACTCTCGTTTGGTTCAGCTGATCGAGACTGAAATCTTGTCTCCATTCCAGGATATACCAGGGTTGTGTCTTCCTCCTCAGACTCGCTCTCAGATGTGCTGCATGGGGGTAGGTTAGCTGCAGGGGGCCGGCTCTCCATGTTGGATGGTGGCTTTGGTCTAGCACCTTTATCCTGCCTGGTTGCCCTGTTATAGCCCATCTCATAAGGGGTACTTACTAATTCCCCCACAGGGAGGAAAAGGTTTCTGTGCACTGTCTTTGTTTGCCCTGTACCCTCTTCAGGTTTGATCTTGTAGACCGGCAGGTCTCCCAGCTTTTCCATCACCAAGTAAGGTATTGCCTTCCATCTGTCAGCTATCTTGTGTTTGCCAGCAATACCCAAATTTCGCAGCAGGACTCTGTCCCCCGGCTGCAGCTCTTGCGAACGCACTCTAGCATCATATCGATGTTTGTTGCGGTCTGCGTTCTTCCGAGCCGCAGCGGTAGCTAAGTGATAAGCATCCCGCAGCTTTTCTCTTAGTCGGGATACATATTGCTGATGAGTTTCATAGCTATCTCCATTCTCTGATACACCAAAGCACAAGTCTATGGGTAATCTTGGTTCTCGTCCAAACATCAAGAGATATGGGGTGACTCCCGTAGCATCGTTCTTTGTGGCATTGTAGCCATGCACCAGAAATGCGACATGCTGGCTCCAGGTTGCCTTCTGCTCTGGTCGCAAAGTTCCCAACATATCTAATAGGGTTTGGTCGAACCTCTGTGGCTGAGGATCACCTTGGGGGTGATAAGGCGTTGTCCTAGACTTTTTAATTCCTGCTATCTTCAGCACCTCCTTCAGAAGGTGACTCTCAAAATCCCGCCCCTGATCAGAGTGTATCTGAGCCGGGAATCCATAGACTGAGAAATATTTGTCCCACAATACTCGAGCGACGGTGGTGGCCCTCTGATCACGTGTGGGATATGCCTGTGCATACCGTGTAAAATGGTCAGTCACTACTAGAATGTTCCCAACATTCCTCTTGTCTACCTCTACAGACAAGAAATCAATGCATACCAGTTCCAAAGATTTGGTGCTGGTGATGTTCTTGAGATATGCAGCCCTCGTGGGCAGAGTTTTCCTTTGAACACATCGAGCACAAGTCTCACATTTCCTGCGAACATCTTCAGCCATTCGGGGCCAATAGAACCTACTACGAATAAGTTCCAGGGTCCTCTCCATCCCTAACTGCCCAAAGTCATCATGCAGGGCGCTCATGGCCAGGGCTCTGTACTTTTTTGGCAGTACTAGTTGTGCTTGTTGTTTTTGTAAAGGGTCGGTGGTCATTCGGTGTAGCACTCCCTGAACCAGTTTTAGTTTGGTCCATTCTCTCAATAGTAGTTTACCCTCTGGGTTAGGTGGGACAACCGCAGCTGGGCTTCGCCCCTCCCTTTTGGCAAGTAGTGTATCACGAATGTCAATATCTTGCCGCTGGGCTTCTTGCGAGTCAGCCGCATTGAGCATGGGCAAAGGAGATTGGTCCAATGCAACATAGTTCACCGAAGCAGAAGGCATGCATTCAGGGGTCAGGCCCAAAGCTTCTGCAACACATCCCTGAAGGCTCTCATGGGCCTCTGGCTCTCGGCGACTCACACTGCAAATAGCTCTCACTCCATCTGTGGGTATGACAGCAACTTCTGGAGCCTGCGGATGCCTGGACAAGTCATCTGCATCTACATTGCTTCTCCCTGATCGGTACTGAATGCTGAACTCATAGCTAGCCAAGGCGGCCACCCATCTCTGCCCTGTAGCATCCAGCTTAGCACTTGTTAACACATAAGTCAGTGGATTGTTGTCTGTCCACACCTGGAACTGAGCACCATACAAGTAGTCTTGAAATTTCTCAGTAATGGCCCATTTCAAGGCCAAGAATTCCAGCTTGTGGGTGGGATAGCGAGTTTCACTATCAGACAATCCTCGGCTGGCAAAGGCTACAGGTTTACATTTGCCTTCCACTTCCTGGTACAGGACTGCTCCCAGACCCTCCAAACTGGCATCAGTATGCAGGATAAATGGTTTGCTTGGGTCAGCAAAAACTAGGACTGGAGCATGAGTTAGGCAAGTAATGATTTCTCGAAAAGCCCTTTCACATCTCTCACCCCACCGTGGCCCAAATGGTTCAAAGGGGCCATAGTGTCTCTGCACAGGAGGCTTTGGGGACCTCCCCTTATTCTTGGTCTTAGATTTGTTTTTGCTGGACTGGTGTCCCCTGGTAAGATCATTCAGAGGCTTTACAATCGTAGCATAGTTTTTCACAAATCTGCGGTAGTAGCCACTAAATTAAAACACTTTGGGACAGTGGGGCTGCTCTACCTGGGAGAAGACACTTCTTTCCCTTGTCTGAAGTGGGCACGGGGTTGAGAGCAGTGCAAATACCAAAAGGAAGAACCAAAGAAGCAGGTGACCCCAGCAGGGAGGGAAAATGGGGAGAGAGCATTTTTGCAGCAGATGAAGAAGAGGGAGGCCACAGCAGGGGCAGGCTAGGCAAGGGGGTGCCAGCCTGCCAGAACACAGATGTTCCCCAAGGGAAGGGTGAGCTAGTGAGGGACAGAACACTTCGGGTGTTTCATTGCTTTATAGGTATGTCCTGTACTTGATCCGTAAGGCAAGAGCGTAAGACTGGGCAATGTGTGTCGACTGCTTCACAACCTGTGTGCCCCCGAGAGAGTTAAATTGTAAACATCACACCCTTTAGGTGGAGCGGGGTGTGTTCATGCACTGGGGAGTATGAAGGGTCAGCGCTGCACCCCAAAGGGCAGGCGGCTGGACAGTGGGTTCCAGCACTTGGAGGTGTGGTGGCCAGATGCGAGGTCTGTGCCCTGAGTGTGCCTAGGGACACTGAGACCAGGGCAGTGGCTGGACTCCATTCAGGCTCCAGGATCTTGGAGCACCCTGGGGATGCCGAGCTCAGAAGCTTGGATTGCCCTCACAGCAGCCCTGATGGGTGGAGAACAAGGCTGCTCCTGAGGATCTGGGACAGACCTGTGCTACGAATCTCAAAACATGACATGGGAGCATTCCCTTTGGGCTTCAGGGATTAGTGCTCGTGTGTGGATTTTTAAATCATTTACAGAAAGTTAAGGAAATTCCCAGCCAATAACCTTTGTGATGGCTAACAGGTATGTCTCAGTAGGGTGACATATATTAGGCAGGTGTTATAATGATCCCCAGACCAAGGACTATAGACCCAGGGAATTCAGAGTTAAGGTGACACTTTCAAAAATCCAGACATATTAAGATAAATGCACCCAATCACCCTTAATACTGTCCTGTAGCCTCACTAAGAGAGGAAAAAACACACTCACAAAAACCGAATGTGCTCCACTGTCCGCTGCACCCATCTGTCTGATACTTAGAGTGCAGGGACCATGAGGCTGGAGCAGTCATTTTGTTCTGTGTTTGTTCAGCCCCCAGCACAGCGGGGCCCGGGTCAGGTCCCTACACCTATTGGGAGTGTTACCTACACAAAATTCTCTGTTACTCAGACACCACACTGACACCTGCAAGTGCACGGGTGTGGCCACATTTGCGGCACTTGCAGCAGCATTGGGAGTGGTGCATTGTGGGCAGCTATTCCACAGAGCACCTCTACCCATTCTGGCGCTGTGGCTTGTGAGAATGGGGGAGCGGGGCATTCTGGGTCCTGTCCCAACGCCCCGTGATGCATCGGTTCGCATCCCAGCATTCCCTTTGCTTCCATCCATATTTGGCACCATCCTGCAACATTTTTTGTACTGTCTTCCCTTTCTGTCTGTGGGAATGGAGCCCGAACTGCTGAGGAATATGCTGACTAGTCTCGCCAGCACATCACATTTGGCAGTCGAGTTATTCCTTATGATCCAAAGTGACAGTGGGGGCTCCGACAATGATATCAACTCGAGTAACGCATATGACATAAGTTTGTTTGTGGCATTCACGGACATGCTCACCACCATGGAGCAACACTTTTGGGCTCAGGAAACAAGCACTGAGTGGTGGGATCACATCGTCATGCAGGTCTGGGATGACGAGCAGTGGCTGCAGAACTTTTGGATGAAAAAAGCCACTTTCATGGGACTGTGTGAGGAGCTCGCCCCCACCCTGCGACACAAGGACACGAGATTGAGAGATGCCCTGACGGTGGAGAAGAGGGTGGCTATTACAATCTGGAAGCTGGCAACTCCAGGCAGCTACCGATCAGTCGCTAACCAGTTTGGAGTGGGAAAGTTGACCACTGGAATCATGTTGATGCAAGTTTGCAGGACCATTAATCGCCTCCTGCTCAAAAGAACCGTGACTCTGGGTAACGTGCATGACATGGTGGCTGGCTTTGCACAAATTGGTTTCCCTAACTGTGGAGGGGCGCTAGATGGGACACATATTCCAATTCTGGCACCAGCCCACCTAGCCTCCGAGTACATTAATCGGAATGGGTATTTCTCTGTGGTTCTCCAGGCGCTTGTGGACACCGTGGGCATTTCATTGACATTCACACAGGCTGGCCCAGAAAGGTGCATGACACAGGCACCTTTCAGAACACTGGCCAGTTCAGGAAGCTGCAAGCCGGGACTTTTTTCCCAGACCAGAAGATCACCATAGGGGAAGTCGAAATGTCCATTGTGATCCTTGGAGCCCCCGCTTACCCTTTAATGCCGTGGCTCATGAAACCCTACGCAGAGAGCCTTGACAGCAGCAAGGAGTGGTTCAACAACAGGCTCAGCCGGTGCAGAATGACTGTGGAGTGAGCTTTTGGCCGTTTAAAGGGCCGCTGGCGCTCTCCGTATGGGAAGCTGGGCTGGACCTGACCATTGACTGCATCCCCGCGGTTATATCCGCGTGCTGTACCCTCCATAACATTTGTGAAGGGAAGGGTGAACGATTCACTCAGGCATGGAACTCGGAGGTTCAACACCTGGAGGCTGAATTTGAACAGCCAGAGAGCAGGGCTATTAGAGGGGCCCAGTGGGGGGCTGCAAGGATTAGGGATGCCTTGAGGGAGCAATTTGAGGCTGAAAGCCACCAGTAATATCTGGTGCCCTGCACGGGAGTGAAGTGCAGTGGTTCCAGTGTTAGTAGGAATCTGTGTTTTCTACACTGACTTGCAGTGCCTGTTTCTTTCCTGGGCTAAGGTATCTTTTACTTTATGCAATAATAAAGAATGTTTTCAAAGCCAAAAAATACATTTATTGAAAAGAAAATTCATTTACTGAAAAGAGACACAACTGCTTGGGAAACAGAAAGGGCAAGAGGATGGGGAATGGTACAATCACAGATTTGCGTATGTCCTGTCTGGAGTGCCGTGCAATGAGTGCTGCACTTCAGGATGGCTATACTGCATGGTGATGGGGGTTGAGTGCAGTGTGTAAGGGTATAAGTTTTCAGGGCTGGGTGGTGAAGCTACAAGTGTTGGAGGCAGGTGGTGGCGATAAGAACCCAGATGTTGGGGAAAGTGGGTTGGCGGTGACATGGGGGCACAAGGGAAAGAGTTTTGGGACAAGGGCTGCAGGGGGGGCGAGCGCAGTAGTGCTCTGCCTGCATTGCTACGAGCGCCTGTATCGAGTCCGCTTAGCGCTCCATGATGCTTACCAGCTGCTCCGTGCTTTGATGCCAGCGATCCGCATTCTGCTGGTGGACCCTCCTTTCACTCTCCTGCCACTCCTGCACTTTTTGATTTCATTACTTGAATGCTGCATTACTTCACGCAACATGTCTTCCTTGCTTCTATGTGGCCTCTTTCTGATTCTTTGCAATCTTTTGACCGGTGATAACACGGATGGCTGAGATCTCAAGGCTGCATCTGTACAGGCAAAATGCAACACTTAACAGAGGCAGCATTGTTCACACCAGACAGAGCAATGATTCCCCCACACTTAAGGGCAAGCACAATCTACACAATAGCATAATTTGCCCGTCCCAAAGCGAGCACACACAACCCACGGGAGCCCCGAAATGGTGAGTAAGCAGAGGGTCAAGTGTGATTGATTGTTTCATGGCTGTCCTGTCCTGTGGGTTTCTATGGCTTGGGGAGAGCCAACAGTGGCAGGGGGCCGCTATACTGAACACTGTCCCCACATTTTCCACAGGAGTTCGTCCTGGAAGATATCTTGCTGCTGAGGGTGACCTGGGAAGCAAGGGAGGATCTTCTATTGCAATGTGGCTTCCGCCCTGGCCCATATGCAGCTTGCCTGTGTGCGGCAATGGTCCACCCGCCCCTCAGGGCACACTGGCATGGACATGTTAGGCTGACTGGGACAAGGACCACAGGGGCTCTCCCGAGAAACCTGCACAAGTGCATTGCCCAAGTTCTGGATGAGACCTTTGAAGAGATCACTGAGGCCTATTTCTGCGATGTGAGAGAACACATCAACGCCCTATTCTGCATCTAGGCATGCATGCAGCCCTAACCCTCCTCGCCCCAAGAGCCTGCACCGAGTAACTTCCTTCCCAAAATAAAAGCCGCTTACCGCGGACCTCCTCTGGTGTTTGTCCTTCCCCAAGCACCGGCCACCGCGACTGGCTACCTTCCTCCTGGCTTGAGAACAGCTGCGGGCTGCATCCATCTAGGGATCCCGGGGTGTCTTTCTCCTCATCAGCACCCTCGGTCCCGCTTTGCTCCTCCTCCCCCTGCCTCGTTGCACTGAGCTCTAAAGTGTCCATGGTGGTACTCGGAGTGGAGGTGGGGTCACTCACAAGTATCACGCCCAGCTCTTTGTAGAAACGGCAGGTTGCAGGGGCAGCACCGGAGTGGCTGTTTGCCTTGCGGGCCTTGCAGTAGGCATTCCGCAGTTCCTTCATCCTGGTCATGGCCCCTTTCCCTCATGCCCCTTGATATCTGCCCGAAGGTATCATAATTCCTACGGCTGGAGCGCAGCTGGGACTGGACAGCTTCCTTCCCCAAAACACTGATGAGATCCAGCACCTCGCCATTGCTCCATACTGGGGATTGCCTGGCGTGTGGCGGCATGGTCACCTGGAAAGATTCGCTGAGAGCACTCCACGCCTGGCTGAGCAAACAGGAAGGGGATTTTTCAAAATTCTCAGAGAATTTAAAGGGCGGGTCTGACAGTTGGTCACCTGAGGGCAGGGCAGTAGAGTTCAAAGTGATGACCAGAGTGGCTAGCACAGGCATTGTGGGACACTTCTAGAGGCCGATCAGAGCGCACTATAGGACCAGGGCGTCCACACTGGCGCCGCAGCGCTCCAGCGGGGGTGCAGCAAACATTATTCCACTTGCCGAGGTGGAGTACCAGCAGCGCTGTAGCCGCAGAGTCAGAGCGCTCTACGTGCCTTGCCAGTGTGGACGGGTAGTGAGCTAGTGTGCCCGGGGCTCCTTTATTGCGCTGTAACTCACAAGTGTAGCCAAGGCCTCAGACTTGCTGAGCTTGGGCTTGCCTCCTGGTCTGCGTATTGGAAGAGAAGGTTAAAGGACTAGAGAGAATCAAGTATCAACCCTGCATTGCATCAGAGAACATGACGATTTTCTGGATAGAGGTCAGTGTTTGGTGCTGGAAGCATAGGCACCAACTCCATGGGTGCTCCGGGGCTGGAGCACCCACAGGGAAAAGTTAGTGGGTGCTCTGCACCCACTGGCAGCCAAACTCCCCGCCCTGCCCCCCCGCTCCACCTCACCTCACCTCCACCTCCTCCCCTGTGCATGCCGCATCCCTGCTTCTCCTCCCAGTGCTTGCCGCATCAAAACAGCTGTTTTGTGACGTAACAAGCTCCAGGAGGGAGGGGGGAGGAGCAGGAACATGGCTCATTCAGGGGAACAGGCGGGGCTGGGGCGGGGACTTTGGGGAAGGGGTTGGAATGGGGGTGTGGCAGGGATGGGAGGGGGGCCGGGGTGGAGTTGGGGCGGGGCCAGGGGCAGAGGAGAGTTAGCACCCACTGGCACCAGCAGAAGTCGGCGCCTATGGAGTACAATTTGCTGAAGAATCAGAGAGTGCAGTACAGAACGGGGAAGAATATTGGCAGCAGGTGACCTCCAGAAGAAGAAAGAGGAGAACTTATGTACCCCCAATGCACACAGAGGTGTGAAACCGTGTTGAGGCTCTCTGCACAGGTACTACTGCGGAGAAGGATTTGGAAGAGCCCTCTGAGGGAAGGGATCAGAAGGAGACCCCATCGGCCAGAAGGCATGGGATGCATTGTCCTAGGGATGAGGGTTCCATGGGCTCCAGGCAAACACCCTTTCCCTGTGGACTCAGAGCAAACACCCTTTCCCTGTGGAGCCAGGGCTTAATCTTTTGTGGGTTTATGGGGTCTTTTACCAGGGAAAGAGCCTTACGCAGTAATATACTACATAACCTCTATTTATTAACAATCAGCAAAACCAGACTGCACATGCTACACATAGAGTGCTCACCACTCCCAGTAAGACAGATGAACTTTTCTTGATGGCCAGTCAGGATCAGGTCCATCTGGGGGACCCATTTAGGCCTTACAATATGGCTGCAGACAAAGGCCTTTTCCTTACAGTAGGAAGCGAAGAGTCGTGGCTATTATTAATATTGAACATGTTTATTAGGCATGGGGGAGTCTGCTCAGAGCCCCATGGAGCTCAGCCATCCGCTCAGCACAGAAGAATGCCTCCCGGAGATGGTGTGGGCAGCACGCTATTTGAGCAATCTGGGGGGCTGGCTCATCTCAACAAGAACTCCCATGAACCGCCAAGGCCTCAGGAATCTGCTGCGTGCGGCGTCAGGGATCTTTGAAAATCATGGACGAGCCATGTGCGTGTGTGAGCTACAGGGGGCAGTGGCACTCTGGTGTCATGAGTCTGGGGTCACTCTGAAGAGCTAAACGACACCCACTTTGTGCTCCAAACTTAAATGGTGTGGATACAACTTGTGGGTTCCATTTCTACCTTGCATTTTCTTGTCTCTTTTCCCTGCTTCTCATAGGGTGTGGGGTGTGTGTGTGAGGAGAATGGATATTCCCCCAGTGTTTCTACCCTTTTATTCCCCCTCAAGACCACCTTCCTTCTGGCTGTGGAAGGCTGAATGTAATCCCTGTTGCGACCCCCTCAACTCTGCTCTGACGTTGGCCCATTGGGAGCAGTAAGCTTCGAAGCTGGGCTGGGAGAGGACTACTGTGTGGATCCATGTAATCAGACGGCTGCCTCCTGAGCACAGCCTTGTGGCTCTGCAGACACCCTGCCTCCATTTCCTTCTCTCAGGAGGCCCCTCACAATCTGCACATCACAGTCCAATGGTAATTAAAGCTTTCCCCTTCTGGGGCGCAGTTTAGTCCTTACACACTGGCCTCCCAGGCTCCA